>NC_073302.1:122188864-122843090 GCF_027595985.1 Sorex araneus | reverse complement strand
CTTAAACTCCTCTTAGCACTCAGATCAGGAAGTGGATATGCACTGCTGGTGAATGGGGTAAAAAAACAGCAGCTGTTTCTACTAACAACTTCCAGATTTACACTCCCAGGGAAAACAAACTGGAATTTTTCCAATTACAATTTATATTGCTGAAATTCGTAGGTAAATGGTTTTCAGTTTTTCAGTCTTTACAGGATGAAATGATTATCCCATTTTCCAAACCAAAATGCAAAAAACTTAAATTACAACTTACAATTGCATACGACTACTACGTTTATGTTTTTAAATTCATTTTCTTGTTTTAATATGTCAGACTATCCTGGAGACTTGAGCAAAGGGTGTGGACTTTTACTAATCAAATCTGAAGTGGCCTCTGTTTGGTAGCGCCTTTAAGTGCATGATACTGCATTTTGACTCTGATGGTGAGAGACGGATGAGAAAACTACTAAACATTGTTCTGAGGTCACATTCATATTTTAGTAGAGAAACAGTCACACAATGGAACTACCACATAATCTTGGGAAAGAATTTGTTACACTTCCCAGGGAGTGAAAGAGTGGGTGGCGGTTTGGCTGAAAATCTGGGTTTGAACTTCAAGAAATGTTAACTGGAGGTGTTCCAAAAATGAAGATGCTAACAGGAAACACAGCGGCACTGCAAAAACACTACTTCGTCTAGCAAATTCTGAGAGGGCCTAAGATGGGGGTTGGCACTACAGCCCCTCCAGTAGCAGATTGGCAGTATGCAAGAGTGTGTCTGGGGAAACAGACTGCAAAGGTCTGGATTGTAAAATTCTTGCCTTGAGCAAAATCCCTAACAGTCTGGAAAACAAAAAAACAAAACAATACAAAAAAAAAAACAAACCGAATTCCCGTTGAAGAAACAACAGAATGCCTTGGAGATGGGGCTAGTGTGCCCGTGCAGGATTTGTTTGACTGTTAGAAAAGTTGCCGCCTGTGGTAACGATAATGACCTCAATGGTGGGGAAACTCTGAAACTTTGGGTAGACACTTCACGGTCGGGAAGAAACCGGGTTAGTGGAAAAGGTCAGCTACGAGCCAAATTGAACAGTGATCAGAAATAATTCTAGGTTGCAACTTCTGAGCGCAAACTACGAAAATCTGTGCATGTGAACCTACTTCCGCAGGATTTCGGGTCACATATTCCCCTGTCCCGGGTAGCAGTGAAGTTCTGGAAAGGACGATGGGAACTTTTAAGACTAGAGGATGCACATGCAGGAAGTGGAACGCAACCAAGTCACGCACCTAGTAGTGAAGTGGCTCATTCAAAGCATCACATTTCACTGCTTCCTGCTCGGGGTGCGAGGGTCGCACTGAGAGTGCAAAAAACTGCAAGCAAAGTGAGGGTCAGAGTGAGAGTGCGGGAAGCCCCTGCAGCCGTCGGGTCAGGCTCTCCGCGGTGCGGGGTCCAAGGGGAGGTGCTGGGAGAAGCCCCGCGACCTGAGCCAAGGGATGCAAAACAGCCGCGGGAGGGAGTTTAGGGGACTCTGCGGAACACAGTTCCCAACGCCAGGTCGTGGCCGGCCGGCCCAGCCCTCCGTCGGCTCGACTCAGCCTGCCCTGGCCGCCACCTTCCATCACAGGGACCCACTCGGGCTGCGGCCCCCGCTCGCCCCCGGGGTCGGATCGTGTCACTCACTCACGGTCTGGGACACCTTCAGATCCTGGTTGAGCCACTGGCACAGGATCTCCGACATATTTCAGCCTGTACTTGGGACCCGCAGCAAGTGCTTAGCCGGGAGCTTGCGGGAAACCAAGTCCTCCGGCCCGCGTCCTCCCGTTGCCAAGGGCAACTGTTGTTAAGGAAGCGTATCCAGGCCGGAACTAGACGGGCTAGGAGAAGAGGGACACCCGAGGCCTCCGCCGACACCAACTTCTTCCGCACGCCCCCTGTTGGCGGGAAAGACCGCAAGGTGCCCCGGCTCCACCGCAGCCTTCCTCCCCCACAACCCCCACGAACCTCCCGGGTACCCCTGAACCCAAACCCTGCACAATGCACAAGACTCCCAGGCCCCGCCCTACCCCACACTAAATACGCCCGGGGTGGGAGGGGCAGCAAGTTTTGGGGGAGGGGAACCCATAAGAAGACTGAGAGATCTTGATTAAAGGAATCTTTTCCCTCTCCCCTATTTGTCCTGTAAGGACGTCTGTGGACCAATTCTTGTGATGATAGTGGCTCTGTCTGCTGATTTACAGAAGACTACTTTCTACTGCTATGTTGCACGCACTACCACTACCCTACAATGCGTGGATGGGATGTGTTTATTTTCAGTCCCAGCTGCTTAAGGGCTGACCCCTCCTCCCAACGCTCCCCAGCAAGCATTCAAATAATGTATATTTTTATATTCTTTTGAGAGATGAGTGCTTAAGAACCCTATTTTATTACTGTGTTTTCCACGCAAGAATATATTTTAAATTGAATTTTGTTGCTCACTTTTCTGGCCAAGGTTCGTTGAGGTCTCTTCTTCCCAGAGATCCTGACCTTGAGCTCTGACCTTGGTGCACTTTAAACAATCCTGGGCTGGAGGTCAGGTTAACAAAAATCCTTATTTCTTGGTATCTGATGGCTCTGACATGACTACCAGGAGAACCATGTCAAATCAGTTTAGTCAGAATCCCACTTACTCACATAATGTTTCTCAGTAATTTTCCATCCTTTGGCTTCTAAAAGGACTCTTTGGTTATTTTCCTTGTATTCTAAATTGAACATGCTCTCTTCCCTTCACCGCAAAATATCATTACATTGTTTCCTTGAACAAAATCTATCTTTAACAAGCATCAGAAAAAATGTAACAAATTTTAGCAGCTTAGAGTAAAAAACAGAAATTAAGTACATATATTGTATATACAACATCTTATATGTTTAATAAGTAATACATAATCTTATATTTATGTTTCAGAAATACAAAGAAATTTTTTCATTGAACATGCCAAATTATTGTTTTTTTATTATAGGAACAGTAATAGTAATGTCCTACTAGAAAAAAATGTCTCTTAAGATTTATTTGATTTGAGATTTAAGAGTTGTGGGTCCTAATCGAATAAAAGTTTAATTCTACTTTCCACTACTGGTTTTACTTAATATTTAAATCTACATGAATTCCTTCTCACCCAACGCATGATGCTGTGGAATTCTGAGCAAGATAATTTGCCAACAGAATGAAAACAGATACAGTCTTTCAATTTATCTCCTTTATAGTGACTCAAGTTTAGAAGATTATAAGATTCTAAAACAGTCCATCTAGCTCAGGAAATATATCTCATAAATCTGTATGCTTTGGAGACATTATTCATGAATGCTTCTAAGGGTTGGGGTTATGTCAAGAAATGGCCTCTGTGCACTCTTGCTTTTTACTGTAGCACATTTAAATTGATAATTAATGCTACATTTAGGAAGAGATTCTAAATTTTCATCTCAGTCAGTAGAAGCTAAGGGACAGAAATGCAATATTTTCCAGATTGTTGAGAAAATTGCTTTTGGGAAAAGTATAGACTTGATAGGCACCAAACTACAGGGCTGCACAGCAGAATATGCTTGAGTTCATAAGCCAGCTCCAGCAATGGGCTTTCATTTCCATTAAAGTGAAATGCTTCTAAGCCAATCTATAGAAGTTGCTCTTCGCTTCAAAGGGCTATTTAAAGCACTTTACAAGCCATATAATATAAAAGGTAAAACTGTATCTTTTTAGGAGGATACAAAAACAATGTATTCTTACTTTTAATTTCTACAAAGATGTTTACAATTTTGTGTTTGGAGGTGATTAAGTGTGGCATGTTTAATTCAATGGGATATGGAGTAATAGAAAATAGGAATAGGCTAAACCTTTCAATATTAAAAACTTTATACAGGGGCCAGAGAGATATTATATTGTGTAAGTCTCTTGCCTTGCAAGCAGCCAACCCACATATAGTCCCCTGAGCACCACAGAAGTAATTCCTTAACACAGAGCCAGGAGTAAGCCCTGAGCATGGCTAGACATGACCCCCCCCCCAAAAAAAATAGATTAAAGAATTTAAAATATGTATAAGAGGTCTGAAACACATAATATGCTTACTTGAATTTTCTCCTTATGCTTTATCTCTCAAGCATTTTGAATGTCTATTTAATAGTATTTTTCCATTAATTTAAAGCATATCATTCTCAAATCTTCAATCAGCTCACATAAGATTCTTTTTATTTATATTTACTTTTATATATGCTTACAATGACTTCATAAATTTTTGGTTCCGTTTAACTTCTCTAGATATCATTTTTTTCCTTTTTTTTTCTTTTTGGGTCACACCTGGCAATGCACAGGGGTTACTTCTGGCTCATGTACTCAAGAATTACTCCTGGCAGTGCTCAGGGGACCATATGGGATGCTGGGATTTGAACCCAGGTCGACTGCATGTAAGACAAATGCCCTACCCACTGTGCTATCACTTCAGGCCCTAGATTTCATTTCTTAACTCCAGTGGGAGCACTTATTTATCATTTTCTGCATCCTGAAAAAATTCCCAATATTGTCTTTCCTATACTGCTTTTAAAATTTAATTTTAAATAATATAAAAATAATATGTAAGCTAACCATATGTGATATATGTGCTGACATTTAATGTCTGAATTATATTTCTCTGGCATAAAAGTAATAACCAGCATGGTAGATTCTCAATGTTTAAACAACATTAGTTATAACTGATAGAAATTTATTTGGTGCTTGGGAACAGAAATTTTCAGGTCAGAACCCTCAGTAATCCATTGGAAAATTTGTGTGCTGAAACTTAGGTCATTATTGTAATGATAAAACATTCTCCCTAGGTTGTGTTGAATTATTCAAAATAAGAGAAACATAATAAGAAATGGGAGGAATGTGCATTGTGTGTCATCCATTATTTAAAACAATCAAGTTCATTCAACTGTAGTATGGAAAGGCGAGGGTATTATTTTTTCTTCCCTAGCACAAGGCTCTTTGGTAGTTGGTAGAAAAATAATTTTTCCTACAATTTGATGCTGTTTACACATTATTTGAACAAATCCACTAAAGTGTGTTTCTTATATATTCTTCTCTATCCTCCATTATCAGATTAAAAGAAGATAAGACATGGAGTTTCAAGATCATTCATTTTATCCATTCTTCATCAATTAATTAAACAATTGCATAAACTTTACTACAAATTTCTCCATTTCAACATAGTTTATGATAATCTAGATTGACTATCTCATAATTGCAAATAGAAGATAGCGTAAAAATTAAGGAGAGAAAGATTTATGAGATTTGAGCATAGGCAATCCTTGCAGTTCAATAGAGCAGGTCATCTGTAATGAGCAGCTTTTAAGATTGTTTCCAGTGATTCCTACCTCCTGAAATTCACTCCGTTAAATATGCATTGGCAATATTGATTCAATTCTAGTGAACAGAATATGATAAAGTGGTGTGCTGTCACTTTGAAGATGAAGTGGTTCTTTGAAAAAAGCAAAGATTGGTTTCTTAGTGGCTTCCCTCTAGGTTACTCCCCTGGAAGAACTCAACTACCATGTTGTGTGACTTCCCTGTGGAAGAAATTGGGGTCCACAATGTCAGAGAGCTTAGAAATGGAGCCTACCTCATTCAAGATTTCAGGTGAGATCATACCTCCATCTTAAGACTTGTCTTCTCTACACCTGTGTGTCTGTGACACATAGTCAAAGGCACATTTCTTACTCATGACCAGATTTCTGAGCCATGGAAATTTTACAGAAATGTTCACTGTAGCAAACTGTTAACTGTGGGGTATTTTGTTATGCAGCTATAGCCAGAGAATACAGTCATACCCATAGCAAGATTATTCTGCTGAAGGGTATGATTCATTGTATTTAGGTTTATCTAGAAAAAGTATAAGACAAACCTGTTGAGGCAGACAGAAAAAGGACTTCCTTCGACGTCTGTGCTGTTTAATCTAACGAAAATAGCAAAGGGGGTTTCAAAGAATAATTTAACTAAGGTTTTCAATGTACAGACATTAGCCTGAACTTTCCTTAATATAGCCATAATGGTTGTTGCAAAACGGAGACAAGAAAATCAGAGTGAGAAAAAGGAGTTGCAATTTTTGACATGATGTTTCAATGATGTGCCATAAAGATGAGAGGAAATGTCACATGTCAAGGAGAATAGGCAGCCCCTAGAATCTGGAAAGGACCCTATAATGGATTCTTTCTTGGAGACTACAGAAGGAATAAAGTGTTTCTGCCAACATCTTGATTTTATCTCAGTAAAACTAATTTTGGACTCTGACCTCCAAAGCTATAAGATAATGTGAGCTATGTTAAGCCATGTTATGGTAATTTGTTACAGCAGCAGTATAAAACTCTTTTAGGAACTTTGGATAAAAATTCTACATTATTGATTGCAGTTATCTCTGAAAACTATTAGAATGATGGAGTCTGACCTGTTTGGAGGCTGATTTATTTCTTCAATAGGTCATGGCTGAATTCTTTATAAATAAAACAATAAAAAATAAAACAGAGCAAAAATTATCAAAGTGAATTATATGTGCCACAATTTTGAATACTGTTCTGGAGTATGAAAAGTCCACTGAAGCTCCTTTATGACCTAACCTCAACCTGAACTTAACTGGAAGCCACAAATTCCCTTTGTACAACTTGCCCACATTTCTTTATCAGGTCCCAGCTTCCTCTACTCTGAAAAAGAAATCTTCCTTCTTTTTGCTCAACACATTTACTAAAACACTCTCTCATTCTATCATTCCCTTCTCTATGCTGAAAGCTTAAAATAAGCTTTCATTTTAACTTTCATCTAAGACAAGACACTGAACTTTTACCAACTACTCATAGCTTGTAAAAAAATTTAATTTTGCAATCCTCTAATATCTTTCTCAATACTTTTTCAAAGCACTGATTTGGGTCCTTAGAAAATTCAGCTCAATAACACCATGAAAATTTAATCCTGTCTCAAAGCTTTGAGATTTTTTTCTATTGAAGTAAACATGACACTTTTTCTTCCCTATATCACTATCCAGTACCACATGATATGTGATGTATGAATGGCATCTATCTCAGGGAAACATCAATATTACCATTTTAGGGAGTAATAGGATTTGAAACAAAGTCAAGTTAAAATCAAGACAAAGTAATTTGGTGTCATATGAGAAAAAGTGAGTCATATGTTCTATAACTGAGACAAATAAGTCAAAGTTAATTTATCAGAATTCTTTTTTTATTTATTTCTTTTCCCACCCTAAGTTTCTCGTGTTATCAAACCATACTTTGCTATTAGATTCAGAACACTATATTAGCAATATGTTTAAACATATCTAGTAAGTTCTCTCAATTTTGCAGACTCTAACTACACTATCGGATAGTAGTAGGATTGCACTTGGCCTGACCCTCCTGCTGACTGCTCCTTGTAGAAAACACATCTAGGGGCTGGAGAGATAGCACAGTGGGTAGGGCGTTTGCCTTGCACGCGGCCGACCCGGGTTCAAATCCCAGCATCCCATATGGTCCCCTGAGCATGGCCAGGGGTAATTCCTGAGTGCAGAGCCAGGAGTAACCCCTGTGCATCGCCAGGTGTGACCCAAAAGGCAAAAAAAAGAAAAAAAAAAGAAAACACATCTAAGTCAACGTTAACTTTTACAACTCTGCTTCAGTTGCTCTGCAAAAATGTTCTACAAAAAATTCAAGTTTTGATGAATTGAGAAAAGCCAAAAGTTTATTGTACTCTATATTTCTACTTATTTATGTATTTGGTTTTTGGGCCACACATAATAGTACTTAGAGACTGTTCCCAGTTCTGTTCCCAGGGATCACCTCTAGGAACCATTCGGTGCCAAGGATCAAACAGGGCACCCTGAATGCAAAGGATGAGCTCTGACCACTGAGAAATTCTCTGCCCCTGTATTCTACACTTGATGGAATCTTTCTTTACTGATGTTTCCAATGTTTCACATACAAACCTGTGATTTTTTTAATCCTCCTAGCAGGCTAATGTTCCTTCATTCTGGTATTCCTTATACATTATCTTATTGATCTACAGTGAGTTTTCATTTCCTACTAGGAATTTATATGATACTTTCCAGATATTCACAAACTTGGTTCCATTATACTCAGTGACTCTAATTTCACACATTTCATTAAGAATGACAGTGCACTAATTTCCTCATACTATACTTTCTGTACCAAAACCTACTCTCTAATTCAAGTCAGATATCTTCCCTAAAACTATTAGAATATTAGATATTTAAACACATGAACTTTTTAATTTTTTATTTTGTTTTTTATTTTTGATATATTACAGTTAAAGTGTGTGTTTATAATATTGTTATTTGTGGTCTTGGTATATGCAATTTTTTAAAAAAATTTACACAGGTAGAGATAATTTTCACATTATCCCTAAGCCTATAACTGTCTAAATGGCCACTCAATAAGTGTTGTGGTATGAATCAATGAAGTTTTAAGAATACACCACTCATTTTAGTACTCATAATTATGCTATATTTGTTTGTACACTTATGTCATGAGTTGGTTCCCATTCCTTTGGATTTAAAATGGTCTGTTTACAAAGGATCATGTGAACTAAACCTGGGCATATTTTTCTGACTCTATCTTAATCTTAAAGAAGTAGGCATTAAATAGAGGACAAATATCCCACTGGGCAGAGCAGAAAGATACTGGGATTTGAGGTTAAAGAAGCAGTTAGAGCTTGAGGGGTAGGATAATGGATAAGAAGATGCTCTAGAAAGAGCGCTAGAAAGCAATGGCCCTGAATCTGGCCAATTATTAGACTTTCCTGTTATAGGTACTAAGAACAGATTAGAGATTTGAAATGTTGCATATTTCTAAGACTGAAACTCTAGTCAACTCAAATGGCGAGGGACTCAGAGCATTTAGGTGAGGATTCAGAAAAAAAAACAGGCTTTTGCTTTTGTTTTGTGCCATATCCAGCAATAATCAGGTGGGACCTGGGAAACCATGTGTAGTTCCAGGCATCAAACTTGTTTCAGCCACATGCAAGGCTAGCTCCTTACCTGCTGCACTATCTCTATCTCTCTAGTGCCTGTTTTATTTTTAATTGTTATTTTAGTTTGATTCATTTTATTTTATTTCAGTTCACCTCATTTCATTTTATTCTAAAGCTACTTTAGCACAACAGTTAACAAAATCTAAGCTAACAAACAGAAACTGTGGAAACAAACTGGAAAGCAGATTCACCAATAAATTAACTGCCTGACAAGAAAAAAATACGTAAAGGAAAATCAAACTGTTTAGACTCATGATTCTGAGTTGAATATACATGATTTTCAAACGCACAGACAAAAATCAGGAGAATGTGTCCCATAACTAGAGGAGAAAGAAAGAAAAACAAAGATGACAGATGTAAGATTTAGCATACATTAAACAGCTACATAAAATATAATAAATATTTCAGAATTTAACATGAAACTATGGATTTAATGTGCGAACAGATGTGAATATCCAGTAGTGCAATGAACTCTATTTAAAAACAAAAACAATGACAGATGGAGAGATATTTCAGTGACAGAGACCAAACCCCTGACCAGAGCAGTAACCTATGACTATTTTCCTCAGGAATGATTTTAGAATCAGATTACTCCCTTTTACTCAGCAGAGATGAAGGAAAGTGGACATCACATTTAGTAGTGATTGCAATTCTTGAGTATTACCTACTGGTAACATTCCAAATGTAAATTTTAAAGCCATAGAAGTCTGCCAATTTTCTCTTGTTCTATCCCAAAAATGCCCTGCCTCAAGTAAGAACATAGAAACAAATACCACATCTCTTCTGCCCATCATTATAGAAAAGAAATAACTCGCAACAAAAGAAGTGAAATGCACCAAATTTGAGGATGAAGAGGAGGAGCACTTTAATCTAAAGGAAAGGCTTTATGAAAATCCAGTGTGCTGTAGCAGTCTTGTGAAGCCTTTATATAATCTGCCTAGTGTTACCAAACTCTGCCAGAGAGTCTGATAGCTGAGCATTTGAGTGCAGTTGGCTCCTGGATCCCCATGATGTTTATAGCTCTTCTACATTGAGATGTTGAAGAGTTGGAGGGATACCTGTTTGTGTGTGTGTGTGTGTGTGCACTTGTGTGAAAATAAAGTTTCTATGGGTGACTTATTTTTTTTTCAATTTTTTATTAGAGAATCACTGTGATGTACTGTTACAAATTTATGAGCTTTTGTGTTTGCATTTCACAGTGATCATTTACCCATCCCACCACCAGTGCCCATTCACCTCCACCAATGATCCCGGTATCCCTCTCACCACCCCCACCTCATCCCCCACCACCCCACCCTGCCTCTGCGGCAGGGCATTCCCTCTTGTTCTCTCTTTTTTTGGGTGTTGTAGTTTGCAATAGAGGTATTGAGTGGCTTTCATGTTCGATCTATAGTCTACTTTCAGTTTGCATCTTCCAACCTGAATGGGTCCTCCCAACATCCTCTATTTGGTGTTCCCTTCTCTATCTGAGCTGCCATTTCCCCCAGCATGTGAGGCCAGTTTCCAAGCTGTGGGGCAGACCTGCTGGTCCTTATCTCTACTACTCTTGGGTGTTAGTCTCCCACTCTGTTATTTTATACTCTACTGATGAGTATGATCTTTCTCTGACTCTCTTTCTGACTCATTTCACTTAACATGATACTTTCCATGTTGATCCACTTATATGCAAATTTTATGACTTCATCTTTTCTAACAGCTGCATAGTATTCCATTGTGTAGATGTACCAGAGTTTCTTTAACTAGTCATCTGTTTTCGGGCATTTCGTTTTTTTCCAGATTTTGCCTATTGTAAACAGTGCTGCGATGAACATAGAAATGCAGATGTCATTTCTACTATACCTTTTTGCATCTCTGGGATATTTTTCCAGGAGTGGTATTGCTGAGTTGAATGGGAGCTCAATTTCTAATTTTTTGAGAATCGTCCATATTGTTTTCCAAAAGGGTTGAACCAGTTGGCATTCCCACCAGCAGTGAATGAGAGTCCCTTTATCCCCACATCCATGCCAACACCGGTTGCTTTTGTTCTTCTGGTTCTTCTGTGGTGTGAAATGATATCTCATTGTTGTTTTAATCTGCATTCCTCTGTGGGTGACTTTAAAATTTTTTTTTTATTTTTTAAAAATTTTAGACAAGTTTCTTTCTTTTGGCTATTATCTAACTGTAAACTCTGAAAGAATTACATTAGACTGTTTATAGTGAAAAGAGTTAAAGTTGAATTTCAGGAGAAACATTTTTATAACCACCCTGGAGATTATAAAATCAATATAATTTGAAGGAAAACCTAGACAATCCACAAACAGAAACTTCCACAGTAAAAGTAAAAATCTTCCACAGGAAAAATCTCCAAGGAGAAAAACTTTGTCTTCAGATTATGTGAGCCTTTGTGAAGTACTCAATTCTTTAGTATTAATATGGATATTTTAAATAATGTGATTTTGAATTGTATTATGGAGTCCAACTCAAAGGTTTGTATTTGTTATGACTACTGAAAATTGCCATACTACATGCAGATTGAGTTATTGAATTATTTTATGCACGATAAACTACATCAGGCTATATCAAAGAAGAGCTAGACACTTAAATGAAGCATGAAGTGAACTCCATTTGTCACACTTAGTTACCATCAGCTATATTTCACCAGGTTAATCAAATTTTTATTTGCAACTACTTAGATGTGATAAAAAGGCTCCTGTGAAGAAATTATATTGAGGTGCATCTATATTTGTTAAGAAAGTTTATCATTCATGCTTAATTAGCTTTTTAAAAGTAGAATTCAGTGTTCAAGTACTAATAAGTTGATGTCAACCAGATGGATCTTCTTTTATAATAAATTCCCACTAGACTCAACAATAAATTATATTCAAAGATATTTATCTTCAAATACTAAACAGGATTTTGACTGCTATCAAGAAATCAATTAGTGTAATGAAAGCTAAAACAGCCACGAAGAGATGGCCAGTAATTTAAGTTCTATAACTTTGGAATTACCTTTATTTTATCAATCAAAAAAGGGCTATTTGTTCTCATGAAAGTTTCATGTAGGTAAGTTTATTGTGACATAAATGATAAAAACAAATTGTTTCAGGAAATCATATCAAAAGAAAGATGTTTTGCCTTTCCATACTAACTACTAACAGTTTCCATATCATATTGATATACATATATATAAACAAAGGCATATGTAGTTGCATGTGTGTATACAAAACATTACATAAAATATTAAAAGAAAAGAAATGCTGCAGGGGTTGGAGCAATAGCACAATGAGTAGGGCGTTTGCCAATCCGGGTTCGTTTCCTGGCATCCCATATGGTCCCCTGAGCACCGCCGGTATTGATTCCTGAGTGCAGAGCCAGGAGAGGCCCCTGAGCATCGCCAGGTGTGACCCAAAAAGCCAAAAAAAAGAAAAAGAAAAAAATGCTGCATATTTTAGTACAGCTTGAGAATGCATGAGTATTTTAAAAACCTAGTTGCTAATACAAAGAACCAAAGAAACCCCATTGGCCACGTGTGCTCATGGCCCCCTGAACTCCTCTGGGTGTGATCACCTCAACAGCAAAATTTTAAAACTCTGAAATGATAACTCCAAAGATTGCTAATCTTTGAATTTTTAAGGTTTTTTTTTGAAACTAAGTATCCTCTATTAACATGAAAACCATTGGAGACTTAAAGAATCAGATCTTACATTTCATTCCACATACATTGTAATTATCTGTTAATTTCTTAAGGTAGATACTCTGAAATGCTATTCAGGGACTTGTAGATGAGCTGAGTGTAGTCAGAGTAACTATTATATAAATGGAAGGAGTATGGATGAATGGAAGCTAGAAGACAAATAAACTTTTATTCCTTCTAAAACTTATAGAAGATGAATTTTGACTTTATAAATACAATTTTGCATAAGAAAAGTCAAAGAAGTTCTAATTAAAATGTATTAAGACTCCTACAATTAGTATCCATTTTGAACAATCATGAATCACTCACTGGAATATGGGATGGGAAGGTAGCCAAAAGAATGCTCTGATAGAAAATGGGCAGGAAAAATTAATTATGATTGATGGAATATAGCTTTTTCTATTCCAGTCACAAACACAAGTGACAAAGAGGGAAAAGTCAAAACTTATTTGGAGAAAAAACTTTTCATCTAAAAAACACATTGTAATAATTTGGTATTTACTGGATACTTTTTAAAATACCTTCCTTAGGAGCTGGAAAGATAGTACAGCAAGTTAGGTGTTTACCTTGTATGCAGCCAACCTGGATTCAATACCTATCACCCTAAGACCTGCCAGCAGAGCCAGAAATAAATCCTGAGTACTGTTAGTGTGGCCCCCAAACCCAAAATAATAAACCTACTCATATCGTGGAAATTATAAGTAAAGGAGTGCTTAAAGATGGAAAATTTTATTTGAACATGTGAGTTGTCAGTTTAAAGGTTTCAGAAGCCAACGAGTACCAGAAAGGTGATTTGCTTTTGGAAGTTATCAGTTATATGAACACCATTGTGAACAAAAGGAACTAAGAAGTGACTACTTCATCATATAATATAAATCCTACAACTCCTCACTGTTTCTGAATAAATGTACTATCTGCCCACCCTGATATTTTAAATCTTCCAAAGTAAATTCATTAGCAGTTTAGTCTCCAGAGTCAACTAAGCTGGTTTGGGACTTCTGGACCTCAAAAAAATCAAGAGAGGAAGGTGGTAGAAGGAAAGAGGAAGGACAGAGAAAACGATGTGAAAGAAAGAGAATGGGAGAAGAAGTAAGGAGTGGAAGGGGGTAAAGGAAAGAAAAGAGAGAAGAAGCATAATAACGAAGTAGAGTAATGAAGAAGAAAGAAGTAGGAAATTCCACACAACCCAGAGCTTTGGGTTAATGCGATCTTGAAGCTTGGCATGAGACATAATATTACACTCTTGAAAAATTCCGGATATAAGATTTTTCAGAAAGGAAGACATTCAATTTGGCAATAGATGAATAAAAAAACCAAAAAATACAAAAACCAAAAAATACTTTTAATTAAAATAATTTTATCTTGCACTTCAAAAACAATTATTGTAACAAAAATGAAATCTTCATAAAATCATCTATTGTTTCTCTTACATTAGTTCAACCATGGTTTAATAGCTGTATAGGCATTTTACTATTGTATAGTTTACTGTATCTAACTTAATTTAAGATACCACTGAAGAAGGCACTTTAATTTCATATCTGATTTATCAACAATTTGAAGAACTAATACTGAAAATGTGTTAGTTTAAAAGGTTGTTAAATATAAGCTTTAACCTTTACAGCTCAATTTTGGTTAGCAATTTAATCATAAGTATAAAACTGCAGGGATTAAGAAAAAAGAACTATAGAAAGCTATTGTAGAGTCACTTACTTGATTATTAAAACTTCTTTGGAAATTTTATTACGTGAATGTAATACTTAGATCTGAGTTTCAACTAAGAACAGTTGGAAGCAAAAATATTGAGTTAGATAATATCTTCCATAAACATTATTGCTCTGCTATGTTTCCATAGTAATAGCCTACTTTAGAAGAAAGCAAATTAAGATGATAGTTATACTGAGAAAATTGTGGTTAGTTACTTTTACCTGTGTAGCAAATATTTTTCTTTGGAAAACATAAAACATCACAAAAGTAAGTTGGTTTTTTTTTCTTAACAAACCAGTGATACTGGGTTTGGGTGAAAAATCATATTTTACCAGTTCAAACTATATGGGAAAATGGATTATCTTACATGATGAATTATGAATGTTAACCCTTTTTTCATATTCTTAAAATTCATGATCTTATCTTACAGTTTGTAAAATTTAAGTGCCTCAATTTTATAGCAGAGGGTCAGTTGGTAATAGGAATACAGGAGATAGGAATTATATATGAATTTTTTAAAAATGAAAAGCTTTTATGTTCAAGAGGAACAGAGAAGATTCTTTCCAAATATTTTGGAGAACTTCAGTTCAATCTGTGCTGTGTAAACATCAATTTCCTAAGAAGTCAGATCCTGAGGAGATACAGGTAAATATAATCATGCAGATGTTTGGACTCTATGTAAATAAAAATAAACCAAATAAGTAATGACATAAAATAGGTATGATTCCTGACCCCAGAGTTTATATTTGCTCATTTGGGCATTATTACCATTCACATTTCTATAAGTCAGTTTTGTCATCTGTTTGCTGAATTAGGTGAACTGGCTGCTTTTGAGCTTCTTTCCAACTCTGGATCATGATGAATTTCTAGTTTTATGGAATTCCAGATCCCACATGAGGAATTTTATGACATTAAAAGACATTTGAAATAAACAAAGAGAGCTGGTCATCATAACAATGGTAACACACATAGCCCATGTTCTCATGAGAGGGCAAAAAGTGTAGACACAGTAATATCTCCTTAATAGATATAAGAAGGTCATGGAGGACATCAAACCTGAAAATAGAAAAACAAGGCAATTAAAAATTTGCTTTTAAGTGGTTTATAGAGACTTGAGAATTCTTAGAAGAGGAATCCAAGTTTTAATTATTCTGATCAGTATGTTGCCTCATGATATAATTTTTGGACCAAAATGAAAATCTTTTAGGGAAGAGAAGAAAAGTCTCCTTCCCCTTCTTGGGTTGCCCAAATGGCTCTGTGAAATAAGTTACCAACAGACAAATAATAGGAGAAAGTCATACCGATTTATTTGATGTTTATTGTTTCACATGACACAGAAGAGCTTCAAACTTCTAGATGCAAGTCTAGGCTTGGAAGATAGATTATTTGGACAAAGAAGGAAAAATTTAAAGAGAAATCAGAAGACATGAAACATGTCTGAATTTCTAAGGAAAACAAGTTGTATGAAGGTAAATATTTTAGGAACTACTGATAATTAAGGACTGGTATGTAGTTAGTGAAGTTTTTGTATGTGTAAATTCTTTCCTGTACCATGTCATTTCTAGTGATAATGTTTACATTTCTTCCCGGTATGGGAATAGAGCCAAGAAAACCATCACAAGAGAAAGTTATAATCTATTTTCAGTCATATAACAAAAATGTGTAGAGTCTCTTGGCCCCAAGCCTGACTGTCTTCACCGGGGCCCATCAGAGGGGGTAGGTTAAGTTTCCCTCCCCGCCCCGAGCAAAGCCCGGCAGCCAAAGACCTCTGGAACCCAGTCACAGCCATGCTCAAGGCCCCTCTCCATACATTCAGACAAGCCTCATGCATGAAGGAACCGGCAGTGGAACCAGAGGTGTGTGGAACCCAGGGCTGAGATCTCCAAGTCTGCTCAGATAGGGACTGGGCCTCTTCTGCGCAGATCCCCCGTTTTCTAGTAGTTAGGCAGCCACACCCAGAAACTGCCCATCAACAGCTGTGTAATCCCATCAATTACCAACATCCAGAGACTATAATACCAAGCTCCCAGAAGCTCATCTTATAGCCTAGTTCTCCCTCTCAGAGAACCTAGCAAGCTACCAAGAGTTTCCTGCCTACATGGGAGAGCCTGGCAAGCTCCTCGTGGAGTATTCATATCCCAAAACTAGTAACAATGATGGGTCTCATTCCCCTGACCCTGAAAGAGCCTCCAGTGCGGCACCGTTGGGAAGGACGAGTAAGAGAGGCTTCTATAATCTTAGGGCTAGGACGAATGAAGACGTTACTGAGACCGCTCAAGAAAATCAACAATCAACGAGATGATGATGATGATGATGATGATGATGATGATGATGATGATGATGATGATAACAAAAATGTGGACAGCTCATTCTGGGCTTGTTTCTACTATTTTCTTCAACTCAAAATATATCTTTCTTGCCAGTATAACAAGCTTTAGGGTGAAATATTATGTTCTACAACCACTATATTAAGGGATCACTCTCAATAGATTTCAAATACTCTTAGTGAACGGACCCATGGTCATTAAATTCTTCAAACTTAAAAAATATGTAAGTGAACTAAACTTTATATAAAATGCTGCAATCTGTTTTAGGGTGATTTTTTTCTCGTGTTTTGTAAAGTGAGATGCATGTGTGCTAGGGAATTCACATGTGGACATATATAAAATACACTACTTTATTTTTAACCTTTTGATTTGGTAATTTAAATTTTTCTGAAATTTTTAGGTAGTTTAAAATTCATTTTATCTATTTAGTGAATGTAAGTAAATACTTATAAGTGTGGTAGGCTGTCTTAAATATATCATTAAAGGGGGTTCTTTTGCTTTTAACTGACAAGTGCATGACTGGAAAAAGTCTTGGTAACCAAAACTATAAAAAATGCTTTATTCATTTAAATAAGACTTTTTGAGCTTCTGTCCTACAGAAGGTGGGATCTTAGGCAAAAAATTATAATGATGCAAAAACACTGACAGATTTTTTCTTTTATTAATTTTTAAAACTTTTTTTCTTTAAATGAATCACTGTGATGTACAATTACAGATTTACAAATTTTAGTGCTTACTTTTTAGTCATACAATGATCAGATTTTTAAGCTTAGGCTAAATCATTAGATAATTGATGAGAAAGATTTTGCTCTATAGAATTATGGTGGACGGTGAAATGTTTTTGAGGAAAACAATGGTTTCAGTACAAGCAAGAATTTTGAGTAATATTTGCTTGAACTGGAGATATCTTGAGTTATTAACAATAAAAATATATAACATAATAAATATAACGAGTAAACATAATAAAAACCAATAAAATCAAAATAGCCTCAGAATATGGAGTAAATTTCCAAGAAACACTACATTTAGCATGTATCTGAATTTTTAAAATCTTTCCAGTTTTTATTTTGCCTAGATTTAAAAGGATTGATTAGTACAATATCAAATAAAACTTGTTTTATGAGACTCTTGCACAATTTAACTCATGTATCTCAATTTTAAACATTTTTTGCAAAAGTCCTCTGTTGTTCAAAATCTTGTTTTGCCAGAAGAACTTTTATGTCTCTCACTATGGTGATGTTGGTGTTCTGTGCAAAATGACAAGGACATCAGGAATTTTTCAGAAATAATTACTTTCTGACATAGTTGCAGTTTTCTTTGGAGTTTAAAACAGAAAAATTAAAGTAGTATCTCCTATGAACAAATCATGTTTTAGACAAGTCTTGTTAAATTGCACCTACCACCTTTGTGTTAGTATCCTCCCACTGTTCTCCATGCTTTCCTCTTGTCCCCACTCTTTCTCGTGCTTCACTCTCTGCCACTTGGGAAAATAAGTCTAATAGGCAGAATCTTAGGGCTTTTTTTCATTGGCCATGATATATTTCTTTCCTTTGAATGAAACATAATCTTATCCATATCTGAACACAAACTAGAACATAGTTGGCAAGTACTAAGTATTGGTGAATGGATGAATATAATGCCTAATACTAAAATGTCACGATCACGATCACGAAATCCCATTAATCATTGATTTCTCGAGCAGGCTCAGTAACCTCTCATTTCGTCCTTTCACTGAGATCTTAGAAGTCTCTCTCGACTTGGCCCTCCCAACGATGTCGCACTGGGGGCTCGTTCAGGGTCGGAGGAAAGAGATCCAGCTTGTTACTGGATTTATCATATGAATACACCATGGGAAGCTTGCAAGTCTGTCCCATGTGGGCAGGAAAGTCTCAGAAACTTGCCAGTTTCTCCCAGAGGGAGAAGTGGGCTACGAGATATTACACGGCCACAAAGCAGCCACATGCTTCTGAGAGTTTGCTTTTGTCTCTCTCTGGATGTTGGCCGTTGAAGGGATTACACACACTTGGTTCCTCTGCCGGTACCTTCATGCACGAGGCCTGTCCGAACGTGTGGAGAGGAGCCTCGAGCATGGCTGTGGCTACGTTCCGGTGGTCTTCGGCTGCTGGGAGCTCTGCTTGGGGTGGGGAGGGAAGCTGGAGTCCATCCCCTCCGAGGGGCCCCGGGGAAGACAGCCAGGCATGCGGGCAAGAGACTCTCTGTCACTAAAATATATAAATGAATAAAATGATCACTGTATCACTATTGTCCCATTGCTCATCGATTTGCTCGAGCGGGAGCCAGTAACATCTCAATTTGTCCCTGTCTCGTTCCGGGTCAGGGGAATGAAGCCCATTATTGTTACTGTTTTTGGCATATCTCGCATGGCAGAGCCTGACAAGCTACCTGTGGTCTATTCGATATGACAAATAAAAAGCCAGAATAAAATAACATGCTCAAATAAAAACAGAATCAGACACATTCACAAGCAAATTTTTTCAAAAGGCAATATAGTTAAGATTCAAAGTTAAGCGGCCACTCAACACCTTTATTGCAAACCACAACAGCTAATTAGAGAGAGAAAACAGAAGGGAATGCCTTGCCACAGTGGCAGGGTGGGGTGGGAGGGAGATGGGATTGGGGAGGGTGGGAGGGACACTGGGTTTACGGGTGGTGGAGAATGGGCACTGGTGAAGGGATGGGTTCCCAAACTTTGTATGAGGGAAGTATAAGCACAAAAGTGTATAAATCTGTAACTGTACCCTCACGGTGATTCTCTAATTAAAAATAAATAAATTTTAAAAAAATTTAAAAAAAAGTGGATAGACTTATATAATGTGAAGGGAAACTTTCAATTAAATAATAAATTTCAGAGGTATATTTGACCAATACGAATTGTTTATTTTACATTCATTTATTTGGTCTCCCAAATAAATGTGCTCAGGGATTCAGGGGCCACTCCCCAAGATACTCAACCAAGTGAGTAGTGGTTCACAGTTAGAGTTTGAGCATATGGTGCTGCTTAGTCCTTGTGTGATGGCACCATGCCTTCAGTGTTGAGGGGATACAACAGTTAGTGGTCAGAGGGTTTGTCATGTCAAGTATCCCCTATACTCTTTACCTGGCTCCACAATATGGAAATTTTAAACTGAAACACATCATTGGCCCGAGCTATCTAAAAGATATTCAATCACGACACTACTTTACCTTACAGGATTCACAAAGTAACCATTATCAGAAATTGAAATAAACTAGAAAATCTACCACACTTAATGTATATACAGGTCAGCTTTAACCTTTTTTAATGCTCTAAACACAAATATACTCTGTATTCAGGAGGGCTTTACTGTCTTATTTTGAGAATTAACTGTTTCCATCCCTTCCGGCAATTGCTTCAAATATATTCTTCAGTACAGATTGTTCACAAAGCTGAGTACAGAGGAGAATAAATAATGTATTTTACAAAGTTGAGGACAATTTAAATGTCATCTAGATAAGAAACATTATAGACTTGTTAGCAACTGTGTATATTAAGTGAAAAATTCTGTGTGTATAAAAAGTGAATGAACTAGGAGCAAACAAAAAGGCAATAAAATACATTTAATGAATAAAAAAAAAAAAGATTCAAAGTTAATAATTTCCATGGGACACAGTGAAAATGGGACATACAATAGATAGATAAAAGATTTCTTTCCCTATCCACTATCTTTAAAATGTCTTTTCCTATTCCTGTCCATACTATATTCATAAAAATTAATAATAAAACTGTAGATTTACATTCAGATTCCTACATTGCCCACATTCAGGCAATTGGCAAAAACTATTGATTCTTCTCTCTCAACAATCTGTAAAATCAATACTTCCTTTATATTCCAATTGGCACTCCTCCTATTCAGAAGTGCCGCTCTTTAATTTCTGTAAAACTCTCTAACATAATTTCCATCCTCTAAACTCAAAAGTTTCCCTCCTGAGCTAGAGATATAGATAGTACAACAGATATAGCCGACCAATTCCTAGCACTGCATACAGTTCCCTGAGCCTAGAACCAGGAACAATCCCTGAACACCATCAGATGTTGACCAAAATCAACCTTCAAAAAAGGAAAATAAATAAAGAAATAAAGTTAATACAATGGAACAGAAATAATGTTTTTAGCATATGGTACTATAATAAGTAGACATTCACATGCAACAAAGAAATCTAAACACTGACTTTGCAACCTTCACTTTATACCCTATCATAAACTTCAAGTCAATCAAAAGTGAATCAGATATTAAAATGTATAATGCAAAATGTCAAAAACAGTAACAACAAGTCTCACAATGAGAGATGTTACTGGTGCCTGCTCGAGCAACTCTACGAGCAAAGGATGACAATGACAGTGACAGTTAATGCAAAACTATAAAACTTTGAAGTAAATAGGAGAAAATATTGATAATATTGTGTATAGTGATAACTCTTTAGATGTAACATTAAAAGGACGATGCATGAAAAATAATTGATTTGTTGGAGTTGATTAAAAACTGATAAATGCTTTACAAAAGACAAAGTCAGGTCAGACAGATAGTTGAGCAAGTAAGGTACTTGCTTTGCACTGCCTACCCAAGTTCAAACTCCTCATACTACATGTGATCCTCAAGTTCTGCCAAGAGTTACCCCTGGCACAGAGTCAGGAGCACCACAAGGCCAGTCCCCAAAACAAAACAAAGCAAAAATAAAAGCAAAATAAACAAAAGACAAAGTCAAGAAAATTAGAAGATAAATAAGTGGAGAAAAATTGCGATCTGATAAAAAGCTACTCTCTAAAACTTGCAAAAACACTTTGAAAACTCAAAGATGAGTAGCTCAATTATTAAATTGGCAGAAGATCTGAATAGACACTAAGAAAGTATACAATAAAAATTTAATCATATAACAAGATCTTCAACCTCAAATGCATTTTAGTCACTTTGGACTGTTGTAACATAATATTATAGACTGGATATCTTACCGAATACACATTTTCGCCTCATACTTTTGAATGCTGAAAAGTTCAAGATCACAGTGTCAGCTGACTTGATTTCTGCTGAGAGCCCTCTTCCTGATTTGTAGAAGGCTGCTGTATCTTCACTAGGTAAAATGAAGGATCTTTACCCAACCCCATAATCACAGTCTTTGGCTCTTCTTTCTGTTTGTGTCTCTGTTTTATTTTAATCTCTCTCTCTCTCTCTCTCTCTCTCTCTCTCTCTATGTCTGTCTCTGTCTATCTGTCTGTCCCTCTCTCTCTCTTTCTCTCTCACTCTGCCTCACTCTATCATCTTTTCCTACAAGGGCAATGACTCCAACTAAAAGACTATCTCCCTCGTAATCTTATTACATCCCACATGAGCCTACAGATGCCTTCATATTGGGAATCAGGATACCAACATATGAATGGATGAGAATAAACATTCACTGCAAATGCATTTGCAATGAGGTAGTTTTAATTAAAAATCCATTTAATTAAATTGGATTAGTGAGATACCACTATAGGCCCATTAGAATAGCCCAAATCCAAATCACTTAGAGCACTAAATACTGGTAAGGATGTGAAACAAACACACCTCTTCACTGCTAGCAGGAATGAAAAATGTTAGTGTCTCTGGAGGACAGTTTGACAGTTCTTAGAAACTAAACATATTTTCACCATATTATTAGTCCCCATACTTCTTGGTATTTTTCCAAATAAATTGAAAACTTGCACGCACATCAAAACCTACAGATAAATGTTTATGGCATCTTTACTCATAGTTTCTAAATTTGGGAGTAACCAATATATAATTCAATTGTGGTATATCTAGATGCCAGACTATTACAAAATTAAGCTATAAGCAACAAAATAATATGGTTTATATGGTGAACTTTAGATTAAAGAAGCCAGTCTGAAAAGCGTATACATCATATGAGTAAACAATATGACATTCTAAAAAAAATGCATACATATGGGGACAGTAATAAGATCAGTGATTTCCAGGAGTAACAGATAGATAAGGAAGAACATAGAAAGACAGAAGCTCTTTAGGGAAATGAAATACTTTATATTATATTATAGTGTTGAAATATGTGGTGATATACTTACTCAACCTTGTTAAGAATGTTCATTATCAAGGGCACATGCTATATGTAAACTATGTGTTTTGGATGATAGAAACAAATAAAACAAATGCTTTGCAAATGAAAATTAGAGGCATGCAGGTGTGAGCACACACACATCACATCACATTTGTTCTAGGTAATCAATGCATCAGAACCAAAATTACAACAAAAATGATAAACTAGTTGGAACTAAGCAACAATGAAAAAAGTAGATATAATATATATGTATGTGATATAGCAAAAACAAAAAATGTGTTGTCTGAAAGAAGGCATTAGCAGGTAAGAAATTTGGAATTCAATGACAAGTTATTTGTCAAGAAATTTAAAATATTTTATATTTAAAAAAAATAAATAAAATGGTTAAAGAAGAGTATTCATATAAAATTATAGCACTGTAGCATTGTGGCACTGTCATCCCGTTGTTCATAGATTTGCTCGAGCAGGCACCAGTAACGTCTCCATTGCAAGACTTGTTGTTACTGTTTTTGGCATATTGAATATGCCACGGGTAGCTTGCCAGGCTCTGCCATGTGGGCTGGATACTCTCGGTAGCTTGCCGGGCTCTTCAAGAGGGATAGATAAATCGAACCTGGGTAAGCTGCATGCAAGGCAAACCCCATACCTGCTGTGCTATTGCTCCAGTTCTGAAGCTCAGTAGTTGGTCAGTAATTGATCCTAAAATTATGCTATAATCTAAATTAATTACTTTTTCAAATGGAGCAAATTATAAGAGTGGCATATTTAAAATCTTGGTATAGCTGACTATTTTTAAAGTTCTTTAAATGTAGAAAAGTAATGAATATATAATTTATTTACTTAGGATCTGGAAATCTACATTATAGGTCTTTGTCTTTAATGTCTAGATATTGTGTAACTGAGGCAAGTTACTTCACTCTCTGGACCTTGACAACGAGGAGTTTGGATAAAATATACTTAGCTCTGTCTCTCTGGAATTCTACTTTTCTGGAGCCCTGTTGAATAATACAATTTGCTTAACTCAAAAATCCACTTTTATAGGACTGCAGCGATTGTACAGTAGTTATGGCTTTTGCCTTGCAAGCAGCTGACAGGGATTCTATCTCTGGCATTCCATATAGTTCCCTGAGTTTACCAGAAGTGACCCCTGAGCACTGGAGAGATCTCTGAGCACTGCCGGGTGTGCCCCCAAAACAAACAATACAATACAAAATAAAATATCAGCCTTTAGAATGCTGTTATCATATAAACTACCAGTACCTGTATGGAAAAGTAGCTGTGAAACATATTAAGTTTAATCTACACAAAGCCTGAAACTATTGCTATGTTATTGATTGCTATTATCATTATTTATTACTAGTAAAGGTAGGGGCAGAATTATGAAATTTATGATAAATTTAGTTTCTCTTAACATGGCCCCAATTTTGTTCCTGACTAAATTATCAACATTAAAACCAAAAACATTCTTCTCTGTACAATTTTTTTCTTGGAAAATTTTATTACATTTTAAGGGCTTATTATAAAAGTCTCACATTACTGCTAATTTTTCCGAGGGCAAACTGATAAGTACATTGTTAAATCAGTGACATGTTCACTTACCCAAGGAGATTCTGGTCTGAAGAAAAAATAATGTTCTTTTATTTCTCTTAAAAGTGGGATAAAAGGAAAGCCCTTTCTTTTTCAAAGTTCAAGAAAAGTGTCACAGTGCATTCTAGCCCTTAATACAGAAAACCTTAGTTTTATTATGTTTCCTTTTATCACTCTGTGAAAAGAAAGAATGACAGCTGGTACAAGAAACCAGAGGAATCAGATTTTCTCATCTTATCTTGTCTCTTTAGACCAGAGGTAATCAAAATGTCAAAGAGCCATTTGGTGATCTGTAAAGTCAAATAATTTTTTTTCTAACAATACTAATGCAATATTTGCCTTTTCATCTTCATTCTTTTTTTTGTTTTCTGTTTTGTTTTGGTTTTTTGGCCATTTCCAGTGGTGCCAAGGGATTATACCTGGCAGTGCTGGAGGTACCTTATGAGATGCCAGGGATCAAATCCACATTGATCTTCTGCAAGGTCAATGCCTTCTCCACTGCACTATCTCTACAGCCCTTCATCTTCATTTTTTTCATGAGTAAATAGGTAGAGTGTTAAGAAGTGACAAGCCTTAGGATGTTTCATCAGATTGGATATAAGATATAGAAGTGATAGGAGAACAACTTCTCTCTTAAGTCAAAGATAAAAGTCATTTGTGAAAATGAAAAATAATTCCACTCTTCCAATAAAATATTTTTAACATGAGTATGTGCTTTTCAATTGTATGTGCCATTTTTGTTAATATGATTTGGTTTATCATTATCCTTATAATTAATTATTAAATTAATATTATTAAGATTCTCAATTATAATTTCAAATGGACATGTTAGTAGACTCCTATACATAGAAAACAGAAGATATTTATTGTTTGAGAGTGTAATGAGTTCCAGAGAGATAGCACAGAAGGTAAAAATTTTGAGTTGCTTGCACTGTATTTCTCAGGAACCCTATATGGGCCTCTGAACATTGGCACAAAGATCACTTCTGAGCACAAAGCCAGGAATAGTCCCTGAGCACCACTACTGGGATGTAGTCCAAACTTCCCTACTCCACCCAACAAATTGTGTAATTTACATTCCCTAAAAGAGTACAAAAAGAACCTGAGACAAGACAGAGACAGACAGACAGACAGACACACACACACACACACACACACACACAGAGGACCATTGCTCTCAGGTAACTTAAAATCCAAAGAAAAGAGCCTTCTAGAAGTAATTCAATGTAAGGGCTGGAGCAATAGCACAGTGGATAGGGCGTTTCAACCTGGATTCGATTCCCAGTATCTATTATGGTCCCCTGAGCATCTCTGGATGTGACCCAAAAAGAAAAAAGAAAAAGTCATTGAATGTAAAGCTAACCCAAAAGAAGAGCTTAATTCTTTGGAAGTTTTCTTTTACTTAAAAAAATTAATTTAATAACCATAAGATAAACAGTTACAAAGTTGTCCGTGGTTGGGTTTCAGTCATAAAATGTTCTAACATTCATTTCTTCACCAGTGTACATTTCCCATCACCAATGTCCCCAATTTCTCTCCTTCCATCCCCACTCCCTGTCTGACTTTACAGCAGACACTTTTCTTCTCTCTTCTTCTCTTTCCTTTTGATTATTATGTTTTGCTGTAGAGGTGTTGAGAGGTTATCATGTATGTCCCTTTACTTACTTCCAGCAAAGAATTCTCATCCAGAAGGATCATTTCTGTCATTGTCATAGTGGTCCCCTCTCTGTTCCAGCTGCCCTATCCCCCTTCTGTCCACTTGTGACAAACTTTGCTTTGGAAAATTTCTTCCAAGACCCCAAATTGTTGTGACTATGCAAGAGTAGCAAATGAACTCTTTAATTCAAAAGCAAATGAACTCTTTAAAGCAGAGCAAGAAGAAAACAGAACAAAGCGGACAGTAGAGTTTTAGTATAAGTGAAGCAAAGTTTTTTTTATTAAAACTTATTTAGAAAGATGTGAGGTAGAGAGAAAGGGAGAAGTCCATGAGAGTGAACATAGGCTCCTCCAAAGTGGAAAGAGGCAAGTATAAAATCAGACAAACAAGCAAGACATGTTTTCAAGGGAGAACATAAGCTTGAAGAGCAAGCCAAAAATCTTTGCTGTTTGTTTGTTTGTTTGCCTGTTTTTTGGAGTGGGGGGACATGCAGGGTATTCATGGGTTTGCTCCTGGTTCTACACCCAAGAAGGGATCACTCTTGGAAGGTTCAGGAGGCCATACAGGGTGCCAGGAATCAAAACTGGAAAGTACGGTTGGATCAAACCTGGATCGGCCATGTGAAAGGCAGTATAACATCCTACCTCCTATACTATCTTTCCAGCCCCATTGATTTATATTATTTTATGCTTCATGAATGTCTTTTAGTCTTAAGTTTGAGTTATTGCATATTATGGCATCTACGTATATTTATTTTTTAAAACTTCATATTTGGAACATGTCCTGTCCGCCACCCAGTCCTGAAGGGGAATACAGATTCTAAAGGTTCAGTATTGAGATTCTGAAATCAGCCTGCCTGAACTGAATCCCAGATTTCCAATTTACATAATTTTACCATCTCATTTCTATGACCGAATTGAAAACATTAGCAATTCTTCCATGGTGATTCTCTAATGATAAAATGAGTTCCTATCTGTTACTACACAGTATGTACACGCTTAGCACAGTGTCTGGTCTACAGTATGTGTCAAATAAATATTTAGTGGGTAAGTAACTAGTCAGAGCCCCCAGAGTTAGACACTATGAAAAGGGAATGACCTGGTCAAAGAAGCAAACACATTATTTGAACCAGATTGCATTTCTGAGGAGGAAAACAGACACCAGGCTTGGGGTTAGAATGAGTTCATGGACTGAACACACAATATTGTCAAAACTCAATGAACCCAAGAAAGATGCTTTAAATCAAGAGAGGAATGAAGATGAACCAGATACACTCTCAGGAGAAATGCAACAGAGACTGATCTTTGAAGGTGGAAGGAAGTATTACCCTGGCAGACTGACACCCTCAAGGTTTGCAGCTATGAAAACTCATACCACTTGATGGCAGTACATTCAAATCACACATGTAACATGCAGTCACACCACCTCCTTAGATTATTTCCAAATGCTGTACTAATGCATTAAAAATGTATTTGAAATATGTCGAAATAGAAAGGTTGCAAAAAAAATTATCACATTTTTTTCAGGGGAAATCTAATTAAATTTGAAAAAAGGGACTTTCATTCAGTTAATCTGGTCCAATCTCACTAAATAACCCAATGTTTTTGAAAGCACCTCATTACATACTTTATAAATAATTAAATTTGAAATAAGTGTGCTATTTATTTGCTAATATTTGAAACTAGGGCCTTGTGGGTACTCATATTAAACTTATCATTCACAGTTTGGCAGATGTGGTTTGACGGTTGCATTTCTTTTTAACAGCCAAGGCTTGAACCATTGCATATTCAAAAATAAATAATAGGTTTAATATATTAAAGTCAAGCACAGTTTAACTTCCTCCTACTAAATACCAGCTACACATCAGAGTTGCAGAGAAAATTCCTTTGTTTACATGCAACATTAGATCCTTGAAATAGGAGCAATTATTCTCTGACTGTAAAGAGCCCATTGTTTTTCCTGCCCAAAGACAAGGCTATGGGACCATTTTAAAGTTTATTAAATAATTACAGGAAAGCCAGAGTGAAAATTTAAGAAAGATTAGCCTTGTAGTACATGCACGGTTCTAGTAAGAACAGAGCTTGGACAGATAACGATAATACGGACTCTTATCTAGCAACAAGGGACAGGAGGCAATCTTTCCATACCAATTCAAAAGCAGTCTTCTCTGTGGCGTTATATGGAAAACACTGAGTCTGCAGACGTGGGAGTGGCCTTCCTTCCTTTCATTTCTCTCTCAGACCAATAGAAAAAGGCAAAATAGACATAAATTGCTTTGTTGGGAGATTTACTCAAATACTTTTACTTGTCATGAGACGTGTTGTCAGGAACCTCAGAAATATTTTGTGTATATGAATTTTTAGGCAGCCTCTGAAATGAGACTTAGAGAGATATGTGTCTTGATTCTTTCAAATAAAAACTTTTATAGAGAATTTAGTAATAAATATGAAAAGCCTAAGTAGAAAATACATTGTTAAAAGGAAGAATTGAAAAGGAAGCCTTGTTACCTTCTAATATTTAGGCAACATGATGTATAGTACTGCTATAATAAAGCTTCATGCATATTATGATTCAACTTTACATCCATGATAAGAGACTTTTGTCCCTCGACTAAAGTCTTAGGTTCTCTCTCACCCCTCCTCACCACACCCACTTAATAAATTCAGGTTCTTAAAATACACTTTTGGGATCTTTTACTATTAGCCATTTGTTATTCCCCTACTATCTTTCTCATTTATACCATATTTCTTTATATTCCACACATGAGAGAGATCCTTCTGTACTTGCTCCTCTTCTTCCGACTGACTTCATTCAACATAATGAAGTTGAATAATAGGTGAGCCTGTAGAATGATTCATGTAGTAATGAATTGTATTATTTCACACACCCCCCCTTTTTTTTAAAAAAAAAAAAGCTGAGTAGTCTTCCACTGTGTATGTATACAATTCCTTAATTTAGGCTGTAAAGTGCAGAAAGACTTCTGGAACTGCCACAAAGCTCCTCTAGATGGCAGCATGGAGTCCGCCCCAAGGTCCTTGGAGGGCAAGGGTAAAGGAAGGGGTGGAATATCAGAGGATTTTGCCACCACAGAGTAAATCATGGTTTTACCAGTTGAGACAGTGTACCACTCTACACCTTGTTTTTGTTTCTTTATTTTGTTTGTTTTCTGGAGCTGAGTCCCCGTGTATGAGTGAGGCAGATTATAACACTATGCATAGATTTGGGAATCTGAAGAAGTCTGGCAGTACTTCACCTTGGTGAACCCCAGAGAGACTATGTGCTATTCAAAGCACACTTAACCCCCGCCCCCCCGAATCCTCCCTCCCCCCAAACTCCCACCCTGGCCTTTGCTCCTCCTGGTACCTTCATACCAAGTAGAAAGAAGAAATTGTAGAATAATCTGTTCATATATAAAAGAATGAGACTTTTGCCCACAGCCTGACCCTACCAATAACACATTGTCGGGAAAGTGTAAGAGAAACACCAAAAACTCTCTTCAGCCTCCATGAGTTGGGAGGGAAAGGTTAGAGTGAATCACAAACTGGCAGTGGATTCTCTCTTTCTGGATGACCAAAGACACACCTCAGTACAATGGCTGGTGAGCAGAGGTGGGCCCGTGTTCTTCAAGTGCATAGAGACTCAGTATGGACACCAGCAGAGACAGATACTAATGATCACAGACCAGAATGACACAAGTGATGGTAGAATGACACATGACCTAGAACTTAGGGGTCTTCCAGGAAAAAGGGGACAGAGGAATGAAAGAAAGTCCTGAGTTTTGTTTATGCAGAAATCCCTGAGACAAAATCCACTTACTGTGAACTTTTCAGGCTGGATTTTCTACTCTTAGTTGAAATATGATTAAGTTAAGATTCTGTTTTCAGTCATTGCGTGTGTAGTTGATAGAGCAAGCTAGTTCTACCATTTTGCAGCATTATTTTTATTATTAACAAGTAGTGAAGCCATCCCACAGTAGAACTATTATGTTTCCCAAAATGTACAAAAATATCTGTCACAGGTGTTCAGTTTTTAAACTTAGGCACTTGATGAACAACCTCTAGTGTGGCTGGCTGTTAGTCTTTTTGTATCTCTCTCATGAAAATTCCTTTTGGGTATCCCTTCACATTAGCCAGAGAAGGGATCGTGTGCTTAAAGTTAAGATGAAGGAAAAATTCAATACCCTCACAATTGTTCTCTCTGAAATCTCCACGGGCGATTCTAACATTGTATTTCATATAAATGGTGCATCATTGAGTTGTGAAATAAGAACTTCACTACTCACTAGATGGACCCTCAAATGCATCAAATAAATTTTCTCCACCCAGCATTTTTGCATGCATATATTTTTATATTTGAAGTTCACATGAAATAAGTCATTCCTTAAGATACATATTAAACTCTTTTTATTAAATTAACACTAACTTATAACATCTAATTGTCATGTTTGTAGTCTTACAATTCAATAACTATACATGCTATGCTATGATTCCTAACATAATCTAGTTTCCATCTATAACCACGTTATTGACTCTGCATGCTCACTTTTCCCATCCCCTACCTCACTTTGCCTCTGGTGATTACTGTTTTGCTTTCATAGTGTAAGAAATTTTTTTTGTTCTGTTCATGCTTTTCTAATTTCTCTTTCTCTTTTTCTTTCTCTCTCTTTCTTTCTACTTGTCTCACTCTTATTCACACAAATATGCACAAACACACACACAAATGCACACATACACACACACCCCTTTATATTCTGACATATCTTTGTGGCACACTATGATCACAGGAAAATCTAGTTTCCATTCATCACCATACAATTCAACTGTACAATTCAACCCTTTCCCCCATTTTACCAGTCTCATTTTTCTCCCTTCTCCATGATTCTGTTGTCAAAATCTAATTTTTGTTTTGTTCATTTGTTAATTTATTTATTGTTCAAATATGAGTAAAGTGAGTTCATACTTGTCGTCTCTATGTGATATATTTCATTTATGCATATTTTACTATCTAAACATGTTAATCCTTATCTAGTAATCTGAGTATGCATTCCAAAAATTACATAATAATTTCCTTTTCATGCAATTAAATGTTACAAGATATTGCCATTAAAATGATATATAACTAAGTATTTTTACTGCAATTATTTTTTCAGATTTTCAGCTGCTGCTTTAAGGTAAATTCTCAGAAATAATCCAAAGGTTATGTCTTTATTGAGGCCTTAAATACTGGGATAAAATTTTTTTCCAGGAATGTTGGTCTGATTTATTCTCCTATTAACTGTGTATGAGAGTCTTTTTTCCAAAGCAATTTTCCCAGTATTAAGAAGTCTTATTTATGAAATGGCATATTGCAGAGATTAAGATAGTGATTTTAAAAGAGTAAAAATTAGCAGTGCTACTTGACTTTCTGTTTCTGAAATAACATTAGTATATGTAAGGAATTAGAAATAAACATACCATTTGAGATATTAGCATCAATTACAAAAGTTGTTTGTTTCCCAGAAAAAAATATGAAAACCCTTTGAAAAATGTGCAGTTCACAATGTTTGTTATAGTATTGCTAATTAGTGAAAAATAGGAATAAATTAGAGGTTATTTAATAAATTGTATTAGTAAAATGATTTACTAATGATTTACTCTGGGGCCTCCTTGGAGGGGATGGGCTCCAGCTTCCCTCCCATCCTGAGCAGAGCTCCCAGCGGCCGAAGACCTCCGGACCCTAGCCATAGCCATGCTCAAGGCCCCTCTCCACACGTTCGGACAAACCTCACGCATGAAGGAACTAGCAGGGGAACCCAGGTGTGTGGGACCCAGGGCTGAGACCTCCAAGGTTTCCGGACCAGGACTGGGCCTGCTCTGCCTAGGTTTCCCAATTTCCAGTAGCTAAGCGGTCACACCCAGGGACTGCCCCCGGCACCATGTAATCATGTCAATGGCAGCATCCAGAGACTTAAAAGCAAGCTCCCAGAAGCGGCCACTTGATATCTTATAGCCTACTTCTCCCTCTGGGAGAACCTGGCAAACTACTGGGAGTTTCCTGCCCACATGGGAGAGCCTTGCAAAGTCCCCATGGTGTATTAATATGCCAAAACCAGTAACAAGCTGGGTCTCATTCCCCTGACCCTGTAAGAGCCTCCAGTGTAGCATCGTTGGAAGGACAAGTAGAGAGAGGCTTCTAAAATCTCAGGCCTTGGACGAATGGAGACGTTACTGAGACCACTTGAGAAATTCGATGATCAACGGGATGATGATGATGATGATGATGATGAGTAAAATTATCTTAAAGGAAAGACAAAAAAATAATTGCTCCTTGGTCTTTTGGCTAAAATCAAGTGTATCCTGAAAGAGACAACATTAAATTTGGATACCCATGACATTTTTCAAAGAAATAGACAAAACACTCCTGAAATTCATATGGAACAATAAACCCCCACGAATAGCAAAAGAAATCCTTGGGAAAAAGATGGGTGGCATCACCTCCCCCAACTTCAAACTCTACTACAAAGCAGTAGCAATTAAAACAGCATTGTCTTGGGCTAGAAACAGACCTGCAGACCAATGGAACAGAGTTGAATATCCTGTCACAGACCTCCAAATATATGACCATAAATCTTTGAAAAAGAAGCTAGAAATGTGAAGTGGAACAAGGAAAGCCTCTTCAACAAGTGGTGCTGGGAAAACTGGATAGCTACCTGCAAAAAAATGAACTCTGACCTCTGTCTAATGCCAGACACAAAAATCAGATCAAAGTGGATTAAAGACCTCAATATCAGACATGAATCTATAAGGTACATAGAGGAAAATGTAGGCAGAACTCTCCATGACATTGAAGCTAAAAGCATCTTTAAGGATGAAACAGCACTGACCATGCAAGTGGAAGCTAACATAAACAAATGGAAGTACATTAAACTAAGAAGCTTCTGAACTTCAAAAGAAACAGTGACCAAAATACAGAAAGAAAGAGCCCAAAGAATGGGAAAGAATACTTACCCAATACCCATCTGATAAGGGATTAATATCCAGTATACACAAGACACTAGTAGAATTGTATAAGGAAAAACCTCCAACCCCATCAAAAAATGGGGAGAAGAAATAAACAGAAGTTTCCTCAGAAAAGAAATACAAGTGGCCAAAAGGCACATGAAAAAATGCTCCACATCGTTAGTCATCAGGGAGACGCAAATCAAAACAATAATGAGATATCATCTCACACCACAGAGACTGGCACACATTCAAAAGAACAAAAGCAACCGGTGCTGGCATGAATGTGGGGAAAAAGGGATGCTCTTTCACTGTTGGTGAAAATGCCGACTGGTCCAGCCTTTCTGGAAAACAATACGGACAGTCCTTCAAAAATTAGAAATTGAGCTTCCAATATGACCCTGCAATACCACTTCTGGGAATATATTCCGAGGATGCAAAAAAGCACAGTAGAAATGGCATCTGTACCTATATGTTCATTGCAGCACTGTTCACAATAGCCCAAATCTGGAAACAGCCCAAGTGCCTGAGAACAGGTGACTTGTTAAGGAAACTTCTATATAATGGGATACTATGCAGCTGTTAGGAGAGATGAAGTCATGAAATTTGCTTATAAATGGATAGACATGGAGAGTATCATGCTAAGTGAAATGAGTCGAAAAGAGAGGGACAGATATAGAACAACTGTACTCATTTGTGGAGTATAAAATAACATGAGGCTAACACACAAGGACAGTAGATACAGGGCCAGGAAGATTGCCCCATAGCTGGAAGCCTGCTTCATGAGCAGAGAGGAGAAGGCAGATGGAATAGAAAAGGGATCACTAAGAAAATGATGGCTGGAGGAGTCAGTTGGGATGGGAGATGTGTGCCGAAAGTAGATAAAGGACCAAACATGATGACCTCTCAGTGTCTGTGTTGCAAGCCATAATGGCCCAAAGTAGAGAGAGAGTATGGGGAATATTGTCTGCCATGGAGGCAGGGAGAGGGTGGGAAAGGGGGGGTATACCTGGGATATTGGTGGTGGGGAATGTGCACTGGTGGAAGGATGGGTGTTTGATCATTGTGTGATTGTAACCCAAACATGAAAGCTAGTATCTCACAGTGATTCAATAAAATTTAAATAAATAAATAAATAAATAAATAAATAAAATCAAGTGTAAGAGGAAAGACAAAAAAGATTCTTTTTTATGTCTGTGAAACTATAGTTACTACTCTAGAAATTTGTCAAAAATCTATTTTATTAATATCAGAAGTTTAAATAATATTTTTTCAGTATCAAAGCCATTGATCATGGTCAGCTTTGTTTTTATTGTTGAGAAAACAAAATTTCCCTTCAATTTAAAATTGATCTTTAAAAAATAGCCCTGCAGTGAAACAGAGTACAGAGGTTAAGGCATTGCCTTATATATAATGGTTTAATCACTGGTACCTACCTCATATGGTTCCCCAAGCACTGCCAGTTGTTCCCTGAGCACAGATACAGAAGTAATGAGGGTAAGGTACTTGCCTTGCATGTGGACGACCCGGGTTTGATCCCAACATCCCATATGGTCCCACCAGAAATGACCTTTCAGCACAGATCTAGTAGTAAGACCTGAGAACTGCAGGATGTGGTCTCAAAGCAAAATAAACAAAAAAAAATCTTAGGAAGAATTTTTAGTGCATAAGAATTTGTACTCAGTGCAGTTTATCTAAACAGGTAGCAACTCCCTGCCAGTCCTTTATTTCTGTTTTCCCATCCCAAATTATTGTACATGTTGTTGATTTAGAAGGTCATTAGCCAATGGCATCAATATCTCTTGGGAGCTTTTAAGTATGCAAAGCTTTATTTAAGATTATGAATTCTCATAAGAATTCACATGTTAAATTTTCTTCATGCTATATTGCAATAGGCTTTATTGTTTGAGAAGCACTGGGCCAATGGTGACCCAAATAAATATTTTATATTCTACATTTTTGTTGTTTTTCATTTGATAAAACTTATTTAAAACTCACCTTGGGGGTAAAAACTATGGTAGTACTTTTCCACTGAACTCAAAGGAAATAAGTTTTTTTGAATGACTGAGAGCAAACATCATTGCATGATTTCAAACCGAAAAAATCAAAACAGATTTGAAATTTTCAAATTTCAGATTTGAAAACTCAGATATGGGGGAAATGTCACAAAAAAAAACAATTGCAAAAGAGTACTTGTCAAAATGAGATGCATTGTTAAGTGATAAGATTTCATCTTCTTATGCAAAACATATCAAGCAAAAACAGATTTCTTCACATATGTAATTGTTGCATCCTAATTTGTCAGCAATATTTTTGCTTTCAGATTTTTTTTGAGGGGGTGAAGGTGTCTTCTTTCAAAACTACATTTTTAAGATACAAATATTTAAACTAGAGTAATTTAGAAAGAGGATGCAACACTGTTTGACAACTTGTACTAAACTTTTACATCTGGTGAAAATAACATCTCCAGCTTAAAACAACAGATGGAACATTTTTCTCCTGGACATTGATGTTAATAAAAAATCTCTTTAATTTATGCAAGAATTCCTCTATGTGTATACCTATAAACGGAGTAAGAGAAAAAAGATCTCCCCCCCATGAGACCAGTGGATTTGCTCTATTAATTTAACCAATGAGAATATATAGGTAATATCTTTAAAGCAAATTTTTCCGCTTATATCTTTCCTGATCAATTCTTGCAAAATCTGATAGACTGAACTTTAGTCAACCAACTTTTAGTACATTTAGATAGTCATATGTTCTTTGACATTTCTTCTTTCAAAGATCAGATCTTACGTCTAATGTCCCCTTCTTGTCAAGGAGAATAGCCTTGCCATTAGAATTCAAGGAGAGTGACACTGTGACCTCCAGAACTAGAAGAAGAGAATCCTCTAATTGCTGCCTTACTTCTTGGGACTCAAGGCTGTCTGAATGCTTCTCATTGTCAGTCGTCTCTTGGAACCCAACAGTCGAGCTGTAAGAAGTGAAAAACATCCAGAGAGACCATGTGCAATTTACACTGGGTTTCAGTTCCAGCTAAGAGTCATGTGAATGAATTCTTTTGACAGCCACTGCAGTTCTCAGATGGTTGGAGTCTTGGCCAAAATTTGACTGCAACAGCATGGAAGGTCACAAGTGAGAATCTCCAGTTGAACTGCTTCTGACTTCCAGATCTCACAACTAGAGACAAAGTAAAATGATTGTTTTAAGATGCTAAATTTTGAGGGTATTTCTTCTATAGAAATAAATAGAAGACTAACAAATGCCAGGATACCAGATTTTTCTTTTCAACCTCTCTGGCTTTCTCCCATTGCACTATTTGTTCAACATTTAACATAAACTGTGTATTATCTTCAAAATTCAAAAACTTGATGATCTCAGATTGCTAAAATCTCATTAGGTTAATTTCATTTTGCTTTTGAAACTAAAGGTTATTATCAAAGTTAATCATCTCATTGATGTGCAGTACACTAAAATTGATGCTGTTGTTAGGATTGGAATTATAGAATGAAGGCAATAATTCTGGAATTTAAGCCTAAAAAGTTAGGCACAGACTAAGAAGAGAATTATCTAAGAGGTAAACAAAAGCTAATGAATGAGGGAATAAAACACTGTTGGTTACTTTTGGGTAAAAGGTCTTTTAAACATGGTTGAATGTACAATTTGTTACAAAACAGAAAAATTGTTGCTCAAAACTTTAAAGAATTTTTACTTTTTGCAAGCATGGACCAACTATTTTCAGTTATTAAATTATGTTAATTTGAAAAAAATTGTTGTTTAAATTTTAGGCTACAGGTGAGAAATGAGGGGGGAGCAGTTCTAGGACATCAGGGCAGGCGCCCCCACACTGGGGGAACTATTCGCCTCTCTCAGGTACCTTCCTTTCCTGAAAATGTCCGTAAAGAGGGTGATCACTCAGCTCTGCGGTTGCTCATTTCGTCCTCACTCGGTGACTCATCCTACACATACAGACATCCTAACTTGGGTTCCTAACCACACAAAACACACAGGTAGCAACCCGAAACTGTAAAGGTCATGAAGGTAAAACAACACAGAAACCAACCAGGCTTAGTGAGTGAAGAAGCTAGCCCGTATGATCCAATGAGCTATATAACCTCTATGATAAGGAATTGAGAATTAAATTGTTAAGGACACATAAGGAGCTCAAAGAAACAATGGAAAGCACCACCAATAAAATACGGGAGGATATGAGAGCAGAAATGAGGAAAAAGCAAACGAAATTACAAGCAGAAATAACAGACCTAAAAATAACTGATAGGTGAGATGAAAAACTCCGTGGAAGGCCTCACCAGCAGAGTAGAAGCTGCTGAGGACAGAATCAGTGAGCTTCAAGATGAAGTGCAGAGAATCTCCATATTACAGCAGAAGATGGGAAAGACCCTCTAAATAAATCAACAGATGACAAGAGAAAATCGGGATGATGCCAAGAGGAACAAGAGTCATTGGAGTACCAAAGGGACAGGAAGAAAACCCAGAAGAAAAATTCTCTCTCAATGTCAATGGACTAAATGAACCAATCAATAGTCACAGGGTGGATTAGAAAATTGAACCCAACATTTTGCTGCCTACAAGAAACACATCTGAACAATCAAAGCAAACAAGGCTCAAAGTCAAAGGTTGGCAAACAAATCTAGTAAACAAGCCCTTCATAAAGGCTGGGGTCACTATACTAGTATCAGATTGCATAGACTTCAGGCTGAAATAGGTTATATAAGGGACAGTCAAGGTCATTTCTTAATGATCAAGGGATGAGTACAGTAGGAGGAACTCACAGTCCTAAATGCATATACACCTAATGAGACACCAGCAAAATGCTTGAGAAAACTGCTAAAAGACTTACAGAAAGACATTGATGGCAACACAATAATAATTGGAGACTTCAACATCACTCTGTCACCTCTTTATAGCTCACCCAGACTAAAGCTCAGCAAGGAGATACTTTATTTGAGGGAAGGAATGGAAGTAGGGGCTAATAGATATATATAGGACTTTACATCCCCCAAAAGATGAATATACATTCTACTCCACTGAACATAGGTTTTCCAAAATAGAACACATGCTGGGTCACAAAACACACCTCCATAAAATTAAGAGAATAGAAATTGTATCTATTATCTTTTCAGATCATGATGCACTGAAAATAGTAGTGAATCATACACAGAGATGAAAAATCAAATCAAACAGTTGGAAATTAAACAGCTCACTATTGAACAACCAGTGAATTAAAGAGGAAATCTAAGAGGAAATTGAAAGATTCCTGGAAACAAATGAAAATAAGAACACAACCTACCAGAACATGTGGGACACAGCAAGAGCAGTATTAAAAGGAAAGCTGATATCTCTGTAATCATTAATCAGGAAGGAAGGAAAGGCCCACATCTTAACCTCACAGGTTAGGATCTTGGAAAATGACCAACAAAAGGAACCCAAACCAGGTAAAGGAAGGAAATAATAAGACTAAAAGCAGAAAGCAATGAGCTGGAATCCCCAAAGCAGTCCAAAAGATCAATGAAACCAAGGGCTGGTTCTTTGTGTATAAAAAACAAGATTGATAAACCACTAGCAAGACTCACAAAGAAACAGAAAGAGAGAAACCCAATAAACTGAATCAGAATACAAAGGGGGACATCACAACAGAAACTACAGAAGTCCATAGGATCATCAGAGATTACTTTGAAAAATCTTTATGTCATGAAACAAGAGAACCTTGAAGAAATAGACAAATTCCTGGATTCTTATAAGTTACCAAAGCTGAATCAATAAGATGTGGAATACCTGAACAGATTTATCACTATTGAAGAAATTGAAATGGTAATCAAAAGACTTCCCCAAAACAAAGCCCAGGTGAGATGTATTCTTTCAAAATTAGTGAATTCTTTCAAATTTTTAAGAGGACCTACTGCTGATCCTTTTCAAACTTTTCCAGGAAATCGAAGAAACAGAAACACTCTCAAATAGTTTTTATGAAACACATATCACCATAATACCAAAAGCAGATAGAGAAACCACAAAAAATGAAGAAAGGAAGAAAGAAAGAAAGAAAGAAAGAAAGAAAGAAAGAAAGAAAGAAAGAAAGAAAGAAAGAAAGAAAGAAAGAAAGAAAGAAAGAAAGAAAGAAAGAACATTACATACTCATCATATATCTGATGAAAAGACACAAAGATCCTCAAAAAACAAAAAAATTCTAGCAAATAGAATCCAATGACTCATCAATCAAACACTATGATCAAATAGGATTCATCCCAGGGATACTAGAATGGTTTAACATTCACAAATCAATCAAATATAATATACCATATCAATACAAGGAAAGATAAAAACCACATGATTATATCAATAGATGCAGAAAAATGTTGACAAGATCCAGCACCTGTTCATGATTAAAAAAAACTCTCAATAAAATGAAAATTGAAGGAACGTTCATCAATATAGTCAAAGCAATCTACCACAAGCCCACAGCAAGCATTATTATTTTTTTTTGGTAGGTAAAGTAGGATTATGATGTCCAGGCTTTTTATTTCGCTTTTGGGCCATATCCGGCTGTACTCAGGGCTGACTCCTGGCTCTGCACTCATGGTTCACTCCTAGAGGTGCTCAGGGGACCATACGGGATTCTGGGGATAGAACTTAGGTGAGCCACATGCAAGGCAAGCGCCTTCCCCATTGTGCTAGTCCTCCAGATCCCTATCTTTTAAATATTTTATAATTTGAGTTCAATTTCATATTTTATTTTAGAATAATAAAGTTTCTATACATTTATGATGTGTTTTTTTTAATTTATTTATTTTTAATTAGTGAATCACCGTGAGGGTACAGTTACAGATTTATACACTTTTGTGCTTATACTTCCCTCATACAAAGTTCGGGAACCCATCCCTTCAACAGTGCCCATTCTCCACGACCAGTAAACCCAGCATCCCTCCCACCCTCCCCAATCCCATCTCCCCCCCACCCCACCCTGCCACTGTGGCAGGGCATTCCCTTCTGTTCTCTCGCTCTATTTAGCTTCTACAGCCCCCCCATAAAGGTGTTGAGTGGCCACTGTGCTCAGTCTCTAGCCCTCATTCAGCCCGCAACTCCCTTCCCCCGCATGGCCTTCGACTACATTATAGTTGGTGATCCCTTCTCTGAGTTGCCCTTTCCCCAGAATGTGAGGCCAGCCTCCAAGCCATGGAGTCAACCTCCTGGTATTTATTTCTATAGTTCTTGGGTGTTAGTCTCCCACTCTGTTATTCTATATACCATAGATGAGTGCACTTTCTGTGTCTGTCTCTCTCTTTCTGACTCATTTCACTCAGCATGAAACTTTTCATGCCGATCCACTTGACTACAAGATTCATGACCTCCTTTTTTCTAACAGCTGCATAGTATTCCATTGTATAGATGTACCAAAGTTTCCTCAACCAGTCATTCGTTCTGGGGCATTCAGGTTTTTTCCAGATTCTGGCTATTGTAAACAGTGCTGCGATGAACATACATGTGCAGATGTCGTTTCGATTATACTTTTTTGCCTCTCTGGGATATATTCCCAGCAGTGGTATTTCTGGGTCAAATGGGAGTTCAGTATCTAATTTTTTGAGAATCGTCCATATTGTTTTCCAGAAGGGCTGAACCAGTCGGCATTCCCACCAGCAGTGTAGAAGGGTCCCTTTCTCCCCACATCCTCTCCAACAGTGGTTGCTTTTGTTCTTTTGGATGTGTGCTAGTCTCTGTGGTGTGAGGTGGTATCTCGTGGTTGTTTTGATCTGCATCTCTCTGATGATTAGTGATGTAGAGCACTTTTTCATGTGCCTTTTGGCCATTTGTATTTCTTCCTTGGTAAAGTTTCTGTTCATTTCTTCACCCCATTTTCTGATGGGGTTGGATGTTTTCTTCTTGTAGAGTTCAACCAGTGCTTTATATACCATTGATATCAACCCCTTATCTGATGGGTATTGTGTAAATATCCTTTCCCATTCTGTGGATAGTCTTTGGATTCTGGTCACTGTATCTTTTGCGGTGCAGAAGCCTTTTAGTTTAATGTAGTCCCATTTGTTGATCTCTGTTTTTACTAGATTGCTTAGTTCCATGTCACCTTTGAAGATACCTTTATCTTCAATATCGCGGAGGGTTTTGCCGACCTTGTCTTCAATATACCTTATGGTTTGTGGTCTAATGTTGAGGTCTTTAATCCATTTTGATCTGACTTTTGTGCATGGTGTCAGGTCAAGGTCTAAACCCATTTTTTTGCATGTGGTTGTCCAGTTGTGCCAGCACCATTTGTTAAAGAGGCTTTCCTTGCTCCACTTCACATCTCTTGCTCCCTTATCAAAGATTAGATGATCATACATTTGGGGTTGTGTGTAGGGATATTCCACCCTGTTCCATTGGTCTACAGCTCTGCCTTTGTTCCAGTACCATTCTGTTTTAATTGTTACTGCTTTGTAGTAATGTTTGAGGTTGGGGAGGGTGATGCCTCCCATCATCTTTTTCCCAAGAATTGTTTTAGCTATCCTTGGACGTTTGTTATTCCATATGAATTTTAAGATTGCTTGATCCATTTCTTTGAAGAATGTCATGGGTATCCTTATAGGGATCGCGTTGAATCTGTATAATGCTTTGGGGAGTATTGCCATTTTGACAACATTGATTCTCCCTATACACGAGCTGGGTATATGTTTCCATTTCCTCATGTCCTCTTTGATTTCATGGAGTAGGGTTTTGTAGTTTTCTTTGTAAAGGTCTTTTACTTCCTTGGCACTTGATTAAGCTGATTCCGAGGTACTTGATTTTCTGGGGCACGATTGTGAATGGGATTGCTTTTTTCATGTCCCTTTCCTCTGCCTCATTGTTTGCATATATGAAGGCCATGGATTTTTGGGTATTGATTTTGTAGCCTGCAACTTTACTGTATAAGTCTATTGTTTCTAAGAGTTTCTTAGTAGAGGCTTTAGGCTTCTCTAGATATAGTATCATATCGTCTGCAAATAGTGAGAGTTTGATTTCTTCCTTTCCTATCTGGATGCCCTTAATCTCTTTTTCTTGTCTAATAGCTATCGCAAGTACTTCCAGTACTATATTGAAGAGGAGTGGTGAGAGTGGGCATCCTTGTCTTGTGCCTGATCTCAGAGGAAAGGCCCTTAGTTTTTCCCCGCTGACGATAATGCTTGCCGTAGGCTTGTGATAGATGGCTTCGACTATCTTGAGGAAAGTTCCTCCAAACCCCATTTTGGCGAGGGTTTTCATCATGAAAGGATGTTGGATCTTATCAAATGCTTTCTCTGCATCTATTGATATGATCATATGGTTTTTATCTTTACTTTTGTTGATATGCTGGATTATGTTGATTGATTTCTGAATGTTAAACCATCCTTGCATCCCCGGGTTGAATCCCACTTGGTCGTGATGTATGATCTTTTTGATGAGTTGTTGGATCCTATTTGCTAGTATTTTGTTGAGGATCTTCGCATCGGTGTTCATCAGGGAAATTGGTCTGTAATTTTCTTTGTTAGTGGTGTCTTTGTTTGCTTTTGGTATTAGGGAGATATGTGCTTCATAGAAACTTTTTGGGAGAGTTCCTGTTTTTTCAATTTCCTGGAAATGTTTGAGGAAAACAGGCAACAGGTCTTCTTCAAATGTTTGGAAGAATTCACCAGTGAAACCATCTGGGCCTGGGCTTTTGTTTTTGGGGAGGTTTTTGATTACAGTTTCAATTTCCTTAACATTGATGGGTCTATTCAGGTATTCCAGGTCTTCTTTCTTCAGTGTTGGGAGATTGTAGGAATCAAGGAATCCATCCATTTCTTTTAGGTTCTCCTTTTTTGTGGTGTAAAGACCTTCAAAGTAGTCTCTAATGATCTTTTGAATCTCACTGGTTTCTGTTATGATGTCCCCCTTTTCATTTCTGATTCTATTTATTAGAGTTTTCTCTCTTTCTTTCTTTGTGAGTCTTGCTAGCGGTTTATCAATCTTATTTATTTTCTCAAAGAACCAGCTCTTTGTTTCATTGATCTTTCGGATTGTTTTTTTGGTTTCGATGTCATTAATTTCTGCTCTAATTTTTATTATTTCTTTCCTTCGGTCTGGTTTGGGTTCCTTTTTCTGGTCATTTTCTAAGGTCTTGAGTCATGAAGTCAAGCTATCTATGTGGGCCCTTTCTTCCTTCCTGAGGAATGCTTGGAGAGCTATAAATTTTCCCATAGGTTTTGGTAGCTCGTGTCTTCATTCTCATTTGTTTCTAAGTATTTTTTGATTTCTTCCTTGATTTCCTTCCTGACCCACTCATTGATCAACATTGAATTGTTTAATTTCCAGGTGTTTGATTTGATTTTCCGTATTTGTGAGTGGTTAGCTTCTATCTTCAGCGCATTGTGGTCTGAAAAGATGGTTGATACAATTTCTATTTTTCCGATTCTATTGAGGTATGTTCTGGGGCCCAATACATGGTCTATTTTAGAAAATGTTCCATGTGCACTGGAAAAGAATGTGTATTCTTTCTTTTTTGGGTGTAAGGCCCTGTATAGGTCTATTAGGCCTCTCCCTTCAATTTCTTCTTTCAGAGTCAGTGTTTCCTTGTTGAGTTTTGTTCTTGTCGATCTATCTAGAGGCGATAAGGCTGTATTGAAGTCTCGGACTACAATTCTGCTGTTAGTGATGTCCTCTTTGAAGTCTGTTAGGAGTTGTTTTAAATATTTAACCGGTAATTCGTTAGGAGCGTATACGTTTAAGAGTGTGATTTCTTCCTGTTGTACATATACCTTGATAAACAGAAAATGACCTTCGCTGTCCCTTTTGATCTTTTTCATCCTGAAATCTATGTTGTCGGATACCAAGATGGCCACTCCAGCTTTTTTAAGGGGGTTGTTTGCTTGCGGGATTGTTTTCCATCCTTTGACTTTGAGTCTATGTTTACTTTGTTTGTTCAGGTGTGTTTCTTGCAGGCAACAGAATGTTGGGTTTAATTTCCGTATCCATTTAGCCACTCTGTGTCTTTTGATAGGTGCATTTAGGCCATTGACATTGAGAGAGATTATTGTGATGGGGTTTTGTGTCATCTTTCTGTGGGATTTGTTGTTCTTATGGGGCTCCTCCTTGTCTTACAGTAGCCCCTTTAGACCTTCTTTCAAGATTGGTTTTGAGTCTATGAAGTTCCTGAGCTGTTGTTTATCCGAGAAATAGTGTATGGTTCCTTCGAGTTTGAGTGAGAGTTTAGCCGGATAAAGTATTCTTGGTGAGGCATTCATTTCGTTGAGTTTTTTCACTATGTCCCACCATTGTCTTCGGGCTCGGAGGGTTTCTTCTGACAGATCTGCTGTAAATCTGAGGGGTGCTCCTTTGTATGTGATTTCCTTCTTTGACCTTGCTGCTTGCAGAATTGTGTCTCTATCCATGGTATCCGTCATTCTGACTATGATATGCCTTGGAGTCTTTTTACTCGGGTCTCTTTTTGCTGGTTCTCTTCGGACTCCTTGTATCTGGATGCCTGCCTTCTCCAGCTCTGGGAATTTCTTAGCAATGATGTCTTTGACTATGTTTTTTTCATTGGGGTTACTTCCCTGTGGTTCTGGTACTCCAATGATTCTTATGTTGTTCCTCTTGAAGTCATCCCCTAGGGCTCTGATTCGCTCTATAGCCATTTTGAGGTCTTTGGCCATGATTTGTTGTTGTCTATAAGCTTTCTGCAGCTCATCTTCCAGGTCGCTGATTCTGTCTTCGGCTGTAGTCATTCTACTGTTGAGGGCATCTAGTGAGATTTTTATTTCATCTACCGATTCCTTTATTTGTGAGACTTCCGTTCGTAGGTTTGAAATTTCTCCTCTCATTTCTTCCTGGATTTTCTTGGTAGACCGTTCCAGCGCTTCATTCATCTCCTCCCTTAATTTATTGGATGTCTGTTCCATATTTGCTTGGAGTAGGTCGACTCTCCTCCAGATTTCCTCTCAGAATTTTTTATCTGAGAGGTCGTAGATGTGAGTAGCCCCTGTTGAGGTTTCTGGTATCTTTTCTTCCCCTTCTCTTTGCGGAGGGGATTTTTGCTGCTTCTTCATATTGTTATGGAAGTATAGAGTTGGAAGTTTGTAGTTATTTATTCCTTTTCCTTCTTGTGGGAAGAAGGGGCTCCGATTGTGCTAAACTTCCCTTATTCACTGACAGCTTTTATAGTGTCAGACTAAGCTAATGGCTATTTTGCGTAAGTGTTTGAGATCGCAAAAGTGAATTTTCAAAGAAATACCCAGTACCGATTGAGCTGAGGTAGCAAAGAATAACTGCGGCCGCGTTAGCGTTGGCCGCTCCGACAGTAGGCCACGCCCACTTCGAGACCACACCCACCAAGACACAGGCCACGCCCCCAGTGTCTTCCTGTTGAGGGGGGGACGGGAGGGCGTGGCCGAGGGATGGTCCTCGTACCTGATGGACGTGCGCAGTTACAAAGCCAGTTCGGGAGACGGAGTGCACGGGGCGGGGAGCGGCTTCAGAAACTCGGGGGACGGGAGGGCCAGCAAGCATTATTTTTAATGGGGAAAGACTAAAAGCCTTCCCTCTAAAATCGGGAACAAGACAAGGTTGCCTATTCTTGCCACTTTTATTCAATATAGTACTGGGAGTCTTCAGCATAGCAGTTAGGAAAGAAAAAGATAATATGAGCATCCACATAGAAAAGGAAGAAGTCAAGCTCTCACTATTTGCAGGTGACATGATCTTTAGAGAACCCTGAAGTCTCTACCAAAAAGTTCCTAGAAATAATAGATTTGTATATTAGAGGAGCAGGTTACAAAAGCAATATCAAAAAGTCCATGGCTTTCCCAAATGCAAATAATAAGAGAGAAGAACGTGATGTTAAAAAAATAAATCCCATTCACAATTGTGCCACAGAAAATAAAGTGTAGGATAACATTGGTTTGTTCTTTCTGCCTTGCCACAGGGAGCTTAGGTTTATTGGGTTACTGCCATCACAGTGCTCCCATTCCTCTGAGTTTACTTGCAGACTCTTTTTTCATGCTCTCCTCCCTAACTGGTCAATCACCTTTATTTCCTAATCAGACTCTGTTAACTTGTAAATATCGCTTTTCTCCTCTACTTAGTCCAGAAACTTAATTATCATCTTAATTAAAATCTTAATTCTACTTCTTAATATTAGTTATTTTGTATGGACACAGTAAAAAAATACACTAAGCTAGTAGAGTGGCTCTCCTGGGGATATCTCCTAGGGTCATCTCACTATAGATCTTAGACTACAGTGCTCAGGCCAGATTAATCTTTCCTAATCCTAGCAGGGTTCTAATTCAGCTGTTACTTTTACTTCTATTCAATATAGTACTGAAAGTCTTCATGACAGGATTTGTCATGACCATGCTCTTAACTTTTAGTTAAGTATTATGGTGCTTTGGCCTGGCCCATTTTGATGCCAGGGTAGTTCACAACTTGTCCTGGTCCCATCCAGTCCCTCATCAGGACACTTTTGGGGTGCTAGGAAGTAAGGGCAACTGAGACTTAAGAGAACAGAATTAAGCACTTCAGAATGACCTTAACTAAGGAGGTAAAGGACCTGTACAAAGAAAACCACAAAATACCACTTCAAGAAATAAAAAAAAAAACATGAGGAAATGAAAACACATCTCCTGCCCATGGATTGGGAGAATTAAAATTGTCAGAATGTAAATACTTCCCAAAGTATTTTACAGATACAATGTGGTTCCTATAAGGATACCCATGACTTTTTAAAAAAGATATAGATAAAACATTCCTGAAATTCATAAGGAACAATAAACTCCTACGAATAGCTAAAGCAATCCTTGGGGAAAAGCAGATGGGAGGCATCACTTAATCCAATTTTAAACTGTGCTATGAAGCACTAGTAATTTAAAAAGCATGGTTTGGAATAAAGACAGACCCACAGACCAATTGAAGACCCTCAAATATATGATAACCTACTCTTTGATAAGGGAGCAAGAAATATGAAGTAGAGGAAGGAAAACCTCTTTAACAAGTAGCACTGGGAAAACTGAACTGCTACATATTGAAAAGTGAACTCTGATCTCTATCTAACTTCATGCACAGAAGTCAGATCAAAATGGATTAAAGACCTCAACATCAAACCTAAACCCATAAGGTACATGGAAAAAATGTAAGCAAAACCCTCCATGACATTGAAGCTAAAGGCATCTTCAGTGATGAAACGCCCCTGACCAAGCAAGTGTAAGCAAAGATTAACAAATGGGATTACATTAAACTAAGAAGATTTTGCACCTTAAAAGAAAACAATTACCAAGATACAAAGACAGCCCATGGAATAGGGAAAACTATTCACCCAATACCCATTGGATAAGAAGTTAATATCATAGATATATAAGGCACTGGTAGAACTATACAAGATAAAAACATTCAACCCCATCAAAACATGGAGAGAAGAAGAAGAGAAACTTCCTCAAAGAAGAAATCCGATTGGTCAAAAAGCACATAATTGGCCAGGAGGACTGGTCAATGGTTGGAAATTACAACAAGGATATGGGAGATGGAGGGTAGTTAACATAGAGGAGGGTCCATTATGACAACATTAATTGGAAGTGATCACTTTGGACAAGAACTGAGTGTTGAAAGTAAATGGAGGAATATACATGATAACCTTTCAGTATCTGTATTGCAAAGCATAATGCCTGAAAAAAGAGAGGCAGGCTGGGGTGGGAGGTGATTTGGGGGGTGTTGGAGGTAAACTGGGGACATGCATGCCAGAAAATTACACTTGGGAGGGATAGCTGTTGGAGCATTGTGTTACTGAAATCCAATCATGAACAGCTTTTTTAAAAAATTTATTCTTTTATTGAATCACCATGTGGAAAGTTACAAAGCTTTCAGGTTTTAGTCCCAGTTATACAATGCTCCTACACCCATCCCTTCACCAGTGCACATATTCCACCACCAAGAATCACAGTATATCTCCCCCCATTCCCCCACCTCCTTAGCCTCCACCCTGCCTGTGTAACTGATAAATTTCACTTTACTTTCACTTTACTTTGATTACATTCAATATGAACAGCTTTTTAATGTTCTATATCAATAAAATAAAAAATTAATATTAAAAATAATGTTTGGCTAAAACTTGGAATTCTTCATTTATACTCTAATTGAAAAATAAGTGTTATGAGTGGGTCAGGAAGGAAATCAAGGAAGAAATCAAAAGATACTTAGAAACTAATGAGAATGAAGACACGAGCTACCAAAACCTATGGGACGCAGCTAAAGCCGTGTTAAGGGGAAAATTTATAGCTCTCCAAGCATTCCTCAGGAAGGAAGAAAGGACCCACATAGATAGCTTGACTTCACGACTCAAGACCTTAGAAAATGACCAGAAAAAGGAACCCAAACCAGACCGAAGGAAAGAAATAATAAAAATTAGAGCAGAAATTAATGACATCGAAACCAAAAAAACAATCCGAAAGATCAATGAAACAAAGAGCTGGTTCTTTGAGAAAATAAATAAGATTGATAAACCGCTAGCAAGACTCACAAAGAAAGAAAGAGAGAAAACTCTAATAAATAGAATCAGAAATGAAAAGGGGGACATCATAACAGAAACCAGTGAGATTCAAAAGATCATTAGAGACTACTTTGAAGGTCTTTACACCACAAAAAAGGAGAACCTAAAAGAAATGGATGGATTCCTTGATTCCTACAATCTCCCAACACTGAAGAAAGAAGACCTGGAATACCTGAATAGACCCATCAATGTTAAGGAAATTGAAACTGTAATCAAAAACCTCCCCAAAAACAAAAGCCCAGGCCCAGATGGTTTCACTGGTGAATTCTTCCAAACATTTAAAGAAGACCTATTGCCTGTTTTCCTCAAACATTTCCAGGAAATTGAAAAAACAGGAACTCTCCCAAACAGTTTCTATGAAGCACATATCTCCCTAATACCAAAAGCAAACAAAGACACCACTAACAAAGAAAATTACAGACCAATTTCCCTGATGAACACCGATGCGAAGATCCTCAACAAAATACTAGCAAATAGGATCCAACAACTCATCAAAAAGATCATACATCACGACCAAGTGGGATTCATCCCAGGGATGCAAGGATGGTTTAACATTCAGAAATCAATCAACATAATCCAGCATATCAACAAAAGTAAAGACAAAAACCATATGATCATATCAATAGATGCAGAGAAAGCATTTGACAAGATCCAACATCCTTTCATGATGAAAACCCTCGCCAAAATGGGGTTTGGAGGAACTTTCCTCAAGATAGTCGAAGCCATCTATCACAAGCCTACGGCAAGCATTATCCTTAGCGGGGAAAAACTAAGGGCCTTTCCTCTGAGATCGGGCACAAGACAAGGATGCCCACTCTCACCACTCCTCTTCAATATAGTACTGGAAGTACTTGCAATAGCTATTAGACAAGAAAAAGAGATTAAGCGCATCCAGATAGGAAAGGAAGAAATCAAACTCTCACTATTTGCAGACGACATGATACTATATCTAGAGAAGCCTAAAACCTCTACTAAGAAACTCTTAGAAACAATAGACTTATACAGTAAAGTTGCAGGCTACAAAATCAATACCCAAAAATCCATGGCCTTCATATATGCAAACAATGAGGCAGAGGAAAGGGACATGAAAAAAGCAATCCCATTCACAATCGTGCCCCAGAAAATCAAGTACCTCGGAATCAGCTTAACCAAGGAAGTAAAAGACCTTTACAAAGAAAACTACAAAACGCTACTCCATGAAATCAAAGAGGACATGAGGAAATGGAAACATATACCCTGCTCGTGTATAGGGAGAATCAATGTTGTCAAAATGGCAATACTCCCTAAAGCATTATACAGATTCAATGCGATCCCTATAAGTATACCCATGACATTCTTCAAAGAAATGGATCAAGCAATCCTAAAATTCATATGGAATAACAAACGTCCAAGGATAGCTAAAACAATTCTTGGGAAAAAGATGATGGGAGGCATCACCACCCCCAACCTCAATCTTTACTACAAAGCAGTAACAATTAAAACAGCATGGTACTGGAACAAAGGCAGAGCCGTAGACCAATGGAATAGGGTGGAATATCCCTACACACAACCCCAAATGTATGATCATCTAATCTTTGATAAGGGAGCAAGAGATGTGAAGTGGAGCAAGGAAAGCCTCTTTAACAAATGGTGCTGGCACAACTGGACAACCACATGCAAAAGAATGGGCTTAGACCTTGACCTGACACCATGCACAAAAGTCAGATCAAAATGGATTAAAGACCTCAACATTAGACCACAAACCATAAGGTACATTGAAGACAAGGTCGGCAAAACCCTCCACGATATTGAAGATAAAGGTATCTTCAAAGGTGACACGGAACTAAGCAATCTAGTAAAAACAGAGATCAACAAATGGGACTACATTAAACTAAAAAGCTTCTGCACCGCAAGATATACAGTGACCAGAATACAAAGACTATCCACAGAATGGGAAAGGATATTTACACAATACCCATCAGATAAGGGGTTGATATCAATGGTATATAAAGCACTGGTTGAACTCTACAAGAAGAAAATATCCAACCCCATCAAAAAATGGGGCGAAGAAATGAACAGAAACTTTACCAAGGAAGAAATATGAATGGCCAAAAGGCACATGAAAAAGTGCTCTGCATCACTAATCATCAGAGAGATGCAGATCAAAACAACCATGAGATACCACCTCACACCACAGAGACTGGCACACATCCAAAAGAACAAAAGCAACCGCTGTTGGAGAGGATGTGGGGAGAAAGGGACCCTTCTACACTGCTGGTGGGAATGCCGGCTAGTTCAGCCCTTTTGGAAAACAGTATGGACGATTCTCAGAAAACTAGAGGTTGAGCTCCCATTTGACCCAGCAATACCGCTGCTGGGAATATATCCCAGAGAGGCAAAAAAGTACAATCGAAACAACATCTGCACATGTATGTTCATCGCAGCACTGTTTACAATAGCCAGAATCTGGAAAAAACCCGAATGCCCCAAAACGGATGACTGGTTGAGGAAACTTTGGTACATCTATACAATGGAATACTATGCAGCTCTTAGAAAAAAGGAAGTCAAGAATTTTGTAGTTAAGTGGATGGGCATGAAAAGTTTCATGCTGAGTGAAATGAGTCAGAAAGAGAGAGACAGACATAGAAAGACTGCACTCATCTATGGTATATAGAATATCAGAGTGGGAGACTAATACCCAAGAACTGTAGAAATAAGTACCAGGAGGTTGACCCCATGGCTTCGCGGCTGGCCTCACGTTCCGGGGAAAGGGCAACTCAGAGAAGCGATCACCAACTACATTGTAGTTGAAGGCCATGTGGGGGAAGGGAGTTGCGGGCTGAATGAGGGCTAGAGACTGAGCACAGCGGCCACTCAACACCTTTATTGCAAACCACAAGAGCTAATTAGAGAGAGAGAGAACAGAAGGGAATGCCCTGCCACAGTGGCAGGGTGGGGTGGGGGGGAGATGGGATTGGGGAGGGTGGGAGGGACGCCGGGTTTACGGGTGGTGGAGAATGGGCACTGGTGAAGGGATGGGTTCCCGAACTTTGTATGAGGGAAGTATAAGCACAAAAGTGTATAAATCTGTAACTGTACCCTCACGGTGATTCTCTAATTAAAAATAAATAAATTATAAAAAAAAAAGAAAAATAAGTGTTATAAGAAAAGGCCTTTGTAGTCAGAGTTCATATATATATTTTCTGCCCCCCAAAGTTTGACTTTATCTTCTTTTTTTGTTTAAGGACTGGAGCAGTAGCACAGTGGGTAGAGTGTTTGCCTTGCACGTGGCCAACCCAGGATTGATTCCTCTGTCCCTCTCAGATAGCCTGGCAAGCTACCGAGAGTATCCCGCCGGCACGGAAGTGCCTGGCAAGCTACCCATGGAGTATGCAATATGCCAAAAACAGTAATAACAAGTCTCACAATGGAGATGTTACTGATGCCCGCTTGAGCAAATCAATGAACAATGGGAAAACAGTGCTACAGTGCAGTGCTATATACTAAAAGCTTACAATCTAAAATTCTTTCCTTTGTAATCCATCTGATTCATTCTGATAAGGCATATGGATTCTGGGCATGGGACTGGATATTTATACTTTTTAATGATGAAAAGTGAAGAGATTTCAGGCCATTATTTTAATCAGAAGACCCAGAAAACATTTCTGTTGCATGGTCTGATTCCCTCTTCTTCCACAAAAGTTCTATGGAGCTTAAACACTTTGTCTAAGGAACAAGAGCAAGTGTCAAATGACATCATTACTTTATTCTTAGCTAGATGACTACCTGATCGTATAAAATTGGAATACGTGATTTACTCTTAAAATGTAAGTGGCCTCCTTTTTCTGGCTTTTATTTCTCAAGTCTTTCTGAATTCTTAAGTAATACATGCTTGACAGGACTGTAGTGATGTTTAGAGAGAAGGGGAAGTTTGTAACTAGTCCTGTGCATAATTTCTCAGTGCTACAGAATAACCAAGAAGGCAGAGAGAACCAGAAAAGAAAAAAAGCAAGACTCAGCTGTATGAAAACTGACATAATTGAAACATGTAGAAGCTGGAGGTCAACGGTTATGAATCATCACCTTCAGTTCATTAATAGCGATCATGCCAACTGATAAAGTGGCTCTTATATATGAGCAACTCCTGTTATATTGTCACCTGCAAGTCTCTGCAAAGTCACAGCAGAGGAACAAAATAAAATGGAGACAATTTTTTTTCAGCTTTACCTATGTTAGAAAAATTTTTACTTTTCCTAAAGTTGTAAATCAAAAAATGCAATACTAATGATATAATATCCACTGCCCCCAGATTTGCAGGAATAAAGTTCTTCTATTTATGAAAGGAATGCCTAGAATCTCGTGCACAAGTGGTGTGAAGAGAAGAGAGCAGGTACAGGTCACTCATGCTAGCAGGAGGACAGGCAAGCAGAAAGTGGAGTGTAGATACAATGAATGGTGTGGGAACATCAGTTTTCTTCAGTCTAGTGAAGAGCCAAAACCATCTGTTTTTAAAGTATGAACCAAAATATAAATATTTGAGGTGAGTTTATTTATGGTACTGTTCATGTAATTTTTTTCAACCATTAAAACTGAAACTCCTTACCCCTGGTTGGATTCTGCTTTTTTTTCTTGGTTTTATTTTAATTTCTCCTATTTTATGATTTTTTAAATTTTAAACAACTTTATATTACTTTCAAATAGAAAATAAGTCATAGATTTAGTCATAAGTAGATTACATGAGCAGTTAGGTAAAAAAAATCATGCTATGTTTAATTTAACATTTTCACTATATGGTTTATTATAATATATGGTACCAATGCCATAGATTTGGGGATTTTCTTGAATTACTGTATTAACAGATCTTGATACTTTTATTGTATAAGACATTTGATTAATTTTCCTGTGGAACTAGGTACTAAATGCCTCTTGAATATACTGATTCTGCAAAGTAATTTGAACACTTACACATCTCATGGTTCTGAGAAAAGAATATAAGACATGCAAAGCATTTTACACAGTGTTTTTCAAACTGTCTATGCTTAGTGTCTCCATTGCATTCTATAGGGCATGCTGCTATCATGGCTATTATCCTATCCTATAATGTTTTGAAGTAAGAAAGTTCAATTTAGAGAGATTATGTGATTCACATAATAAGCAAGTAGTAATGACACACACTTACATTTCTGAACCTTTTTGTGCCAATATGTTTTTCACCTATTCTCAGATGACCTATGTTAATTAAGGATCATTCTCTTTCATGGGCTCCAACTTTCATAGTTTCTTTGACACTTTATAAAATAACAGAAAACGGGGCTGGAGTGATAGCATAGCAGGTAGGGCGTTTGCCTTGCATGTGGCCGACCCGGGTTCAAATCCCAGCATCCCATCTGGTCCCCTGAGCACCGCCTGGGGTGATTCCTGAGTGCATGAGCCAGGAGTGATCCCTGTGCATTGCTGGCTGTGACCCAAAAAGCAAAAATAAAATAAAATAAAATAACAGAAAACTAGGATTATGTTATTGTTTTCAATCTGAAAGAAACCTGTTTAACTTTTTAAACATTTATAGTCACCATTAGATTTTTTTCTCAGTAAGTGGTAAAGCTAAACAAAACCCAAACACTCCATTTTAAAAGTTGGAAAATTGAAAGCAAAAAACAGGCTAAATTTTTATAGAAAATGAATACATATTCCAATATATTTTCATTTCTCTGCTTATTTTTCACAACATGGGACAAAACCCCAGAAAGTATAGCACTATTTAGCCCCAGGGTAGAACTTGAAACGTGGGGAGGCAGTAAGTCAAACAATATTAAGGAAGGAACTACCCTATGTTCCCAATTTGTCCAATTTCTTATCTTGTAAAATGGAGCAGGATATAATTTTTATTGTTCTGGTAACGTCATAGATGTCTGAAAAAAATTTATTTCATTTGAATTTTGTTTATAATACACTAGATCTCTTTTTACTTTCATGTTTTATTACTGACCTTATGGTTCCAGGACAAGACTGATCGTTAATCTTACAGCATTTCTTAGTGGATTTTTGCTCTGCCAAGAAATGAATCTCTGTCAACTTAACTATGTGTCATTATGCTGTGGAAATCATGACATGTGTTCTGTATTCTTATTCTTTTGTGAAGTCTCTCAAAGAAGTAATGTTCTCCAATTTAAAATTTTTAAATGACAGACTGAGGGTATTGGAATTGCCTGAGAATTAGATGACTGAAAAAATAAGAATTTCAAGTTTATTCATTTAAATAACTTAACATGTCCTCATCGAAGTTCTCTGTAATTTCAGTTTCAGATAGTGAGACCAGCCCAGATATTGATTTACTAGTGCCTCTAAGTAATCCATTGGAAGAATAAAATCCTTCCCCAAGAGCCTACCATATGAACTAATATTTACAATGGCTAGAATGCTTGATTCCTCCAAAGCTTTTATGGTCAGAATCACACTCTCTAAAAGCAATAATATTTTCCTTAACAGTGATTAGTTTAGCTGTGGTATATAATATAACGAATGAAATGAGGCAGTAGAGGAAGTTAGGTAGTGCTGAAAATGGTTGCATCAGGGATTGGACTCTAGAATGCATAAAATAAACACTTTTTTAAAAAAAATCTGAGACTGAACTCTCTATAAACAAAAACCTGAGATGTAGGCTTTCCTCAGTGCATGTTTGAGAATAGGGTCCCTGAAGAATTAAAAGAAATGCAGCAGAATAGGGTGCAGAAAAAATCTCCTAAGCAAAAACTTGTTCTTAGTTGATAAATGGCCTCTTATTGGTAAATTTAGAACAAATATTGCTCCATGGTAGAATTGGTTCATGCTTAGGGAGAGAAACTGACCTTTTGTTCTCCTGAATTTATGAATCATTAATTGTTAGCTGTTCCTTTCTCTTACCCTGTCTTGGGATGCAGGGGCATTATCATCCAGGCAAGATGCCTCTTATGAAACCAAACGCTATTCTCACAACAGCACGAGAACAAGAGAGATGGAGGTGAAGGGAGCATGAGAAAGTCAGCAATAACATCCCTTACTCACATTGTTGCTAAAACTATTAAGAAGTTGGGGATACTGCACACTCATAAGAGAGAGCAGATCAATGAGGAACTGAAGAGATAGGACAGGAGGTAAGGTTGCATACAGGCAACCCCTGTTTGACTCCTAGCTCTGCCAGGAGTCAAATCCCACTGGGCATCACTACTAAGCACAGAGCCAAGAAGAGTACCTGAGCACCACGGGTTATGGTTCCCAATATCCCCCTTCAAATAAAAGGAGGGCAGGTCTGCCTTATGACTTTCAATGCCACCACTGTGAGAAATAAAATAGATGCTTGACACAGTATATGCTTGAATTCCTGTTATATGATACAAATTAAGAGGAGTATTCTGACAAAACTATATTCATTGTTATCAAAATACTCCAATTCACACAAAGCAAATAAGTGCTAGTGTGCATATTAACATTGCAACATACACATTGGAATAAAATACTCAAATGACACAGAAGGATATTAAAGTTATAATTTATCTTCTTTCTGTCCCCCACCTGTAGCAGTTGTCTCAGGAATTTCTCAGTTGCCATTCTTCTGATGCTGTTTTCCATCACTCTAAGGAACATGCCAATATTCCTATTCTTTTAGCTATTCTTAATATTATGTACTTTGCCTTTACCCAATACAAGATATTTAGTTCTTTAATGTTATCTCCACTTCCCTGATCTTTTGTTTTTTAGCAATGTATTTTTTAGGTTTTTATTTTGAGGAGCTCAAAAACCAGTTTACATCTTATTAATGGACTCACCAACATTAGATAGTTCCTGAACACCCAACTATAAGGAGATAGAGTCTTTACCATTATTAGTATTTTCCTTGACTCTAAAACAGAACATTGCTCATCTCTAACATTTTTAACATTTTTAATATTGTTAGAATTTCAAACTGTTGTTTCCCAAGGCTTAGCTTTTCCATAAACCAACTACAGCAGGCCTTGTCATCCTAAGGTCACCCTAAGGTCATGCACTGCAGGAAATCCTACAATGCCAGGTAAAAAAGGAGAAATAGAAAAATTTTTGAGAGTTTAAAAACCAATAATATTCTGTGGACATACAAAGATTTACTTCCATTTCCTCACAAAATCAAGAAAATGCACTACTGGTTACAATGTCCAATAGATATCTTTAGACATTGCCCAGATGTATCAATATTTCTACTTCATAAGAGTAGAATAAGAAGGTAAAGGGCAGAAAGAGGTATTGAGATTCACTCAAAGCATTACAGGGTCATGTTTTGATAATTTGATGAATATTTGAGACTTTTAAGTTTAAATATGTTAACAACTTTAGCCACAAAATAAAAGATCTTACTTAAAGATTGCTTAATTTTAAACATATTATTTATTAGATGTGTTTGTTATACTATAGGCAACTAGTAGACTTAAATATTTCACATAGACAAACAACAAAATTAAGAAATACACAATGTAAGAGTGCTAATATATCTGTTAATAATATCCAGTTCTGTCACTAAACAGCTATTCATTCACTTAGTTATTAAATACATATTGATTCTACTGTGTTCCAGAAACTTCTAGATCAAAAGTAAGGCTTATGTACCCCAGATATAAAGTTTCAACTTAATGTGGCAAATATAAGTACACTGGAATACACAGTGCTGTGCAAATGTTGGTGAAGGACAATTCAATCAAGATAAAAAACGGTCAAGAAAGTTCCTTCCAAAGCCTTCAAGAATTTGGCAAACAAGATGTTTGCCAAGCAGCAAAATCAGACAAGCAAAAAACAAGAAAATCACCAGAAAGAAGAGAATAAACAGATTTATTATCTTCTTATTGTAAGAACCAGTATGGCTGTGTTTTGGAAAAGTCCAGTAGTTTTGCTAAATGAAGTTATATGAAGAATAATACAAAGGCAAAAGATGAGGGGGAATGAACTAGGAGAAGTATATAGAGTCTAAATCATGGGAGGCTTTGAATGCCAAATAAAAGATCTTGATTGTAATTCTCAATTCCAGGGAAGATATAAAATCTAAAGGGTCAAAGACCAGGTAGTATGGATAGTAGAGAAGGAAAGGTATTTGCCTTGTACATGGTCATTTTTTATTTCATCACCAGCATTGCATATGGGCCCAAGCATTGTCAAGAGTGATTCCTGAGCACAGAGCCAAGTGCAAGCCTGATTGCTTACTGAGCACCATCAGACCCCATCTCCTTAAAAAAAAGTCAAATATCACTATTAAATAAATCATCTTTGACAAATGGACTTAAGGTGTAGTGGCTCATTGGTCCCCACATCAAGCAGACACAGGTAGAAAACATCTCATTGTCCAAGTCTGAAACAATGAAAGACTGAGTTAAGATATGAGAGGAGGAATAAATAGAAAGATAGAGTTTTGGGGAATAGTTCAGAATTTAAATCAGCAAAACATGGTGATTTGTTAAGGGAGAATTTAATGACTAAATAAGGAAACTAGCATCACAAAGTTTCTAGTTCGATGACTGCTGGGGTCACTAATGATACACTAATGAAACAATGATTAATTAGAGATGTAGATAATATGCAGAACCAGTACATCTAATTTGAAATATTGAGGCTGTGGGCCAATTGATGAGAAATAGGACCAAGCATTTGGCTACTGAAGTCTGAATGTCAGTAACATTAGTAATTGTTACAGATGCATATGTAGTTGTCATGGGGATTTTTACTGGAGTCATCAGGCAAAGCCACAGGAATTCCCCAGCAAGAGCTCTGTGATTGCAATAGACAACTAATTGCCACCCAGGGATGTCAATATCATAATTTCTAGAATGATTAAATATGTTGAAAATTTAAAAAAATATTTGCAGGAATGACTTGGTTAGGAATCTTGAAATGGGGTGAGTATAATAAATTCTCCATGTGAAGCCTGTGTAATTATAAAGGTCCTTAGAAGGTAGAGTCCTTGAATCTCTCAGTTGTAGAGCGAAGGTCTTTGTTCATCACTTTAAGGTAAAAGACCCAGCAGTCAGTCCAACTGCTCCACTACAAAAAGCAAGTGCAATTCTGGTACCATGGCTATTTGTAATCCTTAGAGCATGGCAACTAAAATGTGTAAGTACCACAAAACAAGTATACGGTACTCAATGAGCACCACAACCAAAAGTGCAAAAACCTTTACCAAAAGTGTATAATCTCCTGGTCTTTACAGTCATAATAAAACTAAAGGGAGGAAGGACGGGAATGAATGAAGATGTTTTATTGAGTCCTTTTTTTTTAAAAAAAAAAAAAAGAGAAAGAAAGACTTTTTTTTAAGGTAGGTCAGATTCAGGAAGGAGATACGATGACAAAGTTCAGAGAAATTGAAAAATGCTACTTTGCTGATTTTAATTGTGTAATAAGAGAAAATCAGCCAAGTAAAGATAGTTAAATAAGGCAAAACAAAATTTCCCCTCTAATATACTCTAGAAGAAATCAAAACCACCGTACCTTGATTTGAGACATATAGGACTGATTTTAGACTTCTGATTTCAAGAGCAACATCATGACAACTTGTATTGATCCAAACTACTACATTTCTGATTTTTTAAAAAAAAAGACCGGATTGCTATTCTGTGTCAACTCATAACCTTTAGAAACCAACTGACAAAACAGAAAAGAAAGAAACAAATGTGATTAGAGTAGAATAGAGAAATCAGAAAGGTAGAAAAGGAGTCTACTTAAGAGTAGAAATTAAGGGGACAAAGATATAGTATAGTGGGTAGAGTATTTGCCTTGCATGTTGTTGATTCAGGTTTGACCCCCAGCACTTCACAAGGTCCCTTGAACCCCTGCAAGAGTTACCCATGAGCTCAGAACTAGGAGTAAACCCTTAGCACCACTCTCTGTGTGGCTGCAAAACAAAACAAAGCCAAAATATATATATATATATAGGAATAATAAAGCTTCACCAAGTGATGAGACCTAACTCAACCCAATAATTGCCTGAAAAAAACTGTGATCTTTGAAGATCCTAAAAAAAAAACAACTCTTGAGAAGTGGTGATTTATTTTTAAATGGTGTGACTGGAAATTGGCCTCTATTCTGGACTGAAGTAATTGATTTCTTCAGTCATTCTGAACATTTCTGATTAGCCTTATTTGCATGTCTCTCTTCCAGATGATCCCTTTGGATGATGACTTTTAACATAGTCTGTCTTTCTTAACAACCCAACTAATTAAAATCAACTGATACTTCTATATTTAGTTATTTTAATTTTAAATTACTAAATTACTAGTTTCTTATGAAACACTTATAACTCTGAACAATAGAAATGCATACTCTCACATATCTGGAGATCAGAGATTCAAATCAAGGTGTTGGAGGGCTCTACTCCCTCTATACTTCTATAGTCTCTACGGATGAATCCCTCTTTGTCTCTATGATCTTCCAGTGATAATCTGCAATGCTTCATGTTTCTTGGCTTGTAGGTATGCCATTTTGTCATAGGCCAACTTCCCCAGTATATCTATGGATTGTTTCTTCCCTCTGTTTAAGTTTCCTCTTTCAATAAGAACACTAAATATAAATAACGACCCTACATAGTTGGACTAGAGCTGTAATGGTCTTGTTTTAACCAAACTACTCCATTAAGATCCTATGCTCTAGCGGGTAATGTTTTAAAGAATTAAGACAAATGCTCCAACTGCAAGATAAACTCTCCAACATCTTATTTTTGTCATTAAAAATTTAAACCTATTAAATTTTGAGCTTAGTTGAAATGCAAATTAATTTTTTACTTCTTAAAGGCTTAGAAAGGGGGCTGGAGCAATAGCACAGCGGGTAGGGCCTTTGCCTTGCACGTGGCCAACCCGAGTTCGATTCCCAGTATCCCATATGGTCCCCTGAGCACTCTTAGGGGTAATTCCAGAGTGCAGAGCCAGGAGTGACCCCTGTGCATAATAGGGTGTGACCCAAAAAGCAAATAAATAAATAAATAAATAAAAATAAAAAATAAAAGGCTTAGATAAAAATCAGAATACTAAGCAACTGTTTTTCCTATGAAATAAGAACACAGGAGAGAAGTTTGCCAATAGATAGGACAGGAGCAAGAACATGAAGTACCTTAACCCATGTACTATCTCTCTGGCCCTGATCAATTGTTCTTACAGGGATATTAAAACAAGATAAGAGTAGTTAATAATTAATAATAAAGATACATAAGCCTAAACTTTCTTGTTCCAATCTCTTTTAGAATTATGCATTTTTACCATTAATATGTATGTCTTCTTTGTTTAAAAATAAGACAAATAGGGAAACATGAAATCAACTTCAAAAAATATGACTATTTAGAAGATAATCATCACCAATATATCTTCTTTGATCTGCATACTGTAGATTCAAGAAAGTAAAATGTGGTTTCATGGATTCTTGTTTGCTCCTTATGGCAAAGCTTGTGCCTTCCAATCACTTCAACTTCAGCCTCTCCCTTCATAGCTCCTTCTCTCCATCTGTCTCTGTCGAATATACTTAGCCTAACTTCAATAAGGATACATGTGGTTGCATTCAGAGATCTGTTGAATAATCTAGGATAACATCATCTCAAAAATTTATAGTCATACTTTCACAGACTCTTTTTTCAGCTAAGGTTACATTTACAGGGATTAGAATTAACCTTTGGAGGCCAGAATCCAAGCTTTTACAGATACAGATATGAGCTTAAAAATCTAAAAATACTAACCATGTGATATGCAAGGTAGCATTGAGTAGTATGTAAGTAAGTAATTTCTCGAGTTCCTCAGACTTGGGTTTGACTCCCAGGTCTGTATCTATTACTGTTGTAACTAGAAGCTGGTGATCTAACATGCTTGTTACTCACACTCCTCATATTTTAAATGGGGCCACAGTACCACTTTCATTAAAAAGAAAAAAAAATGTGACGAGCAATGAAATAATGAATGCCCTTGCAGCCAGAGCAATAGTACAGCAGGTACGGTGTTTGCCTTGCATGAGGCCGACCCAGGTTCAAATGCTGGCATCCCATAAGGCTCCCCAAGCACCGCCAGGAGTAATTCCTGAATGCAGAACCAGGAGTGACACCTGAGCATTGATGGGTATGACCCAAAAAGCCAAAAAAAAAAAAAGAATTAATGCCCTTAAAATTTTTAGCATATGATTGTTAATAGTCAGCCTTAAACATTACCTAGAGGGGCTGGAGCAATAGCACAGTGGGTAGGGCATTTACCTTGCACTCGGCCGACCTGGGTTCAATTTTCAGCATCCCATATGGTCCCCTGAGCACCACCAGGGGTAATTCCTGAGTGCAGAGCCAGGAGTAACCCCTGTGCATTGCCAGGCGTGACCTAAAAAAGCAAATAAATAAATAAATAAAAATAAAAATTACCTAGAGATAAAATTAGTAAGAACAGTGCATGCATGTTACATTTAGAGTCACTGCATTTTAAATTACAGCAAATGCAGAAGCCACTTGAGTATATTAAAGGAAATGGCATCAGAATAAACTTTATAAAATAATGCCATCAATACATGAGGAGCAAGAGTGCAAGAGTGCCATAGGCAGAACTACTACTTATGAATAAATGTGAACTTCAAACTACGTCAGCTGCCTCACAGTACTATAGATGCAGAATTGATTTCCAAGAAAAAGCATGAAAGCAATGAGCAGCAATGCTTTTAAACTGGTAAGCATTAACTTCTTAAAGGATGACTAAATGAGAAACTATACTTTTAGATTAAAAATAGAATAGGATGGATGATGTTGAGTTCAAGAAGACTGTTCAGTACCCATGATTATGCATTTTAATATAATGGCAAGGAATATAATTACAGACAGAAGAGAAAAATTCTGTAGAATGCTGTTGGTTTTTTTAAGACTGCAATTAATGATGCTGCTCAAATTGGTGAACATTGCCATCAACAGGAAGGTGTTTAGTAAAAACAGTTTCCGGAGCATTTCTTTTTGAAAATTTTGTGAGAGACATGTGTCTTCAAATTCTTTTCATGTGAACTGTAAATTTGATTTTGACTAGGAATTTGTTTGAAGTTCAGGTACATATAAAGGAGTGAATTTGGAGCCAGAATGTTAGTACAAGGGTTAAAGCACATACTTCATATACAGTTCACTCTGGTTCCACCCCTGCACCCCCCAAGGTCCTCCAAGAGTTACTGGGTTTGTCCTTGAAGGTCCCCAACACTTCTGGTAGTATCCTGGGCTGAGCTGTGTGTGGTGCTGACTGGGTCTAAGAATTGAAATAATTCTTGGGTCTAAGAATTAAACCACCCCGAGCCCTGCATGGGGAATAAAAAAAATAAAACAATGTCAATTTTGGAGAAAATTCTCCAGAACCATCAAAGAAATATTCGGAATGACTAAACAGCTCATATCTCTCGTAATCAATTTTACATACAATATTGGCTGCATTCAACAGAAATGTTTTTTTGTTGGATAACATAGAATTGTCCTTGCTTCCCTGCAAGGAGCTTAGGTTTATTGAGTTACTCCCACAACAGTGCCCCTGAGGCACACCCAATTCCACCAAGCACTAATAATACTATGTTGCTTTTCTCTTTCCTTTATGCCATTTGCATGATTTAGCAATATCCCTTTTGTATAGACACAGGAAGACAGTTGATGCTATGGAGTTAATTGGCTCCAAAATAATACTTACTCCTGGGCATCCGTCCATATTTACTTGACTTAAACCTCAATTGCCCTTAATTTCTAGCACTACAAAAGTTGGGTCCTGATGAAGGGACTAGATGGCAAGCTGTAAGCTACCTTGGCATCAAAAGGTGACAAGAAAAGCATCATAAGTATAATAAGTTAAGAACATGGTCATGGAACAAATTCTGATCCCAAAAGAAGTAACTGAATAATGATCCTGCTGAAGTTAGGAAAGACTAACCTGGCCTGAGGACCGTGGTCTGGAATATATAGAGAGATGTTGCCAGGAAGAGCCAAACTTTAAGCTTAATATATCTCTTACTTGATTCATACAAAATAACATTGTTATAAATATTATAAGAAGTAAATTTACTATGATGATTAAATGGATTACTAACTAAAGAAAGGAGAAAGCGATACACCCTGGATGCAATTCCACCCTTGAGCAAATCTCGTAGTGAGCTGGAGTGCTGAACCCTCAGATGAGATTTTGTCCTTGAGGGCTTTATATTGTCTTATTATTATATATATTATCTTTAAGAAATATATTATGGGCTGGAGCGATAGCACAGCGGGTAGGGCGTTTGCCTTGCACGCGGCTGACCCGAGTTCGAATCCCAGCATCCCATATGGTCCCCTGAGCACCGCCAGGGATAATTCCTGAGTGCATGAGCCAGGAGTAAGCCCTGTGCATCGCCAGGTGTGACCCAAAAAGAAAAAAAAAAAAAGAAATATATTATCTTTAGGGCATTATGCCCTGAGACTATTTTTAATTTTATTTAATATTTCTACTCTGTTTGCTTCCAGAGACTTTAAGTTATTTTACTTGAATAAACACCTATTTGTTACTGTTGATCATGCTAAGAACCTGAATTGCTAAAGATTCAAAAGGATGAACAATGTTAAGCAAAAACAATAGTTGAAATTAAGTCACTATGAATCAAGAGAAAAGCCCTGATAACTGGACCCAAAAGAGAGCAGCTTGAGTTTGCAGTTTATCTTCCTTCTCTTCCATTTTTTTTGTTCTAAGTATAGTGGGAAGAGATCTTGAGTTTTAAATATTAATTTTTCTGTTTCTCCATGCCTTTTGAAAGAATTAGGTTTGTTGTTACATAAATGTGAAGAGAAACATATATTTATTTTCAAGAAGCATTTTAATTCTCATACTAGACTTTCAAGAATGAAAATTGGAATCTTGCAGAGACATGTTGTCATGGAAGTGGTTAGAAAGAGTTTTGTCCCATTTCTGTGGGTCTCACCAGGACTTCTGGCAAATGGGTAGCTTGATCTTTATCAATTTTTAGTAGGTCACACATCTAAGGGTCTTGATGGAGCTTGATGGAAGGTGGTCAACTTTCCTCTCTAATAATACAAAAAAGATGATGTTCACTTTCTTTCAAACCCTTTTCATGAAGGTCTTCTGCCTACAGCTTCCTGCCTCTCTTCTGTGAACCATGAGCCCTGCCCCTGCCTATATGACTGGAGAATTGAACCGTCAGAATAATAGACAAGAACTCAGGACCCTTGATCCCTAGAAAGTGGGAGTAGTGAAGAGTAAACACCTGAGTGAAAATTACTCTATGTTCTTACTGAGTTAGAAGGAAATTATTTATGCCAGTGTATACACACACACACACCACATACTTTTAAAAAGAGACATTGAATATTGCTATAAAAATCCTTTTATATTTTACTTTCACTTAATAAACACCTTCATATGGGATAGGAAAATGCAATAGAAGTTTTATTAAGGGTGAAAAACTCTACTTCAATAATAATTTCTTATGCTATATTGACAATAGGTGTTTGTTGGATATTAATCCTAAGTGTTCTAGGCTTCATCAGTGAATTTCCCCTTTTCCTTCTCCCAGAGAAGCTTACAGACTCTTGTGAGCATCTGTAATCCCCTGAATTCATCTTTAACCTTTACTTTGCATTTTACATCTCATTGTCACAGTTTGCAAGTCAATCTGGGTCACTGAGAAGCCAAAACTTTCTGGTAATTCTGTATTTTGTATTAAATTACTTGTTTTTCTATTTCCCCTGTAGCCTTTTTATATTTTATGGTAGAACAATGTTCTTTTGCTTAAACACAGAAAAACCTTAATGGTATGCTCCTAATATTTGGGAGTTGATTGACTCTGAAATAGACCTACTCCTGGGCATCTGTCATAATTACTTGACAAAGGCTTCAGTTGCTGTAGTTCCTAACACCCCAAAAGGGACGTACCACGGTAGGACTGGATGGATTCAGGGCGAGTGCGGAAACTACCCTGGCATCGAAATGGGACAGTCTAGAAAGCATAAATGCATGGTCTTGAGGCAAGCTATTATGAGACAGGGCCCCCATGGGGAAGGGCAAGTTGAACTGACCTGAGGACTTAGTCTGGGACTTAAGGTAAAAGCCTTATTTGCTCTCAGAGATCATAGAACTAAGTTCTGGGATCTTTATCTCTTACTGTGTTTATCAAAAAAATTGCAGGTAATGGTAAGAAGTGGAATTAATTGTTTGACTAATTGTTTGGCTTAATTATATATATTATATATATACATATATATACATATATATAACTAGAAGGAAAAGGAGAAGCAAGAAAGATATCCCTGGGAGACAGAGCGTCTCCTTGAATTAACCTTCTTCAGAGAACTGCCTCTACTGGAATGTTTTACCTCTGTAAATCACATGAACATGCAGCCCTCTGATCCCTTCAGGTATTCTATATGTATGCTAGCAGCTCTGCATTAAATGGGCCATTTTCACCATCAGGCTGTGGTCCCTCATCTCTCTGTCCCTCTGCTGTGGAGGTCTGGGGTGGCTCTCGGCCACCAAATGCATGCATTGTTGCAGAATCTCCATATGCTTTGTGAATTCACAGGTATTCACGTAATAACTTTTTGAAATAAATTCAATATATTATCAAATCAATAAGTTAATAAATATAATTCAAACAGGCTTCTTTGGGCTACCATACCTAATAAGAATTTATTGCTCCGGGGACCATGTTGTAGATCAGACCCTGCAAAAATTGATTTCCGGGTTCCATCTCCAAATTCTCTAGGCTTGTTGTGGGGCCTGAGGATTTTAATTTTTAACAAGTTCCAGATAATACTACTGCTGGCCCAGGACTACATGTGAGACACATTAAACTGGAAATTTAGAGGCTTGAGTATCTGGCATAGACTTTGTATTTTGTTTTAAATATCAATCATTTTGCTTTGAGCAGGCATTTCATTTTGCAAGGTCTGGGATTAAGCAAGCACATATCAATACTTCTGGGTGAGACAACTTCCTGGGGCAAACAGTTACTTCTCACAATAATCCTAGCATATAGGCATCAAATTTAAATTGATCAACTAACTAGATTTAGCCTCATTTTTGAGATTAGGTAATAACAGAAGCACAGACAGGTTAAATGACCTGTCCCAAGTCACAGTCACTAAATGGCAGAACTGGAGCTGAGTCATTTGTTTCCACTTGCGACTGCTCTGATGTATATCACTGCAGTTTAAATAGAGCTGGAATGGCATAGGCTGGATCTGAGCATTTTAGATGTACAACATGTTAATGGCAAAACAGTTTTTCACTGTGATCAGTTAATTATTACAGCTTTGGAGCAGGACATAAAGCTCCAGATCGATATGGGATCCAGAAGACTTATAAATCAGAGCAAATTCTCCTAAGCAAGGAAGTTATAGATGGGGCTAAATGTGCTTAGTTTTAGGATTTTACATCACTCCTTCCTGAGGCTCAATACCTTCCCTTTCATAGACTATAATTTTAATTCTTCTTCAGTTTGAAAAGACATTTCTTCTCTAGATTCCCTAAATCCTCATGCCTGTTTCAAATGATATATGTCTCTTCTGTTGGCCCATGGAGCTGGCCCTTGCCTATTCTTCTCCCACATCAGCTGCTTCTTGCTTGCTGAAGGCACTGCTGAAGGCGCTTGCAAGATTCAAAGTGATTCAACATCAGCTGGTGACCCTGCTCAGGTTGCTAGTTACCCTGTGCCCTTCCTCAGTCCTCCCAGCCTTAAGCCAATGCTAGTGGTGTCCTACCAAATCTACTTTTTGGCTTGTCTCGGCATTTCATTCGATTATCCGCCCATGCAAATCAATCTCATACATTACACTACTTTTTATTATTTTAAAATGCTTTAGATATTTTTTTACTTCGTCAGACGGAGATATAATCTCACTCGTCTGCTTTAGTAGGACGTTTTTTGTTTTTTTTTAGTTCAGGAGATTTTCTTCCCTAGACTAATAGTGCCCCCCAAATATTTCATGGCTTACTGGCAACTTCTACTCCAGTCTTAAAACATAGAAAGCTTCTGCAAAGGGCCTAGTTAAATCATCCTATCATAAACCACTCCTAGCTCGATTTTATTATATTTTTCATTACCTTTCTCATTATCTTTGTCTCTAACCAAGAACATTTTGCTTATTTTAGAATACCTTTATTTATTTCCCATATGGGGATGAAATGTCCTGGAAAAATAGGTATCTTGGGTATTAGGTTCATTCATGTGCTCTAATTTCATGCATATAATGCTTCTAGTAATTAATAACTACTGGATATATTGACTATATAGTTGAATGAATATTACTTCAAAGTGATCACTCTAAAATCACAAATAAACAATGGTTTGACTGCTTTGAATGATGTCTTTGATTAATTAATAGTACCTATTAATTAATTAAGAACATCCCTGGCCCAGAAGATTTTGAGTGTAGATCTTCATAATGATCTAATTTACCCTTAAATAAATTTAAATTTCATGTTTCAATCATTTTAAATTCTGAGAAGCCTCTTGCACTACAGGTACTCTGGTTTTTACTAACTAAAAACATACATACAGAGAGCTGAATTACTTAGCATTGCCTATCTAAATATGGGACAAATATCTACCTCCCTGAAAACAATGGTTTGGGTTTTATGTTAGTTGTTGAGTTGCTCTGGCAATAATCAGTGATCAAGGTTCATCAGTTTCTTAAAGCAATGCATGAAATCTAAAGAAGGCTATACATTCTCCTGTCTGCTGCTGAAATAGAAAATGCATTTGCTACTTGTTCAAAAGAAAAAATACACAAGCAACAAATAGAGAAAAAAGAACCAGAAGAAATAATTCTTCAATCTTCCTGTATTCTTTTATGCAACTCATTATTTTCACAAACATTTTTTTTAAATGCACCTGAAAGAAATAGATACATTCGTTGAGTTGTACAAATTTCTAAGTTTAAATCTTAGAGAAACAGAAAATATGGAAAGAACAATTACTGGAAAAGAAAAGTAAAGTTGAAATAGTAAGTAAACCCCTTTCCCAAAACCAAAGTTCAGGATGAAACAGCTTCTCAAGTAAATGATACTAAATACTCAAAGATCTAGAATTCATTCTTCTCATATTCTTTCAAAGTACCAAAAAGGAGGAAGTGTTTCCTAACTCTTTTTGGAAACTAAGATAATTCTTATAGCAAAACAAGTCAGGAACAGGACAATAAAAGAAAATGATAGGCCCATATGCTGACAAACATTGATATAAAATTCAAAAAATGATCTTATCAAACTAAGTTCAACAACACATTAAAAATCATATGCCATCATCTCATAATCAAGTGATATTTATTTCAAATCTATAAAGATGGCTCAAGATACCCAGGTCAATTAAAACCATGTACCAAATCAAAAAATAAAGATAAAAACTATGGGATCATCTCAATGGCATAAAAATTGACACATTTAACAATGAAATATATATAAACAGAACAAACTTAAAGATAATAAAAGACCTACCTGATAAACCATAACTACCATTATGCTTAATGAGAAAACTGAAAGCTTTGCTCTAAGATAAGAAACAAGATAGGAGTGGACACTCTCATCACTATTATTCAACATATTCTGACCAGAGGTACTGTTGAGAAAAATAAATAAAAGATATGCAGATTGGAAAGGAGAAAGTAAAACTACCATTATGAGCACATTTCATGTTATCATTTATAGGCAGAAAATCACAAAGTATCCACAAAAACTGCTAGACACAATAAATAAATACAGTGAAATTTCAGACCATGATGGGTTGAAAATGGATTGTAAATCTAGGGGAAAGAAGAGAATTGGAAGTAATGGGTGAGCCAGCATCAGCTTTTCGGTTATACTGGTGATATGGATGAGTGGTATAGTTGTATATTCAGAACACAGACTCAACAAAACTGAAAACACTACGTCTAAGTTGCAACCACTGGAATTTTGTAATATGTCTATCAAGTTGATAGGCAGGGATCAGGTGGGGTTTATGTGTGTAAAATAACATAACACAAGACCGAAACCCAAGGACAGTAGATAAAAGGGTCAGGAAGATTGCTTTATAGTTGGAAACCTGCCTAATGAGCGGGCTGGAAGAGGACAGCTAGAATAGAGAGGGATCACTAGGAAAATGATGGTTGGAGGAATTGGTAGGGATGGGAGACGTGGAGCCAAAAGTAGATAAAGGACCAAACATGATAACCTCTCAGTATCTGCATTGCAAACCATAATGCCCAAAAGTAGAGAGAGAGTATGGGGAATATTGTCTCTCATGGAGGCAGTGGGAGGGTGGGAAAGGTGGGGGTATACTGGGGATATTGGTAGTGTGGAATGTGCACTGGTGGAGAGATGGGTGTTTGATCATTGTGTGATTATAACTCAGATATGAAAGCTTATAACTATATCTCATGGTGAATCAATAAAATTTTTTACAAAAGAACCAACTGTGGTAGGTGGTTAGTAGATTTATGAAGAATGAGGAAGTGAAGAAAGACATATGCTGAGAAAATAGCATCAACATTTTTTTAAGGGATTTTACAAACATACATGAAACAAAACAGGTCTATAAATATAGTAAACTTTGATATAATAAAGAAATGCAAGATTATACAGTATGGTCAGAAATTTAAATAAATAAGATGGAATATATTAAAATAAAAGGGAAATTAATGCACATTTATTACTTAGAAGAAAATTTTCTGACATTTTCTGGGAGAATAAGTATTTATTAGAAATTCAAACATCCCTAGCAGCAGTGAATTTAAAACTTGAAGAATTAATAACTTTTTTCTGTTTCTTACAAGCACATTAAAAATCTGTCTTTTACCCAAAAAAAGAAAATGGGAACACTAGTATAGTTGACACTAGTGGTGGAATTGGTGTTGAAATATTATATGCCTAAAACTCAAGCATCAATAACTTTGTAAATAACCATTCTTTAATTTAAAAAAATGAAAAAAATGGGTTGCCTTTTTAAAAAATATAAATAAGCAGAAAAGTAAAGAAAATACCATTTACAATCACATAAAAATATAAAATATCTAGGAACAAAGTTAACCAAGTGAGTGGAAAATCTATACACCAAAAACTGTAAGATACTGGTGAACAAGTCAGGGGTGTTTGGAGGGTCCACTTGGGATGGGAGATGTGTGCTAAAGGTAGATTATAGACAGAACATGATGGCCATTCAATACTTGCATTGCAGACCACAACACCCTAAAGGAAAGAGAGAGTAAAAGGGAATGTGCCTGCCACAGAGTCAGAGAATGGTGGGGGTACAGGATTGATAACTGGGAATGCATGGGCACTGGTGGAGGGATGGGTACTCAATCATTGTATGACTGAAATTTAAGCACGAAACTTTGTAAGTCTGTAACTGCACTTCACAGCGATTCATTAAAAACTTTAAAAAATAAAATAACATGAAAAATACTGTAAGAAGCCACAAAAAAAATGGAAAGATGTTCTGTGTTCATAGATCAGAGAAAATAAAGTCGTGAAAATTATGTTACTTTATATTTATATACATAAAGTGAAATATTACTTCGCTGTAATCCCTAGTGATATCCCAATGGCACTCTTTACAGAAGTAGAATAGAGATCCTAAAATTTGTTTGGTGCTGCAAAGATGCTAAGTAACAAAAAAAACCTTTAAGGTAAAAACAAAAACAAAGAGAGAGAATTTCATGCTGTTTGTCTTTGTCCTTTACTATGAAGCTAGAGTAAATCAAAACAGTATGATATTGGAATAAAAGCAGGCATTCAGATAATTGAAATAGAATTGTAGGCCCAGAAATAAAACCACACATATTGCAGCAACAAATTTGAGGCAAAGGTGCCAAAGAACACACAGTGTGTGGAAAAAAAAATCTCTTTTAAAAAAAGTGGTGTGGAAAAACTAAGTATCCACATGAAAAGAGTGAAGCAAAATCTACATTTCTCCTACATGATACACTCAAATTAATTTAAAATGCAGTAAAGACTTTCTTATCACTTATCATTAAGGAAATGCAAAATAAAACAACAATAAATTTCTGCCAAAAGGTCAAGAAATAATAAATGTTAGTGAAGATGTTTATAGAAGGGAATCCTAATACTTGCCTGTCAACATTCTTAAAAATAGAACCTCCACCTGATCCAATAGTATCTCTATGGAAGTTGACCCAAAGGTTCTGAGAACCCCAATTCAGAAAGATCTATGCACCTTTTCACTGCTTCACAATTTACAATAGCCAATATATGGAAATAATAAAAATATCTGTTAATGATAATTGGATAAAAAACAAATTTTATATATGGACAGTACTCAACCATAAAGAAAGATGAAAATATTCCCAACTGCAATAATGTGGATGGAATTTGAGTGGATTATGCCAATTAAAAAAAAAAAAGGTCAGAAGGAGAAAGACAAAGACAAATACCATTTCATTCATTTTTAAAATGAATATTGTACTGGCGCGAGCCGCGGGTAAACAGAGAGATAGCTCAGGATAGTTGAGTTTACTAGAAACTCAACACTGAATACCCCAAGTCAGAAGAGAAAGAGCCCTGTTTGCTGAGAGGGTCTCTCTTTCATTCTCCAAAGGTGGGCTACAGACTACATACATTTTTATCAGTGAAACAGGAGATGCAGAAGTAATTGTCAAAAAACAATGAATGCATCTTTCCCACATGGTATGGCCTTCAGGCTCTCAAAGGGAAAACAGCCGGTGTCAGTCTATCTCGCCCATTTGGTGCGACCTTCAGCTGCTGTCTCCCCTGCGCTCCCATAAGTCTATCAGGCACAGTCCACTTCCATAAATCTGGCGGGCTGGTAGGTCCTTAAATCCATTAATTGAGGTCATAAAAGGAATACTTCTCCCTCCCTTCTCTTGTTTAATTTAGGGGATCAGTTTCAGTTTCTCAGCTCTCATCACGTTTTCTTAACTGTCATTGCATTTCATAATTCTCATTACATACAGCTTCTTATTTGTCATTATAAATATAAGGGGGAAAGCATAAGTAAACAAAGATAAAAGCAAACTCTAAGTCTCTGAAAATAAAAATGGTTATCAAAGGGAAGAAGGATTGTGCTGTACTGGGGAAGGGGATGATTTGGTGGTGGACATGATGTGACATAAAACACTTCTGTGTAATCAGTACTGGAAACTAACTGGGATAAAACTTATTTTCAAGACCGAGGTAGCAATAATCCATGAGTAAAATTAAAGATTATGAATTTACTGCTACTACACCACACCCATGAAAGTTCACTCCATTGCTGTTCTTAAGACCTTTTCTGGCTTACCACCCTACCTCAAAACCTCTATTCTGGATTCAGAATCTAAGAGGTTATATTACTTGAACCTATCCATTTTCTTTGTTTCTTAAATAATGTATAGGAGTTAGATTATTACTTTCTTTCTTCTTCTGACTTATTTTCTTTATTATTTTTTATTTGCTTGCTTTGGTTTTGTTTTGGGGCCACGTCTGGTGATGCTCAGAATTTACAACTGGCTCTGAACTCAGAGATTACTCCTGGCAGGCTTGGCAGAAAATATTGGTAGTGGGGGTGTAACCTGCATTAGCCATATGCAAAGCAAGCACCCTATCTGCTGTACTTTAACATAGCTCCATCTAATTCCATTTCTGTTGTAGCAAAAGACAAGATTTCATCTTTCCTTATGACTGACTATTTCATTATATACAAATAATTTCATTATATACAAATACCACAGCTTCTTTATTCTTTTTTTTGATGTTTGCATTGATTCCAAATTTCGACAATTATAAAGAGCACTGTAGTGAATCTTAGATGTGCATACATTTTGTTGAAATAGTGTTTTTATGGTTTTGGGGTAAATATCAAGGACTGGAATTTCTGGATCATCTATCCAGAAGTAAATAAATAAATAAATAAATAAATAAATAAATAAATAAATAAATAAATAAATAAAGATAGTTCTATCTTTAACTTTTCTATCTTTAACTTTTCTTTAACTTTAACTTTAACTTTTCTATCTTTAACTTTTATAGAAATCTTGATACTACTTTCCATAGGGATTAATCATAGCACATTCCCATGAGTAGTGAATGGAGTTCATTTTTCTCTGCATCTTGGTAAGCACTTTTATCAAATCATTCTTGTAGAAGCCCATTCTTTTCTGATGGGAGTTAATGTCTATTGTTTTGATTTGAATTTCCTCAATATAAAGGCTATAGAGAAATTACATAAGTTTAAAATTATTTGGACTTACAGAACTCCAATTGATAAATTCATATTATAGGTTTAAAAATTGTGTTGTGGGAAAAGCTCATCTCTCACTTTAATTATATATAGGCCTTTTGGGACACACCTTGTGATGCTCAGAGGTTATTCCTGACTCTGCATTCAGGAATCACTCCTGGCGGTGCTTGGGGTCTCAGTGGAGTACTGGAGATCAAACCCGGGTCAGCTGTGTACAAGGCAAATATCCTTCTAGCTGTACTATCACTCTGGCCCTATCAACTACCAGTATTTTTGCTAAAAAAAACCATTTGTTTCCATTCTACGGGTTGAATGATCCAGTTGGTCATTTTAAATAAAGATGGCACATAATATACACTTCTCCAATTTTTTTTTTGCTTTTTGGGTCACACTTGGCAATGCACAGGGGTTACTCCTGGCTCTGCACTCAGGAATTACCCCTGGACATGCTCAGGGGACCATATGGGATGCTGGGATTTGAACTCAGGTTGGCCGTGTGCAAGGCAAACGCCCTACCCGCTGTGCTATCTCTCCAGCCCCCCACTTCTCCAATTTTTAAAATTATTTTTCTTTTATTTTGAATTTTGCAGCACAATGTAGGGTTAATTTTTTATCAATATAGTTACAATCTAAATTTTAGCCCATAAATATTCCAATTAATCAACAAAATCTCTGATCTGAAGTATCTTTGTACCAACCACGAAAGAAAGCCTTGTCAGATGTAATTTATGTATTCACTATGAATCAACCAAATCTCTTCTTCATATTATGCCAGTGAAATATAATCCTGAAATTTAGGTTTAAAATATTGTTATCACGTATAATTCTTAAATTATTCATAATTCACTAAAACAGTACAACAGGAAAGAAACATTTGAGAGCTTAAAGCTAGAACAGAGAGAATGATAAATATGCTCACCCAGTTGAAGTTAAAGGGTAAATCTGAAGAGGTTAAATAGAACAAAAGAAAACAAAGCTATTTGTGAAAATTCATAAACCCAAAGGCGAGTAAAATCAATCTTATACTGGAGGAGTTGATGAGAGTTTGAGAAAAAATAAATCAAAGGACATGCTTAAGGTGAAAAGAAAATCTTCTTTTAAGTAATGGCATTCCAGGTCATTAAGAGAGGAAGTATGTGGAGGGTTAAAAGGTCGGATATCTATATTAAGTATTTAAGACCTTTATCGGATGTATTTTCTAACTTATAAAAGTTTTTCTTTTTTTCTTTTTTTTAGTTGAAAAACCTTGAGATATAAGTTACAAATCTGTTTATGAGCAGGTTTCAGTCACACAATATTCCAACACCCATCATTCCTACACCAGTGTATGTTTTCCACACCAATTTCCTTGGTATCCCTCTGGCCACCCCATACCCCACGGCCCCCACTTTTCTTCTTTCTCTCTCCTTTTGGGCATTATGCTTTATAATACATATACTGAGAGGCCATCATGTTTGGTCCTTTACCTGTTCCTATAATCTATTGTTTGCATATCTTCTTGAATCAAACTTTAATACCGCTAGGCACAGGAGGGGCAACATTTTAGTAGAAAGGGACTGTAAGGAAACATGCTATCTGTACAATTGAAACAGTTTACCCCAAATCTCAACTGCTTTGTTCTAGTTGCCCTATTGGATCTGAGTGATACAGTTTTTGGAGAATGGTATCGCCCAATTTGCTTTTTTTTCTCTTAAATACATGGTGGTTGTGGCTATACAGGTTGTTAACAAATGAAATTTATACTATGCAATAACTTTTCAACATGAAAATACTCTCAAGTAATCTAAAAGCATCGTGAAGGGGTTCAGCAAAGGATCAGACTGCTCCACAGAAAACTGGTAATGAAACGTTACCAGTTTCCTAGCTCCTCTCCCCATGCTCTTTGCACCTAACTCACCTTTTTGTGATCAAGTCATGTTGCCACTGTCATCAAATGTGTTGGACCCAAGGAGACTGCTTTATAGGTACAGGATTATACCAAACAGTAAAGACTATCCAATCTAAAATGCCACTAGTGTTGAAGCTGAAACACTCTGATTTAATATAATTTTAGGTGTACTACCCACTATAATTAGAAAAGAGAAAGAAACATAAAGAAGACACTTTTAATTTTTTAACCTATGAAAAAAGTCATTTAAATAACTGTTGATGAACTCTAGTGAGTAAAAAGAAAAGTTATCAAAAAATAGCCTTCAAACTGCTGTACTTTATAATGTGTGATATTCTAAGGTAAATGTCTGCTGAAAACTATGTATAAATAATGGTAAAATGTAAGGCTTAATTTCCTTTATTGACAGGTTAAGTTTTCTAATCATTTTAATTTTGATTAAAGTTCACTTTTGTCAATACGTGTGACTTGAAATTGGTACTTCCTGTAGGATTATGCACTCATGCTATAGCTCCAAAGAAAGGGCAACTTTCTGAAGCAGTTAGCTAGACAAAGAATTTGTATTGGCAGGGGCTGGAGAGATGGTACAGCATGTAGGAAACTTACCCACCTGGGCTGGATTCCCTGATGGAACTCAAGCCCTAACATAAATTATCCCTGAGCACAGACTTAGGAGTAATCCCCAATCACTACTGGGTGGCCCAACCCTTACTCCACAATAAAAGAAGCTGTATTGGCATATAGATAAATACGTTGCTTATAAATATAAATCAATGCTCCTGATATAACTGACTACTGTAGTAAAAGTAGTGAATTACGCAGTGGTTAATAATGGAACAACTTTGAGATCATTCTTTTTATCCCATTTATCATGCGAATTCATCAACATAAGAGTTATTGCTATTGAGAACATCTGAACTATAAAAAAATTTCTTAGTGTTTTCATTATGAACATTTTAAAGATGCAAAACACGCATCCAGACTTATTTTTCCTAATACCTTTGATATTTTTGACAGTTTTAGTGCTTCCAGGCAATAGAAGAATGCTACTTATTTTTGAATGGCAGTTAAAAGTAGAGAATTAGAAGCTAAAAGCCTATAAAAGTAGTTTCTACAGACTATTGTGTCATTTTCCATAATTTAACAATAATTAATCATGAAGTGAATGATTTGAATAGTGCATACTTGCAAAAATTAATCACTACAAATGTTTCAAATTTGATGGGATGTTTTGAGTTGTATTTGCACTGAAGGCCAAGGATGTGGTTTAAAGGACTGGCCCTTATGCTTTGCACGTGGGAGCCCTGGATTCAGTCCTTGGTACCAAGTGTTCCCCTGAGCACTACCTACAGTTAGCCCCAAACATGGAGCTAAGCATAGTTCCCAAACAGTATAATCTGTGGCTCCCAAACACAAAAACAGAAAAAAGATTTGCTTATTTTAGAAAATGCATTCATTTTGAGTCTATTTCTTTCACCAAAATATATAATAAACTTATAATCCTTGGTTTTGGAAAGGGTGGAAGTTTATTTCCCTTATGTTGCTTAATGGGGCTGGAGAGATAGCACAGCAGGTAGGGCATTTGCCTTGCATGCACCCTAACTGGGTTCGATTCCTCTGTCCCTCTAGGAGAACTTGGCAAGCTACTGAGAGTATCTCGCCGGCACGGCAGAGCCTGGCAAGCTACCGTGGCATATTCAATATGCCAAAAACAGTAACAACAAGTATCACAATGGAGACATTACTGGTGCCCGCTAGAGCAAATCGATGAGCAATGAGATGGCACTGACAGTGATACAGTGATGTTGCTCAGGAGGATGGATATATAATGCTAGGGTTGAACCTGGGGTCCTGTGCATGACAGGCTCACTCGCAGGGTCTTTGAGCTATCTTGTTGGTTCTGTAAATTTAAAACCTTATAAGCCAAGATGGTGGAGCCAAGCACCAATGAAAATTTGAAGGTAAATTTTGAAAATATAGCTTTATTTTTCTCTTTTGAAAAAAGTTATAAATTGATATGATGAAATTAGGTCAAGAGAGATAGTACAGGAGATTGGATGCTTGCCTTGCATACTGCTGACCCTGGTTTGATTCCCAGCCTCCCATATGGTTCTCTGAGCACCTCCAGAAATAATCTCAGAGTGCAGACCAAGGAGTGACCCCATGTGGTTGGCACGTGTGATCCCAAAACAAAAACAACATAAAAAAGAAATTGGTGAAATTACTTTAATTTTGTTCTGTTCCCATCAACATATTTCTGGGATATGAGCTTCTCTACTATGAATAATTTTTAAACAACATAGACATTTTTGGCCCTCTGTGAGTGCATTATTGTCAATCTCATCTAGCAAAGATGCAAACAAGAAGCAAGTTCATTTACCACATACAAAACTTTATATATTGAAGTACACAATGTTCATCTAAAGTTTTTTTTTTTTTTTTTTTTGCTTTTTGGGTCACACCTGGCAATGCACAGGGGTTACTCCTGGCTCTGCACTCAGGAATTACCCCTGGCGGTGCTCAGGGGACCATATGGGATGCTGGGAATCGAACCCGGGTCAGCCGCATGCAAGGCAAAAGCCCTACCCGCTGTGCTATTGCTCCAGGCCCTCATCTAAAGTTTATGTATAGTTTTCTTGCTTTTTGTTTTGTTTTGTTTTGGACCACTTTCTGTGGTGTTCAGGGAATTACTTCTAGCTCTCTACAGGGGTCATTCTTAGTGGTATTTGGGGGATCATATGTAGTACTGAAGATCAAACCCATGTGCAAGGAAATGCCCTCACCTATTATCACTCCAGTCCTGGTATACTTTAATTTAGAAGGGACTAAACCATAATGAGAACTACACTTTTAAAATATTTTTGTTTGTTTGCTTGGGCTTTACCCAATGGTGCTCAAGGTTACTCCTGGCTTTGCATTCATAGATCATTTCTAGTTGGGCTTGGAGGACCATACAGGATGCGAGGAATCAAACCAGCAAGTACTATCTCTCTTATCCACTGTACTATCTCTCCAGCCATGACTACATCATTCTGAATAATAAAATGCTAGAACTATTCTCATAAACCAGAAATAAAGAACAACCAAGACATTCTATTACCATTACTACATAATGTTTCCATAAACTCTGCTGAAGAGACTGGATGCTGTAGTATGTAGCCGCTAGTGTAGTGAAGTGAAGAATGAGTCCCCAAAGACTTCTGAAAGCTTTAGGATGTTACATTATACATCAAAGGGGAACTCACAGGTATAATTAAGGGTATAGTTATTGGAACACTGTTTAAAATTTGAGGTGCTGTGATTTACAATACTGTTAGTGACAGGGCATCTACATAATTCCAACAGCACACCCTCCCCTAGAGTGTCTGCTTCCCTCCACTGTTGTCTCACTGCCTGCCCCCACACACCCACTATCCATCCCTCCATGTGGTCATCTCAGGATATGTGTGCATAGATAGATATAGATGTACCTACATATGTAGATATATACATGCATACAAATATACATATCACTGTCACTGTCATCCCATTGCTCATCAATTTGTTCGAGTGGGCACCAGTAATGTCTCTCATTGTGAGACTTATTGTTACTGTTTTTGGCATATCCAGCCTGGGTAGCTTGCCAGGCTCTGCCGTGGGGGCATGATACTCTCGGTAGCTTGCCGGGCTCTCCGAGAGGGGCGGAGGAATTGAACACGGGTTGGCCACATGAAAGGCGAACGCCCTACCGCTGTGCTATTGCTCTATATATTTTAAATAAATATGAGAGAATATGATGTAGGCAGTTAGATAGGAAAAGATCCATGGCAATGGAATTCCTGGGAAATAATAAAAATCAATAGCCCTAAACCTGCAAAAAGCCCACTTTGCAGCAACAGGAACTAAGGCCCGGTAAGGCTTTGCCTGGAGCCCCTCTCCAGAAGGAGCATTTTGTTTTTGTTTTTTTGTTTGTTTGTTTGGGGGTTTTTGTTTTTGTTTTTGCTTTCTGGGTCACACTCAGCTATGCACAGGGGTTACTCCTGGCTCTGCACTCAGGAATTACCCCTGGCGGTGCTCAGGAAACCATATGGGATGCTGGGAATCAACCCGGGTTGGCCGCATGCAAGGCAAATGCCCTACCCACTGTACTACTGCTCCAGCCCTCCAGAAGAAGCTTGGGCAGGAACAAAGACCAGGAAAGGAATTTCAAAGAAGGTCATGACCACTCCCAACTCCACCCCCAGGACAACCACCCTCGAAAATGACTTTTACATAGCTAGAAAGCCTGTGGGACACCTTAGGGGAAAAAACACTATAAAAGCTACCTTAGGCGAAGGAAGCACAAGCATACGCTGCCCCAGCCCACGTGCTGTTTGTGCCCACGTGGCAAAGCACCTGTGGTGCCCAAGCACATGTGTCGTCTGCACCAGTCCTCTTGAGAAGCGTCCTGGGGCTCTCTTCATCTCTGGAGAAGCCTACATTCTCCTCTGAGCATGATACTCTCTCTTCCTTTGCTCTCCCTACTTCCCCTTCCTAAAAACCTCCAAATAAAATCTGTTTCACGTCATTGCTCTTGACTCCTGAACTTCTTTTCTGTGAATCAGAACAAAGTGCCTGGAAATCCTCGGTAAGGTCTAGGACTGACTTTCCTTTCCTGCAAAGAGCAATTCCTAGCTCCAGCCTGATTCTGCGACCTCCCGAGAGATTGGGTGGTGGGGATCAACTCCCAGGCGGAAAAGACCAAGCAGATGTCAGGTTTGGTTTTATGGCCACCTCGTGGGGCTGGCAGAACTTGAGGTCCATGCCATTCAGGGGCTCATCACGGACTTTTTCAGTCCTAACTTTCTCAGCCGGTCCTGGGTGGCAGAAGCGGATCTGCAGCAGAGGTGGAGAAAGTAACGGTCCCTCTCCTCCCTGCCTCACAGTAGCCACCGTGGGGGTCCACTGACATCATAAACAGAAATATGTGTTCACGAGGGCTTTATACTAGAAAGGGGAAAAATCAGAGAATGGATTTTAAGAGACTCTTTCCAAATTGTCTTGGCCTGAAGCTCTCTGCATACAAAAAATTTGATCTGGGTGTTGTCACAGGGAAAGCCGTAGATTCATATTCACATAAGGACTTTTGGATACTCCTGTAGCTTTTTCTTGCCTGAAGGGTTCCACTCTTCCCTGGGCGGTGGCTCAGCTTCTCCACATCCAAACAGTTCAGGATTTGCATCTCAAAGGGATGTCATACCCCATGCCTCATACCCCAGAGCTCAGAGCTCAAAGGGATGTCATACCTCATACCTCAGAGCTACTTCAGGGCTGGGGAAATTCTTCTTAAGTTTTAATACATCCCCCAAACTTATTACCAGTGTTGCAGGCAGATGGAGGAGGGGGAGGGGCTGGCAGTGTACTTTGGGGAAATAATAAAACTTTGGGGAAATAATAAAACTGAAGAGATTGCCTTGCTCTGAAGTAGAAATGTTGCACTTGACCCTCCTGGCCACCAATACTCAAGAGGAAATGCCTGACTTGGATCAGGACATGCGAGGTTGGCCACGAACACCTACAGGGCACTGATGCTCATGTCCAGCCAGGCCTACGAGGCCACTGCTGAGCGGCTCTTGAAGTCTACTTGTTCTGCACAGGAGATGGTCCCTGCCACCTGACCACTTGGGAGCTGTGGATTCAATCTGGAGCCAGGAACTGCTCTGTGTAGGAGAAGAAAATCGGGCCTAATCTCAGTACAGGCATCCTGGGTCAAGCACTCAGGAGGAGGCAACAGAGTGAAGCAAGATAGTTTTTATTGAATGAAGCTTCCTTAGAAAGATGTGAGGAGAGATGAAGGGGTATATGCTTAAGAAAGAGCACCAACTTCTTCTCACAAATATGTTAGAGGTGAGTGAAAATGGATTTGCTTAAACACTTCTAATTTATTGAATAACTGTACGCAATCAATATCATCTAAAATCATATGTATATGTAAGGTGAATCCAACTAAGAACATGTATATATACTCCGTCACCTCTAGCTGACTGAAGCTACAGCCCAGACACTCTAAATGTGATGTCTCAGCTCAGGGTCATCTGGCCTACCCAGCAGAGGTTGGCATAGGGTCTGGGGTCATCAGCAGCACCATCCCTCAGAAAGATTGGAGATTAGCCAGACAGAGTCCATCTCAGTCTCAAGCACACTGGGGAAAAGGTGGAGACCCAGAGTTTAACACCAGGTCCCAAGTATGTTAGAGAGAGGAGATCTGAGGTTCCCTCCAACTCTGACCCAGGCTGTCAGAAGCCTATCATTTAAGGGTCCACTGAACAATCATTTTGGAGTATCATCAATCAAATTGGCCAGTCAGAGTTTAAGAGGAGAAGCATTTGTCCACATTGATAACCAGATGTCTAAGGCCTGGGCTCCGTGTCTGGCTATCAGTGACCTTGCAAGCAACTTGCAAAATAAAATAAGTTCACAAAATGACTTTAGTTTACACGGAATGGAATGACTTCTGTTCACTTCTGTTCACTTCTCCAGTGTGGAAACAAGTCAGCAAAGAGACAAAGACAAGCAAATGAAATATGTGTTCAAGGGACACGTGGGCTTGGAGAGCAAGCCAAGAGACAGGGAGAACGCAGGCGAGAAAGGGTAATCTCAGGGTATATATTTTAAATTGAGTAATGATACTGGATCCCACAGATGGACCCAGTCTCTACAAGTTTTTTTTTTAAAACATAGCACAAGAAAAAGAGATTTCTAGTATGAATAGAGTTAGATGCACTGCTAACAGTCTAAGAATTTTCTGGAAACTTTAGGTAGCCCCTGAAATGACAACCACCAAGAAACAGGTAAATACAACGACAAAGAACTAAGTTCTGCCAAGAGTGTGAATGGATTGGAAGCAGAAATTTGCCAGTCTCCTGGCTTACTGGAAAGCCCTTCCAGAGCTTTTCAGTAAGATGCTACCAAGGTTTCAGCTTTGTGAAACTCCAGTGCAAAAATTTAACTCACACATGTGTGAAATAATATTTTGATGTGTAAGTTGCTAAATTTGTGTTCTGTGTTACGGATTTACTTCCGTTCTCTACAAGTTCTATTTAGCCCCGATGCTCAAGAAAACTGTGTTTAGAGATGTTGTCAGGGTGGAGCCCTTGTCAGACAGAACTAGTGTCCTCAGAGGGCTGTCTCGTCGAAAAGGCCATGTCAGGACAAACAGGAAGGCAATTTAAGGGGAGAAACCTCAAAAGAAATCATGTTTACATGTCTTGACCTTAGGCTTGCAGTCCCAAATACTATGAGAAAATTAATTCCATTGTTTAAGCCATCCATTCTGTGGCATTGTTTTGGCAGCTCTAACAAAGCAAATATAGACAATGCTGCCAGTGAGAGCCACCAGTATGTAAGCACTGTCAATGTGAACTCCCTAGATTTGATTGTTTGCTAAAACTAAATTGACAGTGCATTGGTGCGATTTCTTATGCCTCTGGATTTTATGCTATGCTTATAGTCAAGCATATCTCCACCAACTATCATTCTCTCTCTATTTTCCCTAGAATAAAAGTTAAATGAATATTCCTTCCCTTCCAAAATTTGCACTACTTCCTATTTTTTTTTTTTGCTTTTTGGGTCACACCTGGTGATGTACAAGGGTTATTCTTGGCGAAGCACTTAGAAATTACCCCTTTTGGTACTCAGGGGACCATATGGGATGCTGGAAATTGAACCCAGGTCGGCTGGCTACAGGGCAAACACCCTACCACTGTGCTATTGTTCCAATCCCTTAAAGGTCACTTTTATTAAACTTTATTTTTTCTGTTTTTGTCTTAACTATCCCCAAATTATTAGTGTTATGTGATTAAATTAAACATACTTATCTGGACAAAACACCGGTAATTTTGGGAGTTCTGCGTCATTGTTCTCTATCAATTCATATTTAATTCTTTTGTGTGTCATTCATTTTCTCCACTAACCTTAAAGTTACAACCATATTTTCATCCCTGGAATGAACTCCACCTGTTCATGGCATATGATCTTTTTAACTTATTGCTGAATTCAGTTCAATAAGATTTTGTTGAAGATCTTTGCATCTATATATTTAAGTAATATTGGTTCATGGGTTTGTGCATGTGTGTGTGTGTGTGTGTGTGTGTGTGTGTGAGATACTCCTATTTGTTTTTGGTATCAGCATAAAGTTGGTATCACAGAAACTATAGTGAAGAATTCCTATTCGAAAATTTTAGTAAAAGTTTGAGAGGGAAATATTTTTTTGTCAAGGTGTACGATGTTTGACTTTCAATAGTTTAAAAAAAAACTCTTATTGAATCACCATTGAATTACAACTGAATACTATTCAACTGTATGAAAAGAAGAAGGCATTCTATCTTTTGGGAATATGTGCCATTCATGGTGAACTTTTTATCTAACACTTGGATTTCCATCAAGTCATTTTCTTCTTTGCTGTATGGTTTCAATTGGTAGATCTATTATAAGTCTTATTGGAGTTCCCTTATATGTAAAAAATATAAACATGCTCGGAAGGGTGATGTGTATTGTTTGCAGTCTGTTGGGAGAATCTCTCTCTCTTTCTCTCTCTCTCTCTCTCTCTCTCTCTCTCTCTCTCTCTCTCTCTCTATCTATCTATCTCTCATGTGCCTGCGCTGCTTGCATTTGGTGCTCTCTCTCTGCTCTGTATGGACCCAATAGGGATGGCTCCTCCTTTGTGCTCTGCTTCTGTGTGTGCCACTGTGCTCTCTGTCTCTGAAGCTGTCTCTGTAGTTTCTCTTCTGGTCTCTTCTGACTCTCTCTGTCTCTGTCGTCTCTCCTCTGGTCTCTTTCAATCTCTCTTCTTCCAATCTCTTTCTCCAGAGCCCTTATGCTTCTCTCTCTGGAGCTCTTCTCCCTCTCACTTCTGACTCTAACCCTTACTTTTGACTCCGACCCCTACTTCTGACACTGACCGCTACTTCTGACTCTTACTCCCTCCACTCTTATAGTCTTAGTTTATATAGCCATCACACAGGGTGGTGATACAGAAGTGGGTTGAACATTAACAAATCAACAAAGAGAGGTAAGACCACTCCTCCAGGAGATTAACTCAAGGATAAATTCTCATCTAAAGAGATTACTCCAGATTACTAGGAGATCCACTTAAGGGCAGATCCCATCCAGGGTGTGTAACTTTCTTCTTTCTTCAGCTAGTAATACACTTAAATAGTTTTAGTAAATCTACTTCTAATATTTCTAGGAATGCCACTCTGTATGAGCACAGTAAGAGATATATCAAACTTAAAGTTTGGTTCTTCCTGAGGACATCTGACTATATATTCCAGACCACAGTCCTCAGGTTAGGTTAATCTTCCTAAGTCCAGCAGGGTCCTAGTCTCATCATTACTTTTGGATCATGACAGCATTTTTCTATGACCATGTTCTCCACTTATAATTAACTTTTGTGGTGCTTTGGCCTGGCCCATTCCAATGCCAAGGCAGCACACAGTTTGTCCTGGGTCCATTCAGTTCGTAGTCAGGACCCTGCTTTTGGGGCACTAGGAACTAAGGGCAACTGAGTTGAGAAAGCAGATGCCCAGGAGTAAATATTATTTGGACTCAATCAGCTCCCAAATTTCAAGAGCATAATATTAACTGTCTTCCTGTGTCCATACAGAAAGGACATTGCTTTAAGGTAAACTAAGTTCCCTGAGGCCAAGCTGAAAGGACAAACCCAATGTTATCCTACACTTATATCTGAATTCTTTTATCTTGTTACATATAGTATTTCATCTATCTTTGACCATCTATCTCATAGGACTCATATATTTTATTCATCTGTAAAATTTCTCTATTTTCTGTTCTTTTTTGATGTTTTCCTCTACCTTATCTTCAAGCTGAAATATTTGCTGAGATTACAGATTTACTTTTAATATTTACTTTTAATATTACTGGGCTGTTAATATTAATAATAAAATATTAATATTTACTATTGATATTACTCTTAATATTATTGGCTGTTAAGACTCCACTGTATTTTTAGTCCAGCTACTTTATTATTTCATATAATGATTCCTATTTGAAGTTTTAAGTTTTCTTCCATTGATTTCTTCATTGCAGTGAGCATCATTATGACGGTTGCCTTGAACTCTTCTTCAGGGAATTGATAGAGCTCTAATGTACTTGGAGTTCTTCCCAGGAATTTTTCCTCTTCTATCAGTTCTGGTTAATTTCCTTCACTTCTTCATTATGCATGGTGCTATGAGAAGTAGGGATGAGATTCTCTGTTCAGGCAGAACTTGCTAGTAATTGGAGACTCCTTATTACAAATTCCAGGCAGTGACTATGAGTCTGAGTGGGGAGGGGGTACCTGTAAAATTGCCAGGACATTACAAATGCCCTGCATAAGCCATAGCACCAAGGTTGAGAGGCCCAGAGGATAATCCAGAACTCACAGTTGTTAGTGCCCAGCTGCCAGTTTGGTACAGAAATGGCCCTTGGTATGGACCAATGGTGTGCATTGATGAGTACCCAACAGCAGCACCAAGTAGACGTGTATGCATAAAGGGATTTGCATTTGCCAGCACCTTGTGACAACTGTACTGCCAATGAAAAGTGGACCCTGGCAGCATCTTGTGCAGTGAAGTTGTAAGTGTTTTCGGAAGCCCTATGGTAATATGTTTGAGCAGGTCTGAATTGCAACCAAATGTCTAAAATTTCAAGTGACAGGATCACCCATAAACCAAATTTTAGTAGAGCTGACAGCAACCAGGACTTGGAGCTCTTGAGTGTCTAGGGAACCTGGCCATCAAGTTTGAGCATGCCAGCAGGGCATCAAGTGGCTCGAGATTATGAATGTCTCTGTGTGCCTCTTCACAGCTCTTGAACAGGCTTGGTTGGCAATCAGTGGTACACAGCCTCAAGTGCCAGGCTTGGCAGTTTTATGCCAACTACAAATAGTTCCAGAAGCATCCCAAGGCTCAAGATTGTGAGTTCCGTGCTGAATATAGACTAGAGACTGAACACAATGGCCACTCAACACCCCTATTGCAAACCACAACACCTAATTAGAGAGAGAGAACAAAAGGGAATACCCTGCCACAGTGGCAGGGTGGGGTGGGGGAGATGAGATTGGGGGGTGGGTGGGAGGGATGCTGGGTTTATTGGTGGTGAAGAATGGGCACTGGTGAAGGGATGGGTTCTCGAACATTGTATGAGGGAAACATGAGCACGAAAATGTATAAATCTGTAACTGTACCCTCATGGTCATTCACTAATTAAAAAATAAATAAATAAAAAATAAATAAAAATAAATTTAAAAAATATTGTGAGTTCCCAGGGAACTCGTGCATCAATTTTCAGAGGTCCTATATGACAGCAACCAAAAATTCAAACCCAGGAGTGCTCAGGAGTACTTGTGCAGCAAATTTGAGTGGAATCCAAGATCCTAGGGTCCAGAGGAACCTGAGCACTGAGATTCAGATGGTCTACAGAATTGATATTACAGGAGTGAGGAGAGGGAATAGGGACTACGGTGCTGGAGGAAAGATGACACTCTGTTGGAGGGTGAGGTTTCTGAACATTATACTCTTAAAATTCTACCAGTAATAGTATTGTAAATCATGGTGCTTAAAACAAAAATTAGAAGAAGGACCTAGTGACAACCAAACATTCAGGGTCGCCAGTACTTTTTTTTTTTATGACCAAAGATACAGGCAGAGAGATGCGAATGGCAGTGTGAAGTCGTCTTCCTCAAAAGACAATGAAAGTCTCCTTGGGGGTTGGTGGGTCTGCTTGGGTGCCAAATCTTTGCTACCTCCCTTTTGCATGAGAAAAAGTCCCTTTCAGTAAAAGTCTTACTCTTGCATTGTGTTGCCTCCTTGAGATTTCTATCCTAAGAGAGCATAGGAATTCTCAATTTAGGACCCTCTTAAAGTCTGGAATGGTGAAACTTCCAACTGCCACCTGGAAATCCTCATTCACATGAGCCGTTGTTTTCTATTTCTGACAAATTACCAACTAGACCAGTGGTGAACCTGTTTGGACCCTTCTTAAGAAAAGCAGAACTTTTTTTTGGTTTGCATTTGCAACAGAATTTCACTTTGGAATAAAAGTTGCTTGAAATCATTACTTAAAACACGATTGAATTATGTTCATCTATATTTCTGACACAGTGTCCTCCTAAATCTTTTGGTTATTGAATTCAATATGCAGCAAAATCATGGAAATATCTAGAAACATTCTTTGTTTCAGTATGGTTAATTTTTAAAGCTTTCCCCGGGGTTGCCATTTTAAGTCTTTGATGTCTGGCAAAAGAGACTTATTGAATATTGCACTTTTATCCCCTTAAGGTAAATCAATAATGAATGCATTTTTATTATACCCAATAGCACTGGACAAAAAGTTTGAAATTTGCATTTTTATTCTGCCTGCCAGCTCTTACTTTAAGCTTGAGAAAAATCTTTAAGTTCTGGACAATATCATACAAGCCCCTGGCTATTTGGAATCTTTTGCCAACTAACCTTTTGCTCATAATCTATTGGAGGGGGAAAAAAAATCACAGAATTTATAGCAACTCTAAACACTGGCTAAACTTTAGCTTAGGCATGTGGACCAAAGGTACAGATAGAAGTAGAGAAGCTCTATGCAGTTATTTGCAAAAGTACAAAAGCATAAGATGAATTCTCAAACATTGGGACTGTATACTTCCCCTTAAACAGGCCTATCTCTCAAGATCCCCAAGAGAAAGCAAAGAGCAGCCCAAACAATCCTGCGATTGTTTTCCCTGATGGGGAATCAATCCTGTGGCAGACTTTCATCTTCATCTTCTAAAAGACAGTGAAAGTGTCCTGGGGGGCAGGGGGGCAGGGGGGCTGGGGGGAACGGGGGTGGAGGGTTTGCTTGGGTCCCATATCTTTATTACTTCCCTTTTGCTTGAGAAAAAGTCCCTTTCAGTAAAAGTCTTATTCTTACATTATATTGCCTCCTTGAGATTTCAATTCTAAGAGAGCATAAGAATTCTCAGTTTAGGACCCTCTGGAATGGTAATAGTTCCAGCTGCCCCAGTCCTGTGATGGATTCCCCATCAGGGAAAAGAATGCAGAGCTTGGGTGTGATCTTCATATTTAGGGAACTAACTTTATTTCCCTAAAAGTAGAGTTAGAATGAGTTAAGGGGGAGAGTCGCCTTGAGGCCCATTGTTGTTACTGTTTTTGGCATATTGAGTACGCCACAGGTAGCTTGCCAGGCTCTGCTGTGCAGGTGGGGTACTCTCGGTAGCTTGCCGGGCTCTCTGAGAAGGATGGAGGCTTTCAGGGTGACCTCCAATCGCCCTTACAGGTGTTCCCATCGTTCACACCATATTTGAACCTCATCAAATATGGTTCGGAAATTATAGAAAATGGGTATTAAGTGTCTTATGGTGTGTTGCATGACCGCAAAGTGGCCACACAGTCCAGAAAGAGGCCTGGAGCGTGGCGGTAGTTGGGTAGTGGGGGTAGTGGAGGTCAGCAGATGGGGTATTTATCTGGCTCTGGTAGGGTGGGGTATCTGAGGTTGATTCCAGAGATTGGAGGAGGCAGACAAAGGATGTTGTTTCTCCGTCTCATTGAGCCTGGAGTCCAAGGCCTGACACTGATAAAACCCCCAATATGGCAGCGTTAAGAAAGATGAGCAAGGAGAGGCTGATAAAATCTCAGGGACTAACTAGATTGCCAAAACTAAGAAAGACTAAAATGACTGTCTAAACTTTCAATGCACATACACTGGCATTGGAAGCATCCATCAAGGACCTGATGGTGCAAGCACAGAAGATCGAGTACGACATCAATGGTCTGACCGAAACGAGAAGGCATTGATTACATTACGCCATTTTCAACACTGGAGAATAATTATTCCTTGGAACATGCGACAACAGAGGCATCAGTGGCATCGGTGTTCTTGTCAACACAAACTTGGCCATGAGCATTGATTCATTCGAATGCCGAACAACCCGAATCGAACTATAATGCTTGAATAGATGTGGCTCATTGCTGGCAGTTTCTATCTTCTTCATCATCTACGCACCAACATCCAACTATGATGAAGAAAAAATTTAGAAGTTCTACATGGAGCTGGGAAGTTCTATAAAGAAGACCACACCTTCTACAAGATCATTGTCAGTGATTTTAATGCCAAGATAGGACCAAGAAGGTTGCCCAAAGAACTTCATATTGGGAACCATGGCCTAGAATGGAATGAATAGGGTGAGAGACTGTCTGAGTTCATTATGTAAACCAAGACCATCATGGTAACTCACAGTTCCAGAAGGTCGAATCTAAACGTTGGGCATGGGAGTCTCCCAGTGGACAGTTCCACAATGAAATTGACCACATCATATTCAATCGAAGGTTTTGCCTGACCAATGTTGCTGTTGTCACAAAATTCCAAATGGGATCGGATCACCATCTCCTTCGTGCAAAATTCTACTTCACAGAGCGGGGAGAAAGGTCTGCAAAGTTTAAGTTTAAGAAGAGAACTCCCAGAATGATCACCAACTGGGAGCTCTTTGGCACTATTGCAGCAATGTGGGAAAATGCCATCGTTGACCACATCGATGAGAACTACAATCGACTGATTCAGCACCTCCGTGACTATGCAAAGAATGCTGAGAGTGGGAAACCCACAAACAGATGCCTGTCTTTGGAAACTCTCGAGCTCATTCAACAACGTGGTTTGGCATGAGCCTCAGGCAACCACAAGCTAATGCCTGAGCTTGCAAAGCTGTGCAGAGAAGTGATAAAGGAAGACCTCACAGAGAGAGGAGCAGCAGTGTTGGCTGATACGGTAGAAGGTGGGAAAAGTATTGGCAACACCTGCCTGTCCTTAGCTGTAGGATGACATTGCTGTGTCCTTCCCCCCTTGACACAAGGAGCTTAGTCTTATCCCAGTCACACCCGTCAAGGTATTCCGGAGTCATTCCCATCCCTTTGTTTAGTTGTAATCACTTCTCTATGCTCTCTTTCCCAAAACAGTTAATCAGCTTCCCCCTAATCTGACTCCGTTAATTTGTAAGGTCAGACCTTTCTAGGACACTGAACTTATAAGTTAATATGCCTTTCTCCTCTCCTTGTGTCTTTTGAATAGTTTACTTTAAACCAATGTCCCTTTTGTATAGACACAAGAAGACAATATTATGCTTTTGTAACTTGGGATTTAATTGGCTTTGAATATTATTCATTCCCAGGCATCTGCTTTCTCCACTTAAGTCTCAGTTTCCCTCAATTCCTAGCACCCCAAAAGCAGGGTCCCGACAAGGGACAGGACGGACCCAGGGGAAGCGGTGAGTTATGTGTTACCCTGGCATCGAGATGGGCCTGATCAAAGTGCCTAATTCTTAACTATAAGTTAAGAACTTGATCATGGACAAATCCTGTCATGATCCAAAAGTAATGACGAGACTAGGACCTTGCTAGGGATAGGAAAGACTAATCTTGCCTGAGCACTGTAGTCTGAGATCGAGATGACCCCAGGAGAGCAATTCTATAAGCTTAATGCATTTCTTACTATGTCCATACAAAATGATTAATATTATGAATGCTTATATCTTTGCTGGACAAGGAGAGGAGAAACACACTCATGGGACTCTGCCCTTGGGTGGATGGTCATGCTGAAGGAGAATCTGTCCTAAAAGCAGCATCCCCTGAAGGGAAAGAACTTTACCCTATTGATGGTGACCACACCTATGTGTAAGCCTCAACCCCCTCTCAATGGAACGAACATCTCTGAATGCAGCAACTATGTGTATCTGGGTCGAGAACTCAACATGAGGAATGACTTGGCGCCAGAACTGCACAGGAGAAAGAGAGCAGCGTGGAATGCCTTCAAGAGCTTTTTAGAATGACATTAAGTGAAATAAATCACAGAACAGTATGCCTATTTCTGGTCACCTCATCAATCTTGGACAATGTCACTTTTCTACTGGTGAGTTGACTTGCCCAAAATAAAACTTCAGTGAACAACTTCACTGGAATCAATGTTTTATATTATGTCCTTATTTTAAATTTAACAACTTACCTAAGTATCAGTTCACCTATCTGTCCTAAAATTGCTTGCTATAAGTAATGAGCTTTATTTACTGCTCCTTTTTATAAAATATTATTTTAATCACCGTGATTTACAATAATGTCAATGACAAGTTTTGTGCATGCATTATTCCAACCCTCACCCCCTACTAGCATGTGTGTTACCTTTCATCATTATCTCAGGCCCCCCCTTCCCCTTCATCTCCCCATCTCACTGCCATGGTAAGCTCAGTTCTGCAAACCAGTTCTCAGATTCTGTTGCTTTGGGGCATTTGTTGTTCCCTTATGCTTCTTTGCATTGCACACATGAGAGCAATCATTCTGTCTGTCTCTTTCCTGCTGGCTGACTTCACTCAGCATATCCTACGGTTCTATTCACATAGTAGTAAATTGCAAGATTTTGTTTGTTCTTATAACTGAATAGTTTCCCATTGTGTATGTATACCATAATTTTTTTATCCAGTCATCAGTTCTTGGATATTTGTATTGTTTGCAGATTTTAGCTAATGTGAATAATGCAATAAAAATAGAGCAATAAACATCAAAGCACAAATGCATTTTTTGTCTAGGTTATTTCCATATTTCCTGCTCTTTAACAAAGAAAGTAAAGACTTTTGTAAAAGGGATGCTTTATTTTATTCCTCAAAATTTAGAATGAAAAACAGTGTTGAAAGATGTATATACCTTATATATATATATCTTTATGGTATATATAAATACATACCATAAAATAAGTATGGTTTATATTTCAATACAAGTAAGAAAATATTTTAATTAATTCTAATCTCAAGTATTTTTGTAAAGGAAAAATTCATGATAATGTGGGATTGGTACACAACAGTGCTTAGAGTTTACTCCTGACTCTGCTCAAGGACTACCTTGCCAGGGATTGAACCAGGGTTGACCACATGCAAGACAAGAACCTTCATCTTTGTATTTTCTCTCTCTCTCGACTTCTTATTTTGTAGTCAAATTTACTTCAAATATTCATTCCTGATCATCTCTGCATTTCAAAGTTTATGAGAGTAAACACAACATCAAGAGATCCCTGCACAGAGAGCTATAGTATAATATATGCAATCAACATTTAAGTATTTCCAAGTAATATTATTTTTTATTTTAAAAAATTTTTTTTCAATTTTTTATTAGTGAATCACTGTGATATACAGTTACAAACTTATGAACTTTTGTGTTTGCATTTCACTCATACAGTGATTGTTGACCTATCCCTCTAGCAGTGCCCATTCTCCTCCACCAATGATCCCAGTATCCCTCTCACCAACCCCACCCCCCTCACCACCCCACCCTGCTTCTGCGGCAGGGCATTCCCTTTTGTTCTTGATCTTTGTGGGAGTTGAACTCCCACAAAGATCAAGAACAGTGATCTTGAGTGGCCATCATGTTCGGTCTATAGTCTACTTTCAGCTCACATCTTTCAACCAGAATGGGTCCTCCCAACATCCTCTACTTGGTGTTCCCTTCCTATCTGAGCTGTCTATTCCCCCAGCTTGTAAGGCCAGTTTCCAAGCTGTGGGCAGACTTCCTGGTCCTTATCTCTACTACTCGGGTGTTAGTCTCCCATTCTGTTATTTTATATTCCACAGATGAGTGCGATCTTTCTATGTCTTCTCTCTCTTTCTGACTCATTTCAGTTAACATGATACTTTCCATGTTGATTCACTTACATGCAAATTTCATGACTTCATCTTTTCTAACAGCTGCATAGTGTAGATGTACCAAAGTTTCTTTAACCAGTCATCTGTTTTTGGGCACTCCGGATTTTTCCAGGTTTTGACTATTGTAAACAGTGCTGCAATGAACATAGAAATGCAGATGTCATTTCTACTATGCCTTTTTGCCTCTCCGGGATATATTCCCAGGAGTGGTAGTGTTGGGTCAAATGGGAGCTCAATGTCTAATTTTTTGAGAATCCTCCTATTGTTTTCCAAAACCAGTCATCATTCTCACCAGCCGTGAATGAGAGTACCTTTCTTCCCACATCTGCACCAACACCAGTTGCTTTTGTTCTTTTGGATGTGGGCCACTCTATGTGGTGTGAAATGATATCTCATTGTTGTCTTAATCTGCATCTTCCTGATGATTAGTGATCTAGAGCATTTCTTATGTGTCTTCTAGCCATTTGGATTTATTCTTTGAGAAAATTTCTGTTTATTTCCATTCCCCATTTTTTGATGGGGTTGGATGTTTTCTTCTTGTAGAGTTCCAATGGAACAGGGTTGAATATCCTGACACACACCCTCAAATATATGGTCATCTAATCTTTGATAAGGGAGCAAAAAATGTGAAGTGGAGCAAGGAAAGCCTCTTCAACAAATGGTGCTGGCAAAACCGGACAGCTACATGCAAAAAAAAAAGGCTCAGATCTCTACCTAACACCATGTACAAAAGTGAGGTCAAAGTGGATTAAAGATCTCAACATCAGACCAGAATCCATAAGGTACATGGAAGACAAGGTTGGCAAAGATCTCCACGACATTGAAGCTAAAGGTATTTTCAAAGATGACATGCCACTGGCCAAGCAAGTGAAAACAGAGATAAACAAATGGGACTATCTTAAACTAAGAAGTGTCTGCACCTCAAATGAAACAGTGACCAAAATACAAAGACAGTCTACAGAATGGGAAAGGATATTCACCCAATACACATCTGATAACGGGTTGATATCAAGGATATGCAAAGCACTGGTTGAACTCTACAAGAAGAAAATGTTTTTTTTAATATATTTTAAAAGAAGACATATGGGTATAAAACACTTTCTTTTTTCATTCTATCTTTTTTAGGACTGGAGATATAGTACAGTGGATAGGGCATTTGCCTTGCATGCAGCTGACCTGGGTTCGATTCCTCCGTCCCTCTCAGAGAGCCCTGCAAGCTACGGAGAGTATTCTGCCTACACGGCAGAGCCTGACAAGCTACCGTGCATATTCAATATGCCCCAAACAGTAACAAGTCTCACAATAAGACTTTACTGGTGCCCGCTTGAGCAAATTGATGAACAATGGGACAACAGTGCTTACAGTGCTTACATCTTTTTTAACTGAATCTAAACATTTATCTAAAATCATTTCTTCCCCACTTAAGATAGTACAGTCAATCTCTGTTTCCTCTGTTGTCTTTGTATATCAAAGACCCTCCCATCTTTTAAATAAAAGCTTCTTTTCTATCATTCCCTTTATTGCTACTGCTGTTATTGTTGTCATAAGCAGGCACTTGGTTGTAGTATTTACACACTTAGTTGTAGTACTTATACGTAATCTGTGGTACTTGCCAGAAGTTACTTATCTTTTCGGTTGTAGTGCTCTCATGGTGACTTTAGTTGCAACAATAACACACCACTGTTTGTGATGCACCATGATAGCCTTTTTGTGATAACAGCAAAATAAAAATAGTGGTGCCAAGATTAAACTATGTACATGTAGAGTAGTGCCAAGATAGATCTTCTAGTCTCATTCCTGAAATGCCATGCCCTAACACCCAAGATCCCACCATTTTTTGTTTGTTTGTTTGGGAGCCACACCCAGGGATGCTTGGGGTTGTTTACTTTTGGCTCTGCACTCAGGAATAACTCTTGGTGGTGTGTGTGGAATTACATGGGATGCTGGGGATCAAATCTGGGTCAGCTGCATGCAAAACAAGCTCCCTGCACTGATCCCAAGATCCATCCATTTTTATATCATCTTTGAGGAAAGGAATTTTATTAGAAACAGTCTAAAAAGTAAATATATGTGAAGTGAAATATCAGAGGTGGTTCTCAAAAATATCATCTAGAGATTACCCCTAAGAGTCCAGGCTGATGATATTTAGTGTTTAGATATTGCTTACACTTGGGTTGTGGTTTCATGGAAAAGCATTTGGTAGACCCTGAGTTTAAACTCAGCTATTGAAAAAAGGAGAGAAAAGAAAAATGGAGAGAGCTAAATGTCTTCCAGATGATCCCCAGGATAAGGTTCCAGCTGCCCTCTGTGTTTTCTGTATCAAAATTTCTGTATTCTAAAATTTCTGTATTCTAGTTTTAAAATGCTGAAATTGCTGCGTGAACACGAACTGCATTGGGACTGCAGTGAGGAGTCATTAGAAGATCTGACTCAGCAGAACCTTTGACAAAGGTCAAGTTTATTTTTCTATGAGCAATGTTGAAAGCATAAGTGGGTAAATTATTGATGCTAAAGTGATCCACTCTTATAACAATAATATCAGTCTGTCAGGTTCCTTTAAAACAAACTTTTGTCTCCTTAGAGAAAAAAAAAGAGAGTTATGTACTTGGAACAGTGGGACGCTTGGGCAATCTTGGACCGGGGCCTATACTGGCGCGCGCTCTGCCAAGACTCGACCCTGGCGGCCACACTTTGGTGCGGCCGCTTTGCTGCTGATTGACCACAATCTGGAGGCCAGCTAGACTACTTTTGGTCCCAGAAACTGCTTGCAGCCATGTCTCTAGACTGTGAACTAAGCCATTGCCCCATACTGCCCCAGGAAGGGAAATGATGCAATTTCTAACATAAATCTCCCTGGACTTAATTACTAAAATACTAAAATACAGAAATCCTAAAACGCATGGCTGCGGTAGCAGCCGCGATACTTCATATCTCTTCATTCTCAGCAATGGAAAACTAATTATCAAATGCTTCCTTGTCAGTAGGGCTGTTTTTTTTTTGGGGGGGGGGACTCCAACAACAATAGTGAGTTTAGTGTTGAAATATGGAATGTAATCAAAGTAAAGAGAAAATGGGGTGAAGTTTATCAGTTACGCAGGCTGGGGTGTGGGGTGGGAGGTGGCAGGTATACTGAGGTTTTTGGTGGTGGAATATGGGCACTGGTGAAGGGATGGGTGTTTGAGCATTGTATAACTGAGACATAAGCCTGAAAACTTTGTAACTTTCCACATGGTGATTTAATAAAATAAATAATTTAAAAAAAAACAACTTTTGTCTCTTTACAGAAGAAAGAAGAACTGTTTTACTCAAATGCCCAGGGCATTGGTTGAAGATTACTTGGGGAAAGAATTTACAAGTGAACTTATGATCTTTTCTTCATTAAGAGTTTTTAATGTATATGATATTTTGAAGCTAGATAGGTGATATAGATAGATATATAGAGATATGATAGATAGATAGATAGATAGATAGATAGATAGATAGATAGATAGATAGAGAGATAGAGAGATAGATAAAAGAGTAGAGGATCAAGGAAGGGAGAATTCTTTATGTGTTACATCTTGTCCTTTTAGATTAGAGCAAAAGCTAGAGCAACATGGATAGAAAAATATCCAATTAAAAATACATAGTTTTCATGTATGAAACTCTTTGAATTGTTGATAGCTATATGTTCTCTGTGTTTGAGAGTTGGGAGAATTCACCTGAGCTATTTCTATGAACTCATCAGATATTTATTCTGTCTTTAAAGGTACTTGGGTAAAAGTCTGGGGGAAACATTGTCTGTAAACTTTCATCTGAAGTTTTATTAAAACACAGATACCATAAGAAGCATAGCAGCAGTCCTAGAAATTTTACTCTTTCAGGAAGGCCTCAGAAAAGAAACTAACTCATTGAAGAACCATGGAAATTGGTTTATTCCCATTGTTCTTCTGTAATTAGATGACTCTTCTAACATTTCGCGAGCTCTGCCCTCAGGAGCAAAGCATAAAGCAGTTTTAAAATCTGTTTCTAGCTACCAATTGGCAAGAAATAAAAATAACAAAACCATAGGTACAAGAATGCTTTTCAATGCGTAATGTTCTATAACTTCATTTTCTGTAGGAGTTTGCTTTCCCTTGGGTTATTTCTTCACAATAATTTAGTAAGAAAACACTTAAATTACAATAGACCTGTGTTCTTATATAGGCTATTATACAGTAACTTCAGAAGAAGGAAAACAAAATACCATTATAGTCCCAAGCTTCTATTCCAAAGAAATTTCTAGTGATACACTTGTTAGAAATGTCTTCCCTCTGGTTTATTCCAAATAACTCAATATAGATTCCAAAATGCACTTTAAAAAAATGCAACAGCAGGCAATTTTGGGCAAGTAGAAAAGTGCGAAAATGTCATTCAGGTCATTACAAAAGCCTAGACCAGGGACCAACAGGCTTCAACAGAGTGGTGGGCCTGGAGAATAGCACAGGACTCTTTCCCCACCAGGAAGGCAACGGAATGTGAAGAGAAACCTTCTGTCTGGAAAACTGCAGCTCCCAATATGCCACGGGCTACACTAGAACACGACAGGGATGAATGGAGACATTACTGGTGCCCGCTTGAGCAAATCGATGAACAACTGGATGACAGTGATACAGTGATTTTCTTCTTAACAGATAAGAGTCTTCATCAATTTCTTATTTGACAGAGAAGCAGACATAAAATGACTACTCTATTGAATATAATATAGTGGCAGAGTATAATTATTCAACATAAGCTTAGTCTGAAATTTTTTTAAAGTTACTCTTTTGATGTCTTCAAAATATCTTGAGCTAAAGCACCCCTGCAGCCATCCTTAAAGATTGTTTGACCTGTTGTTTGTTTGTATAGAAAAAACATATCATGCCTGGCAGCAATAATCTTTTTAAAATGTTGTATTAGTTTATTGTTTGCCTGAAGTTTATTAGTCATTTTTTTTCAAATCAAAACAAAGGAACCTGACATGTGGCTCAGTAGTTCCTGGCCTGCCTGTGGAAAAAGATTGATTTGATCTCTGACAGGCCCCAACAACCTCTGTGAACTCAGCTCCACAATGACTGCAACTCCCACTGTCCCACAACCAAGAAAAAGAGCACCACAGGCAAGAGCATCCTCCCACATGAAGACAATGACCACAACTACAGCAAAGGGTCAGGGAAAACACAAAAATATAGGAAGAAAACCAAATCCCAAAGTAGAAAGGAAATGGGGAGGCACAGAAAACGTACCTGTACCGAGTATCCCAGAACGGAGTTGGAGCAAGAATGCCAAGAGGCATTCAGGTTAATCATCAGAGTGTGTTTCTGGGGAAAACTTTTGGAAGGAAATGACCATGGATTTTCTTTCTTTCTTTTTATCTTAATGAATCATCATGAGATACAGTTACAGACTTACAGGTTTTCGTGATTACATTTCAATCAAACAATGTTCGAGTACCCATCCCTCCACCAGTGCCCATTCTCCACCACCAATGTTCCCAGTGTCCCTTTCGCCACCCCCACCTCTTCCCGCCCCCTGCCTCTGTGGCAGACACATTCCCTCTTACTGTCTCTTTCCTTATAGGTGTTATAGTTTACAATATAGGCACTAAGAAGCTATCATGTTTGGCCTATAGCCTACTTTCAGCACACATCTACCATCCTGAATGATCTCTCCAACCATCATTTGCTTACTGGTCTCTTCTCCATCCTATCTGCCTTTTCCTCCAGTACATGAGATCAGCTTCCAAGCCATGGGGCCACCCTCCTGGCATTTATCTCTACTGTCCTTAGGTGTTAGTCTCCTATTATGTTACTCTATATTCCATAAATAGGTGCAGTCATTCTATGTCTGTCCCGCTCTTTCTAACACATTTTACTTAGCATGATACTCTCCATGTTGATCCACTTACATGCAAATTTCATGGTTTCATCTCTTCTAACAGCTGCATAGTATTCCATTGTGTAGATATACCAATGTTTCTTCCACTAGTCATCTGTTCTCCGGCTTTCGGGGTTTTTTCCAGATTCTGGCTGTTGTAAATAGTGCTGCAATAAACATACAAGTGCAGATGTCATTCCTACTGTGCTTTTTTGCATCTCCGGAATATATTCTTAGAAGTGGTATTGCTGGGTTAAGTGGGAACTCAATTTCTAGTTTTTTGAGAAACATCTGTATTGTTTTCCCAAAAGGCTGGACCATGTGACATTCCCATCAACAGTGAAGTAGAGTCCCCTTCTCCCCATATCCATGCCAACACTTGTTGCTTTTGTTCTTTTGGATGTGGGCCAGTCTCTGTGGTGTGAGATGATATCTCATTGTTGTTTCGATCTACATGTCTCTGATGATTAGTGATGAGGAGGATTTTTTCATATGCCTTTTGTCCATTCGGATTTCTTCTTTGGGAAAGTTTCTGTTTATTTCCTTGCTTGCCCCATTTTCTGATGGGGTTGGATGTTTTTCTTTTTGTAGAGTTCAACCAGGGCCTTGAATATCCTTGATATTAACCCCTTGTCTGAGGGATATTGGGTATCCTTTCCCTTTCTGTAGAATGTCTTTGTATTTTGGTCACTGCTTCTTTTGAGGTGCAGAAGCTTTTAAGTTTGAGATAATCCCACTTGTTTATCTGTTTCCACTTGCTTGGTCAATGGCGTTTCATCCTTGAAGATACCTTTAGCTTCAGTGTCATAGAGGGATTCACTGACCTTTTCTTCAATGTACCTTATGGAATATGATCTGATGTTGAGGTCTGATGTTAATCCACTTTGATCTGATTTTCCTGCATGGCATTAGGGAGAGGTCTGAGCCCATATTGTTTTCCATGTAGCTGTCCAGTTTTGCCAGCACCATTTGTTAAAAAGGCTTTCCTTGCTCCACTTCACATTTCTTGCTTCCTTATCAAATATTATATGATCATATACTTGAGGGTGTGTGTAAGGATATTCAACCTTATTCCACTGGTCTGTGGATCTGCTTTTGTTCCAATACCAGGCTGTTTTAATTACTTCCACTTTGTAGCATAGTTTGAAGTTGAGGAAGGTGATGCCTCCCATCTTTTATTCTACAAGAATTGATTTAGCTATTCGTGGAGGTTTGTTGTTCCATAAACCATGGATTTTTAAGTGGACTCATGTACCTAAAAGTAGAATGGTCTTTGACAGTTCCCAACATATTAAAATGCACTGTATCACTGTTATCCCTTTGTTCATCGATTTGCTCAAACGTACACCAATAACATCTCAATTGTGAGACTTGTTGTTACTATTTTTGGCATATCCAATACACTATGGGTAGCTTGTCAGACTCTGCCACCCGGGCAGTATACTCTTGGTAGCTTGCCAGGCTCTCCGAGAGGGACAAAAGAATCGAACCCAGGTCATCTGCGTGCAAGGCAAATGCCCTACCCACTGTGGTAGCGCTCCAGTCCTGGACATATTAAAATACAAGAAATAAATTTGGGGGGATTTTGCATTAAGTGTGGACAACACAGTTTTGATAGTGCTTAAACAAACGAAGCATTAATAAACTTTGAGAGATCACCCATGCAAACAGTTCACCGGTGAGATCTTAAAAGACATTGATTAAATTCCCATAATATTCCTGCACAGGCTTTAAACATGCTCCCTTTTAATTTAACAGGTTTTTCCCTTTCAGATTTCACAGATGAAAAAGAGTTGGATTAGAATTTATTCATTCTACAAACACTGGGTTAAAAAAAATTCTTTTTGGAATGAGTTCAGCTTGAGTCAAGTACACATTCCTACATTAGGAAGCTGCAATTAAGAATGTGAAGGTCACAATATGTGAGCTGGGATTTGATAAAAAACAATGAAAGTACTGTGAGGCAAGAGCATTTCTATCTTTCCATCATGTGCTGATGAGCCCTCTTTCTAGGTCCAATGAAACAAATATGATCACTCCTTCAGACCTCCAGATGGCTAAGCTTTCTGACTTTGCTTTACTACCTTTTAATTCTAGTTCTAGTTCTAAATCCATGGAAAATGCTTAAAAAGCATTTGCTGAGTAAATTATTGAAGGAGTTCTTCACTGTTCCCTGTGCTAGTTTTATAATATGAATTGCAAAAATAACATGTATCCTTTCTCTGGTCCTTCTCAAAAAAAAAAAAAGCATTTTTCTTGTTTCTGCATTTTTTTTCACTTAATGCTCTCATCTATTTCCATGAATAAAATACATTGATGATTTCTAAATGCATATCTCCAGCAAATACATCTTTTCTAAAAATTAAAAAATATATTTTAATAATATGTAATATGTTTTTTAATGAGTGAACAGTGTGAATAGAGAACTTTGCTGAGGTTAAAGTTTCAGAGAATAATATTTGAGGTACATTGTACCAATTAGTAGCAGTCCCCAGATCATTTTACTGAAAATTCTATTTTTTCACATCCAGGCAGGAGAAAAAAATGCAGATTGAAGGGGAGTGTGAGAGATGTAAATCAACTATGTTGTACCTTTGAGCCACTCCATGTCTTCTGCAATATAAAAGTACCATGAAGGGAGATGTACCTTCAAAGGAACAATGGTTAAGAAGAGAATTAGGCTATCATCAGGTTGAAAAAAAACTGCATAACAAAGGGAATAGCTAATAATTTGAAATATCTATACGTCAACAAATATCATAAGGTCAAAAGCGATCTCTATTTGTACTGTCAGCAGTCGTAGTTGGTGTTCAACAATAATCTCGTAAATGAGCAGTATGAAATGACTAAACCAACATACCACTGGTGAATATGGGTGAATTACATAACTATAACTTTGAGTGACAAGAATGTTTCAAAAGAAATATATAAAGCATTTCATTGCCATAAAAGTTAAACTTTTGCAAATGGTACCATATATTGTTCTGTGTACTATTTATCACAAATACCTATATGTTTTTATGCCTAACAGCATGGATATATAAATACATATTTAAAATTGCTTCTCACTCTTTACAATAGTGGTTTTGTGAAGTTTCTTTGAACACTGAATTAGCAAATGCTAAACCATTATTCCTAGGGGAAATTTTCCTGTAAGGCACATTCTTGTCAACTGATTAATTCATAATCTTATTTTATGCATGTTTCAATTTAAAAATCCTTTAGTATGTTTATGTAATTAATTATTGTTGAACTCAGAGACAGAGGCTCTATAACACCTACCTGCACAAAGTTTATCTAACATATGTTTTCCCTGTAAGGCACATCACAGATTTCTTGCACTGAGAAACATTAGGCAGAGACACAGCATATTTCTTGGAACCCCATTATAAACAGAAAAGTTACAGCCAAAAAGGACATAAATGCAAGACAATAACAAAAAACTCCATGGTACTAAATAGATTGCAGAAAGTATTCGTGTTTGTAGCTTGAAAGTTTTAATAAGAAAGCAGTCCTGACTTGTTCAGTGTCAGCTGGGAATAAGGAGAATGACTCAGAGTCTATGCTGTTCCTACATGTCTACAAGTGATTGAAAAAACACTGGGAATAATGACTTAGGACTTACAAATAAATGTTAGGAACTATGATAATTCATAAATAAGCTGAATATATAAGAATCAAAAACATACTTAGACATTTCATTGGTTTATTAATTTCCCATTATTTATATATATGCACATTTTCATATGCATTTACACTGCACATTATTCTATACATGTTTATATGTAGGTAATATATTCATATACATTAATGTATAAAAATGGGTAAAAGCAAGTTTAGGAATAAGTAAACTTGAACTATGTGGAGGAGATGGGGAAGTATGTCATGATAGAAGTGGGATTGAAAACTATTTTTATGTTGAGTAGAAGTCATATTTATCTCTTGTCATGTAATTATTTCTTTTGTTTTTAATAACATTGTAGCACTGTCATCCCATTGTTCATCTATTTGCTCTAGCGGTCACCAGTAATGTCTCCATTGTGAGTCTTGTTGTTACTGGTTTGAGCATATCTAATAAGCCACAGGTAGCTTGCCAGGCTCTGCCGTAAGGGTGGGATACTCTTCGTAGCTTGCCAGGCTCCCTGAGAGGGACTAAGGATTCAAACCCAGGTCAACCACATGCAAGGCAAATGCCCTACCCGCTGTGCTATCGCTCCAGTCTTTGTCTTTAATAGTTTACAATAAATCTAAACTGTACTTCCTTTAAAAATAAGGTAAATATCAGCAGCTGAGATACAGAAGGGCCCACCATGTAAAGGATGCTTGGAGGGTTTGCTCGGGATGAGAGATATGTGCTGAAAGTAGACTATAGAGAGTAAAAGGGGATGTGCCTGCTACAGAGGCGGGGGTGGGGTGGGGGGGTCGGATTGGATGAGGGTGGTGGGAGGGATACTGGGAACATTGGTGGTAGAGAATGTGCACTGATGGAGGGATGGGTACTTGATCATTGTATGACTGAAACATAAGCATGAACGTCTGTAAGTCTGTAACTGTACCTCACGGTGATTCATTAAAAATATTTTAAAAATAAAAAAATTAATTTAAAGAAATTTTAAAAAGAGGGAGTTATCTATTTTTGTCTCCACGCAGTATTCAATTTCCGGAGGCAATAATGCTTAACTCAGCCTTTTTGTTTAAAGTTTTACCTCTCTAATAAATAAAAACCAAATAAAAAGGGAGACTGGGATGTGAAGATAGCTGAGTCTGGGAACACTTCCCTTGCATGTGTGAGGTCCTGGGTTCAATCCTTAGCAACACACACACACACACACACACACACACACACACAATTCTCAGTTCCAGATCCTATGTAGAATTTATAATTTCAAATAATGAATGTGCTCCAAATCACGAATGTAGCTTCTCCTTAAAAGAAATGAAGTGTGACAATTAGGCAAATGGAAAAATGTTCAGTATCACTGGTTATCAGAAAAATACAATTTTAAAACATTGGAATAGCACCTCAGACTAGTAAGAATGATCTAGAGTGCTCGTGTACTAGTAGTAGGAATATAAGCTGGTCAACATCTATGGGAAACAGTACGGAAATTTCTTTAAACATAAAAATAATTTAATTTATCATAAAATTCAGAAATTCTACTCCTCAGTCTCTATTTCAGAAATACAAAAATACTAACTCAAAAGTATACCTGTGGGCCAAAAGATAAGATGTGCTTATCTTGTATGTGGATTAATTCAGGTTCAATTTCCACCACCACCTATCGCCCCAGGAGAAAGTTCTGAGCACTGCTGGGAGTGACAAAAAAAAAAACACAAAACAACAATAGATGCATGCTTTCCCATGCTCATTGTAATGATATCTTCTCTAGCCAAGATCTGGAAGTAACCTCTCTTCAATGACAGGTGAGGAAATAAAGATGTGGTGTATCTGCACATTGGAATAATACTCAACAACTCAACGAAAAGATGGAACACTGTCTTTTGCTGCAACATGGACCTAGAGTGGAGGAATGCCAAACAAAATAAGCTCGAAGAATGATAAATACTAGATCATCTCACTCCTGTGGTATTTAAAAAACTAACACATGGGAAAAGACAATCTTCCTTGCAAACATCCTCTAACCACAGAATTATTACCAAGAATGTGGGGAAGTAAACTGAAAGGATTTGATGGCTTGATAGCAGGATAATGGCACTTTGGTGATGAGGTATGGCAACATTGTATCACCAAAACATTAAAAAAATATTGTCTTGTAACCAATATTATCTTAATAAAAATAAACTGAGAAGGATATAGGAAGAGTGAGAAGGAGAGGAAGAAGGAAAGGGAAGAGAGGAGCGAGATACAAGGCAAGGGAAAGGAGAGAGAGAGAGAAGAGATAAGAGACAGACAGACAGACAGAAATAAGGTGCATTGCCAGTTTAGAATTGTAACTCAATTTATTACCAGTTACATTTTGGAACAATATTGTGCCTGAGAATATAAATCTGTCAGTATATTAAATAAATGTCCTAATACATTTAAAAGAGTGGGCCTATGGAAGGAAGTATGTAAAAAGGAACCTACAGATTGGATAATTTAGGAAGAATGAATTGCAGGTTTTTGATTGAAAAACATTGAAGGGAATTCTACACTGATGACTATTAACAAGGCGTAGTCATGAAACACACAGGAGAAGGTCGCCTTAGAGATTGTAAGTTTTATTGATTTTGTTTTTCTCCATCCAATTAATAAGAATCTAGTTTCATCTGTTGTGTTCATTTATTCTTGCCACACAGTCGGCATTGAATATTTGTTGAATTTACAAATGAATGAATGGAAAGCTAGATGGAGTATGGCAAATGTAATAGAATAACATGTTACAATACCATGGGTCGTTTCCCCTGAAAAATTCCTTCATGAATATAAATTGAAAAGGTTACTCATCCCAGTTGGAGCGCTAAGGAAGAGTAACACGTGTGTTCCCAACACCTTTATGTTGCCAGTCTCATTGGAAATCTGATCATCTATGTCAACAACACGGATTCCCTTCTCTCAGGAAATTATAGTCAGAACTCACTTTCAAAAGTATTTACCAATATGAATCCATTTCAAACCAGACAGTAAGAGGGCTGTCTTTAGGGAGAATAAAGTGATTCTTTGGAGGTGCTTGTTTTTAAAAGCTAGTACTTAAATCTTGGGTTTTCTCCTTTGAGTATTATGTTTTGTCTCTTCCTTCTCCCTGATTTTCCCACATAGTTTGGCTGATATTTTCACACTTGAAATGTTTTCATTATTTGCACAAGGATCTAATACTGAGGATCAGCTGCTCATGAGTTTTTCATTAATTTGATAGTTTTATTTTTATGTGCTATATCCTGGGAGTTCTCACCATATTTTGCTAGATTTATTATTGCCTATCATTCATTACCAGGATTTTAATTAGCAAAAGTATTATTTTGTTTAAATTGTTTTTTTCTTATTACTATTTCTCTAATTCCGAGCAACAAATGAATTATAGTGTTTTATTATTTTGGTTCTAATCCACTCACCACATTAACAACAAAGACCCATGAATGCCTTGTTTGTGCTTGTTTTGGTGATTGTCAACATCCCATTATTTCACTACATACCACAGCATGTACAGGAATGAGTGAAGCTAAGAAGATTTGATTTTTATTCAGGTTCTGCCACTTACCAGCAATATTATTTTTGAGATAATCACTCAAAAACTCTGTGCCTTAGTTTCTTTATCCAGTTAACTAGTTTAATAATACAATTTGTAAAGGATTGCTGCCAAGTTAAGTAGAACAGAAAGCCAGGAGTAACTTGTAGGATGTGCAAAACACTTTATCAATCTAAAAATACTATTTCAGATTTGCTTTTTTGCTGAGGTTTACCTACTCATCAGGTTAGGTGTGCTGGCCAGAAGCATCTGTTTATAACAGAAAGAATTACAGCCAATTTTCTCAATAGAACTCAAGTATTCAGAATTGCTTAAAAATTTCTTTGAGCACTGATACTTTTTCAAGAACTGCAAATAGTACTCATATTACAGGAAAGCATGTTAATTAAAATATAATTTATAATAGCCCATAAGTAGAAACAACCTATGTGCCCATTACATTGGATAAATTATAAATTGATGAAGAAGATATGGCAATATACACAGTGTAAGATATTCATACACACATATTTATACACACACACACACACACACACACACTTTTTAAAGCTCAAGTCTTCCCAAGTCAAGTAAAACAGAAGGCCAGAGTAACTCGTAGGATGTGCAAAACACTTTATCAATCTAAAAACACTATTTTCAGTTTTGCTTTTTGAGTTCCCTGCTCACTGGTTTATGACAAAACGGATATACCCAGAAGGTAATGTGCCTAGTGAAATAAACCATGTAAATGCAAACATTTCTGATTTCCCCCAAGTATGCTATGTATAGAAACAATGACTTAAATGGTAGGGCTGGGGTAGGGCTGGAAAGTTAGTGCTGTGGTAAGGTGTTTGCCATCACATGGCTGACCCGGGTTCAATCCAAGTCTACCCATCTAGTCCACTGAGTTGCCAGGAATTAGCCCTGAACACAACCAGGTGTGGTACTAAAAGATAAAAAATAAACTAAATGAAATGAAAGTGAATATATATTATATATTATAATATAAATTATTGTTAACAGAAATGAAAGGAAAAACATATCAAACCAAAGATGGTACAGATGTTGATTTTCAACAATGCATGTTTGAAATCTATAATGTTATAAAACACTATGATTCATTGATAAAAAAAACAGATTATATAACTAGGGGCCACAGAGGTAGTATAGAGGTTTAGGCACTTTCTAGGCCTGCAGTTGAATATGGTATTATCCCTGGCACCACAGCTGATCCCAGACCCTCATTAGGAGTGACCCCCAAATGCAGAGCCAGAAGTAACCCTGAATAGAGTCAGCTGTGGCAGGAAGGCAGGAAGGCAGGAAGGCAGGAAGGAAGGAAGGGAGGGAGGGAGAAGGGAGGGAGGGAGGGAGGAAGGAAGGAAGGAAGGAAGGAAGGAAGGAAGGAAGGAAGGAAGGAAGGAAGGAAGGAAGGAAGGAAGGAAGGAAGGGAGGGAGGGAGGGAGGGAGGGAGGGAGGGAGGGAGGGAGGGAGGGAGGAAAGCTTGCAAGGCTGTCCCAGGTGGGCAGGAAACTCTCAGTAGCTTGCTAGTTTCTCCCAGAGGGAGAAATAGGTTATAAGATATCGATTCTGGGAGCTTGGGTTTAAGTCTCTGGATGTTGGCTGTTGATGGGATTACACACACCTGGGTTCCTCTGCTGGTACCTTCATGCATGAGGCTTGTCCGAACGTGTGGAGAGGGGCCTTGAGCATGGCTGTGGCTAGGGTCCAGTGGTCTTTGGCTGCTGGGAGCTCTGCTCAGGGTGGGGAGGGAAGCTGGAGCCCATCCCCTCTGAGGGGCCCCGGGGAAGACGGCCAAGCGTGCGGGCAAGAGACTCTCTTAAACATAATAGAATACACATATATGTTTATACTGTATAAATGGAAGTATCTAAAGTAAAATCACAAATAATATACATAAATAAGTTCTTTGAAAAATTGTACATATTTTTAATGTCTGTAGATACCCCTTATAAAATTCATGGGCATTTAAGAGAAAATGAAAATGTATATGACCAAATTTGGGGTCTTTGAACCCAGTCCAACCAGCCAAGTATTTTTCTTTAATTACCCTTTCTGAAAACCGCTCTCTCATCTCAATACTTCATTTCTAGGTCTACTGACCCTTGTTTCTTTGTGTGTTTGTGTACATGCAAGAAAGAGCGAGTGAGAGAGAGAGAGAGAGAGAGAGAGAGGGAGAGAGGGAGGCAAAGTAAGAGAGAGAGAGAAAGAGAAAGAGATTAAAGCATATAACCCTTGACCCAAGTAGGCCTTTATTTCTCTACAATCTCTATTGCCCAACTAAGTAACTGTTTCACACTATAAACAATCCCATTCCTCATCCTACTCCAGAAACTATAAATAATGCCCCCAAACAGTCCCCCTGGGTTCATCTAGTCCTTTGGGTAGAAAGTAAAGGTAGCTTTGTATTGTTCCAGTAAAGTGACAAAGAGTGAAGGACACATGGATGGAAGGCTCATAACCAAATCAGAACGCTTAGCAGCTCCAAGAATTTAAGCAAGAGATCATCTGGTTCTTCTGTGTCCAGTTTCTTAATCTGAATTACAAAGTAATAAGACTATTCATCTCAAAATGTTTTTATGAATTAAATGAATAACAGGGGTACTGCCTTCTATAGAAAAATCAATCAACATTAGGTAGTTGTTTCTTGACAAGATAATTAATTTTTTTTATTATTGAATCACTGAGACAGACCTTTACAAAGTTGTTCATTATTAGGTATCAGTCATATAATGGTCTAACATTCATCTCTTCACCAGTGTATATTCTTCAGCATCAGTGTCCCCAGTTTTCCACCAAACACCCCATCCCGCACCTCCCACCCTCAGGAGATAATTAATCTTATCAAAATCCTATGGATCTGAGAGAATGCATAATGGTTTATTATGTGACCATAAACTCAAGTTGGGCCATTGCTTTAATTTCAGAAAGCTAGACAATAGATGTACTGTTTTGGAGTCTTCTATCCATGACCACAGGTAATTTATTTAACATCTCTTGGGAATGGTTTATTTGACTGCTAATAATACAAAACAGTTAGCTTCAATCATTTCATATTCTAAAATAACTGAGATCAAAATAATAGAAAAAATATAATGAAGACTTGATTTTTTTCAAAAGTAAAGCATGACTAAAACCCAAATGGGAGAGGTTTCAAGTTTATTCAGCAAGTGAAACAAAGAAGAATAGCTTTTAAATAAATATTAATTAACAGAACCCAATGACCTAAGCAGAAAAGGTAGGTTAGGGAGGCTTCTGGACCATTGGAGCCGTGAAGAATAGAGCAATTATCTCTAAGCATCAATTTATGATATTGTTGAGTAGATGAAGTGCCAATTAATTTTAAAGTGCTATGCAAAGGATAGAAATTATTTAAAAGTGCAAGTTCATTTTAATGATGAACAGATATGCTCCATCATTAAAAGATACAAAGAATTTGAAGGATCATGTGTTCATCTTATGCTACCAAGAACCCCAGTTGATTTCAGTATGAGGTATACAGTCAGCCCTTCCTTCTTTACAGTAAATTTAGTATACCATTTATAAATTAATAGTATCCTTCTTCCTCTTTTAAAAAGAACATTTGATCTTCACTGTTGTTATCAGCTTTAAAAAATATTTTTATGCAACCTAGAGTATGTGTGTTCCTTACTGGAATTCTATTTTATTGATTTGGGGAAACTTGGAGTTGTATTTGAAATGAACCTCAGTAACAATATTAAGACAAAATTAGAGAAGAAAATGCTGATAAGTGATACATGATACTAAAAACTCCAAGACCCTTTTCAACTGAAATTAATAGCTTTAAATGGTATCAACAATGGTGTTGATTGAGGCCACACCCCCTGACCGGAATAACTTCATAAGGATCTTGACCACCACCTCCTGCCATTCTCTGAGCCAGAAGTCCCCAGCCACAAAGACAATCGTGAGGCTATTTCTCACCATCAACCCATCAACAATGTTTCTAGTTTTAAGCCTCCAAGTTTAGATTTCTTTTGCAGTATTCTTCTGGAGAAACACGCTCTCAGATTTAAGAAATAACTAGAGTCTGTGAGACCCCAGTTCGTCTGGATAGACAGTTTAGTGAAATAGCAACACATTGAATGAAGACATCAGAATATTCTGTCTTTCCTGCAGTCTTGTAGCTCCTCTCCACAACTGCTTGTTTCTTGTGGGGTTCTCAGCATTTCTGATGTTGAGGTTTCAACATTTTCTACCTGTATAAGTCCTAATAATTTCTCTTTAACACATGTAGAAGAGAGAAACATGTCGTCGTCGTCGTCGTCATCATCATCATCATCATCATCATCATCATCATCATCATCATCATCATCATCATCCCATTGATCGTCAAATTTCTCGAGTGGTCTCAGTAACATCTCCATTCGTCTTAGCCTTGAGATTGTAGAAGCCTCTCCTTACTCGTCCTTCCCAATGATGCCGCATTGGAGGCTCTTTCAGGGTCAGGAGAATAAGACTCAGTATTGTTACTGGTTTTGGCATAATAATATGCCATGGGGAGTTTGGAAGGCTCTCCCATGTAGGCAGGAAACTCTTGGTAGCCTGCTCATTCTCCCAGAAGGAGAAGTAGGCTATAAGATGTCGCACGGCCTCAAAGCGGTTCCACGGTTCCAGGGGCTTGCTTTTAAGTCTCTGGATATTGGCCGTTGATGGGATTACAGGGCACCGGGGGCAGTCCCTGGTGTGACCAACTAGCTACTGGAAAATGGGAAATCTGGGCAGAAGAGAACCAGTCCCGATCCTAGCAGGCTTGGAGGTCTCAGCCCTGGGTCCTGCACATCTGGGTTCCTCTGCTGGTACCTTCATGCGTAAGGCTCGTCCAAACATGAGAGAAAGGCCTTGAGCATGACTGTGGCTGGGCTCCAGAGGTCTTCGGCCGTGGGAGCTCTGCTTGGGGCGGGGAGGGAAGCTGGAACCCATCCCCTTTAATGGGCCCCGGGGAAGACAGCCAGATACACGGGCCAGAGACTCTCTGTGTTAAAATTTCTCTTTAACCGGTACAGAAGAGAGAAGCATGTCAATATGTGAAAACTGTTCCATGTTTTAAGCCCAACTGCAAATGAGTTTGTTCTTCATTTAAACATCTATTGCCTGAATGTACTCCTTTACAGTTTTCGCCCAGATTTTCCCTCTCTCTCTCCTCTCTCTCTCTCTCTCTCTCTCTCTCTCTCTCTCTCTCTCTCACTCTCTATCTCTATCTCACACACACACACACACACACACCAATTTAGACTAATAACTATTTCAAAATCACTGGACTAATAAGATTTTCTAAATGATATATTTATAGAACAAACTAGTTTCTAGTGGTTATCCTTTCTTCCATCTCTGGAGATATTTTGTTTTCATTAATAATTTATTATTTGTTTTCTAAAAGTGCATATTAGTTTTCATTAATAATTTGTTTATTTTGACAGTGCATTCAACTAAGAATCCTTGAATACTAAATTATTGCCTCTTGGAACTGTGAGGATTTCTTGTTTTGTATGAAAGTTACACATTAATTATTATGGTTTTATTCCTGTTTTTGAACTGTAGATGTTTCTGAGCATTTAAAAAACAGGGTTAAAGTGATAGTATAGAGAGGGGTACTTGTCTTGCATGAGGCCAATCCAGGTTGAAACCCTGGCACCCTCATGATCCCCCTAGCAGAGAGCTAAGAGTAAGCTGTGAGTACTGCCAGAAGTGGCCCCCAAACCAATTGTCCAATAAATAAATAAATAAAATTGAAAGTCTGCGTGTCTAATAAGTTTGACAACTCTTCTTTGGAATTTATATCTATTATGCAGCAGCTTTTGGATCCATGCTGCCTACAGTCTGTGCCTAATTTAATTCTTTGAAAACAAATTGTACAAGACCAGTTGAATTAATATTTGAAATTGCAATAAAAATTTATTTAGTTGCAAAGTTTTATTTCCACCTCAGATACACAGGAAAGAAGCTCTTTATTTTCCCTTGCTAACAATTTTTTTCTCTCAAATGTAACATAGAGTAGTGATCCTTATTGTTACCCTGGTTATGCTTTGTGTCTGCTTTATAATCCCAATTTACTTATTAGCACGTTTTTCACCTCAGTTTAAAGTTAGCACAAACTTTACTTCTAATCTATACCAAAAAACATGCATTTAAAATACACACAATAATTGATCTAGTTAAAGAACCATAATTAGCATATTGATAATTAACATCACAAAAGCCATAAGGATCTTGCTGTTTAACATGTCTTTGTAGGCTATACAATAAGTGATACAATTCATAGAAATTTTATCTAGCATACTCTTATTTCCTTTGTCTTGGCATACTAATAAATATTTGTTTTAGGCTTTCCTAATATCCTCTATCCCAATTTATCTGACTTAATTTTTTCTGTACCCCACTGCTTCTGGTTTACTTTGCATAATTTTCCAGGTAACTTCCATTGTGTTATAGATGTCTTAACACCACCTCTGTTCAATCACTGTCACTGTATCATTGTCATCCAGTTGCTCATCGATTTGCTCGAGCAGGCACCAGTAATGTCTCCATTGTGAGATTTGCTACTGTTCTTGGCATATCGAATCCACCACGGTAGTTTGTCAGGCTCTGCCATGTGGGCTAGATACTCTCGGTAGCTTTCCAGGCTCTCCAAGAGGGGGGAAGAATCGAACTCTGGTCGGCCGAGTGCAAGACGAATGCCCTACCCGCTGCACTATGGCTTCAGCCCTCTGTTCTACATTGGTCCATATATCTACTAAGACATAAGTTTATCTTCCTTTATGAATGTTCCATGAATACAACATATTTTAGAACTTGATAAATTAATAATTTAAAAATAGCAAGAAAAAGTTAATGCTTTAATGAGAAAATAGGTCATCAGTAGAAGCCCATAAAAATACAACTTACTTCTTTCACATTGAAAGAAAGCTTTCCGATTAATAGTTCTCTGAGTGCTTAAGGAAATATGACCTAGATAGCTTTTAAGAGCTGCAGGTTGACAGAGCTCACTCCCAGAGATACTGATTCAGTTAGCTCTGCTTTGAGAAGCAATTCAATGAGAAACAGAAAATTCTTACAAAATATGTGTATGTTTGTTTATAATACTGAAATAAGGGAGAAGCTGAATGAGATGTTCATATGCACATGAAATAACCATTCCTCTTTCCGATTTTCTAAAACACTTTTTAGAAAATGTGCATTAAAGAAACCATTTGAGTAATTTAAGGAAAAATACTTATGGGGAAATGTCTTATGGACAGTATAAGGAAATTGAATGTTCTTTGAACAGGAAGGAAAATCTAAAGAAAAGTAGGCTCAACTGACAAGGAGGGAAATTTAAAAATATCTAGATGATGGCTAATTTAAAACTTAAAGTTTCATTAATTCTAATGAGTCTGTCTGCTTTATTAGAAGTTTGTGTACATACAGCAGCTCCTATTTAATATATAAAGATATGTGACTTAGGTATTTGCATATAGATTTCTAATTACTGTTCCTGGCTGCACAATAGAATTAACTTGGTGCATTAATAAGTACTGTGTCTAGCATCCACCCCCTGCATTTTGGATTTTAATGTTATCCGTGTTGCTGAAAATTTTCAAGTTTTTTTATGTGCAATCAAGGATAACAACTGCTATTTTATTTAACCTTGCAATCCTGCAACATTATGAAACTAAGATAGACTGACTCCAGAGTAATTTGCACACACTAAATATTGCTTTGCAATTCCTCATTAATTTTAACCAAATACTTTCAACTCTGAACTTTCTTTCACTGGTAAATAGTCTCAAGAAGGAAAACTTGGGTGGTGATTTAGTTCTATTACTTGCATTAATTTAGTTCTAGAACATGAATATTAGTATTTTTTAAATTTATATTTATTCAGCAAATTAGTCCATACTTTGGAGTGAGGTAAATCTAAAATCAGATATGAGTATCCTGATTGTTGCCTTAATTTAGACTTTAAACCTGTGTGGCTAATGGAATAATAGTTTTTAAGAATTTCAAGGGAAATTCTCTTGATTATTCTTCAAGCTCAGGATTTTCAGGATTTTCTGTTTTTCTTAATAAGTAAGGCTCTCAGTTTGAAAGTTTCTCACCACAATGAGAGCCTCTTTTGTGTACGTGTCTCAGATGTCTCATTTGTAATCAGAGACAGTGACAGTTGCTTGATCTTTCTCAGAGAAGATCTTAACTCTGTTTCCTCCAGTTCTATTCTGTGGGTAGAATTTCCTCCACACTCAAGTTATGATTTAATTAAGAATAATGTGACCACCCCCCACTCTTGACAAGACATAATATGTAAGGAGACAAACAAAGGTTTGTTTGTAGAGCAGATGCTGAATTTGCTGTTGGAGAATTTCAGTTTTTTTCTAACTGCATAAAATCTGTATAAGTTCTTTTTTATTTTCACTTTCCATTTGTTCATTCCACAAAAATTTAAATAATTATCACATTACTTCACTGGGCATTAGTTATATAAAATAATATGCTAGACAGACATAGCCACATTTTTCTTGGAACTTCAAGTCTGATGCATGCTACAGAAAAGGAAAGAATTTCCCATCATAAATTTTAGAAACTCAAAGGAGAGTGATAGGAAATCTCTATTCCCAAGTGTAAGTTTAATTTTAAGAATAGACTTAAAGACACAGAGATTTCATAAAACTGATCACAGTTGGTCACTGAGGTTGAATGTGGAGCAATTTGCACATCTGTGGCAAGCCTTCCCTCTAAGATCACAGCAGCGCATGTTAGGTTTTTATGCTGTGGAAATTCCAGTATATAAATTTAAGAACCTAATTCAAGAAATCTTCCTGAATTTCGCAGATATTCCTCAAATAAATCAAAGTCAAACTCAAATATTCAACTAAGAAATCATAAAAGAATAGTTTCCAATATAACAAAATCCCTATCAAAACACCGAGAGCATTTTTTTCAAGGTAATAAAGCAAGTATTGCTAAAATTTACATGGAACCACAAAACACCCTAAATAGCCAAAATAATAAGTAATTTTTAAAAGGTAAAAAGTATCTCATCCCCCTGACTTTACACTGCACAAGTTTTAGTAATCAAAAGTGTGGTATTGGAATAAAAGTCACATATATATGAATGTAATAGAATTGAGAACTTGTAAGTAAATCCTCATGACGATGGTCAGTTAATTTATGATAGAGATGCTAAGAGCATAAAATGAAGAAACAAAGTATATTCAACAAGTTATGTTGGGGAACCAGGTAGCAGATAGCTATATTTTTTAAATGAAAATGAATCATAATCTCATATCAAATATGAATTAATTCAAAATAGATTGAAGTCTTGATTGTTAGACCTGAAAGCATAAAATGCAAAGAAAGCATAAGCAAAAACTTTATGATTTTCACTTCTCTGATATCTCTGGTGATTTTACTCCATTGGCAAGGAAATTAAAATAAAAATATAGAAACAGGATTATATCAAAAGCAAACTAAAATTACTTAATATTCTTTTATCAAATCTGAATTGTTAGGTATTGCTAACTTGATTGTAAAGTCAAGAGGTTTCCATTGGAATTTTAAATAATGGTACCATTTTAAACTGATAAATCCCATGTATGATACATGAGACATCAATTGGAAAAAACAACCGATGAGCTTCTCTATAAATATATAATTGAAGGTAACAGTCAAACTCAAATTTAAACAAATTAATGTGGATATGATTCAGACTGTAAGACCAGAATTATGTTCATAATCTGAACATGGAAATCTGTTCAATTGCATTGTAGCAGGCACTAGAAACGCTTGTTAGCAGCTTTTTTAATTCATCAGACTCTTATTCTCTGGTTTTAGATTTAGCACTGCAGCATTGTCATCTCATTGTCCATTGATTTTGCTCAAGCGGACACCAGTAACGTCTCCATTGTGAGACTTATTGTTACTGTTTTTGGCATATCCTGAGACAGTAAAAAGATAGACAAAGTGAAAGACAGAGACAGAGAGATTGAATTTGAAAGAAAATAAACTCTGATCATTAAAGAAACAACCTTTTGCTCTGAGTCAGAAATGAATCATCAGGCTTCACCTTGAATTAGAGGAAGTAGTCTGACAATGATCATAAGATAGTTAACTCTGGGTCAGTCATCCCTGCTCAGATTTCTGACTATAATTTAGAGTCATAAATAGAGCAAAAGAGTGCAATATGGAGAAAGTGCCTCCCAACCTGGGCATCCCAGAATCCTTAATATATATTTTCCCATTATAAATTCATATGTAGACAGAAATTCATAATTTTTTTCTCTATTAAATTAGGACATCCTTAGTGGAGCCTCACAAGCACCCCCCCCCAATCCTCTAAGTATGATGTCAAAATAGTTTCTTAACTGTAAGTATAAGTTATGACTCTTAGATTCTGGGGTCAAAGAGATAGGACAATAGGTAGGGAGTTTGCCTTACATTCAGTGGACCCAGTTTTGATCCACAAGCCTTGATTAGAGTGATCCCTGTGCCCAGAGCCAGGTGTAATCCCTGAGCACAGCCAGGAGTGACTCGCAAAACAAAAACAGACTCTGAGATCAGCTTCATTGAGCAGCTACATTCCCTTAATCACATGTAAAAACTGTTTCTCAATAACTATAAAATGTATTACAAATTCTTTACAGCTGTCAGGAACCAATGTTTCATTTTACAGAGCAGGAAACTGACAATCAAGGAGGTTAAATGACAAGCCAAGGGTATTGAAGGGCAAAGCCATAGAATTTTTAGTCGAAGTATGACACAGTGTTTCAGTGTTGCAGTGTCTTTTACAAATCATGCTTTGCTATCTGGAATTTGTTTCATCCATTTATATGGCCACTAGGCTATTAATGCAATATATCTTAGGAAACCAAAGCAATTTATCCTTGTGTGGATAAAAGGACCTCATAATTAGAGAAGCTTCAGTTGCAGAAATTTTTCCTAAAACCTTATACATCACAAAGGAAAAAAATAGATATTTGATGATGTGCTTCATAATCCCGGCTCAAATTTCTTGCTTTGTTTTTCAGTCACCTAAAAGTTCCCTTGCTTTGACATACTAAAGATAACAAAACATCCCTGGTCAAAATTTTGTTCCTTCTCATTTTAAAATTTACTTCCACGCTTTGACAAAAATGTTAATATTCCACTTAAAACAACAGTCATCCATTAAACTTGGTTTTATGCTTAAGGACTGCATCACCGTGAATTAAAATGGGAGGTCAAGATGTTCCACATATGTAATTTAATTTCTTACGTACTTTTGGATAAGATCCTGTACACAGTTATCTTCCAAAATAATAGCCATATAAAATCTATTCTGTGTTTTGCTTCAAGTTTGTTATTCTGTGTTTTCCAAGTTGCTTACGGGACGAGAGAATAACAGAAACCAGACCAGAAATCACTGTATTTTTTTTCTGGCTTCTAAATGTCATGTGTCAGAACAGTCCCTGGATTCTCACCAGGCTGCTGATTGGATTCAGATTATGACCTCCCGGCTAGTTGCATTTAAATTACCCTGAAGGTATGAGCTCAACAGTGCTCCGAGACAGTGTTGACACATGCTGTGTAAACAAACCATACTCAGAACTGAGGAATGCCTTACCCATGGCCTAAAAAAAAAAAAAATTCTTTATTAGCAAACAACTTAAAGATTTTTATAGAATCATGTCTTCAATCACACTGGGAAATATTTATATGGTGCATTGTATTGTGTGACCTGGTCAAAGAAAACATGCTACAAACGATGATTCAGAACACTTAAACCAGGCATGTCTCTAAAGCAGAATGCTGGGATATCTCAGAGTCCAGACTTTACAATTAGGCAGCCTCTACTCCTTCCTTTAACCTCCGTTTTCCAGGCAGTTGCTCTCAGCTTTCCTATGCACAAATGATATTACAATGTGTAACTACATATGTGTGCATTTGCAGTAAAAGTAATCACCACACACAGTCAATATCAGAGAAGAAAGAAGAAGCTAATAGAATTTGTAGTTGTTAGTGCTTCCAAAGATAGTTTAGGATCCAAAAAATTTAATCTAATAATAATAATAATAATAATAACCAAACAAAGTGATTCCTTAAGATTGTAAGAAGGTAACTTTCTATCCATAGAAAATCCAGAAAGTCAGATCACAGGAAAGTTAATAACAGATGGCCTTACATTACCCAGCATTCACATAACTCACAAAATGTATGTGAAATCTGATGAGTTCTCTGACAGCCAACAGTACATTGCAACCAAAAAATGGATGGGCCAAGAATAATACTGTCCAAATGATAACCACTAAGCCTTTATAAAACTGAATGGAATTAAGTCCAGAAAAAGCAAAGTTGCTTGGCAAAATTAGAAAAAAACTGATTTTCAGAATCAAGAGTTTTAATTATTAAAAGCAATAAATAGATTTCCCTAGGGCCTATATATTGTTTACAAACTGCATTAAATAAAGAGGGAAAAAAGGAGCCAGAGGTCCTTGTCAAAATGTTGTTACAATGAGAGCAGGAAATGTATAAGATAAACCTGGAATATCTTCTAGTGCCAGAAAATAAGATATTTAAAATAACTCAATATGTTGATGGGGATAGGTAAATTAGGCAAAGGAGCCAGCAGCAAGAGCTATCATTAGCTAAATCTGAAAGTTATTGAGCAAACAAAGTCAATAAATTAGTACTAGAATCAAAATATAAGTTTAAAATACCCATGAGCCTGGGATGGAGTGATAGAACAGTGGTAGGGCATTTGCCTTGCACGCAGCTGATCTGGGTTCGATTTCTCCTCCCCTTTCAGAGAGCCCAGCAAGCTACCGAGAATATCTCGCCTGCACAGCAGAGCCTGGCAAGCTACCGTGGCATATTCAATATGCCAAAAACAGTAACAAGTCTCACAATGGAGACTTTACTGGTGCCCGCACGAACAAATCGATGAGCAATGGGATAACAGTGACAGTGACCTATAAGCCTATACAAATGTGAGCATGAATTGCAAATTATATATACTGATACTGATTCTCCTTCAAGGAAGTAGACTGTAATTTTCCATCTTTTGAGAGTATATGGCACATAATTACTTTCTTTTAAAGAGTACATTAGGGAAATGTTCATAGGAAGAAGCTATTCCTTAGTGGATAAATCAGACACATACTACCTCTGACAGGTGAGCACAGTTAATACCGTGAGTGATAAATCATATTGAAAGCATGCACCTTTGTGATGTAATGAGAATGCCATTTTAAGGCTGTGGTCAGCCTCCACCAAATCTATAATCCTGAAAAAAAAACAACAATCATTACAAAAGAATTTGACCAGTACTTTTCAAATCACTCAAGGTCATCAAAAACAAGGCAAGTCTGAGAAACTCTCATAGCCATGAAGAGTCTAAGAAGAGTGATGACTAAAGTGTTGTTCTGGATGGGATCCTAGAACAGATGCGGGGCAGTAGGAAAAAACAAAACAGCTAGAGCAAAAAAAAAGAATATCCGAATAAAGTATGGACTTTAGTTCATAATAGTAAGCATCAGATCATTGACAGTGACAAATGTATCAAGTTAATGAAAGAGGATAATAATTAGGTAAACTGCGGGGAGGGCATAGGAGGACCCTATAATCTCCTTAATTTTTCTGTACAGCTTAAACTATACTAAAAATCAAGCAATTATTTTCAAATAGTATGAGAAGATGCAGAATTGTGGCACTGCTTTTGCAGGGTAACCTTGTGATTTATCATCCAAACAAGGATATATATTTAGAGTAAATGCGCTCAGCCTTTCTGAGCCTTTTTGTTTATTTTATTTTCTTTAAACTTTCTCCCCTTCCACATGCTTCCAAAGTGCTTCCCTGTCACTGGTCTACTGCTCTGGGCCCATCCATTCCCATTTCCAGTTCTCTCTGTTAACTTCCAGTGCCAAAAGTACTGTCTCTAGTATCTTTATTAACAGAATAGAATTGTGCTTGATAAAAGGCACACAGTAACAGATTACCTAATAAATGGAATAACAAGAAAGAACAAGAACATTGTGTAAATAGCTCTTAGAAATAACCTAGCATCCTGTCTTCATAGCTGAATAACTTTTAGGATTTTTTTTTCTTTTTGAGTCACACCCAGAGATGCTCAGGGGTTACTCCTGGCTCTGCACTCAGGAATTACTTCTGGTGATACTGGAGTGATAACACAGCGGGTAGGGTGTTTGCCTTGCATGCGGCCGACCCGGGTTTGATTCCTCTGTCCCTCTCGGAGAGCCCGGCAAGCCACTGAGAGCATCCCGCACAGCAGAGCCTGGCAAGCTACCCATGGCATATTCAATATGCCAAAAACAGTAACAACAAGTCTCACAATGGAGATGTTACTGGTGCCCACTAAAGAAAACGGATGAACAACGGGACGACAGTGCTATTTACCAATAAGAGAGAGAGAACCTAATACTGGGAGTTTCTCAGGAGCCCTTTCCATAATCAATATGCATCTATTAAGGATCTGCCATGTGTCAAAAATCTAAGTTACTTGGTCATGAGTCCTTAGTGTAAGGATCTCTTTTGGTAATGGGGAGGTGGAGCCCATAGATAGATAATGCCTGAAATAGAGGTTTATATGGGCTTCAAAGAGGCTAGAAAACAGAGAAAAGAAAGAGCTTTGATTATACTTAAAGTCAATGAAAACATGAGTTGAGAAGATATCTTCAAAAAATTTTAGGTGACAGGATAAGTCTTGAGGCAAGAAGGGTGCAGCTGAACTCTCTTGTTAGGGGGCCGGACTCAAGATCCCCCTCGCACAATGAAGGGCAGTGGGTTCTGAACAATGGGTTCAGTGGTATCTGTAGGATGGTGGCAAGAAATGAGACCTGAGAGTTCGGTGTGTATAGACTAAAGACTTGTGGAATGACCTAGGACTTAAACTGTTTCTAAAATGTTACTGTCAGACTCCTTAAGTCTCTCCTACTCCACTGGTGCTCTAATAACCTGTCAAATAATCCTAGGAGACAAATAGAGAGATGAACCTAAGGTTAGCTAACGTGTGATGAGAGATCACAGACTGAGTCCTCCACTGCCATTTTTACCTTACTGATCAATTTTGTCTTAAATCTGTCTAAAAAGGTACATTCTAAAGAAAACAAAAACCCTTGTGATGAGTGTGAAAAACTTCTGCCACCTAAGAAAAGGGCAGAGTGAGATAGAGTGTGTTAAGGGAACATTCCCACTGCCCTTCTTCCTGCGAGGGGGATCTTGAGTCAGGCCCACTAACAAGAGAGCTCAGCTGCACCCTTCTTGCCTCAAGACTTATCCTTTCACCTAAATTTTTTTGAAGTTATCTTCTCAGCTTATGTTTTTATTGACGTTAAGTATTCCACAAGAATGTGGAATTGTGCCCTAGAAAAATTTACATACACATTTTCAATATTATATTATATACAGCCAAAGTCTTTCTGTTGAAACAATTTGTACTAACAATTAACTGTGTATTAGGAATCTTCATTTCACTACACCCCCACCAATAAATATTTTTTTACTATGACCTGGCAAATGAAATATGTAAATTGTAATTTTAATTCATATTTCTATTGAATTATTTCTACTTCCAATTTTCCATATCCTTTCTATATCTTTCATTGAATAGCTGGATATTTTGGGGGAGATTTTTATACATTTTATTTTCATAAAGTAGTTCACAATAGTTCATTACAGATAATATTTAAACACCTACCCTAATAATGAGCATCTTCCCACCACAACAAGAAGGAAGTGTATGAAGCTGTTGTTTTTAATTCTGGGGCCATTTAAGCCTCTATATAAGAGAATACAAGCAAGTATGTTAAAACCAAACAAATGTGGCTACTTTAGGTTCATTAGTGGGCTACAGTATAAGAGGTCAAGTGGCCTCGAATGCAGCCGTGCCCTTCAGGAAATACTGCATCATCACTCTCTTCTGGGAGCTTTATTTTATAGTCTCTGGATCATGGCTGTTGATGAGATTTCATGGCACTGGGGGGAGGGGGGAAGGCAGTTTGTGGGTATGACTGCCAAGCTACTGGAAAACTGGGGAGCTGGGTGGAGGAGACCTATTTCCGATCCAAGCAGGCTTGGAGATCTCAGACACGGGTCCCACATACCTGGGTTCCTTCGCCGGTCCCTTCATGGGTGAGGCTCGTCTGAGCATGTGGAGAATGGCCTTGAGCATGACCCAAAAGAAAAAAATCCCTTTATTCTTCCCAGCTCTCCATCTGGTAACCACTAAAGTTTTTGCTTAGTTTATGAGTTAATTTTAATTTTCTGGTTTATTTGCTTTAGTTATTTATATTTCACATGAGTTATATGATCTCCAAATGATCTCTACTCCTTTACTCATTAGCTTAATTACTTCAAGATCTATTTATTTTGCCTCAAACAATATAATATTAACTATTTCTCTCAGTTTTTAAAGAACTGTGATTTTCAACGTTATTGATAGTTGAGTTTTAGGTATACAATACTTCAACACCAATCCCACCACTATTGTCAACTTCCCTCGAACAGTGTTCCATCATTTCTTCCCTACCCAGTCCTCACCCCATCCCTGCCTGTCAACTTGACAGGCACAATTACAATTTTAGTGGTTGCAGTTTAGATTTCATCTTTTCAGTATTAAGTCTGTGTTTTGAATATACAGCTATGCCACTCATCCTTATCACCAGTATAACTGAATGCCTAGCAACCAATTACTTCCAGGTCTCTTCTTCCCTTTTTGATATCTTCCCTTCTCTGTTCCTCTTCTTTCTAACCACTGGGGTCAAAGGTGACTAGGTATCCCCTTTTTCACTACATTTGCTCATCCAGCATTCTGTATACCAGAGATTAGTGGATCATCCTTGTTTTTATCTTTCTTCTAAATTTATTCAACAGTTCTAAAGAACCACTTTGCAGCAAAGTGCATGATTTCTTCATTCCTTGGAGCTGCATAGCATTCCATTGTGTATATATACCACATCTTCATAATACGTTCATCTGTTGTTGGATACTAAGGTTGATTCCATATCATGTCCATTATATTGATTATAGCAATGAATAATATGTATATTCAAGAAGTGTTTTATGTCCTGGGGATAGATGTCCAAAAGTGATATTGCTGGGTCATATAGCAGTTGAATTCTAAGTTTTCTGAGAACTCATCATACTGTTTTCAAAGGAAGTTGAAATACCAACTATTATTAAAAGATTCATATTTTTAAAATTATTTTTGTGTTATATGATAACACCATTTTTATAATGGTATTGTTAATTAAATTATTGGTGTAGACAGTTACCTCACTTCACAACCTGTGAAACTGCCAAGACTGTCACCAATGGAATTATGTACCTATCAGCCTACTGCATCATTCCCTACGTATTCCCCTACTTATTTGATAGTTCCCATTCTGTAATTCATGACCAAAGAAATGTTAACTTTTGTACTGTTTACTTACTATATACTAAAAACCTTGTTTTATTTCTCACATACCTGGTATGAGTGAGATCATCTGGAATTTTTGTCCTTCTCCCTCTGGTTTATTTCAATTTATGACACTCTCTGCTTCCATCCAAGTAGCACTAACTGCATGATTTCATTTTTTTCTAAAGAGCCTCTTAATATTCTATAGTAATGTATATACCACAGCTTCTTTTTCCTCAGCAAGGTGTCTCTAGAGAGGTTATAGAGCTATTTGGTACTAGCAGAGTCTTATGTGCTGTTTTTAAGAGATTTATACTTTAAAAAAATGTTATTTTAAATTAACTTTGATTTTAAATATTTTAAAATTATTTTTAAAAGATTTTAAAAATATTTTAAACGATTATCCCCACTAATTGACCTTGGTAGATTTCTATGCTGCTTCTACATTACCCTGCCATGCTCTGAGGGTGAATCATTGTAGATTGTCCTCATGGGAGTTCTCTAAGGGATTCTACTGAGTGTTGTTTATGTCCTTCCCTGCCAGTTCTCTGCCAGGAAATTTTTTCTGTTTCTGGTACGTGATTTTGAGGCACGGTGTGGATTATGGGCTACTCTCAATGCATCTTGGTCCTAACTCTCCTCTACCTGCAATGTATGGCTTTATTATTTCTTTCCATTACCATTATCACTACCACCACCACTACCTTCTTCATTTGTCAGACACACACTATGCAAATATTTTCCAAAAATACTAAGCTGTGGCTTTTTTTTCCCTTTGTGGTAGCATCTTTCACTGTGAAAACACACTTAAATTTAGTGCAGTTCCACTTGCTTATTTTTACTTTAATTTCCCTTCCCAGTGGGGTCAAATCTTTAAATTTTTCTCTGAGTTGAAGTCCTAGAATCACCTGTGTTTCCTTCCATGTATTTTTTGGCTTTGGATCTAATAATAAAATTTTTAATCCAATTTGAAATTTTTTTTTGCATGGTGATAAATAGGAAAATAGTTTCATTTTTCTTTTTTTGCATGTGGCATATTATGTGAATGATAAAGTGGCAATCATTCACTGGCATATGACAAATGAATGATAGTAAAATAGAAAAAGAACCCATACAACTTTACAACCTCAAAGCAAGAAACTCAATACAAAAAATAAGCAAAGGCATGAAATGGCACTCTAGAATAACATAGCCACAAGGATCTTAAGCTTATCCTGATCACACCCATCAAGCTGCTCCCGAGTCACTCCCATTCCTTTATCCTGGTCACACCCACCAAGGTGCTCCTGAGTCACTCTCATTCCTTTGTCTATCTGTAACCACTTCTCTATGCTCTCTTCCCCAAACAGTTAATCAGCTTTTCCCCCTAATCAGACTGTTAATTTGTAAGGTCAGATCTTTCTAGGACACTGAACTAATATTGTAAGTTAATATTGCCTTTCTCCTCTCCTTATGTCTTTTGAATAGTTTACTTTAAAGCAATGTCCTTTTTGTATAGACACAAGAAGACAATATTATGTTTTTGTAACTTGGGATTTAATTGGCTTCGAATACTACTCATTTCCGGGCATCTGCTTTCTTGACTTAAGCCTCAGTTGCCCTCAGTTCCTAGCACCCCAAAAGTAGGGTCCCTAGGAGGGATGCTAGGGATAGGAAAGACTAAGCTGGCCTGAGCACTGTAGTCTGAGATCGAGATGGCAGAGCAATTCTATAAGCTTAATGTATCTCTTAATGTGTCCATACAAAATGATTAATATTGTGAATGCTTATATGTTTTGCTGGACAAGGAGAGGAGAAACACACTCATGGGATTCGCCCTTCCCTGGGTCATCCTGCTGAAAGAGAATCTGTCCTCGAAGCAGCATCCCCTGAGGGAAAGAACTTTAACCCTATTGATTGTGACCACACCTATGTGTAAACCCCAAGCCCCTCATGCTGGGGGGATTTAACTAGGCTGGAAGAGGGGGTTGGTGGAATGGATCTAGAGCCAGGAGAGAAGCAGAGAGAGAGAGAGAGAGGAGTGAATGGAATAAACAGCAACTGATCAATCAACCAGCTGGGCCCTCGTTTTCCAACTCCGTCTGCCCCATTGCCCAGGACGCTCCGACTGGGCGAGCAGCCTGGGACCAACCCCCTCAAAGCCAATGGGGCTCTCCCCTGATCGCGCCCCTGGCAGATAGTTTTTTACATGGCACCATGTAAAAATATTTTTGAAAGTGTAAACACATAGAAATAAAATTACTCAAAAATCTGATTGGTCTGATATGATTAACATCATAAATACCAACTTGACATTTCCAGTTGCATCAAGTTGTTTGATCTAGAGTTGAATTCACAGGGCCAAAATCTGGAAAGGAAGAAAAGCTGTTTTCAACATTAACAGCAACAAAGGAATTCTTTTCTCACCAAAATTTAATCCATTTCCCTGCTATCATTGTCAAGGAGAAGGGGCAAAGAAAGCCCGTGGGTTGAGAGCCCTGAGTGGGAGCTGTGTGTGCAGGCCTCCGCTGCTGAATTCCTAACCAACTTACTCATTGTGCTATGGGCATTGTTCTCGCCTCACACTTGATTCCTGGAACCGCGCAAGGTCACCAGTGAGAGAGAAAATTATCTCCAGCAGGTGGTGACTGACTTCACAATGCACCCGGTGCTGACTCTCACCCAGAACTCTCCCTCCTTTCCCACGCGCCCCTCTCCGTGCCCTCAGCCAACTGTGCCCAGGGGCAGCCCCAAGAGGCTACAAGTAAGAAAGCTATGACTTTGCTTTACCGATACATGTCTGATTCTTGGAATTGTTTAGCAGGTGGATTTGCCAAACAACTAATTTCCCCTCACTGGAAAACAAAATGGATAGATGGGGGGAAAAAAACAGAGAGAGAGAGAGGGAGGGAGGGAGGGAGGAGAGAGAGAGAGAGAGAGAGAGAGAGAGAGAGAGAGAGAGAGAGAGAGGAGTCAAGCGAGATAGCAAGATGTCTGATGCTTGGGGCTTTGGGGCATTCAGCCCTCAGTCTGTGCACCTCTGAGCAGTCACTGCCAAAAGGGCACTGGCTTTCCAGACCTTATGCAAAACTTCCATACCTTTCCAAAACTCCCACTGAATATTTGCGCTATATGCTGCTGTGGTTCCCCCCACCACCACCACCAACACCATCACCAATATCGCGCTTATCTTCTAGCTCTGAATATTAAAATGCACAGAGAAGACGAGGGAGACTAACTTTAGTTTCAAATGGGCGTGTGCCCTTCCATAGTGATTGGTTATTGAGATGAACTCATGATGCAATCTGACCCCAGAAATATTGCCTAGAGGCTGTCGCTTCCCTGGATATGAAAAAGCATGTAGCAAGTAGGTGGGGAAATGGAACTGATGTTATGGATGAGAAACAGAAAGCAGGTGGCTTCCCCAGTGACACCCTGAAACCTCTGAATTAAACCTAGCGAGGTCCTGCCTCCCATACCTTCCTGTAAAACTCAATGGATAACTTTGTCCTTTCAAACCATTTCAGTTTAGTGTTCTTATTTGCTGTAGAGCATAAACTAAAAGTAGAGAAAGCTAAGCAAGTTGTCTAGTCTATGACTGCATATTTATGTCAAGATATCAAATCAGCTGCCTATGGAAAACAGATTCAGATGCATTAGTCCATCAAAGTTGGTCTCACAATAAAATTCTTTTCCTTAATTCTATGAACCACCATTGATTACCCTCTTTAGGTCTAGTATCATGCTTGACAGGGAAGGTAAGTGGATAAGCACGTTTCTGCCTTTCATTAGTTCTTATTGATAGGTGTCAGGACCTTACTGTGCAAACAGAGGGGCAGAGACAAGTAAAGTAAAGAAACAGGAGGTGTTTATTGGGATGTGTTCCAGACCTCGGTGAGGCTTGAGTATAGTCATACCCTGGGAGAGGCTACGTGGGATTTAAGTTGTCTAGGGCAGGAAAGGGAACAAAGGCCAGTGGAAGAGGGATACTTGGTAAAGTAGCATGGAATGCAGTCTGGGAGCTACCATACTTGGGATAGGCCATAAGCAGGGTGATCTTTGATTTTAGGAATGTCACTATCTCATCAGCTGGTTTGGTCCTGAGCATATCTTATGTACCAGGGGTTTTGGTATATAAAGGGACACTGAGATCTCTCTCTAGCTACTTCTGGTGGGAAGACAAGTATTATTTAGGATGATGGTTGTCTCAGGAAGTCAGTTGGTGACCAACAGTACTGGTAGAGGAGCAATTGATTGATGGGTATTTAGGAATTTTCTCGTACCCATGCATGGATGAATTTCAGGAGGCAGGGTGGTGAGATTTTAAAAAAAGATTGATTCCAACCAAAAAGATGCCCATATTAAACTTAATAGCCCTACTGGTGGGGGTGCACATCAGACTGTTAAGCTTATTAAACTCTATTTTAATCAAGCCCATTAGAATACTTTTTTTCAATCACTCTGTAGAACTAGAATCTGATTCTACAAAGGGCAAATTACAAAGACTTAGTTTTCTCTCCACCTTCACTTTAAATTGCCAGGTGGCTTATTAAACCTGGCTTGTTCTTTTGCATAAGCACAGCAAGATTGGAGAACTCTCCATTTGGGATACCTGTTATACACTGAAAGTCTCTGGGGAGTTGCTAAAGACAGGATACACACCATAATGACATTAATATTTTATCTGCTATGGCAGGTTTACCCAGGCTTAATTATTGTTAGCACGATGAGCTGGAGGTAGCCTCAGGCCTGCAAGAGCTGGAGGTAGACTGGCAGAAAGGAGTCCATCCCTTCCCTTCTCCGGGGCTGGGAGAGATCCTGGTTTCCAGGGTTTTATTGACACCAAGAGCAGGACCTAAGCTACCATGAGTCATGGAGAATCTGCAGATTCCTCACTTTTCATAAAAGAGACGATTTCCATTTTTTCCTTGAATCAGTCTGAGTCTAAGATTTCACTGAAGTTTCGGGCATACTAGTAACAGAACCTGTATTAATAGTAGGCCTGTTCCTGTCACTTAGCCAATCCCTTTGACTCTGTTTCCCTGGAAGAAGGTTTTGGGAATCCCATAGCTGGCTTTTGTAATTTTCTGTCTGTGTGAGGGTGGACCCTGTGGCAGAGAGGAAAGCCTTCCTACCTGGATTCATGCCAATCAACATAATGCCATGAAGCATCAAAAATGTACTGAAGGTACAAAGAAGAGAAAAGTGAATGTTTCACTCTACTCACATTACAATACAATATACCCATTTGCTGTGGGTCCTGGACAAAAGAGCATTGAGATCTTTAGAGGTAGTATATACAATTTAACAACATCAGGCTCAATTCACTTAGTCCAGCATTGAAAATCCCTATTTTCTGTAACACTTTTTGAGAATTCAACTCCCTAAGAGCACTGTAACAGGAGTCTGACCATCGGTCTAACATCTTTACATAGATCTTACCAAAAAATAGGTACTTAGAGGGGCTGAAGCAATAGCACAGAGGGTAGGGCATTTGCCTTGCGTGCTGCCAACTCGGGCTCGATTCTCAGCATCCCATATGGTCCCCTGAGTACCACCGGGAGTAATTCCTGAGTGCAGAGCCAGGAGTAACCCTGGTGCATTGCTGGGTGTAACCCAAAAAGAAAAAAAAAAAGGAGCTAGACAATTCTGCAGTACAGGTTTAACCTCTTATTTTACTGAGACTAAAACAACTTGATCTGCCAAGAAATTTTGCAATGCAGTTACTAATCATTATTCCCTTTAGCATGACAAAAGAGAAATGCAGTAGAAGTGAGCAGAAAGCTGCTGGAAGTGTAGGGAAGCAAGGCAGGAGCCTGCTGGGCCCTGCTGAAGCAGAAGAAAGCTCAATGGTGAGGGACCCGGGTGGGAGGGGAAGCATGATAGTGGTGGTAGCAGGCAAGAGGGGAAACTGAAGGAGGGGATGCAAATGCAGCCAGAGCTGGTGGGGCTCAGAACAAATAGAAGCTCGTGGGAGCAGGCGGTGTGTGTGGGGGTGGGGAGTGGGGGCGTAGCACGAGCTGACCAGAAGCCCGTGAGCCCGTGGTTCAACGGAAGCTTATGGGGCCAGCAGGAGTGGAAGGAAACTGCGGAGCTAACGGAAACGCAGCAGGGGAGAGCACAGCAGCCGACAGAAGCTCCATCGGAGCAGGCAGGGTGCCCAAAGTGCTTCCAAGAGTGGGCAGGGAAAGGAGGGGGGGTCCTCCACTGAGTGAATGGAAGCCGGGGAAGCTCAGCGAGAGGAGGCGCACATTGAACGGTTGGAAGCGTTGAACGGGTAGTACTGGGGCCCGTGGGCACAGGAGTCGGCAGGGCTGCTCCACGGAGCAGACAGACGTCCGCGGAAGCTCACCGCAGTGGATGGAGGGAGCAGACAGAGCTGTAGGAGGGGAGTAAGGTGGGCAGTGGGAGTGTACACTTTGTAAAGAAGCATGGAAGGCAGCCTCGGCGCTGCCAGGCTGGGGGTGCTGGAGGGGGCAGGGTGATCTTTGATTCCAGGAATGCAGCTACCTCATCCGCTGTTTGCCATCAGGTCCCCCACAAGCCTTACACTTGCCGTCTAGAAGACAAACTCACAAAGAAGGCATGGAGATAATCAGGCTATAAACGCGGTGGCAGACCTAGGGAAATATTCTTTCATCCCAGACAGATATTGATATTGATGTCTGAGTTACATCTTACAAGAAAAACGGTTGCAAAGTCAGGTAAAGAGCAAGCAAAAGAACATTCCAATCTCTCGAATGAGTGAAGTCAAGCCCTCTATCACTGTGACTCTAATGTGAATGACAACTCTTAAAGAGTTGTAGGACATAGTACATAGTCTGCAGAACTACAGGCAGTCACCCTCAATAAAGACAAAGGAAAACAGGAAACATCACAGGACTAAGGTGGGAGAAGTGACAAAATTTCAAAACTGTCATTCTTGTTGCTATGGTGGACAGATCCTCACAGAGATGAGGTTGGAAATGCACTCAGAAACATGAATTGCCTTTGATAATACACCAAGGAAGTGGAGCTTGATCTCATAAGTTAGTATTTCTCCCAAATATGTGATTTGCATCACCTATTAGACATTATTAATATACACACTTGCAAACCCAATTCCCAGAGATTAATTTCTTGAGTCTGAGATGGGGTCAGGGATCCTGCATCTGTAGCCAGATCGCCAGACAATTCTTCTGCCTCCTGAAATAGGAGAATTAGCTGTGATATGATGGTGGTGCCATTGAATAAAATGACGTAGTCAATGACATGGCCAAATCAGTTTCACAGGAACACCCTTCTGGCTGCTGGTTAAGAAAAAGGTCAATTGCAAAAGATATGCAATGATTCCAAAACACAGAGAGACAAGGAAGTTGGGTTAAGCAAAGGCAAAGATTGCTGCAGCTTCTTAGTCAAATCAAATAGCTTTAGCGCCAGAGGAACACTTTGACCCTCACTTGTGTTCTGGATGGAAAAGTTCACTTAAGATCACCTTTTCATGATAGGCAGAAAATACCAGTGGCAACTTTACCCTCTGCTCCTAAAATTGCTGTAGCAATTTGCCTCATGAAAGATCTCAGACCTCACCCAGCACAGACAGGGGGACAAAAACAAGTACACTGAAAAGACAGAAGTTGATTGGGGCGCACTCCCAGGCAGATCCTACTGACCTTGAGTGAGGCTGGAGTAGAACTGCACTCTGGGAGACACTAAGTGGATTTTAAGTTGTCTTGGGTGGGGAAGGAACAAAGACCAGTGGGAGACCCATGCTTGATAATGGAGCAAGGGATATAGCCTGTGGGCTACCAGGCTTGGGATGGGTGTTTGGTCCCATAAGCCCTGTCTTTGATGCCGGAGCGGGCAGGGTGGATTTTTGATTCTAGGAATGTTGCTATCTCAACAGCCAGCAGTCGGTGCAAATCTTCCACTTCCTGGTTCCTACGAAGCAAATACCAGAAGCTGAGGCTAAAGGTGTCACTTGATACTGTGGACCCAGATTTATAACCTCCTGATTATAATGAACAGATAGCGCAAGTGCTCCTACCCTCAGAAATCTTTCACTTAAAGACTGGAGAGAGAGAGAGTAGTGTGAGCAGGAGCCTACCCTTGCCTGGCAGAGCACATGTCTCACAGGAGTGATGCCTCAGCAGAGAGCTGGGAGTAAGCCCTGAGCACCACTGGTGAGACCCAAGAAAAAAAATGAAAAAAAAAATCTTTCATTTATAGGAGAAGATATAATATTACCCAATAGTTCCCGTTACCCCCTTCACTTGCCTTCATTTGGGACAGGATAAACTGATTAATTTTTGTGAAGGTTATAGGCAATAATAAAGAAAAAGGGATAGGGAAGGAGGAAGAAGTAAACCAACAGATATTTTCTGATCTCTTTTTCTTCTCCAGGAGATAACCAGCTGGTTGAGAAGATGGCAAATCATTCCGTAATCTAAAATGTTTTTAAACACAGCTTTAAGTACTCCTCAACTGCCAGCTAACCACAGGGCTGCAGGTGAGCTGTTCTCCCTCATCTTTCAAATGAGCATCCTATTTGTATCACCTCAGAGTGGACAATAAATGAGTGTATGTTTGTAAAGCCCTAAAAATAGCAAAAGCACTTTATCTAACTTAGGTGAGACATTTAGCAGCCCTTGGAAGTATTCGTTTAAATTTAATTAAAATCAAATATACTTGGGTGAGATACATTTAAGATACAATTGAATCAAATTTGAATAAAATGTGGTCACTATATCTGCAGTGCCTGTCCAGGGTCTGAGTGGATACAGAGTCTCTGCATTTGAGCCTTTGCTTCCCTGATGGAATTTCCACAGTATCTTACTGGTCTCAGTACCCCCCAAACAAGCACGATCTTGCTATGAGAGAAATCTCCCTGCAGTTTCACTTCACTTCCCACCTCTCCAAGATGCTCCAGTGTCAAGGTTGTTTACTTAACGTTGTTGAAAGTGCCTTACTCTTTCATTTCCCCTTGGATTTCCAGGTTTTAAACCTTAACCTGTGGTTTCTGTAGTTTCTACTCAGTTACCCAGTAGCTAATTTTTTTTAAACATATGGGGGTGGGGGCTGGGAGGATATTGGTCAATATGCTTATTATTCTAACCTCCAAGATGAGCTTTTCGTTGTCTCATCCACAGGGATATTCTTTTAGAAAACAGTTAATATTCTGTTTATAAACTGTTGTACCCAAAGGATAACAAAGTTTTATTTACATATATGTGGTTGTGTAATACTACTAGAATGAAAAGCTACCTGGTAGACAAATCAAGAATTTTAATGCAGAAATTTAATTCTTAATTTGTTTCTAAGAGCTGTGAGTTGGTTTAGAGTTAAGTTCTGTATTAGTGTTAAGTCCAGAGTTAGATGGTTAAAACTGTTCACACCAGATACACTTCATTTTGTGAGTGTACTTATTATAGTTAAAAATATCAATGAATTATTCTCTCTTCTAATATCTTGCCAATCCCTTCCCCAGCCAAAAGTTAATTATCAAACTGGAGGGAGAATTTTATAGAACAAGTATTCTACAAAACAAATTTTTCCCAAGTGTGGTATTTGGGCAACATACATCAGGAAAACAGTCATTATCAAATTTTCCAAAGCTTTAGCAGTGTAATAAAGCAATTTTCTGGGGATCAAAAGTCCACAATATCACAGTGCCTCTGTGTTATGACTAAAGTATGTGAACATCCTAATCATGAAGGCTCTGACAATGGTTTGTTTCTGAATGTTCTCTCTCTCGGCTTTATGAAGAATACAATTTATTTCTTATCTTCTATTTGTCCGTTCACTACATTTCTTCTTTGACAGGCAGCTCCAGAAAAATGATCAACATCATCCCATGGAAGACTCCCAAAAGTACTCTCAAAATCGGATTGGGATTCTGTATCTTCCACTTAACTAGTCCTCAGTTTCATCATCATATGAAAATGAGGCATTATAAGACAAATGTTCTGATGAGAGCAACACTTCCAGGAACCTTGATCTCTGTGCCTGCATGTTCAGAGAACTTCTTTTGGTAGTGTTCCTTTTCCTCACTGTGGATTTGGCTGTTTTAAAAAAAAAAATTTCCAGAAAACTTGCTCACTGGATCATTATGTGGAGAGGACCTATTTTTCCTCTGCCAGGATTTGGCTCCTGTGATGCTCCTCAAAGCATGCAATTGAGGGCTGGAGCGATAGCACAGCGGGTAGGGCGTTTGCCTTGCACGCGGCCAACCCGGGTTCTAATCCCAGCATCCCATATGGTCCCCTGAGCACTGCCAGGGGTAATTCCTGAGTGAAGAGCCAGGAGTAACCCCTGTGCATCACCGGGTGTGACCCAAAAACAACAAAAAAAAAAAAGCATGCAATTCAATGGAAGAGGTTGAAGTGCCTGCTCACGTTTGTTGCAGATGCCTAGCTCTCTGCATCCTTATCCGAAGAGGACTTGCTCTTGTCTTCCATCTCTTCCAGTGGAAATTGACTGTTCTATGAGACGTTTATGGGAGTTTTGCTCCCTCTATGTTGATCTGTAGTGGGCTTCTTTTCCTCACATTCCCTTTCCACTCTGAGGAGTCGACAGCTTAAAGAAACGTTTTCAGAAGAATTGCATTCTGCAGTGTTATTTTGAGAAACCCTGTTTTTCTTGTCTTTCTTTAAAAACAGGGAAAGACAGTATTCCTGAAAACTGAAGGTCAACAGTTTTCCAAGGTACCTGCTCAAAGAAACTTTTGTAGGAGCCTTGCTCTCTGCATTTTTATGGGCAAAGGTCCGCATTTCATGTTCCCTTTCCTCTTTGTGGAATTGACTATTTGCAGGATTTTTCTCTCTTCCCTTTTCTCCTCGAGGATTGACCTGCTTATGAAATTTTTCCAGAATTTTTGGTCAATGGATCCTTATGTAGAGAGGACTTATTATGGTCCTTTTCCTCAGTCAGGATTTGCCTCCTTGAAGTGCAGGCACGTGCAATTGAATGGAAGGACTTAAAGCTCCTGTTCACCAAGTCTGCTGAAGATGCCTTATTATCTTCATCCTTATCTGAAGAAGACTTTTTGCTCTAGTCTTCCATCTCTTCAAATGACAGAATTCTTGCTCATTGAGTCCCGATGTGAAAAGGGCTTATTTTCTCTGGGTTCCCTTTCCTCTGTCAGGATTTGACTCATGTTGTGCTCCTTGAAGTGTGGATACATGCAACTGAATGGAAGAAGTAGAAGTGTCTGCACACAAAGTCTGCTGCAGACGTCTTGCTCTCTGCATCCATCTGAAGAGGACTTCTTGTTCCTGTCTTCCAATAGGAATTGACTGAACCCTCCTTTTGAGAATTTTTCATTGTTATTTTTTTATATTTGTTCAGCCTGGATGCAGGTCCAGGCAGGGGGAGAACTTGATAGGAAATGACGGTCATCAGAAACCTAGCCAATCATTAGAGGAGGGGCGGGGCTAAAGTGGTCCATGAGAACCGAACCCCGAGGCCCCGAGCTGGCCCTTGGTTTCTGCATAGGGAAGGGTCTTTCGTTGTGCACTGGACCCCAGAACATGTGTATCTGTGGATTTGACATTTGCACTTGGCTGAAAGCAGTGATCTTCCAGAACTGTGAGGGATCACCAGAACCCATTCCCTCAGAGTAGGAACTCATTGTCTTTGGGGACGCTGGGATGGACTGCACCCACTGCACATGTGCAGAAAATGATCTAGGCATCTGAAGGTATCCTTTTTGAAAAGTACTGGGCATAACTACGATTTCTATGACTTTATTCCATGTTGGAAAATTCAGGAGCTACAAAAAAATTCCATATTGCGCTAGTTACTTGACTGCTTGGAGCCAGCAGGTAGGGCGTTTGCCTTGCACGAGGCCTACCTGGATTCAATTCCTCCATCCCTCTGGGAGAGCCAGGCAAGCTATAGAGAGTATCCTGCCCTTGCAGCAGAGCCTAGAAAGCTACCCAAGAGGTATTGAGTATGCCAAAAATAGTAACAACAAGTCTCACAATGGAGACCATTACTGGTGCCCAATCGAACAAATCGATGAACAATGGGACAATGGTGCTAGAGTGCTACAGTGCCATTTCTTTGTAATATATGCATATGTGCAGAAACCAGTGCTTGAATACTAGGACAACCATGGAGAATAGCATGTTCTACTACGCTCTATGCAAAACGTTCATACCAAACTCTCATCATGGAATATAAATAAGTACTAACAAGAGAAATTACTGCCTTTCTCAAGAAGAAACTTTATGTCCAGTGAACTATTAGGGCATTTCTTATTTGTTGCTTCAATATCTGAATTGTGTTTAGCAGGTGTCCTGCTAATGATGGATTATTATTGTAGAGTGTATCCACTAGGAGGTCACTGTCTCCAGGAATGTCTTTAGCGTTGGGATTAGCACCATTTTCCAGCAGAATATTGGCACAATCTGGGAATTGGCATTGTACTGCCTTAAGCAAAGTTGTCCTGCTGAACTGGTCACAGAGGTTAACCTGGTACTTTTTCTCCACTAGGAATAACACTAGTTTTTGGTTGCCAAAGACACAGGCCCAATGCAAGGGAGTCCTGTTCAGTTTATCCCTGCACCACATGCCTAGGCTCCAGCCTGATCTTCTGCTTAAGTTTTTTGAAGTCATTCAGCACCATGGCCATGTGGATCCCTCCAAGATCTCAGTTCTGCACTGTGTCCACTCACTGGTCCTTATCCTTCAGTTTAAGACTATATCTAAGATCTTCTTCATTTTAAAGTTTACAAGGATTCCAAGTATATAAATAAAAAGAAGAGGAAAAGAAAGAAGGGAGGGAGCGAGGGTGGGAGGAAGGGTGGAAGGAAGGAGCAAGCATGATTTCTGGATGTGTCTTATGCCTTAACAAAGGAAAGTAATGAGAAACAAATTTTTCCAAAGTAGGGAAGTCTTGAGAAAAGGAATCTTTTCTATCTAAGATATTGGAATACAAATAAGTACTAAATTTAAAGAAATAAAATCCAAAAAAAGACAGAAAATGAATTAATTATTCAAATATATCCTTTTATATCCTTTTTAAAAAATATAGAACTACTGTTATTTACTCATCCACTGATTAAACTGACTGAAGCAAGCATGAACTCTACATTGATTTTTTTACATTTTTGCGTTTTATTTTCATAAAGCTGTTCACAACAATTGTTTGCATTCAATACTTCAACATCAACCCCACCACCATTACACCTTCCCACCACCATTATTTTGAATTTTCCCACCACCAAGCAAGCCTGCCCTTTCATAGGCAGATGCTAAATAATTCATTTTATATTGTGAACACTCCCACCCTCCCAAAAATGACATTCTCATTTATTTCATGATTTATTTCATGAAGAAGCAATCTTTGACATATTAAAATTACAACTATATAGGAAAGATAAAACATTCGGGCAAATATTTTTCTCCCATAGTACATGGTCTTTTTGTTGGAGCACAGTACTTGAAAAATGATTTGACTTAATTATTCTTCTGCTTTTAAGTAAGAAGATTGTAAAAGCATCTTTTAAACATTGAAAGAATGATGAACATTGCTATAAATTACAAAATACTAGGAAGAAGGAGCAAGAAAGTTAAAAATGCTGAATTAACTTCCATGAGTTACATGTATGTTTTAAAATAGAGTGAAAAAATACATTGTTATAATATATGTAGAACTTTCATTGAACAAAAACTGTATAATTGCTAATGTTCAACAAACCCCTGTGATAGACTTCCAGTGTTATTCCCACATCTACAAGATTTAGACAATCAAAGCAGGAACCCTTACTATAGTGTAGATTTGCAAAAAAATTATTATTTGCAGAGGGAAAATATCCAAACAAATAAAACTTACTTCAGATCAGTTTATTGAGCATAGGTCCAAAGCAAAGCTAAACTTCAGGTGAATATCATAATTAGTGTAGCACAGATAGGTATCAAACTACAATGTGATATTGCTGAGGCCTATAAAGTGGTAAACCAATACTACTTCAAAAATATTAAAAAGTCCTTAGCAATTATAAGCAATTCTTTCATATTGACTTGAGACTGACAATGATAAATTACTTGCTTGAGGTGACGCAGCAGTTAAAAGTTAGAATTAGGACTGCTTTGAAATTCTCAACTTCAGTTTCTGACAGAAACGAAAAAATATTGGGTAATGAGAATGTCAGAAATACTTGCTATAATTCAGTTATATCTCTGGGAGCTGAAAGTGTATCTGTCATCTTTCTTAATCTGTGCATCAGGTGTTTAACCAAATTAAAATCTTCCACTTTTGCAAAAAACTAAATGATTCAAGGTTCTTTAACTTACTAGGTTATAAAAAAGCTCGAGAACTGGAGATACGGTTCAATGAGCTGAGTGCATGTTTTGCATACAGAAGATCCGGGTTTGATATCTGGCCTCATGAGGTTCCCACAACATCCTGGGAATCTGGTGAACATTGTGGGTGTGGCTAAAATAATAAAATAGTGTCTAATATTTAGTATTTTTAGAATCCAATACTTTGTCAAAGGCAGATCAAAGAGATCAAGTGAATTATAAGACTGAAAATATGAATTCTATCTTAGAAGGAGGAACATTGAATTGTGATGAGAGAAAGCCCACTATCAGCATTGTCTTGGTCAGGCATTGCTTTGAGTCTCAACTTATGCCACTTCCTAGACTAAAACGATCTAAAAGAAACTGCATGGGCAACCATTTCACAAAACATTTTTAACTCAAATGTGGTATTATTATACCATATTTATATACATATATGTATTGTACTATATATAGTATTCTACTTATTATGATTATTTCAATGCTATTATCGTACTAATAATATTTGGAATCCTTTTATACTCTATATTGCTATTTTAGTTTCAATAATGACTTTTAACAAAAAACATTGTAGAGTTGGAGGTGTTACGTTTAAAGAATTCTAGAATCTCTGAAGGGTAGAAGATGATGACCGAAGTTCTACCTGCAAGACTGTTCCCCTTCTGAGCAACACCAGGTGTGACCACCCCTGCATTAAGAAGTTGGCAGAAACTCAGGCAAGAGGAAAACTGAGGATATCAGTGAAGGGAAGTGACACTGGAGTGGGATTGGTGTTGGGACATTGTACACCTGAAACCCAGTCATGAATAACTTTGTAATCCACTGTAACAAACTAAGGAACGCCGAGGGGCGAGTGCACTCGCGGGCTCTCCGGGCGGCATTGTCTCACCACCCCCGTTTGGTGCTCTGGAACCGCAGTGTGTGGACTGGATCGGGACAGCCAGTGGTCAAGGAAAGGCGAAGGAAGAACGAGGACCAAGCTGGTTGCTGATTAGTTACCGTTTATTCAATCTTTAAACTTCCATCTCCCGCACTCCCAGCTCCAGCCTCTCTCTGGATCTACTCCGCTGCTTTCTCTAGTCTCTCCTCCCTTCTCTCTCCCACCTTGCCCTCTAGGCTACACCCAGCCAGGTAGCCAAATAAATATAAGAAAGCCCTTCCTGAGGGCAGGGCATTCCAAAGCCCTTCCTGACTCTTAAGGTTTTTTTATTTTCCTTAGTCCAAACACTTATTAACATCTTAATACTAGTTATTTTTGTATGGACATAGCAAGAGATACATTGAGGCTTGCAAGGCAGCTCTCCTGGCAACATCTTGTCACAGGCTCAGACCACAGCACTCAGGCCAGATTAATCATTCCTCACCCTAGCAGGGTCCGAATCTAGTTATCACTGTTTGGATCATGACAACATTTGTCCATGATCAAGCTCTTAGCTTATAGTTAAGCATTAGGCACTTTGGCCAGGCCCATCTTGATGCCAGGGTAGCACACAACTCACCGCTTGCCCTGGGTCCTTCTCGTTCCACGTCGGGACCCTGCTTTGGGGATGCTAGGAAGTAAGGGCACCTGAGGCTTAGGTCAAGAGAACAGATGCCCTGGAGGAAAATACCATGTAGAGTCAAATGACTCCCAGGTTACAAAAGCATAACATTTGTTAAGTCTTCCTGTGTCCATACAAAAAGGACTTGCTCTGAATAAACTATGCAAAGGACTCAAGGAGAAGAGAAAAACATTATTTACAAGTCAACAGAACACTAAGAAAGAAGCTACAAATAAACAAAGAGGAATAGGAGCACTGTAACGGGAGTAACCCAATAAACCTAAACTACCTGAAGCTATGTTATCCTACAATCCACGATGATTAAATTAAAAACAAGTAAATAAAATGTTTTAAAAAAGAAACTCAAGCAAGATTTGTTTTTAGGTTGCAGTCTAAAAAGGACTTGTTGCCTCTTTGGGAATCCTGGGGATTTTTTTTTTTTAAATAATACCTTCTGCTGATTTGGATAAATACTGTCTACATGATGGAGAGCAATCTGTTTTACTCAAAACTGACTCAAAAGTGCTAATCGCATATTAAAAATACATTCCCAGCAACCCCTAAACTGATGTTTGGCCAAATAACTGGGCATGATAGCTTAACCAAGTTGATACACAAAATTAGCCATTATGTGTTCCTAATTCTAGTAATTGAACAACCAAATCATGTTAATTCTATGTTTAACTTGTTGAGAAATTGCCAATGGCTTTCTACAGCAGTTGTATTATCATGCATGAGTGCCGATAATGCTCAAAGGTCCAACTGCTCCATCCTTTCTTTGTTATTTTCTGTAGGTCATAGTAAAACCATTTTGGTAGATGTGAAGTGGTCTATTATAACTTTGAGATTGCTTAATATTTGTTCTTGGAAATCAATGAAATAAAACAAGAATCTTTGCCTGACACAGGCAACTTGGAGGGACCTGCCCTAGAGGAATCCTTTCAGCTAATGATTCTAGCATCCACCAGTGAAAAAACATTTCAAAAATTATTCAAGTGTGCACTATGATCAGGGAAACACTTCTTCCTGACTTCTTGTGTTTCTTCCCTTTAAAGGAGCTTTGCATTGCTCAACACGCCTAGCCATCTGTAGTTAAATAAAACTGATAATTGAGCTGCATGAAACAAAGTTTGGGTCCCTGCAATGCCCCCTTTTCTGTTTGTGAATAGTTTATCCCTGGCTTGATTGTGTAAGGGAAGGGATCTTAGCTGCTTGTAGGAAGGTTCCCTAGTCTCATGCAACTCTATCTAGTTTGGCGGTTCAGGATGAAACCTCAAGTGCTTGCAGATACATTTCAGATTCTCCGGAAAAATATTCTTTTAACAAAGGAGCTATTTAGTCTCTACTTATCTGTTTTCACCCTGTGACAACTATTTTTAAAATTAACCTGGTAAATGAGCTTTTTTATTGTTACTATTTCTTGAAGACATCTCTATTAATTATATACCACATTAAGTATAATCCATGGTTAATCTGATCGAGTGCTAACACAAGAATATTTGTGTTTGTTAAATTTATTTTTGGATGCAAATCATTCACATAATTCCTAGATGTTCGATTCATGATTTTTGTATCACATTATTAAAAGTATCAGGCCTGATTTTATGTAAGCATTAAAGTTGTTACTGTATAGTGCTTAGTAACTATTTTTTTATAAAATTGGAGAAATGACCCAATATGGTATTTTTTTTCTTCCAAAAGAAAGATGTTGATCCCAAAAAACAAAAGCAACCGGTGTTGGCGTGGATGCGGGGAGAAAGGGACTCTTCTTCACTGCTGTTGGGAATGCCGACTGGTTCAGCCCTTTTGGAAAACAATATGGACGATTCTCAAAAAATTAGAAATTGAGCTTCCATTTGACCCAGCAATACCACTCCTGGGAATATATCCCGGAGAGGCAAAACAGTATAGTAGAAATGGCATATGTATTTCTATGTTCATTGCAGCACTGTTTACAATAGCCAGAATCTGGAAAAAACCAGAGTGCCCCAAAACAGATGACTGGTTAAAGAAACTCTGGTACATCTACACAATGGAATACTATGTAGCCGTCAGAAAACATGAAGTCATGAAATTTGCATATAAATGGATCAACATGGAAAGTATCATGTTGAGTGAAATGAGTCAGAAAGAAAGAGACAGACATAGAAAGATTGCACTCATATGTGGAATATAATGTAACTGAGAAGTACAAGTTGGCAATGATGCAACTTCTGGCAGATATCTCTCTGGACTTAGTTACTAAAATACTAAAATGCAGAAACCCAAAACCGAGAGGCCGCTAAGTGTGGTCACTCGACCTCATACCTCTTCATCCTCAGCAATGGAAAACAAATTATCTAATGCTTCCTTTTCAGCAGGTCTGACTTTAGGGGAGAGACTCTCCAAACAATAATTGTGAGTTTTGTTGAAATATTGTATGCAATCAAATGAAAGTAAAGTGAAATTTATTAGTTACACTGGCTGGGGGGCTAAGGGTGGGGGGGGCTAGGGGCGTGGGGGGTTAGGGGTATGGGGGTGCGGGGTGGAGCTATACTGGGATTCTTGGTGGTGGAATATGTGCACTGGTGAAGGGATGGGTAGTTGAGCATTGTATAACAGATTTAAACCGGAAAACTTTGTAACTTTCCACATGGTGACTCAATAAAAAATTTTTTAAAAAAAGAAAGATGTTGATTTTCTAAAAAGTCTTTTTAATTTAATTTTTTAATTAATGTAGCAAAAGAATAAAGGATTTGTGAGATATATAAAACATTAACCAACCAGTAAAACTAATGCACAAGAATTGTGAACAGGGGAAGGGAATATTAAAAGGAGAAGTGGATTTGATTAAGTAAATCCTTGATTTCTTTTCAGCATAATTCTTCAAATGAATTATTATTTCTAAAAAGTTTATTATAATTTTATTTGAATTTTTTTCATTTATTGCCTTATATTATTTTTCTATAATTACTAATTATGCTTCTTGGTTTCTTTATGATTCTTCCAAGTAAATGAATAATGTGTAGCTATTCCCTTTTGGCAAGTTTTTCATTGTGACAAGGTTTTTATTTAACTAAGACAATTTATTCTCTAGACAGATCATTAATGACATGTGTGCTTCAGAAGACTCAGAAGGTCAGGTAACAGACTGTCAATTTTCTTGCAAATCTTCAAATTTGGGTTTTTAGACAGGTAAACAATTGCCAAAGTCAGACAGTTTGTATATTTGTGTCCCACGTGTATATGATTGTTTTGAATTCTTGTTTCTTCTATTTCAAGGCCATCATAATATTTCACCATGAAGATCTGAAGCATGAAATTGCAAGATTTTGTTTCAGAGACACAATCAACCCAGGAATCAATTATAGACAAATTAAATTTAAATTAAAGCAAAAAAAAACTTTCAGTGCTTAAAGAGTATTTCAACTTGGTTTATTAATTACTTCATGTTTTGTATTTTGAGAACTGAATTTTGTATTAAATATTTAAGATTATTTAAATAACAAGGTAAAAATAAAAGGTAGAACTAGCTTCCTAATTTTGAAGGAAAAGTTATGCAATTAAAATGTTGGACCATTGTTTAGCTATCATTATTGTTTTCTGTCTTCCTTTGGAGATAAATGTTATTATACTTGTTTAATATAAAGGGTTGAAAAATATGAGCCTCAGTCTTACTCAGATTTACCACTAGCATGAATATATTAGTCAGGTCAGGCCACAGAGACTAATACTGCAGACTGGGTGTGTTACACATGAAACATTTTATTTTCTCATACTTCCTGAGAGCTGGAAGTTCAAGATGAAGATGTCAGCAAGATCTCTCACCCTCCATGATTGACATGTAAACAATCACCTTCTCCATATGTGCTTTTCTTTGTAAGAGCCCTGGAAGAGAATAGGGTCAAGCTCTCTTGTGTTACTTCTTGTAAGGACGCTAATTTTATCAAAACAGGACCCCACTGCCTCGGTCTCACCTAAACATAATCACTCCTAAGTCCCCACTTCCAAACACCAACACAATGGGGGGGTAGGACATTAACATAGCATGTTTTGGTTATGGGGATGAATCTGTACATTCATCCACTGTAAACTGAATTTTTCATTTTTGAAAATGTGCCTTTGCATACCACAGATTTATTGCAAGATTTTATTAATTCTTTTCCTCAGTTTGTTTGGATGATTTTGCAAGGATTTCTTCCTATAAAGAACAAAAATTTTTTTGTTTTTTTGTTTTTTTGTCTCCTTACCCAAAGGGTAAGGAGATACAATCTCCTAAGAAGTGTTTCTCTTTTGGTCTTAATGTTTTTGGAGTTTTTTTCTGACTGCCTTTTTTGCTGTCTCAAAATCTTTCCTTGTCTCTTCCTTTCTAACTGAAGTTCCCCTCTCCTTCTCCAGAAAATTAAATTGTTGTACCTCCAACCTCCGTGAGTCTTTAACCTCATCTATCTGAACATTTCAACTCTAATTTTTTTTCTAAACTTTATAAGTAAAGTCACTATAACATCAACAAAACTTGGAGCCAGGGCCATTCATTTATAGTATTTTCAATTTACTCTGCATTGTAGTTATGTGCAGTTACAACTTTTATTCTTATTGATAAAAAGTTAGAGTAAAAGGCAAACCAGATTACTAAAAATCCAGTACTCCCAGAGTAGTTAGAACATAGCAGCCATGCCTGTCATAATGAATTTTGAAAGGAATGAGTTGAAGCAACTACAAGAAGTTGAAATTTTCCTTTGTAGTTGCGATGCAAAAAGCAATGGTCATATTCATTGTAATGAAGAAAAGACCACAAAGGGAAAAGTTTACTCTAAAGAAATGACTTCCAAGCATTTAAGAAACAATAATTATATACACAAAGTTGATATGTTAATTCAAATCAAAGTTAAATATTCATTAAAATAATTTCTCTGAAGATCAGCATCAGGCAACTCTTCACCAGTTAGGTTGCTACTGCATATATTTGAATACAATAAGAATATTTTTTAAAATAAGGGGGTGTGGGGAGACAGAGTAGAGAGTACAGTGAGGGAAACTGTTGGTTTCTTGCTTTTCATGCCTTTAAACTGGGTTCAATCCCTGACACCTCATATGGTCTCCAGCACTATCAGGGGTGATCCCTAAGCACAAAACCAAGAGTAAGCCCTGAGCACTGCTATATGTGGTCCCAAAGCATATATATACATGTATATATGTATACATACATACATATATGTGGTCCCAACGCATATATATACATGTATATATACATACATACATATATGTGTGTATACACATATACTGCATATCTAGTGTTTAAGAGTTCATAAGTACTTCCATTTATATGATATCATTTGATCATTACATCAACCCTATGAGATGAACAAAATTATTATTATTATTATTTTTTACCAGGATGAAAAAACAGCTTTAATATCAAGGTATAAAGCAAAGCCATGATCAACATACCTCATTTATCCTGGTCAAATGCATATTTTTTAAACTTTTAAATGCTAACATAAATAAATATTTACCAAAATGTGCACTCACAGAGTGAACTTTTATTTACAATACACAATTTATAATCTATTGTATTTGATTAGTTCAAGTGAAGAACATTATACTTTTTGCTTTAATAACAGTGGGACACAAAACAATTTCTCAGGTAGTCAATATGTGAAATGTGTCCCAGTATTTATATTTTCTATTAAAGGCAGTACTGTATGCCAATTGACAATACATTCTTTTAACTAGATCAAAGGGAAAAAAAGCAGCAAATGAAAAATGTTTCAAATACTCACACATATTTTTGGCATCCTGGATCCTTGAACGTGGTGAACTAAAATCAAATTCCAGGTTTTTATGCTTTATATACTGTCCAGGTTCAGTTTCTGGAACACGCAGATGCCACTTCTCTTATAACACAAAATTATTATTTTTATCAGCTCTATGAAACAAAGTGTCTGCAAGAACTGCAAGAATACGATTTCTCTGAATACAAATTAACATGTGTTAAACCCAAATCTAAACAAATGAAAAATATTGCTACTGAGTTTCTTTCTACATAGCAACTTTATCTTAAAAGCTCTTATATATATATATATATACATACACATATATATATAATGTCAGATTAACATTTTTCATTCTCCTCCCCTTAATCAGTGTGAATTATTGCTACACTTCAAGTGTTCAGTTGATGAAAGCCTCAGTGGTACAGATTTTATTTGATTGTCAAATGTTCAGTGAAAAAAACTCTAATCTGGTTAGAACAATATTTCCCTGAGTGTTTTTCTGTTACTTAAGCAAACTGCTGCAGTGTGTATATCCAGTTTATTCAATTTATAAAAACCTATCATCTTCTTATTATTTCTGTTAGAGAACACAAATAGCCTAATTTCACAAAAATTATAACATTGTTTTCCTGTAGAATATATCAGTTAAAATGAATTTAAAGTAGGATGTACTACACACTACATTATTTATTATTAAAATCAAGTTATCACTGTCAGACTGTTGCTCTATTGCTTGAGCAGGCACCAGTAACGTCTCCATTTGTCCCTGTCGCATGCTAGCCCAATGGTGTCTGCTTGCTCCAGGAACATGAAGAGCACACTGTTGTTACTATTTTTGGTATATCAAATACGTCACGGGTAGCATGCCAGGCTCTGCAATATGGGCGGGATATCCTTGGTAGTTTGCCAGGCTCTCCGAAAGGGGCAGAGTCTTTGAGCTTATATAGCTGAGCTGGAGGTGGTTTGTGGGTGTGTCTCCCACATACCTAACTTTTAGTCATATAATTTCTTGATAAACTTGGCCCAAAGTTGTTGGGGTCTGGCCAAAGGCACAGCAGCAATTTGGGGGTATCTGGAAGTCTGAGGCACCATCAGGCTGCTGATGCACTAGCCCCACAGGTACAGGTTGACCTGCTGGCAGCACTATACCCCCATTATTAAAATGTAACAATGTTTAATCAAAGCATCTAGGTTTTATAGAGTTAAGCTTTCCTCATTTGCTAATAATTGATTTGCATGGCTCTGTCTTATTTTTCTCTATATTTTTTTCTTGTGGTCAAAATTGTTGTTTAGTAATGCAAATTATAATCCCCACTGAGTAATAACTTTGTATTCCTCCAAGGAAAACTCACCAGCATTTAGGACTTTTTAAAAGAATCCTTAAACTACCCCAATTAAATACATGCAGATGGAATTCATTAGGTGATCTTTAGAAAACAGTATTTAGTCCATTAATATTGTGCAGTGTTGAATGTTATGGTTGATGCCATTTCATGTGACTCTAAGTTCTCATGAGAAGACCCTCCTTGCTTGGAAGGGTTGTGTTAGACTAACACTTGCACCAGTACCAACAGCTTCATCAATGCATTCTCCGCATACTTAGGAGCATTGAGTTAGCTTCTTGCCAACATCTCAACTAGTGCTGTTTCTTCTGTGTTAGTGATGTCTTAGATGCTAACTTATCAGTCAGAGAATGACCTTCAGAAAGTGTGTTTCTTTATTTGGATTCTAGGATCACTAATTCTCAAGTATATTGGAGAGTGAATATTATTCTGACCTATAAGCACATAAAACACTCGAAAGCTTTGCAAAACAGAGTCCTAATAGAAGCTGTGTTATCAACTAAATTAAAGGAAAATTGTAGGACTATGTGGAGTTTGTTTAGCATTTCAGTTTGACTTTATAAAGTAGTACATTTTTTAAAACAGAGCAGGTTTTTAAGTAATATTTATGGATTGCAGAAATTCTATTTTAATATCATTATAAATCAGCAACTAAATAAAAATATTTTTAGAATCATTTTTAGATGTTCTAACATGATCTTTATTGCCAAATAAAAATGTTTATTTATTTACTTGGGATGGGGATTGAACTCAAAAATTTATAAATCAAAGACAGAAGATATACCAAGATATTTATTGATTATTATTTTATGTATGTATTTTGTTGAAAGTCTTGCATACTACTAGCCTTGCTTAATGTATAAAGAGATCCCATATACCCTAAGATGGCCCCTAAGTGGCTTCTAACAAATTATGCTCCTGGTATATATAGACACCAAGAAATGATGGTGTGTGTTTTCCTAGGTTAGGCCATTAAAAACATTCAGTATATATTTTGTTTTCCTGGATCACTCTGAAAAAAGCAAGAGCCATGCTTTGATATTCAAGGCATTCAAGCCATCATCTAGGGCGGGGGACATGAGCAAGAACTGAGGTCTCCTGTAAACAAACCACATGAAGTTGAGAGCCAGATTAGAGAACTACCTTATAGGTGGGTTCTCCAGTACATTTACCTTGAGAAGACTTAGTCCTGACTGACATCTTGACAATAATCTCAGAGGAGAGCCTAAGCCAGATTGACATGGAAAACCTGCTCCTTATTTCCCGACTCACAGGAAACATGTAGGGTAGTAAGTTTATTGTTTTAAGAATCAAGTTTTTGGGTGACAGCTTAGGGTACAACAGAGAATACAGATGCATAATGTATTACTTTCCACAACCCAACTCAGCTTGTCAAAAATGTATTTATAACAAGGTGAATCAGCAACATCCTGCTGGTAACTCTGCTCTCCTCATTCTCTGTGCTTCTTATTAATTTACTTAGATGGCATCTGACTTGCAAGAAGATTATAAATTTTTGGTCTCCAATTAAATAACAATTTTGTTGTCCAACTTAATAAAATTAAATAAGTTATTGAAGTGTGTTTCAAATGTTTCAGCCTGAATTTTCCAAATCTCTAGCTACAATGTTAGATTATTCCTTAGAAGATCAAAGGGTCAATGAAATAGTCAATACTTAATAACGTGCCACTGAAAATGACTGAGGAGAGTAGTACAGAAAGGCTCCAAGTTTCAGGAGGATGGATCTATTTCAAATTTTCCTCAGTTCCCTTGGCCCTCATTGCTTGTGGTAAGCAGCACACTGGCTGAGTTGCAGTAGTGCGGGCACAGAGGGAAACGTGGGAGGTACGCGAGATAAGTAATAGAACAATGGAAGGGAGATTAACCCAAAAAGGAAAACGAAAGCAAAGAGACATAATTCTTTGGCTTTGAATAATTTGTCACTGAAAGCAATAAAAAAGTCAAAGAAAACTTTCAAGAGGTTACATAAGAACAGGAAAGATGATAATACTTGTAATTATTAGGAGAAAAAGAAGTACTCGGCGCATGAAAAGAGGGGAAAACTGTGAAGGGCTTCTCAACCATTATTTGAAGGTGTTTTAAAATTTCTTCTATATGGAGATCTTTGAAAATATTGAGAGAAAAATAACCTGCCAACAAACAGCAAATGTAGACCTTCAGAGAACACTCATCCTTCAGAATAAGAGCCTGTAGCGGTCCTGCAGAGATTGTCACTGGATGGCAGCTTTGATTAAACATACAAATAAAAGAAAAGCACCCCTGACAGCATATCTAAAAAAAACATTAATTCTTTGACGTTGCTGAGAACTCCCTTAAGAAAGAGAGATTTCCTTCCTGCCCCAAGCAGAACCCTGGCAGCCGAAAACCTCCAGAACCAAGCCACAGCTATGATTACGGCCACTCTCCACACATTCAGACAATCCTCACCCATAAAGGAACCAGCAGAGGAACCCAGGTTCCCTCTACCCAGCTCCTCAGTTTACAAACTGCCTCTGGTGTCATGTAATTTCCTGGAGCACGTGGCCACATTTGCAGTCATGCGACCTCTTACACTCTAGCCCACTGATATACCTTAAGTAGCACATATTTCTTTGGTTTTAACATACTTGCTTGTATTCTCTTATATATGGGTTTATATGGCTCCAGAATTAAATACAACAACCTTCACACACTTTCCTCTTATTGTTGTGGGAAGATGCTCGCTGGTGGGGTGGGTGTTTGAATATTATCTGTTATGAACTATTGTGAACTACTTTATGAAGGTAAAATGTATCAAAATCACAGGGAAAAAAATCATCCTGCAGGTGAATTCTCAGGACTGACCTGTTGTAGTACTCAGAAATTCAAGTCACTCCCAGACACCTACTCATCTCAGCTGAGGCTCCATGCATTGTGGATCAGAGCAGAGCCAGCGTGGCCATGTGCCTTTCAAAATTCATGACCCAGAGTCAGAGCGCATAATAAAATGTGTTATATTACAAAGAAAGAAAGGAAAGAAAGAAAAAAGAAAGAAAGGAAGGAAGGAAGGAAGGAAGGAAGGAAGGAAGGAAGGAAGGAAGGAAGGAAGGAAGGAAAGAAAGAAAGAAAGAAAGAAAGAAAGAAAGAAAGAAAGAAAGAAAGAAAGAAAGAAAGAAAGAAAGAAAGAAAGAAAGAAAGAAAGAAAGAAAGAAAGAAAGAAAGAAAGGAAGGAAGGAAGGAAGGAAGGGAGAGAGAGAGAGAGAGAGAAAGAAAGAAAGAAAGAAAGAAAGAAAGAAAGAAAGAAAGAAAGGAAGGAAGGAAGGAAGGAAGGAAGGAAGGAAGGAAGGAAGGAAGGAAGGAAGGAAGGAAGGAAGGAAGGAAGGAAGGAAGGAAGGAAGGGAGAGAGAGAAAGAAAGAAAAGAAAGAAAGAAAGAAAGAAAGAAAGAAAGAAAGAAAGAAAGAAAGAAAGAAAGAAAGAAAGAAAGAAAGAAAGAAAGAAAGAAAGAAAGAAAGAAAGAAAGAAAGAAAGAAAGAAAGGAAGGAAGATTGTAATATCTTGGGGCAATCAGCTGCTGAGCAAACAGTACTTGATAATTTTTCATTTATTCAAATAGAAAAATTAAATTTTTAGCTATTTGACTAGTCACATTGTGCAATTTTCATTTTATTGATCCCCTGAGATCTCAGCACTCACAAGATTTGGGCTTTGGGCTTTGGGAATGGTTTGGTCTGCTCTTGCCAGAGTTGCAGTAAATGTTCCACTTGGAATAACACCCTTCCGGGTCTTGGATTGTTCACATGGGATTAGTGAACTTCTCTGCTTCCATGAAGCTCTGTAATTAGTACGATGTGGTTAATCCATTTTACAAATGGAAAATCTGAGCATTTCTCTGGGGTACATGACTCAACAGAAGTTGGTTTAACATGGATTTCTTGGCTCCCAGACCCCTTTCTATCTTTCAGCCCTATTGATACCATTAATCAACTGTGGTCCTGATTTCTGCTGATTTTGAAATAGTGAATGATCATAAACCATGGGTTCTTTGCTTATTATGTGGCAACAGTTTGGATTCTAATTAGACTTCCTAAGTTTGTAAATGGCTTAAAAGATTAACAAATGACTCTTCAAGACTGTTTTTATCTGTCATATAAATGTTTGCACTGTGAATTCTAGTTTTTCTTGCGATGCCTTTACTATAGATATCAGAGATGCATGTTAAGGAAAAGTAATGGTCACTTTTGCAGGCCATTGCCTGTCATTTCTCCAGCCCCACCCCATGCATGAAGATCCACAGCTAGAACACCACTTCTCTGTGCTCCTGAGCTCTGTGAGGCAAGATAGCTGAAGTCTGAAGTTCCTGGACATCTTATCCTTTGCTTCATCTCTGGATTTGTTGAAATTACTCAGGATAGATAAAGAAATATTGGGATAGTTTTTCCCTTGCTTCCTCTATGTTTTAGTACCACATTCTGGCAGTTTCTCAGAGCATATCATCTACCAAGTCACCTGCTTTTCCATAGAAGTAGGTAGCAACAGATTTCATAGGGCTCTTGAAGTACTATCTCAAGCCTCTGGAGTGGGGGTCGGGGGGATAACAATTTTCTGCTGTGGTTTAGAATAAGGAGCTTCCTTATCACTTACTGCTCTCCTTGAGCTACCCATAGCTCTGAGGTCTCTTGAATTATTCACTCCTACAATCCCAGTGAAGGAGTCATTTATTTTCTGCCAGGTTATTTTCTGAGACAGTCACTTTGAGTAAATTTTGTAATATTAAAAATACCACTTGACTTTATAAACAGGATTTGTCCATTCACCAATATTGGGATAAATAATTCTTTGTTGTGGGGAACTTTCTTGTACCGTACTAGATATCAAATGTCATCATCCCTGATTCCAACCAATGAGATGATGTCATTGGTGTCCTTTCCAAGTTGTTACAGCTAGAGTCTCCTTACATTGCCAGTGTTCAGGTAGAGGAAAAACTCACCTCCAGTCAATAATTGATCCACTAATGTATTGTACTGACCTTTGCTTTCTTTCATCTCTTTATGTCTCAGATCCAAGTTTTATTTATACATATAAATTATTTGGGTATATCATTACTTATCACTTATTTTATGTTATTAAGCTTTGCAGAAATTTTTGCAAAATAGGATTAGCCTGTTAAAGTGCTATGTAAGACCAAAGATCAAAAAAGTTATGTTATTTCTCAAGAACATTTAGTTAATAATCATGGAAAGTTTACCTATAATTTTTTAATGCATCTCATAACTCTCAACTTGGGCTGTTTTCACCCCAGGGCACATAGCTAGAGATATTTTACTTGTCAGACTTTTCATGTGGTAGTCACTGGATAGAAGCAGGAATACTGCTTGACACACTACAATCCATCAAGCCACACACATTCTCAGCAAAGAATTTTTTTCCAACATGTTAAGTAACATCATGGCTAAGAAACTGTTATCTATCTACTATATCACCTTGTCTCCTTAAGCAACTACTACTTTTCTTTTCTCCACAGTTGCCAACAATGTCCTTCTGTATATATAAAGTTATATTTGAGCCATAAATAGACAGCAGCTCACATTTTAAGAAACTATATTGAATTTAAACAACATGCTACAGTTAACTATTAAAACCAAGATAAAAACCAAGAAAGAAATTTTTTAATTCATGGAAATAAATGAAAATGAAGGTCAAGTTATTGGAATATGTGGAACACAGAAAGAAGCAATATTAATAGGGAAGTCCAACCAAAACAGGCTTATCAGGAAACAGGAAAATCTCAAATGAACAATTTAACCACACACCTAAAGAAAATAGGAGTTAATGCAGAGGGGAGGCTTAATGGTCTGTGGTATGGGAATATAGGTATTTTGGTGAAAAATGTAGCACAAAGACATATTTTTGAAGAGGTGTGAAATCATACTCTTAAATCATGAGGAGTCTTAAATCCCCGGATCTTTGGTCAACTAAGTTTTGAAAATGGACGAGCCAAGATAGCATCTTTAAAAATTATTTTGGGTAAACTGGAAAACCACTTGTAAAAAAATGAAGTTGGAGTCATATATTACACTGTACACAAAAGTCAATTGGATCAAAAACCTTGAGAATAGGTTAGAATCCATAAAGTACATTGAGAAAAACATTGGCAGAACAGTCCAAGATTTGGATCTCAAAGGTGTTTTCAACAATATGGTTTGTCCTTCAAAAAATAGAAATTGAGCTTACATATGACCCTGCAATACCACTTCTAGGAATATATCCTGAGGATGCAAAAAAGCACAGTAGAAATGACATATGCACCTATATGTTCATTGCAGCATTGTTCATAATAGAACAGATGACTGGTTAAAGAAAATTTGGTACATCTACACAGTGGAATACTATGCAGCTATTAGGAGAGATAAAGTAATGAAATTTGCTTATAAGTGGATAGACATGGAGAGAATCATACTAAGTGAAATGAGTCAGAAAGAGAGGGATGAACATAGAAGGACTGCACTCATTTGTGGAATATAAAATAACATAATATGAAACTGACACCCAAGGGCAGTAGATACAAGGACAAGAAAAAACTGCTCCATGGCTGAAAGCCTGCCTCATGAGCGGAGGGGAGAAGGCAGCTGGAATAGAGAACAGATCACTAAGAAAATGATGTCTGGACCAGATGGAGGAGGTGCAGTCTCCCTGCCTTTTCCAGATGGAATCCTGACGACCATGAGCTTCTACAAACATGGCTCTGGTATGCGGGGCCCAGGACTATTTCTCCGAACCATGCAGTCGCTTACGCAGCCACGCGACCTTTCTTGATATACAAAGTGAACAATGATGATCTAGCATCTGCCTCTAGAAAGAAGGCTTGAATGGTTGTGTTGAATATCCAAGCAAAATATAATACCTAAAACCATAGAGAGAGCCCCAGAGGTACGCAAACCAATTTCAAAACCCAGTGGATTCTTACAGAAATGCCTCTAGACAGTAAACTAAGCTATGGCCCTATGCCACCCCGGGAGGGGAAAGGTTTTTATCCCTCAGCCTTTCCTTTAGGTGGTGGCAGCATGGCAACCACCATCTTTCAGAGCCTATTGGATGGAGGTACAAGTTTGCAGTGATGGGGAGTGCGGGAAATCTTGGAATGGGGGAGTAGTACCAGCGCTGCTCCCCACCCAGACGAGACCCCAAGCAGCCGCCCACGAACGGCTTCACTGCTCCTAAACAGCCATGACCCAGAGGCACACAAAACAATTTCAGAACGCAGTGGCTTCTGACATAAATCACTCTGGACTTGATTACTAAAATACCAGAAATCCAAAATCATATGCTATTTATTATCAGCAATAGAAAACAAATTATCAAATGATGCCTTTTTGGCAGGTCTGATTTTGGGGGGGAAATTCCAAATAATAATAGTGGGCCTTCTGTTGAAACATTGAATGTAATCAAAGTAAAGAGATAGAAGTGAAAATCATCAGCCACACAGGCAGGGTGGGGGGTGGGATGGGGAGTATACTGGGGTTCTTGATGGTGGAACATGTGCATTGGTGAAGGGATGGGTGTTTTATTATTGTATGAATGAGACTTAAACCTGAAAGCTTTGTAACTGTTCTCATGGTGATTCAATAAAAAAAAATTGAAAATAGGGGAAAAAAAAGAAAATGATGGCAGAAGGAATCAGTCAGGATGGGAGATGTGAGCTGAAAGTAAATAATGGACCAAAGATGGTAACCCCTCAGTATCTGTATTGCAAACCATAATGCCCAAAAGTAGAGAGAGAGCATGGGGAATATTGTCTGCCATGGAGGCAGGGGAGAGTGGGAAGGGGGGGTATATCGGGGATATTGGTGGTAGGGAATGTGCATTGGTGGAGGGATAGGTGTTTGATCATTGTATGATTATAACCCAAACATGGAAGCTCATAACTATCTCATGGTGATTCAATAAAATTTTAAAAATTTAAAAAAAATTTAAAAGGTGTTTTCAGTGATACTATTGCATCAGCAAAAGAAATAGAAACAAAAATAAACAAATGGGACTACATTGAAGTGAAGAGTTTCTGCATGGCAAAAGCATGGAGGTAAAATTTAAAGATACCCTATTCAATGGGGTAAAATATTTGTATCGTATCAGATAGTGCTTTAGTATTTAAGATATATAAAGAATTCACAAAAATTAAATAAAATAAGCAATATCCAAAACTGGAGAGATGAAATTAAACACTTGTCTGAAGAAGACAGATGGATGCCAATATACACGTGAAAAAGTGTGCATAATCACTTATGGTCAGGAAAATTCAAAGCAAGATGATAAGCAAGTATCATCTTACACCAATGAGAATTGCATATGTTTAAAAAAAAGAAAAAAATCTATGTTGGGAGGGATGAGGTGAAAAAGGAACTCTCGTCCATTGCTAGTGGGAATATTATCTGGTTCAACTTCTGTGGAAAACAAAGATTTATCAAAAACTTAAGAGCAGAGTTACCTTATAAAACAGCAATTCCACTTTTTAATATATATTTCTAGGAAACAGAAGCATTTATTTGAAAGAACATGTAGGCACCATTTTTCATTGCAGCACTCAGCACTATTAACTTGGATATGGAATCAACCTAGGTGTTCAACAACAGATAGTGGATGATAAATGTGTACATATACACAATGGAATACTACACAGCTGCAAGGGAGGATAAAATTATTCATTTTGCCACAACCTGGATGGAATTGAATTGTATCATATGAGCAAACTAAGTCAGAAGAAGAGAGGCAAATATTGGATAATCTCACTAATCTGTGGTATATAGAATAACAGAACAAGGGAAAGCAAGTCATCAAATGGGTGACACCTAGATCACCCTGACACCTTAGATCTGAGGATAGTGAAGGAAAGACACTGAAGGATGGGAAGGTTAAAAGGGGCAGAAAGGAGGTAACATGGCAGAGGGCAGACGACAAGGGACTCTGAAACAGAACCAATAAAACTAAAATTCTGAGGTCCAAACTACAATCATCATCATCATCATCATCATCATCATCATCATCATCATCATCATCATCCTGTTGATCGTTGAATTTCTTGAGCAGTCTCAGTAATGTCTCCATTTGTCCTAGCCCTGAGATTTTAGCAGCCTCTCTTTACTCATCCTTTCCAATGGTGCTGCATCGGAGGCTCTTTCAGGGTCAGGGGAATGAGACCCATCATTGTTACTGGTTTTGGCATAGGAATATGCCATGGGGAGTTTGCAAGGCTCTCCCATGTGGGCAGGAAACTCTCAGTAGCTTGCCAGGTTTTCCCAGAGGGAGAACTAGGCTAAAAGATGTCGGTTCTGGGAGCTTGGTTTTATAGTTTCTGGATGTTGGCCCTTGGTGGGATTACCCGGCACCGGGGCAGTCCCTGAGTGTGACTGCCTAGCTACTGGAAAATGGGGAATCTGGACAGAGAGGCCCAGTCCCGGTCCCAGCAGGCTTGGAGGTCTCAGCCCCAGGTCCCACACACCTGGATTCCTCTGCTGGTTCCTTTAAGTCACTGTGAGTTACATAGCTATTCATAGTTGTTTTTTTGACATACAATGGGATTGGAGTGATAGCACAGTGGGTAGGGCATTTGCCTTGCACGAAGCTGACCTGGGTTCGAGCCAACCTGGGTTCGATTCCTCTGTCCCTCTCAGAGTGCCCAGCAAGCTACCTAGAGTATCCCACCTGCACGGCAGAGCCTGGCAAGCTACCCGTGATGTATTTGATATGCCAAAAACAGTAACAACAAATCTCACAAATGGAGATGTTACTGGTGCCCATTCGAGCAAATGGATGAACAACAGGATGACAATGCTACAGTGCTACAATGTTCCATCACCCATTCCACCATCAGTTTCAACTTCTCTCCACCCATGTTTATAGATTCTCTCTTTCTTTTTCTTTTTAAATTTTTTTCTTTAATTTTCTTTTTAAATCACAGTGAGATACACAGTTGCAAAGGTTTCATAATTGGGTTCAAATAGGTTCTTATATTTTTGTTCGTGTGTGTTTGTTTCCCCGCATGTGGTTCGTCTCTCCTTTACATAGTATCTCAGAGAGAACAAAAGGGAATGCCCTGCTGCAGAGGCAGGGTGGGTGGGTGGGGATGGGGTGGAGGTGGTGAGATGGATACTGGGATCATTAGTGGAGGTGAATGGGCACTGGTGGAGGGATGGGTAAACAATCACTGTATGAGTGAAATGAAAACACAAAAGTTCATAAGTTAGATTCTCTCTCTTATCTACCTATCCCACCTCCATTCTTCCATTTTGACAGGCACCTTTCACGTTGATTATTAAAGTTTGGGTCTTGTGATTTCAATGTTCTTGACTCTGTGATTTGGATATTCATATTAACACCATCGATGTACTTGAGATACCTTGATTGCTCCTTGCTTCTCCTCTTCGCTTTCTTTCTTTCCTTCTACCCCTTATGCTCTGGGGCCAAGTATGATATAGGCATCACCCCCTTTAAACCATTGCATTTCCTCATCCAGTTACTCTAAATACCACATATAAGTGATATCATCCTGTGTTTATCCTTCTTATTTATTTATTTTTGCTCTTTGGGGGGGAGGAAGTCACACCTGACAATGCAAAAGGGGTTACTCCTGGCTTTGCACTCAGGCATTACTCCTGGAAGTGTTCAGGGGACCATATAGGGAATTGAACCCGGGTGGGCCACATACAAGCCAAATGCCCTACCCACTGTGCTATCATTCCAGCCCCCTATCTTTCTTATTCTGACTGACTTCATTTAACATACTATTTTCCAGTTCCATCCATGTTACAGCAAATTGCATAATTTTGTCATGATTTAGAGCTATGTAGTATTCCTTGTAGTATATGTATATATATATATATATATATCCTTGCAATATATATCCTTGTAGTATATATATATATATATGTTACATCTTCATGAGCCATATTGATTTATTCTTGGACGTCTCCATTTACTCTGAATCTTGGCTATGAATAATGGTGTCAACACATCCTTTTCTATCATGGGGGTCAATACCCAAAAATGAAATTTCTGGCACATATGATAGCTCAGTTTAAATTGATTGGAAACCCTCCACACTGTTTTCCAAAGGGGTTGAACTAGACAACATTCCACTAGCAGTGGGTGAGACTTTCTTTTTCATCACATCCTCACATATCAAAAATAAGGAGAACAATCCAACCTGAATTTTAAGGAGAAAAATGTGGTGAAATTGAGTGTAGTGTTTGGTTTGCTTTTATTTTGGCATTCCTAGAGGATATTTAAATTTTACTCATTTTGATATGTTAATTTTTAAAATTAATATGGAGTAACAGACTGTTCTGTATTTTAACAACTGAATTTTATGCATTTTGGCACAAGAATGAGTTTGTATAAATATCAAATCAGAGCACAAAACAGATACATCACCCTGAAAATCCTCACATACTACCCCCTTATTGTCATATCCTTAGCAACTCTTAATTTTCTGGTTACCACTGTTATTTTGTGTTTTCAAAAGGTGTATGTATAGAAAATAAATTACAAAGTATGCAGCCACTTTAAGCAACAATATGCCTTTGAAATTTACTTTAGCTATTGATTAAATCAATAGTCTAAAATTTTTATCAGTACATTTATAAAAATATATTACAGTTTATTTTCATTTAAGAATATTTCTGTTGAATATTTATTTGGTTTTCAATTGGGGGATGATAGTAGAGTTGCCACAAATCTTAGTGCATAGGTTTCTGTAAGAGCATACTTTTTAAGTTTTCCAGGGTAAGTGTCTAGGATTCATATTACCTAGTTTATGGTAAATGTGTGCTTAACATTGTGGGCGACTTACAAGAGATTTCTATGGATCTGCAACATTTTACATGACTATGATAGTACACAGATATTCCAGTTGGCCTATATCTTCAATAATACTTGGTAATCTTAGTTTAATAATTTTTGACTTTAGACATTATATTAGAAATTTAGTGGTATATCATTGTAGGTTTTCTTGGTGTTTTGGTGTGTTTTTTTTTTTTTTTTTGCTTTTTGGGTCACACCAGGCAATGCTCAGGGGCTTCTCCTGGCTCTGCACTTAGTAATTACTCCTGGCAGTACTCTGGGGACCATATGGGATGCTAGGGATCGAACCTAGGTTGGCTGCATGCAAGGCAAATGCCCTCCCTGCTGTACCATCACTCTAGCCCTCATTGTAGGTTTTATTTATTCTAAATTTTCTTAGAAATGTTTTATTTTATAATTGCTTTTGATTCACAGAAAACTATATAGACATAGTCCTGACTCAATTTCCCTGATTATTAATGTCTCACATTATCATAAATTTTTCACTGTCAATAAATATTGGGCATTATGTTAACATAAAATCCAGACTTTTATCAAGTTTCTCTAAATTTGGCTTAATGTCTTCTCTGTTCCAAGATCCCATTCAATCAATATAACATGGCCTTTAGACATCATATCTATTGACACTCTTCTTGACTATAATATTTGTCTAAGCTTTATTTTTCTATGGTTTTGAAAGTTTTAAAGTGTACTGGTCAGGAATTTTGAAGAATACCTTCTACTGAAATTCATCAGAAATTTTCTCATGATTAGAGTAGGTTGTAAAATTTGGAGTGGAAGACCACCCAGTTTAGACATCGTTGAGGAATGATAGCTCAGAGGTAGGGCATTTGTCTTGCAAATGTGAGACCCTAGTTTGGATCCCTCTCTCTGAAATAAATAAATAAATAAATATACAAATAAGAATCAATAGATGTTTGCTATCTCATATCACATCAAAAGCATTCACTATCAATGGAGCTATTATTGTTGATGTTAACCTTGACCACCTACTCACATAAATTTTGTTCAAATTTTCTATTTAAAATTGCTCTTCCAAATAAATAAATAAATAAATAAATAAAATCGCTCTTCCTCCCCACCCTTTCCACAGCATTCTTTTTTGCCACCTGCAATTAACAGGTAAGGAGCTATGTTTTAATGCCTTACCTCCCTGAGGAATGAATGTATAAAATTATTATTCATAGCTTTACTATGAATAATAAAATTATTCAGAATTCTTCCACAAGGGATATGTAACTATTCTTCCTTGTTTATTTATGCAATCATTTGATTATATAAGTATGGATTCATAAATATTTATTTTCTATTTTGTGTTTAATTTACTGATATTTATTTATTCGTGTGTCTATTTACTTTTGGTCACATTGTCCCAACTTTGGTCTTTAGCAGTTCTTTCTACTGAGTCAGATGTCATTCAGTTTTGCTTTGCTTTATTTTGCTTTGTATTGTTTTGTACTTTCTTACTTTCTGACACCCCAAGATATTCAAGAATCATCTTTTACATTCTTGCTCCAGTTCTAAAACCAGTAATTTCTAAATGGGACTTGTTTTCTTTTGTGGGTGATGATATTAAGCACATCTAGGTGATGCATATGTTAAATGCTGCTAGAATATCATCACTAATAATCAGAGAGATGCAGATCAAAACAACTTTGAGATACCACCTCACACCACAGAGACTAGCACACATCCAAAAGAACAAAAGCAACCGCTGTTGGAGAGGATGTGGGGAGAAAGGGACCCTTCTTCACTGCTGGTGGGAATGCCGACTGGTTCAGCCCTTCTGGAAAACAATTTGGACGACTCTCAAAAAATTAGATATTGAATTCCCATTTGACCCAGCAATACCACTGCTGGGAATATATCCCAGAGAGGCAAAAAAGTACAATCGAAACAACATTTGCACATGTATGTTCATCGCAGCACTGTTTACAATAGCCAGAATCTGGAAAAAACCCGAATGCCCCAGAACGGATGACTGGTTGAGGAAACTTTGGTACATCTATACAATGGAATACTATGCAGCTGTCAGAAAAAAGGAGGTCAAGAATTTTGTAGTCAAGTGGATGGGCATGAAAAGTTTCATGCTGAGTGAAATGAGTCAGAAAGAGAGAGACAGACATAGAAAGATTGCACTCATCTATGGTATATAGAATAACAGAGTGGGAGACTAACACCCAAGAACTGTAGAAATAAGTACCAGGAGGTTGACTCCATGGCTTCGAGGCTGGCCTCACGTTCCGGGGAAAGGTCAACTCAGAGAAGCGATCACCAACTACATTGTAGTCGAAGGCCATGCGGGGGAAGGGAGTTGCGGGCTGAATGAGGGCTAGAGACTGAGCACAGCGGCCACCCAACACCTTTATTGCAAACCACAACAGCTAATTAGAGAGAGAAAACAGAAGGGAATGCCTTGCCACAGTGGCAGGGTGGGGTGGGGGGGAGATGGGTTTGGGGAGGGTGGGAGGGACACTGGGTTTACGGGTGGTGGAGAATGGGCACTGGTGAAGGGATGGGTTCCCAAACTTTGTATGAGGGAAGTATAAGCACAAAAGTGTATAAATCTGTAACTGTACCCTCACGGTGATTCTCTAATTAAAAATAAATAAATTTAATAAAAAAAATGCTGCTAGAATATCAATTAATTTTAGGCCTTTTAAATTGCAAAGCAAAGAAATATATGTTGTGTAAATATGTATAAGATGTATAAAGTAAATAATTTTATATAAATGTATGTGTCTTTAATAAGAGAATCATAACTTCATTCACATTACAGATTCCAACTCTAATCCATTGCCATATGGATTATTCTAGTTTCCAATCCACTGTCTGAAACCTAGCACCAGGATGTGTCAACAGTAAGGTTCCTAGCTCCCACCAACTGCCAGCTATTTGTTTTATTGTCTGTTTCTGGTATATATGGATAACAGTTTCAGAATTGCCAACCCATATCCCAATGTGAAACAACTTTATTAGCTAGAGGATTGTGTTCATGTACAGTATCTTTTGCTTTTTGTGTACCATAGTCATTTCTAAATGACAAATGCCAGCAGTTTCCCCTATCTTCCCCAATGAGGTTATTTCACACATTTTTAACAGTTTGATTGTTTAAGTCACAGTTTGTATTCTATCCTTCAAATCCTGTAATCTTCCAACCTCAAATATCTTAACATTTGCATCTTTTTATGTGATCAAGACAGACTTCACTTTTTCTGCTTTACTTTTGCTTTATTGCATTTTCTTTTGTATCTCATAGTGCACATGTTTCTGTTTGCCTACCTGCCGTGTTTTCTTTTTCTACAAATTTAATTGTTTCATTTAATAACTTGCTTTTAGTGTAGTGAGAGCTTGTGTCAGCTTTCTAACCTACAGAATAGTAAGTAATCTTGTTTTATCTTAAATCATCGATTATTAACATGTGATTAAATCACATGTTATTCACATGTGTAGAGCACAATGGTCAGGGGAGCTAGCATCCATTCTTGATTCTATTCATCCAACCAAGAAAAATCATTTAGGGGCAAGCAATGAAACAGTCTTCAAACCAGGTGGTGCAGGGGTCACCAGAAGCATAAGGTACACAAGAGACTCCAGGGTTTCCCCCCAGTGATGCTAAATGTGAGTCACGTGGTGCAGAGTCTGAACTTGAAGCTTTGCACATTGCAGGCATAAGTTCTTGCTCTTGAACTTGCCCAATATCACTGGTCCAAAATGAGTTTTTTTTAACTAATATAATGATAAAATTCCACTAGAATTTATCATAATTCTAATTTGGTTCTGATGTAATGATTGTCTCTTAAAATTGTGTATTTCCATAGCACAGCGGGTAAGGCGTTTGGGCATTTGTCTTGCACGCAGCTGACCCGGGTTCGATTCCCAGCATCCCGTATGGTCCCCTGAGCATGCCAGGGGTGATTCCTGAGTGCAGAGCCAGGAGTAACCTCTGTGCATTGCCGGGTGTGACCCAAAAAAGCAAAAAAAAAAAAAAAATTGTGTATTTCCTTGCCTTCTGTTGCCTCATCATATTTTAATAAATTCTAATGTTTCTAGCTGTGAGATCTTCAATACTCTATTCACTCTGACCTGTATGCATCTTCTCTCTAGCTAGAAGAAATTAAACTTGCAAGTTTTTTATGAGAATAACATCTAAACAAGATATAAAAAGTGAGACTTACAACCAAGGTAAGAGACCTTATTTTATTTTTCTTGGGAGTTAGCTTTACTGTTCTGAAGAAATGCTAATTTTCCCTCTTCCTTGGGCTTTTCAGGACAACACGGTCTGTTTGGATTTGCGAAAGTATTGAGAATTGAGGGCTGGAGTGATAGCACAGTGGTAGGGCATTTGCCTTGCATATGGCCGACCCAGGTTAGATTCTTCCGCCCCTCTCGGAGATCCAGGCAAGCTACCGAGAGTATCACGCCTGCATGGCAGAGTCTGGCAACCTACCCGTGGCATATTCAATATGCCCAAAACAGTAACAACAAGTCTCACAATGGAGATGTTACTGGTGCTTGTGCGAGCAAATCGATGAGTAACGAGATGACAGTGACAGTGACAGTGATTGAGAATTGAGCACCAAGTTCCATGCAAATTGATACCTCAATGGTTATAAAGTATTCATCCAGACAATATTCATGAATAAGGTCATCTATTTTCTCATACTAAGTGCCAAATCATTTTTTAGATATTTCAGAACATATTAATATTGAAATAACATGAGGTCTTATGAACTAAAGATGAGAACAATGTGATAATAATTATGGTTGGAGATTTGGATTCAAGAGAAAAACAGATCAGGTACGACCAACCAATTTAGATCATTTGAATCAGATTCATCTGATGAACAGTACAATCACAGATAAAGATGTTTTGTGAAAGAAAAGACTAAAATAACTTCTCAAAAAACACACACACATACTAATCATAGATGTTTTAATTTCAAATCTCCTAATGTGAATTGAAGTAACTTTAATACAGCTCAGTTCCTATATTTTAATGAAAAGAAAGTTTTGGAGTCGAGGGTTTGGAGAAAATCTATAGAGATGGGAGATCACTTGCAATTAGATCTGATTGTGAGAGCAGCATGGAACTTAACTTTCTCTAAAACTGAAAACAGACTGTTATGGCAGAATAACGACTTCCCCAAAGTATCCATGTCTCAATCCTAGGATTCTGTGAATGTGTTAACTGACATGAGTAAAAGAATTTTAGAGGCAGGCTGGGAGTGGGGTGGGGTCAGGGGAGGAAGCCAGGGACACTGCTGCTGGGAGTTGTACACTGGTGGGGGGATAGGTGCTTGAACACTGTATGACTGAAACCTAATCATGATCAGCTTTGTAAGAGTCTATATCACAGTGATTCAATAAAAAAACTTTGGGGGTGGGGAAGAAGAAAATAATAAAAAAAAAGAAAACAAGGACTTTAAAGCTGTGATAAAATTCAGAAGCATGAGATAAGAGAAAAATTTCCAGGATGCATGTGGGTCAAATCTTATCGTATGAGTCCTTGAGAGCAGACAGACTTTTATAGTGTGGTCAGAGAGTGATGTGACCAAGAAAGGAGGTCCAGAGGAATCTGTATTGCTGCTTTTAGAGGCAGTAAAGATGCATCAGCTAAGGAACATGGACAAAAGATGGAAAAAACAAGAAAACAGATTTTCTTCTGAAAAAAATAATATCATCTATTGGCATCTTAGTTTCAGACCAGAGAGAACTGTCTGACTTATAACCAACCTACAGAATAAGAATATATATATGTATATGTTATTTAGTCACTAAATTGGTAAAATTTTTCACTGCAGCATGGAAAACTGAAAAAGCACCCATTTAGAAGTTTATTATTCACAATAATTTAATTACTATTCAAAAGGAAAAATTGCTGAAATGAACTCTTACAAATATTTTTCAATTTTATGAGTTTCATCTATAGCAATGCAATTTTGTCTGTTTCCTATCAAGGGTGATAACGAGTTAATTTTTACCTTGAATGCATTTTGTAATGCATATCACACAACTTAACAAACATTTGTACTTTAATACATTATTTAAATTAGGGATTTCTGCAGGGGTGGGGTGGGATGGGGGATATACTGGGGTGCTTGGTGGTGGAAAATGTGCACTGGTGAAGGGATGGGTGTCTGATCATTGTATGGACTGAGACTTAAACTTGAAAGCTTTGTAACTGTTCTCACTGTGATTCAATAAATAAAATAAAATAAAATAATTTAAAAAAAGAAAAATTGCTTTTGTAGAGTTCTTGCAAAATCCCAAGTGTTTTAATAAGACATTAATACACTACAAATAATATTTACCATATTTTAATTTTAATTATTAAAAAATTTCTGAAAGATATCAATTCTGAACCTGTCTGTTCACAAGTTTATTAGTAAACATAAAGTAGGTAAGAAGTTTCTAATTTTTAGAAGATAAAGACTTTTAAGATTTCTGATTTGCAAAAATGTGTGCGTTGTACCTAGCAATCTTTTTTGAGAATTCAATTTATTATTACTGGTAGTGATGGTGGTGGTCAGAAGCCAGCACTTTATCTGGTCATGTCTGGGGGCCAGGGATTAAATGTGAAACCTCAAACATGTAAGGAATGTCTCTATCACCTAAGCCATATTCCGACCCTAGGAAGAAGTTTGTTCTATGCTATTATTGGATTACACTCTACATATATACCTATATTAGTAAGACAGTACTAATAGAAGGGCCTTGAGATTAGCAGCAGAATCATGGTAATTGAAATCTTTTGCTATGAAATATATTCTTTTTTTTTTGCTTTTTTTGGGGGGGTCACACCCGGTGATGCACAGGGGTCACTCCGGCTCTGCACTCAGGAATTAACCCTGGCGGTGCTCAGGGGACCATATGGGATGCTGGGAATCGAACCCGGGTTGACCGCGTGCAAGGCAAACGCCCTACCCGCTGTGCTATTGCTCCAGCCCCTGAAATATATTCTTAAGGACAATTTGGCATTGTAAGTTTTTTAGTGTTGCTGTTACAGTTATGGTAATTTAGTGATTTTGCTCAAAAAATTAGATGAAAGCACATATACAGTGGATTACACTGTACCTATATATTATTGGATTACACTGTACCTATATGTAGACTGGAGCAATAGAACAGCGGGTAGGGTGCTTGCTTTGCACACGACCGACCGACCCAGGTTTAATTCCTCCGTCCCTCTCGGAGAGCCCGGCAAGCTACCAAGAGTATCCCACCCACATGGCAAAGCCTGGCAAGCTACCCGTGGCTATTCGATATGCCAAAAACAGTAACAACAAGTCTCACAATGGAGATGTTACTGGTGCCCACTCGAGCAAATCAATGAACAAAAGGACAACAGTGCTACAGTGCTACTATACCTCACTGTACTTCCACATCTTTAATAGTGTCACATACTTCAAAGAAACTTGTCGAGAACACATGAAAGTAGTAATATATTTTCTAAAGCTAAAAACAAGGAAATGAATGGGCCTACAGTCCTATTAATCATAACAGAGACTAGAGAGACAAAACCACTTGAAGTGGGGAAGCAAGGACACGATTCTTTCAAAAGATAATCTAAGCCAAGAAGAACGAGGAGGAGAAGGAGGAGGAAGATGGAAAAGAAAGTAAAGAAAGATAGGAGAGAAAGAAAGAAGGAAAGGAAGGAAGGAAGGAAGGAAGGAAGGAAGGAAGGAAGGAAGGAAGGAAGGAAGGAAGGAAGGAAGGAAGGAAGGAAGGAAGGAAGGAAGGAAGGAAGGAAGGAAGGAAGGAAGGAAGGAGAGAGGGATGAAAGAAACTATGTAACATTCAAAAACTAACAGTAAATGTTGTCCAAAAACTTTCTAACTTTGCTCTTGGGAGAGAATATTCAGCAAAGTATATAAGAAAAAAAACAGACCATTTAAATAAGAAATAACCACATATGCTATGCATCAAATAAATGACTGCTTCATTTGCTGTGAATTCCCAAGAAGTTGATTTTTTTTCAAACATAATACATATTTAAAAAGATTCTTCTAGAAGACAGTACTAATAGAAGGGCCTTGAGATTAGCAGCAGAATTATGGTAATTGAAATCTTTTGCTATGAAATATATTCTTAAGGACAATTTGGCATTGTAAGTTTTTTAGTGTTGCTGTTACAGTTATGGTAATTTAGTGATTTTGCTCAAAAAATTAGATGAAAGCACATTGAACTCAACAGGAAATGTGACAAAATAACCAGCAATTATTTTCCCAAAAATGCAATAGCTGCAAACATGAAAGCTTAAATTCTTATAGCAAGGCAAAAAAGTCCTTGTTGAGGGTACACAGCAGTTCACTTTGAATTTTATGGTGTGTAGTTTTGCAAGTGAAACTTTCCCCCTATGATTTTCAGTTTGATTTTGAGTATAGAAGTGTATATAATATTTCTCTGGGGCTGGAGTGATACCACAGCGGGTAGGGCAGTTGCCTTGCATGTGGTTGATCCAGGTTCGATTCCCAGCATCCCCTATGGTACCCTGAGCACGGCCAGTAGCAATTCTTGAGTGCATGAGCCAGGAATAACCCCTGTGCATCGTCGGGTATAACCCCCCAAAAAATAAATAAAATAAGTGTATATAATGTTTCTCAATAAAGTCAGATAACCAGGTCCTCATATATATAAACCCAAAGGATGCAGGAAGTTTCAACCTCTTACTGGATAATAAAAAGCAAAATATTTTAGTGAGTTCATCTAAAGCAAAACAGAATCCAGCATATCTAATATTGCCTTTCTATTTCTTGTCATTCTGTTTGGCTTCACAAAAAATGAACTTATTGAGTATTTTCCTTGAAAAAATAAAAGAAAATTAGGTCAGGGAAGGATCATCATTAAAAATTAGATTAGACGTGGGAAAAAAAGCTGCCAGAAGAGAGCAGCATAGAATGACATGACATAGAGATGCCTCCAGACCTCTCACCAGGCTGTCTTGACTAGGCTTCATAGGTGGATGGATGAGTTTCCCTCCCCTCCCCAAAAGAGTCCTGGCAGCCAAAACCCTCTAGAACTCAATCGCCATGCTCATGGCCACTCTTCACAGACTTCAATGAGCCTCACTCATGAGTGAATCTGCAGAAAGCCAGGTATGCAGGACCCATAACTGAAATCTCCAAGCTCGCTTGGAACAGGATTGGGCCTCCTCCTCCCATCTCCCTAGTTTACCAGTAGCTTGGCAGTCACACCCACAACTGGCCCAGTGCCATATGATCTCATAAATGACCTCACCCACGAGTGAGTCTGCTGTATAATCATATCCTAATCTTTAGAAATCTTGGAGCTGGCCACCGCAACCTCTCACACTCTATAACACTGATGTTCCAAGAGTAGCACACTGTGTTTGATGGGATTTAATAAACATGTTAGTAATCTCTTATACAAGGACTAAATGACTCCAGGATGAAATAGAATAATCTTCACACACTTTCCTCTAAGGAAACTTTATTGGACCATTTTTAGTGGATTATTCACAACAAACAATACAAAATTAATTGTTTAATTGAGGGGGCACCGTTTGGGATTTGGGGTGGAAACATTCAAAATATGGTGATGGGAAGGTGCAATGGTGGTGGTATTGGTGCTGGAATATTAAATGTAATGAATCATTGTGAACAACCTTATAAAAGTAAAATATTTTTTTTAAAAAAACTTGAAAAAAATTACATTAGGCATTGGAAGTATAATGGTGAATATAGACACAATATAGAAATTAGAATCTATAATCTATAAAAAGAAGTAAGAGTCTGCCTGTCAACCGTGATGCCAGTTAGGAATCTTTAGGCCTCCTCTGTTCTCAATGAAATCATGCTACTGATTCCAATGTAGTCACAAATACCAATTGAAGTTATTATGATTGCTACAGAAAATCACTTGCCATCCCTTTGCAACGTCAGTTGCATACAGAACCTTGCAATTCCTTTGAAGAGTCTGCAGCTGGGTTACCGAGATTTGCAGCTAATCACCATTACACTTACATAAATGAAGGACAAATTATCGAAAAGATTCCTTTGACATTTAGTAATTACCAAGTGAACACTTTTTTTCAGAGATATGCAAACATTTTACTTTATGCCTGACTAAGATTAATTGAGTACTTATTACCCACAAGACTATGTTTTAAACACTTTATAAACACTTACTCATTAAGTACTTCCAATGGCATTACGGAGTGATTAGCGTTTCGCAGACGACAGAACTATGACTTAAGAAGATTGCCATTTTTCCAAAGTCATGCAGCTGATATAAGATAGAGCCAGAGAATGTGGTTCTAAATATTATCTCAATTTAGAAGAGAAACTGCTTCAGGGAGGTGGGTTAAAAGGAAGTGCTTTTTGACCTTACACAATGCATTTTATCTCCGTCAGAGTTGTATTCATATTTATAGCAACAAAGTCCTTGTTAGAGGCAAATGACCTGAGATACTGGTCTCAAAGTTCCCTCTAGTTTCTTTAGATTAACAAATCATGATTCTCTTGGGAGTTTTGTGAAGGTTTCATATGTCAGACTTTCCTCATGTCTTATTTTCAAGAACAACTTAGTCTTTAAATGAACATTTTAAAGAAAAAATAACAGCCCAAACTCCAAGTGGTCCTGGCCGCTGGAAGTCACGCCCTCGACCCACCCTTGGCGCCATCTTGCCACATTCAACAGAGAATCGGCCAGGCATTCTGGTGAGCAATGCGGCCGGAAAATGCTCCGGACCCAAATTGGGGCCAACAACACAGGGGAGCCGGACGGAGGAGGACGTGGCTGCGCGACCTTTTCTAAAACCTGGAAACATACAATCTTTTAATGGAAAACTAATTATCAAATGCTTCCTTAATAGGGTTATCTTGTTTGGGGGTATAACTCCCACAACAATAGTGAGTTTTGCGTTGAAATATGGAAGGTAATCAAGGTGAAGAAAAAATGAAGTGAAATTCATCAGTTACACAGTTGAGGTGGGGGGCGGGGGGTATACCGGGGATTTTGGTGGTGGAATATGGGCACTGGTGAAAGGATGGTGTTTGAATACGGTATAACTGAGACATAAACCTGAGAACTTTGTAACTTTCCACATGGTGATAAAATTAAAAAAAAATAAGTGAAGCAATTTAAAGAAGAAATAAGTTAAGGCTCTCTAATAATTCAATAAGCATCTGTTGTACTAATGTTTTATAGAGCATTTTATGTTCATATATTAATGCACACATCTAATATGTTGTAGAGCCTGGCTGTATGCCAATAAGTGTTCGACCTTCTGAAGACCTGAGACTATGACCTGCCTTCCGAAAGCCTTGTGAGGATGCCAGAGAAATAGGCAATCCACAAGGAACAGTAGTAAATTCCATAATACTGATTACACATAATACCCAGTGCTATAGACATGCAAAAGAGGAAAGCTTAATCCAGTCTGGAAAACTAGAAAGGTGTCTTAGATGAGATTGCATCATTTGAACTTTTGCTATTTTAAAGTTCCTGCTAAAAATTGGCGCGAGTAACAATGGTTAAGACAAACAAAAATTAAACCTCAGTTTTGTTTTTGCAAGCTTACTTGTGTTTGTTTCATAAAGATAAAAGCTTAAGTGACTAAAATCAACAGTTTGTGCTCCTTGATATCCTCAAGGGAAAGTATTGTTCTTACACAAATGTATATTGTGAAAGTCTCACACAATGTCTAGTGCTCAGTAGGTGTGTAACAAATGTGAATTCAAAGGGATCTGGCAAATATGTGAAGAGTCTCAATGGAAGCATCAGGCTTAATAAAGATGTGATCACTAAGATAAATTGGTAAAAAAAGAATAATAATAGAGATAAAAATTATTGAAGTCTGCATGTCATCTTGACCCTGAATTTTAAAATGCAGACCTTCTAAAATTACAAGAGCTAAAAATTCCTGTGGGAACTATACTTGTTCTCAAATCTGACTAACTTCATCAAAGGATCTCTTGGGAGCATTAAAAAAGATATTTATGAGGAATTAAGTCCCAGTTGATCATCTAAGATGTCAGCAGTTTAGCTCAGAAAAGTAGAACACTTGTATGTGTGAGACCCTGGGTTTAATTTTCCCCCCAAAGTCGTTTTAAATGAAGAAATCAAATGTAGGACAAACTCATCATCATTCTAAAAAGCATTTACAAGGAAATTAAGAATCACTCATCCCCAAACCCACCTTAGGGGTGAAAGCCTAAGTAAAACATGTTTAAATTTGTAGGGGAAAAAAATAGAGGGCCAGTCGTGGGCAACTCCTCGCAGAATGTCTCCACCCAGCCTGAGAACTAAGCCTCGGCCCCGTGCCCGCCCAGGAGGGGAAAGGTATTTCTCTCTCTCGCCTCTTTCTCTCCGGGGATGAAGGGCGCGGTGGCCGCCATATTAAGATGACCACAGATTGGGTTTTCAAGCCTGCAATTATCTAATATCTGGAAGAAATCTCCCTGGACTTCTTGTTAAAGTACAGAAATTCAAAACGGCGCGGCCGCTACTGCGGCCGCACGACCTTATTTGTCTTCACAGTAGGTCTGACTCTAGTGGGGTACTCCTAACAACAATAGTGAGGTTTGTGTTGAAATGTTGAATGTAACCAAAGTAAACAGAATGTAAAATGAAACTTATCAGTTACAAGGTAGGGGGTGGGGGGCGGGATGGGAGGTGTACTGTGTGGGTTTTTTTTTTTTTTTGGTGGTGGTATATGGGCACTGGTGAAGGGATGGTTGTTTCAGCATTGTATAACTGAGACCTAAGCCCGAAAGCATTGTAATCTTCCACACAGTGATTTAATAAAATAAAATTTAAAAAAAAAAAATAGAGGGCCAGATTGCCCAGGGCGCTGTTCCTGGTGCTGTGCTTGGGACTCACCCCTACAGCTATGCTCCAAGACTATATATGGTGTGTTCAGGATTCAATCGAGGGTCAGCAGGAGGCAAGGCAAGTGCCATAACCCCAGTGTCAAAAGAGTATTAACTAAAATATTTTAGCTACCCAAAGTTGGAGCACATTTCTCACATCCTTCTCTCCGATTTTTCTACCAATCGCATCACTACCCACTATCAGTGTTTACACCATTAAGAGTTTATATGCTACTCTTGCTGGTCTCAATGCCAAAACTTTAAAACTTAAGGAATCTCTTTTGTTTCCCACTTTGGAAAAAATGTTTAAAAAGCTTTCTGGAGGGCCCCTCACTGAGCATCCCCCTTGGTGCCCGCGTGATCTGCACGTGGCACCCGGACCCCATCTCCAACCAGTGTCCAACAGACAGGGACCACGCCCCTCACGCCGCTGAGCCTGCAGCTCATGCTTCCTCATCCAGGTGCACCTCTTTCCCTCACTGACCATACCAGCCCTTGGTGCCCACGCAAGGCCCCAGGACCCCATCTCCAGCCAGCGTCCAGTGGCCAAAAGGCGCGGGGCCTCTTTGGTAGTGGGCGTGGCCCCGCTGTGTTGGGCGTGGTCGCAGGGGGCGGCCAAAGTTATTTTCCCCTGTTCTAGTGTACTTGACAGGTGTTGTTTCAATCCCCGTTAATTAACTGTGTAGATCTCCCAAGTTACCTCAAACACAAAAGGTTAAATTAACCACTAGCCTACTCCAATTACACCACAATATCGAACACTAACGAAAAGAGAAATTAGCTCTAGTGAACTGGAAGGTCCCACCTCCATACAACAGTAAGAGCATGAAGAAATAGCGCAAATCCCCTCAGCAAGGAGAGGATGAAGACAACAGTCCAGAAGCCTCAGCAGGGGTTTCCCACAAATGTGATCTCTCTGATAAAGAATTCAGAGAAGAAATTCTGAGAATGTTCATAGAACTTAAAGAAATGGTGGAGCAGTCAACGAAGAAATTACAGGAAGAAATAGGAAAGCTACATTCAGAAATGTTGCAAATAAGAGACACTGTAGACAAAATTAAAAACAGTGGGAGCCCTCAACAATAGAATGGCTACAGCTGAAGATAGAATTAGTGACTTGAAGATGAGCAACAAAAATCCCACAGGCTACAACAAACAAATTGGAAAAGACCTTAAAATAGCTCTAGAGTGAATCAGAGACCTAGGGGATGATGCCAAGAGGAATAATATAAGAATCATTGGAGTTCCAGAAGGACAGGGAGGCAACCCTAATGAGAAAGCCACAGTTAAAGAAATCATTGCTGAAAAGTTCCCAGAGCTGGATAATGCAGATGTTCAGATCCTAGGAGCCAGAAGAGTGTCAGCTAGAAGGGACCCTAATAAAAAGACTCCAAGACATATCATAGTCAGAATGATGGATGCCACGGATAGGGTCATAATACTGCAAGCAGCAAGGTCAAAAACAGAAATCACATACAAAGGAGCACCCCTTAGATTCACAGAAGACTTATCAGAGGAAACCCTCCAAGCCAGAAGACAATGGTGGGAAATAATGAAAAAACTCAATGAAATGAATGCCTCACCACGAATACTTTATCCAGCCAGGCTCTCACTCAAACTCAAGGAACCATACATAATTTCATGGATAAACAACAACTAAGGAACTTCATAGACTCAAAACAAAAATTAAAAGAAGGACTAAAGGGGCTTTTGTAAGACAAGGAAAAACCCTACAAGAACAACAAACACCACAGAAAGATGACACAAAATCCCATGACAATAATCTCTCCCAATGTGAATGGCCTAACTGCACCAATTAAAAGACACAGAGTAGCAAAACAGGTTTGGAAACAAAACCCAACATTCCGTTGCCTACAAGAAACACTCCTGAACAGTCAAAGGAAACACAGACTCAAAGTCAAAGGATGAAAAACAATCCTGCAAGCAAACAACTCCCTCAAAAAAGCTGGGGTGGCTATACTAGTATCCAACAACATAGATTTCAGGTTGAAAAAGATTAGAAAGGACAGTGAAGGTTATTTTCTATTTATCAAGGGATATGTACAACAGGAAGAAATCACACTCTTAAATGTATACGCACCTATTGAGCGACCAGCTAAATACTTAAAACAAGTCCTAACAGACTTTAAGGAGGACACTTCTAATAGCACAATGGTAGTCGGAGACTTCAACACCGCCATATCACCTCTGGATAGATTGACAAGAATAAAACTCACCAAGGAAATACTGACACTGAAGGAAAAAATAGAAGAGAGAGGCCTAATAGACCTATACAGAGCTTTACACCCCAAAAAGAATGAATACACATTCCTTTCCAGTGTACACAGAACATTTTCCAAAATAGACCATGTACTGGGCCACAAAACATACCTCAATAGAATCGGAAAAATAGAAATTGTATCAACTATCTTCTCAGACCATGATGCACTAAAGATAGAAGCTAACCACACACAGAGGCAGAGAATCAAAGTAAACACCTGGAAATTAAACGGCTCAGTGTTGAACAATGAGTGGGTCAGGAAGGAAATCAAGGAAGAAATCAAGAGATACCTCGAAACAAATGAGAATGAAGACATGAGATACCAAAACCTATGGGATGCAGCTAAAGCTGTGTTAAGAGGAAAATTTATAGCTCTGCAAGTATTCCTTAGGAAGGAAGAAAGGGCCTACACAGATAGCTTGACTTCACAGCTCAAGGCCTTAGAAAAGGACCAGAAAATGGAACCCAAACCAGACCGAAGGAAAGAAATAATAAAAATTAGAGCAGAAATTAATGACAAGGAAACCCAGAAAACAATCCAAAAGGTCAATGAAACCAAGAGCTGGTTTTTTGAAAAAATAAACAAGTTTTATAAACCACTAGCAAGACTCACAAAGAAAGAGAGAGAACCTTAGTAAACCGAATCAGGAATGAAAAGGGGGACATCACAAGAGAAACCAATGAAATTCAAATGATCATCAGAGACTACTTTGAAAGTCTGTGCACCATGAAACAAGAGAACCTTAAATAAATGGATGAATTCCTTGACTCCTACAATCTCTCAAGACTGAACCAAGAAGATTTGGAATTCCTGAATAGACTCATTAATATCAAGGAAATTGAAATATTGAAACTGTAATCAAAAGCCTTCCCAAAAACAAAAGCTCAGGTCCAGATGGATTCACTGGTGAATTCTTCCAAACATTTAAAGAAGACCTGTTGCCAGTTCTCCTCAAGCTTTTCCATGAAACTGAAAAAAACACGAACTCTCCCAAACAGTTTCTATGAAGCACATATCTCTCTAATACGAAAAGCAAACAAAGACACCACTAAGAAAGAAAATTATAGACCAACATCCTTGATGAACACCGATGCGAAGATCCTCAACAAAATATTAGCAAATAGGATCCAACAACTCATCAAGAAGATCATACACCATGACCAAGTGGGATTCATCCTGGGGATGCAAGGATGGTTTAACAATCAGAAATCAATCAACATAATCCGTCGTATCAACAAAAGTAAAGATAAAAACCAGATGATAATATCAATTGATGCAGAGAAAGCATTTGACAAGATCCAACATCTGTTCATGAGGAAAACCCTCACCAAAATGGGTTTTGGAGGAACTTTCCTCAAGATAGTCGAAGCCATCTACCACAAGCCTATGGCAAGCATTATCCTCAATAGGGAAAAACTAAAGGCCTTTCACCACTTCTGTTCAATATAGTACTGGAAATACTTATGATAGCTGTTAGGCAAGAAAAAGATATCAAGGGCATCCAGATAGGAAAGGAAGAAATCAACTCTCACTATTCGCAGACAATATGATACTATATCTCAAGAAGCCTAAAGCCTCTACCAAGAAACTCTTAGAAACAATAGACTTGTATAGTAAAGTTTCAGGCTATAAAATTGATACCCAAAAATCCATGGCCTTCCTATATGCAAACAATGAGACAGAGGAAAGGGACATGAAAAAAGCAATCCCATTCACAGTTGTGCCCCAGAAAATCAAGTACCTCAGAATCAGCTTAACTAAGGAAGTAAAAGACCTGTACAAAGAAAACTATAAGACGCTACTTCATGAAATTAAAGAGGTGAGGAAATGGAAACATATCCCCTGCTCATGGGTAGGGAGAATAAACATTGTCAAAATGGCAATACTCCACAAACCATTATACAGGTTCAATGCGATCCCTATAAGGATACTCATGATATTCTTCAAAGAAATGGATCAAGCAATCCTGAAATTCTATATGGAACAACAAACGCCCACGGATTGCTAAAACAGTTTTTGGGAAAAAGACGATGGGAGGCATCACCCTCCCCAACCTTAAACTTTACTGCAAAGTGGTAATAATCAAAACAGCATGGTACTGGAACAAAGGCAGAGCCTCAGACCAATGGAACAGGGTGGAATATCCCTACACAACCCCAAATGTATGACCATCTAATCTTTGATAAGGGAGCAAGAAATGTGAAGTGAAGCAAGGAAAGCCTCTTTAACAAATGGTGCTGGCACAACTGGACAACCACATGCAAAAGAATGGGCTTAGACCTCGACCTGACACCAAGCACAAAAATCAGATCAAAATGGATTAAAGACCTCAACATCAGACCACAAACCATAAGGTACATTGAAAACAATGTCGGCAAAACCCTCCATGATACTGAAGCTAAAGGTGTCTTCAAAGATGACATGCAACCAAGATAAAGCAGAGATAAACAAATGGAACTACATTAAACTAAGAAGTTTCTGCACCGCAAAAGATACAGCAACCAGAATACAAAGACTATCTACAGAATGGGAAAGGATATTCACCCAATACCCATCAGATAAGGTGTTGATATCAAGGGTATAGAAGGCGCTGCTTGAACTCTACAAGAAGAAAACATCCAATCCCATCAGAAAATGGGGTGAAGAGATAAACAGAAACTTTCCCAAGGAAGATATACGAATGGCCAAAAGGCACATGAAAAAGTGCTCTACATCACTAATCATGAGGGAGATGCAGATCAAAACAACCATGAGATACCACCTCACAGAGACTGGCACACATCCAAAACAACAAAAGCAATCACTGTTGGAGTGGAAGTGGGGAGAAAGGGACCCTTCTACATTGCTGGTGGGAATGCCGACTGGTTTAGCCCTTTTGGAGAACAATTTGGACGCTTCTCAAAAATTTAGAAATTGAGCTCCCATTTGACCCAGCAATACCACTTCTGGGAGTATATCCCTGAGAAGCAAAAAAGTATAGTCAATGGAGGCCGGAGCGATAGCACAATGGGTAGGGCGTTTGCCTTGCATGCGGCCGACCTGGGTTTGATCCCCGGCATCCCATATGGTCCCCCAAGCACTGCCAGGAGCAATTCCTGAGAGCAAAGCCAGGAGTAACCCCTAGCATTGCTGGGTGTGACCCAAAAAGCAAAAAAAAAAAAAAGTATAGTCAAAATTACATCTGCACTTATATGTTCATCGCAGCACTGTCTACAGTAGCCAGTATCTGGAAAAAACCCGAGTGCCCGAGAACAGATGACTGGTTAAAGAAACTCTGGTATATCTATACAATGGAATACTATGCTGCTGTTAGAAAAAATGAAGTCATGAACTTTGCATGTAAGTGGATCAAGTGGATCAACATGGAAAGTATCATACTAAGTGAAATGAGTAAGAAAGAGACAGACAGACTTAGAAAGATTGCACTCACCTATGGAATATAAAATAAAGAGTAGGAGACTAATATCCAATAATAGTAGAAATAAGTACCAGGAGGTTGACTCCATGGCTTGGAAGCTGGTTTCACATGCTGGGGAAAAAGGCAGCTCCGATAGAGAAAGGAAGACTAAGTAAAATGTGGTTGGAGATCCCATGCGGGAAGGGAGACGCGTGCCGAAAGTAGACTAGAGTCTGAAAACAATGGCCACTCAATACCCCTATTGCAAACCATAACACCCAATTGCAGAGAGAGATCAAAAGGGAATACCCTGCCACAGAGGCAGGGTGGGGTGGGGGGAGATGGGATTGTGGGGTGGGAGGGATACTGGGTTTAATTGGTGGTGGAGAATGGGCACTGGTGGAAGAATGTGTTTGCAAACATTGTATGAGGGAAAAACAAGCTCGAAAATGTGTAAATCTGTATTTGTACCCTCATGGTGACTCACTAATTAAAGAATTTTTAAAAACTATGAAGACAACAACAACAACAAAAAACTTTCTGGAGGGAAAGAGAGTATAGACTAGAAGTAGTTGTAGTGCTTATCCTTCTGTTTTTCATAATGACTATTATTTTCGAAGTTACTCAACTGTTTGAGAAATTAAAAAGTACAAAAATCACTGGATTTCATAAAGACAAATCCAGCTATGTTAAATTATCACAAAATCCTAGCCTCAGGACCTAGAGTAAATGAAAACAAGTCCAATATGCCCAGGGAGAAAAACCATTTTAGTGGGAAGTAAATTTATGTCTTTTAGCATGTGTGCGGCTCAAGAGCTATTGTACACACCCAGGAGAGAAGACTGAGCTACATCACAAACATAGGGACAACTTTGCAGGTTCCAAATATGCTTCACAGCTAAGTCTCCCTGTTGCTTTTAGAATAGGCTCACATAACATAACATCTAGAGTGATGTTATTCATAATTGCCAGGCTGTAGTGTTGTGATTTTATAGGAGAATTTTCATTTCAGAGTCAGGTGAAAAGTTGGAAGCCATCTAGTACCATGAACCATTTGTTAACTGATTTGCATCAAGATAAATGCAGAGATTAAGAGTGTGACTTTAAAAACACTATAGTCACAATAGTCAACAGTTAGAAAAAATACATGCCTATCAACAGATAACTAGATGAAATGTGGTGTTTATGTACAACGGAATACTATTTAACTATAAAAGGATGAAGGAGTCCTGCTATTGGCAACAATATGGATGGATAGAAGAAGAGGATGTAATTCTCATTGAAGCAAATCAAATATTAATACTACATGAATGCTCTTGGATTACGTAAGCAAAATGTACTAAATAAAGCTAACATAAATTTAGACTAGAAGACCTAACTACTGGTTATTAGAATGAAGGGAAAAAAGATACTAGTGGGTAAATTGAGTGAAAGAAATTAATTGGTGAAAGATGGAGTTAGAATTTTAGAGGTAAACATAATGTAATATTCATTGTTATTAAATTATAATGATGCTCACCTGTGTAAGCACAAAAAAGAAAAGAAGATGAAAATCCTCGGATGGCTGCTCCTGCTGCTGGATACATGTGTGCGTTCCGTAGCCCTGAGCTGCCTCCCCGCCTCCCCACCTCCTCAGGGCCCCCCAACAGAGACACAGAAAGACTGGGAGACGGGGAGGCTGGGGACCACAGTCAGATGGTGAAAATGGTCCGTTTAATGTAGAGTTGCTAGCGTACTTATAGAACATCTGAAGGGGGGTTGAGGTAAGCACAGGTGTGGTTGTCATTTACATAGACAAACATTTGGCAGAGGAAATTCTTTTAGGGAGATCAACTCAAAGAGACACTCTGTCTCCCTGGGACAACTGCATTGCTTTTATGTTTCCCTCTAATTGTATAAGTTATCGATACTTGATACTTGCAGTTGTTTGGATAAACAGAGTAAGAGACAAAGATCACAACACTTAGTTCTCTGAGTTAAGAGCAAACAAGGCTTTAAACACTTGGTTGTCTGGGCTCTGAGGGCAAGCAAGTCTTTACCGTAAATCCCAGACTAAGTCCTCGGGACAGTTTAGCTAGTCCTTCCCCGGGGGGGTCCTGTCTCTAAAGTTGTAACAGTTTGCATGAAAACCATGCATTTATGCTTTCTAGAATATCTCATTTCGCTGCTGGGTAGTTTTGCCACTAGCCCTGGGTCCATCCCAGTCCCATGGCGGGACCTCCCCTTTAAGGTGTCAGGAACTACAGAAACTGAAGCCTGAGTCAAGCAGTTATGATCAAGTAATTATGCCCAGAAGCAGATATATTTCAGAGTCAATCTACTCCCAAATATTAGGAGCATAGTAGTAATGGTCTTTCTGTGTTTAACCAAAGAACATTGCTCTATGGTAACATATAAGAAGGCTATAGGGGAAACAGAAAAGCAAGTACAAATATATAGCACTTCAAATACAAAGCAGTATCAATACTAGTTCAGAATTACCAGAAAGTTTTGTTTTACAAGCAGTCGAGATTAACATGGGGGTCTGTGACAATTCCAGGTAAAATACATGGGAAAGATTACAAATAAACTTTAACTAAGTTAGGGATGCTAGCAAGGGTAATATAAATTCCTCTAGGAGGAAGAAAGGAGACAATGCACTGATAAAGCCTAAAGCACTTAGGGTTAATATCCAACACTCACCTGAGACCATGATGTCATAAACCAATGTTACTTTAATAGAAAATATTTTCTATTCAATTATCAATGGAAAGAATACACAGATATATTTATAGCAATTTGTTGTATCTGTTGCATCTCATAGTAAATAAAAAGCTTGGGATGAAATCAGTATGACATTGTTTAAAAATTCTATTTTTAAACAATTTTAAATTCAGGGATCTAGGCAGGGAAGGCGCTTTCCCTGTATGCTGCCAATCGGGTTCAATCCTTGGCACCCATTTGGTCCCAGAGCCCCACCATAGAATCCCTGAGTGCAGAGCCAGGAGTAATCCTTGAGCACCACAAGGTGTGGCCCCCCAAAAAAACCAAAAATGTTCTATTTCACAAAATTTTCAATCCTATTATTTTAGAGGGCTAATTTCCAAGCAGGACTCAAGGAGCCAGAAGCCTCCCCAAGTGATTCTTGCCTAATTAGGCTAGAGAGTCAAGGTAAAAGTTTGAAAACAAGGTGCTGCTATGTCCTGGGGGGTAATCTATTTCCCCTCTGCAGTGCTGAGGAGCCTCCAAGGTTGTGTCCACAACCTGCTGATGGGGACCAGGTGGGTAGTATCAGGGATCAAACCAGCTTGGCCACAAGCAAGGCGTGTGCCTTAACACCTAGAGTGTCTCTGGCTGCCCTTGGGATATTTGTTTAAATGCCACTCCTACAAGAAAACCTAGAACTGTCCTTCCTTGCGGTTGCGGTTGCGGTGAGATATTCCCAGGTGTTTCACCTGGGGCCTATGAAAAGACCAGCATGCAGAGGTGCAATTTCTTAATATCTTGCTTTTGAGAAAGTGGCACACTGATTACCTGTATTAATTATCAGGGACAGCAGGATGATGTGACTACCATTAAAATTATAATGATTGTATTTACATTGAGAGGGGAACGGAAGAAAACCATATGCCTAGAATATCAATCTTTCCAAAGGCAAGGTTTAATCTTCTTTTTATACCTTTGTACTTTTCTTTTCTCCCTAAGCTATCTTCAGGGAAGAATGATAAGCCTAAAATATGGGTTGATGCTGAAGGAGAAATTGTAATTTTCAAAATCTCCCCTTTGGCCTGTGTTATAGATTCACAAAGGAATTGGTCCTTGCTTAGAAGAGCATCTATTTTGGGGGCAGAGTAGAAAATAAAACTGAATATTGTGAAAAATGTTGGAATTTTTAAGGTGATAAGGAAGGACACTCCAGGGAGAGACTAGAGATCAAGTGCCTAGGAAAGAGATTTCTAGCTGCAGAGAAAGGCTGAGGATGTTAGGACATTGTCTCTAGGTTCCATTTAAATTATTTGTCATACCAGACTTCTATACATAGTCATTTTTCTCTATTAGTTCAAGCCTTCGATTAAATAATATCCATCCAAGTACTTTGTAGTAATGAAACTCCCGGAAAAGAAACAATAAAATATGTGTGTGATGCCCAAGCATTGAGGGAAGTGTTGGGTACATTTCCCACCTGAGGCAAATTCACAAGTTCTTAGGACACCAGTGGCAGTAGTAGATACAGAGCAAAAATGGAAAATCCTGTGGGATCAGGAAAGTGAATAAATACTGCCCAGAACGTCAATAGGTTTCTGTAAGCTAGAGAAACCTATGTTTGTTGAGCATAGCCAACAAAGATATCCGTGGATGAAAACTGGGTTTCTCACTCAACATTAGAGCAAAACAGAAAATATTTATTTAGAACTGAGTTTCCCAAATTTATCTGACCTGCTCCCCCTGTTTTGTTTTAAATTAAATGTGGTCAGGGAAAGCATTGTCCAGTATCCCTTGTGACACAAAGACTCCATTTTTGCAGGGAGAGGAGGGAAGGGATGATCGGGGTCTTATGCAGGGGGCTCCTCACAGGCCCCATCAGTCCCTGGTCTTAGAGCAACCTCTATGCTATACCGGAATACCTCACAGGGAGCCGGGCCCAGGTATCAGCCCTTCCTTGCAGTGTTTTGCCTGGCAACCTGATCCACAAGAATAAATCCTTGGGAGCCCGGCATCCTCAAGGTAGAGAACTGGGGGAAGATGAGGTATGAATCTGAACGGAGGTGTGAGCGTCCTGCAAATCAAGCCAATGATAATGAACCTGTATAAGCTTGGCTTCTAATTGCTGAATTTGTTGTCTAATAAAAGCCAAGATTCGATTAAAAACACAAGGGCCAACAGTAACTAACAATAATACAGCTGACAGTGGACCCAACAAGGGGAGTAAGTAATCTTAAATCCTACTCTGAGTTTAGTCATGGAATCGCGGACCACTCCTGTGTGATCTGCATAAAAACAACATTAAAAACAGCATTCCTTCCCTAGGGCAGCACATAATCCTCCCCTGTTGCAACAATAATAAGTCTAGTCCTCTCCTGTTCTGCAACACCACTTCAGACAGGAACGTCAGGGATTTCTCGAGATGACTGATGGAGATTTCGATCCTCTCCAGATCCTCATCAGTAGCTGCTCGAAGGGATGAGAATCTGCTCTGCTGGGCTGTGAGTGAATTGATACCAGTCCTGGCTCCTGCCAGTCCAGTTCCAAACAGCTGCCAGTCCAATTCCAAACAGCGTGGTTATGGTTAGAGTGGATATCACCTCCATCTTCTGAATGGGGTGATGGGTTACCTGTGGGGATAAAGAGTATCCTTCACAGTAAAGGATTCAGGGAAGCACAGTGACCATCACAACCTGCCACCCCATTTTCATGGAAAAAAAAGAAAAAGAGTGCTGCTGTGGAAATCTCCCTCCTTAAAGCTAACAAATTAGAACCTCAGAGGGACTCAGTGAACTGAACCATCTGATAAACCAAAATGGATTTGTTGGGTTACAGGGCAGAGCTGTGATGATGAACGCTTTTAACGAGTGCTTATTGCCCTTTCTACCTTATCACAATCTCTCATGAGCCTAAATAGACATTGGTCAGATATTGTTATAATTGCACATGAAGAGTGAGATTCCCGAAAGTGAGAGTCAAAGGGAGAACTCTGGTTTCTATACAAATGATGTCTGCATCAAAATAGATAGGAATCTTCTTTAACAGTGCCGATGTGCCAGGGACAAGGTGCAGAGGAGGAACACATGTTAGACCTGGATTCAATCCTCGGCACTGCAAAAACTTAAATAAAAGAGTTATGAAATACGCAAAGCATATCCTCTTTGTGCAAGTGAGGATATCCTCTTTACCTTCCTCTGTATACCCCACATATTTCTCCCAACACTACATTTCCTGCGTAATAGTATAACTGGGATAAAAGAAGCAGAGGGTACAGGTAGAAAACAGTGCCTGGATACAGAGACTGTCATCCACTTGCCAGGTTCAGGGATGACTTTTAGAGTCACAATAAGTCTCAAATAGGTGGAGGCTGAAGAGAGTATGTGCTGCCTAACATCCTTGAAAAGACAGAGAACATCACAGAAGCATTGAAACTCTCTCAGGAAGAGAATTTATGAGAAAGCATTTCCTTTTCTCTTCCATTTTTGGATTATCTTATCCAACCCTTGTTTATCTTACTTCCACGTCTGCCCAAAAGGATTTAGTATATGCCCCAAATAAGTGCTCATTAGAGGGAGTGAAATAATATCAATAAAAAATACAAATATCCACTCTTTTTTGGTCCTTTACCCTTTGGGAATTCTTAAAAAATAGCTAGTTTCCTTAACTCTGTTGTTATTTCCACCACTTTGGGCATTTTATCAGAAACTCTAGACCACATGAGCATATTCTTATTCTAGTAGTCTTCCTAAAGAGAAGAAATAATATGAATCCTTTGTGTCTTTATCCAAAGAACATTTACAGTTGATAATAAACTTATATTAGAGTAGAAATACTAAATTTGGTGGCTTCAGGTTTTCAGCAATTTTCTTCCACAATCAGTGGACATAATGTTCAATATTAGGAATCTATGTGCGAAAACTGATTAATAAACAATGGGAGAGGAGTTTGGGGCATGAATCTTGGACTGTGGTGACATGGGAATAGTTGTGGAGCCTCATGGGCACTTTGGATGTGTGACAGTGCAGGAACTTTGTCTGTAAAATAAACTTTAACACTTTTGTAACCATATTACCTAAACTGTAATTAAAAATTATAAGAATAGGGATGGAGAGGTAGTACAGGGGTTAGGACACTTGCCTTGCATGCTACAGACTCTCATCCCATCTGTAATGATGGAATGAGATCCCCTTCATACAACCAGGAGTGATCCCCGAGCATAGAGCCAGGAGTAAGCCCTAAACACAACCAGGTCATGCCCCCAAACAAAACCGAGGGGAAAAACTATAAAAATATTAGTTGGTAGAGATGGGATATTAGAAATTTTGGATTCTAAGATCAAAAACTCTACTATATATTTGATCATGGGTAGTATTTCTACGGAACTGAAGCAATAGCACAGCAGGTAGGGCCTTGCATGCAGCCGACCCGGGTTCAGTTCCACCATCCCTCTCAGAGATCCTGGCAAGCTACCGAGAGTATCCCACCTGCAAGGCAGAGCCTGGCAAGCTCCCCATGGCATATTCGATATGCCAAAAACAGTAACAAGTCTCACAATGGAGACGTTACTGGTGCCCGATCGAGCACATGGATGAACAACGGGGTGACAGAGCTGCAGTATTTCTATAGAAGAATGACTCTCAGTCAAAATGAGCTAGAGATACAAACGTGTCAGCAAATTACCATATGTACGAATCTAATATTTGGCCTTCTATTAGCTATCAAACAGGGAAAAGATGGTAAAAGCAGCTCTTGGCACAATGCAGACTAGGGGGAAAGTCTAAGATTATCTAATGACATTTTTTTTCTTAAGGATTTCTTCAGATCTTTTTATCTTTTATTTTGCTTCTTTTAGAAGTAAGTAACATACTTCTGGCATTAAGTTTTTATGTCTATCCAAGTGTTTAAGTCAGACCTAACAAACTCTTACAGAATTCTACATGTTTGTGATTGATAAGGTCAGATCACACTCATCCTGTTTACCTATGTATGCACACACCTGACATTTAAATCACCAAAAGATAGATAGTTATTTTACAAATGGATAAGCGATAAGGTTCATAAATAGATCAATCTTTGGAGTAGGTACCCTTGTTAAACTATATAAAATACTTTCTCAGTTCTTTGAAAGGCTAGGTGCTTCTCATTATTCTGGATTCTTCTAATATTATCATTTTAGAGAATATTTTTCTGAATCTTTATTTAATAGTCCCCATTTGACCTACCCTAGTAAAATTAATTTTGTTCATAGTTTTATTACGACTGAACTCTTTCTTTCTTTCTTTCTTTCTTTCTTTCTTTCTTTCTTTCTTTCTTTCTTTCTTTCTTTCTTTCTTTCTTTCTTTCTTTCTTTCTTTCCTTTTTTCTTTCTTTCTTTCTCTCTCTCTTTCTCTCTTTCTCTCTTTCTTTCTTTCTTTCTTTCTCTCTCTCTCTCTCTTTCTTTCTTTCTCTCTCTCTCTCTCTCTTTCTTTCTTTCTTTCTTTCTTTCTTTCTTTCTTTCTTTCTTTCTTTCTTTCTTTCTTTCTCTCTTTCTTTCTCTCTCTCTCTCTTTTTTTTTGAGTAACTGACTTCTAAACTATAAACTCCAGGGCCAAAGAGATACTATAGAGATTAAGATATTTTCCTGACCTGTGACTGATCCAAATTTGATCTCCCAATCCAAAAAGTCCCCTAAGCACCATTAGGAGTGATCCCTGAGCACAGAGCCACAAGTAAGTCCTGAACATCAATAGGTGTGACCTAAAATGATCAACAAACAAAAAATATATAAGCTCCATGTGGGCAAGTAATTTGTTCTTAAGAGTTACATAATTTCCAGATGGCAGTGTCTTCTGCATGTAAAGCATATAATATGTTAAGATTTGGGGGTTATGGGGAAATGGTTGATGAGTAAATATGCTAGATTCCAGAGTTCCAGCTAAATGATAAATGAGGTGAAACACAAACTATGAATAAGAACTACATGGATGGAAAAACTGTGTCTTAAGAGAAGACAAAGGAGACCTCAGAGAGGGCAATAAGAGCTACAATGCAAGATCACTCCATCTGCCTCCAGTAAGAAACAGAAGGCTGTGATTTGGATTTGGAGTTGTGCTTTGCAGACTGCAGTGCTTACACTCATAAGGAAATTCTGATTCTTGGGGATTGTGTGAGTGAGGGTAGCATGGATAGCAGGTATCATTCAAAGAGGTTTTCCTCTAGAGAGCAGTGAGATCTCAGGCAGACTTCTTTAACTGAGTGCAGGGGAAGCTGATGAACCCCAGCAATAGTGGACAGCAGAGAGCCAGAAAATAGCCATGAAATCTAGGATGAAGTGGGAGATTCTCTACATGCTGCTGCTAGGGAAGCTGAAACCATCAGTTTTCCCTGTGGCTGCGAGTGGTGGCTTTGGCTGCTTGTTCAGGGTGGAGAGTGACAACTTGACTCTTATTGGTGGAATTGATGTCTTCAAGTTCAGGAATTCCATTGTGGAGTTTATTGAATGCTAATTGAGTCCCTGTGACCATCTAATGAGAAGCTTCTTTCTGCAACAGACTTGGGTTCTAGAAAGTTTCTGACCCATCCTGTCTGGGGCTGTCACTCAGATTGTGTTCACCCAAGATAATCTTGCCTCTAGATAGAGCAGAGAGTACCTGAATTGAATATAGCTTGTAAAGTGGGCACTCTTTTCCTGATGCTACCTATAAACTGAGAATTTCAGTAAAACTGAGATGCCTTCATTTTCTTTCCCTGTGACTTTTCCTGGGACCTAGACTTGGATATAATCTAATATCTGTAGCTCCTACATCACTCTCCTCCAGACTGCACCTTAGTTAAAATGTTGGGTAACAGAATATACAAATTAGGGCTAGATTTCAGAGGAGAAGGGTAAGTCATAACCTGAAGTAGTTGGAAAATTGCAGAACCAGCATGCAAAGGAAGTTGAAGATCTTGCTTCCCTCAGCGTAGACACTAGCGGCTTTATGAAAGAAATAAAATTATTATATCATTCAAGAGTAAGCCCTCTGATCCCCACTCTCTCTGCTTCTAATCTGAATTGACAATAGATTTCCAATCATTTAAAAGGTGCTGGACTATTAGTTCATGATGCAATAGAAACTGCAGTGTCCTAAGTTTATATAATCTTGATACCAGACTTGCCTAGCAAACTAAAAGGCAGCTGTTCAATTCAACACAGAAGAATTTATAAGCAAACTTAAACAAAATGAGGAAGCAGAGTAATTTTCCAAAAATGATGGAGCAAGCAAAAATCCAGACAAAACGTAAAAATGCAATGGATCAAATTGTAACTCGACCAAAGGGGAAATTAAAATAATTTATAGCAATATCAACTGAAAAACTAGGTGCATCTAAAAATTTTATTTTTAAATAAAAGAATGTATTCCTCTAGGCATTTTAAGAGAGAAAATGTTTAGGCTTTGTACCTTTCAAAGTGCACTCGGGAAAATATTTTCTCAGCACAAATTGAGAGATACCAAACCCTAACATGTGTTGGTACATGCAACTTCTTTTCACATTTATTTCAGAGATGAAAATCCCTGATTCCTTCCATTTTTCCTGTAAGCCATATTCCTCAAAATTCTTCAGTGGATTCTGACATCTAACAGGTGCTTGAATAACTTAACCTGATGTCAAGAACCAGAGGTGGAAGGTCACACTACACTTCATCCCATCTCCCTTTCTCTATGCCTAACACTCCCAAGTAGTGGAACCTGTGCACCACTCCCAGTGACATTAGGCCAATTGACCACTGGGCCAGATGATTCAATATACCTGAGTGCCTGAGACTAGCAGGCCAGACAGTGGTGCAAGGGACCTCCAAGGAGATGAACAGTGATGCTCAATCATCCATAAAGTGCCATGCATGAACAGGGTGAGCCCTATGCACCCTAATCCCTGTATTATCTCTCCTACTCTTGAGGTCTACTGATAGAAAATTTAGTGACAAATCTGAACAAGTTAATTTTTGTTGAAATGTTTCTTGCCTTCCTGATCACTTCTTTACTATTTATTTATCCTTAACTCAACCCCTACGTTTTGTTAAACCTTCACAAATTTATTATTTTTTTTTGTCTGCTAGATAAACCCCCTTGGCTGTGGTTCCTTTCACAGGCTTTCTTTCTCCTGTGAAGGTTCCCATGGACACGCTAAAAGGTCAATAAAACTTCTGTTTCACTTGTCATTCTGACTTTGTCAATTTAATTTTCAGACAGACCCACTAAGAAGATCAAGGAAAACTTTCATCCCTTCAAACATCAGTTAAATCTCAGGAAAGGAAGTAAAAAATTCACTTCTTTATTGAGCCTTTTGAATTTTGTATTGTTTGTATTTTTATTCAAGCATCTTACTCACTTTAATAACAAAACATAAAAGTAATGAAAATTTCCAAAAGCACTTAGCTTTGGGTGGAGGAAAGTGACTATAAGTATTAGGAAAAAAAGAATATAAATTGCAATTTTAAAACAAGCTATTGTATACCATCAAATATTAGTTGTCATATTTTGGTGAAGCAAGAAAGTAGATAAATGTTTTCTGTTTAAAGTTATATAGCATATGCACTTGAGATTCCACATAGAAAAAATACTTCAGGTTTCTTTTACCCAACAATAATACATGAATAAGAAAACAGACAATTTAATTATGTCTAATAGAATTAAATAGCTGTGGAAACATTTTAAAAAGAATGTAGTGGTGGTGCCATTGAGAAATAACAATTATAGAATTCAATAGGAAAATAGAGGATGGTGCACAGACATTAGATCACATATACAAAATGAAAGTGAACTTAGAAAAGCAAGAGAATCATAAAGCCTTTTGCACTCTTAGAAAAAGTTCCAGCTCATATCTAAAAGACAGTACTCAATAAGTTTGGGGGTCAATGGAATGAAAGAATATACTTGGTCAACTTAATAAACAATTTAATTTTAAGAAAAATAGTATTTCCATAGAAAATAAAATAATAATCATTTTCTCTAGAAAATAAAACCAGAAATGTATAATAGTATAAAAGCAATAGAAACCTCTATCCCAAGTTTACTAGATACATAAATAGTGATTGTGAAGTAGGAGTGGTGATAGCAAGTTTCTGCATATATCCAAAATTTCCAGCTTCTTTATATTTTCAAAGATGAAAATATTGACTTATTAAGATGCTTGGACTAGAGTTGGAAAGTAGAAAATTTTATTGAAAAGTAGAAGAGAACGGAAAATAAACTCCCCTGTGTGGGAGGAACTTAGCATACGTAGTTAACTATGGCTCTTTTGGTGGTTCTTTATAGAAACATGGGGTGGGGTCTTTGTGTTACAGAGAATTCGGGGAAGGTCAAGATAAGGCATTACATAGGTCTTTTTAATAAAATCTTGACTCTTTGTCTTTCTTGTCAACTGACAAGACTGTTATAGAGAATTCAAGAATCCAACAGATCCTTGTCTGGCCATTTTCTAAGATATTTCCCATTATCTTTGCCTCTGGGTGAGTCTAAACTCTGAGGGGAGAACTTTATTTGAACAGCTGTTAACTCTCTGGTTATCAGATAGATTACAGGAATTCACAGGAAGTAAAAAATGAAGGATGGGGCTTTCAAAAACGGGACAGCTCATAGCAGCTGACAAAAGTAAACTGAGGTTTCCTTTTCTAATTGACAGTTTTCCACAGAATCACTTAGAGATGGAAGATGGTGAAACCTCTGTTATCTTCACATCCTTGTCTCCCAGTGCGAAGGATGAGGAAGAATGGGGAGGTGCACTGATGGGAAGTATGTAGGGTCCTAGTCTCTGAGTGCTGCTTATTCCATTCATGGTCTCAGGTTAAACTTCACTCACATGACACACTTGACTTCGGATGAAATTGGAAAAGATATTCCTGTATGGAAGAAGAAAAGAATGTGTGTTTGTTAGGCAGTTAAGCAGCTGCATTACTAAGTGTGAAGCAACTCCCTCTAGATCACCCAAAACTGAACAGTTCTTGTTTGATACCATAGTATATATGTGGCACAGTCGAAAATAGCATGAACCTCCTCTAGCAGTTCCTTAAGGACCTGCAAATCTAATATTTTGGGGAAGATGCTTATATTTTTGTTTAGGAGAAAATTAAGATGAAGGAGGAGTACGTAAAAGGAATCTGATTAAAGCCCTTGGGAAATCATACTGTGTTTTGTGTGAGCAAGAGATGTGGAAGGAGAAGTTATATGGGAAATTATAGCAGAAGGGCAAGGGAATGGACAGGGGAAAGATCTGGAAGAGGTAAGGGAGAAGTTTTGAAAAACACAAAAACAAGAATAAAAGAGGTTTCAAGAAGCTAGAGAAAATTTTATTGGCCTTTCAGTGACACTTACTCCTAAATATATTAACAGCATGAGCAAACTAAGCTATAAATACAAATACAGTCTTACAAATAAAAAGCCTCTACTCTACCAGCTGCAGAGCTGACCAGGGTGACCATAATCAGAGGTGACCTGAGTTTGACCCAAATTTTGTAATTGGTTAATGGGTAATTGAATCTCCTGCTCATTAGGACAATTTGAGTCCTTTCTTAATACTTTCATTTGATTTTAATTGCCCCCCTTTGTCATATCAAACAAGGCATTCCATAGTTGCTTTAAACAATTATTTCTGCAAATTAAGTTGAAGTTACTAGCTTTAAAAAATTTAATAAACTCAGGAGGACAAGGAATATGGCTCAGTGGTCAAGTACAAACTTGGCATACATGAAACCTGGATTCATTCCCAAGCACTGCAGAAACCAAGACCAAAATAACCATAAGCCTTGTGGATATGAGTAGTACAAATTTTTCCACAAGATAGCTGCTATATCCTTGTTTGATGCCAAAGTCAAAGAGGGTCTCAATATCAGTTGTTGCTACAGATGACAAAAGGATAGTTCTCACAGAAGTTGGAAAAAGATAGAATACTAATCGGACATAGATTATGTATTATTAAAAAGTATTTACTAAGAAACATATAGATACATAAGCAATGCTACCCATTCCATATTAATTGTAATATTTGATCCATTTATTTCTAATAATATTTGAGATAAACATCTTCCTAAATGGTCTCTGATAATCCCCACTTAGTGTTGTTCATGAGTTTTTATAGTTACCTCCTACATTGCGTGGTATTAACTCTGTGTGGCCAAGAGGATAAGCAGAAGGTATAATATATTAAGGCTAAATTAGAAGATAATTTTTTATCAGATAAAGAGGGTTTGACTTTAAAATCTGATAAGATTTCAGCAAGATTAGAATAACAGCTTCAGAGTCCAATTATTTCATCAGAAAGATTCTGTAAACATTTTTAGAGCATGGTTTATATATCCACTCAATCTAGATCTTCTTTAAACATTTAAGGGTGTTGACCTATAGTTGTCTAAGCAGAAGTTAAAGGTAGAGAAAGACTTTAAACACGGATTTGTAGGTTTGACTTTTAAGGCTTAAATCCCAGTGAGAGGAGGAAGGTCACAGAATATTTAAGATAATTATTTTTAAAGACAGACTCCGACTCTGGGCTGTAAGAATAAAAAACACTGTCAAATAAAATAAGATTGCTGCACCTCCACACTTGTACAAATAGGATAAAGGACGGAAAAATACTCACCTGAAAACACATTCTGATTACAGTGGAAAAGGGATGATTCAGAAAGTGAAACCAAGAGAAACTAGGCAGAATAAATTGCATCAGGAAACAGCCCCCTTAAAACACAATCAGAAACTGATTAAATATCTCTCCACTTGCAACTGTTTATCACCAGGGTATTCCTGTACAATCCATGTATCTGCATTTTTGAAAGTGGGTTCCAAGAACTCACAGTGTTGGCAGAGTTGGGAGAGGAACATCAGAGCTGCAAACAGTTACAGCAAAGTGGAGAACCAGGGCAATGCAGGTTGTGGATCAAGCAGGAGGACCAGGACTTTAAGGATACTCAAAGCCTCTGTTGCTGGTCGAGACTAGACTCTCAGCAGCTGAGGAGTACGGTTCGCCCAGTGACTTTTATGAAGAGATAACAACAGCCTCTAGAAGGAAATCTACTGCTTCCTTCTTCATCCACAACGGTCACTAGGAAGTGCCTGTTATATAGCACTGCTACAAGTCTGCAATGAGAAAGTACTAGCAGGTAGGGTGCTCGCCTTGCACGCGGCTTAGATCCTCGGAGTCCCATATGGTCCCCTGAGCAATGCCAGGAATAATTGCTGAGTGCAGAACCAGGAGTAACCCTTAAACATTACTGAGCATGACCCCCAAATAAAACAAACCAAAAGTCTGCAATGAGCCCTCTGTACAACACAGATGTTCACAATCCACCAGCCCCAAAGTTGCACCTGATGACAACTTGTTATGCACGGCAGGAGATGGTTTACTGCACCCTGATTTCTACGGAACTGTGGACTTAGGCTGGAGTGGGAAATTACTCTTTGCAGTGGAATTGGAAAGTGGTTCCTAAATCTTATCCAGGCTCATCAGGTCATCCATTGCCTTTCCCTCACAGAAAAGAATTCCAAGAGATGAATAATGAACTAAAATAAGTTTATCAGAAAATAAAGGGGGGTAAGGAGAGAAGGAGCTAAAGAGAAATATGTGCTCAAGAGAGAACAAAGGCTGCTCTAGAATGGGGGGGGGGAAACAGCATAGCATTTTGGGAATGGTTAAGTAAGAATATTTTTCATAATTGTCATTGTCCCAAAGTCTTTATAAGAATTGGAGTTAATGGGGTTTTTCCTGGGGAAAATCATTGATTGATTCCTGAGGGAAAGCACTGGTTGACTCTTGAGTCTTTGTGGGTGATATCCTGTGCCTTTATTCTGTGCTGGAGCCTGGAATTCTGCAACTGAATGGTTTTATAAGCGCCTGAGATGGGTCTTTTGTGTTAAAGGCTTCTATGTCCTGGGGCCAATTTAGTTTTCAGACATCATTTCCCCCCTGTCTTTAGGTCTCAGACACTGTTTTTACCTGCCTGCCTGCAATACTCTTAGACTATAAATTCTTACATCCTTTTGACTGTTTCTAAGATAAAAGGTAAGCAGGCACAAGAGGGGGTGATTGAATGAATTTCTGCATGTTGTTACTGCAAAGCAGTGGAAGAGCATTTATTGCTTCTGCAAAGCTGTTCCTACAGAACAGTGTGTGAAATAGTTATTTTGCCTAACTGTCTTACCTATATCAGGTAGCCCTGTCCCTGTAAGACCAGAATTTTTTCACCGATAGGGTCCTGTTTGCGGTTCAAAACAACCATCAGAGTCCTTCAAGTGAAAATGGAGGCAAAAATGGAAGGGAGAGTTTTGACTTACTTGGTATATGTGAACTACTTGACCCACCTTGTCTGGATCTGAGGCAGAGGAAGAGACTGTGACTTAAGAACACAGGTAACCTTTAGCAGCTGCAACCAACTTCTCTGAAGCCTAAGGAAGCATGACCCTGCTGTCCCCTTTATTTCACCCAATGACGCACCAAGTAGAATCTCTTATCTTAGAAATAACAAATTTTTTAAAAGTATTTTTTGTTATATACACAATAGGGAATGAATACAAATGCTCTCAGGGCATTAAGCATATCATATCTGAGCACCACTAGGAGTAAGCCCTAAGTATTGCCAGGTGTGGTTAAAAACTAAAAAAGAAAAAATATATATCAGTGCTTGGGAAATAAAAAAAGATTCTAGCCACATAATGAACACAAGCTAGTTTGTGAGGAATTGGCCCAGAACAGACTGTAGGAATTAGTTTAGCTTTCTCAAGATTCTTTTTTCAGGAGCCCGCATTGCAGAATAACTTGTTTTTCTGCCCCTGAGCAAGGAACTCAGATACAGGTGCCCCAGGTTGCAAGTCAGACCAGATAACCAGATGCCTCTTAGATGCCTCCTTAGTCCATGCCACTAGACCCATGACTGCCCTAATACCCAGGACATTCCTGAATATTGACGCAAACGCTGATCTCTAAAACTATAGGCTAAGGAGTGATGTCCTTCTAAAGGAATTGGTTAGGAAAATATGTATCATTACAAATCTATTGGCTATGAAATGCACAGGCTCTGCTGTAACGGCCGGTGAAGGCCTATATAAGATCTCCTTTGAAGCTCGGGGCCATGCCTAGCACATGGGACCTGCGTGTCACTGTGTGCATTTGCACGACCCTGGCTAGCCAGCTTATTGAACTACCTGCTTGCTAATTGCATTCCTGTGTGGTCCTTGTCTGCAGTCAGAAATCCAAAACCATGCCCTAACAGAGTTCATGTCACTCACCTTGAATTCTGCATAAAATGTAACAAGTCTTTAAAAATGTATGTAATAGAGCTTTAATTAAACAAAAACACAATCCACTGGGGTAAGAACTTAATAATTTAAACCAGAAGGGGGAAAAGTTAGAATTGGTGATATTTTGAATCAGATGAAATTAGTTTACTGGTAAGGGAAATAAAATGTTGCAGGAGAAAAAATAAATCTACCAACATTTTAATCTAAGCATATACCTTGAATCTATATGGATATTTATATCACTGTGTCACTGTCATCTCGTTGTTCATCGATTTGCTCAAGCCGGTGCCAGTAATGTCTCCATTTGTCCTAGCCCTGAGATTTTAGCAGCCTCTCTCTCTCTTTCTCTCTCTCTCTGTCTCTGTCTCTCTCTCTCTCTTTTTAATTTTATTGAATCACTGTGAGATACTTACAAGCTTTCAAGTTTGGGTTACAGTCATACAATGATCAAACACCCATCCCTCCACCAGTGCACATTCCCTCCCACCAATATCCCCTGCCTCTCTTTACTCGTCCTTCCCCATGGTGCCGCATTGGAGGCTCTATCAGGGTCAGGGGAATAAGACCCGTCATTATTACTGTTTTTGGCGTATCAAATATGCCACGGGGAGCTTGCAGGCCTTGCCGTGCGGGCAGGATACTCTTGGTAGTTTGCTGGGTTCTCTGAGAGGGAGAACTAGATGGCAAATGCGGCCGTGCACTTCTGTAAACTTTATTTTAGTGGTTGATATTTGTTTTGGACCCTGCAAGTGGATTGGATTTCACCAGATTAATGAGGTAAGGCAGAATGTATTTCAGACAAAGATCAAAAACATTTGGCATGAGATTGAAAGAAGTGTTCCAGAAACCCGTGTGCATAGTATGAGGTAACCTAAAAGCTAAAAGGAAGAGTAGATTTGGTCTAGATTATGAAAAGTCTTGACTATATTCCTAAGAAGTTCTTATTCTCTTATGGGCCAAAGGTTACAAACTGGAGGCCTGCAGATATATTTTAGTTGGCTTTGACAGTATTTGTGTGTGTGTGTGTGTGTGTGTTAAGGGGTGTTTTTTTCTGCTTGTAATTTGGATTAAAAAATGGAAAACATTTTAAAATTGGGAGACTGAATAGACTTCCAGTTACTAGCTACTCGGATGGGGGTGAGTAGGCAGGGAGGGGAGAGACTAAAACAGAAGCTTTAGTCACAGTAAATCTCATGACCATAATTGGTTAGAGTTGAGAAGCTACCAACCCTTTAATATAAGCATATGCTTTCCAGACCTCCACAATTTTCTAAACATTTCCCATTGTATTATATCTGCTTACTTTACCAATATTTAAACCTGTGTGATAGCGTAAGGATTTGTGTTTGTGACCATTGCCTCTGGCAGATGGTATTTAAGATTTGCTTGATGGAAAGAAAGACCTGTGAGCAATCTTAAGAAACCTTCTGCATTCCCCTGGGATGTTTTTATGTATTTCTGTCATAGCACTTGAAAACATTAGGTTAAAATGACCTATGTATTTGCCTTCCTGCCTAGACAATGGGATTGTGTAGAGCGTTTCTCACTCATAGGGATTCTTTGTTACTTATCATATATTTGGCCAGTTTTAACTGATCAATCAAAAAGAATGGTAGTTGAAACATGAAAGGGAAAGGATAGATAGAGATACCTTTAACCTTGTCCTAAATTAATAGGAACTAGGATAAAGGCATGAACTAGGCTAATGATCATGGTAAGAAGAATCTAGTTGTCAGATACATTTATAAAATAGAGTTCATCTGATATGACAAATGATTGAACATAGAGGGTGAGAGGAAAGTAAAAATAAAAAGTGACTCTGAGTTTACGCAGATCACCACCTTCAGCTGCATGGGAGCTGTTAAAACATAGATTACACAAAGCAATAGAGGGTCTGAGATTGATAATGTGTCAAAGATAAGCATTAACATTATTGGCAAGTCAAACTTAAATGATATTTATTGAAATGTACAAAGTAACAGATCACTGTTGTTGTGACAACAGCTAATGCTTTATATGGAACTAAATTTGAGAAGAACTTACCTATATGGTTCAAAATGGAAATTACCTTGTCTAATACATTGCAATTATTCCTTGAATAACTATATTTTGATTATTATAACAATTAATTTACAAAGTCAGTTACATGAAAGAATTGTGACTTTTGCCTTTTACTTGTGTTATGTTACTCATTTTAATTGTACCACTGAGGATAAATCAAATTGGATCTTGTTCTCAAATAAATTTTTAAGATACTGAATGACCACTTGTGAGCTTTGAGAAATTAATAATATTTAGAAAAACTGGAAAAAGCTTCAAATAAAAAATTATATCTGTATGCTTCTGACTTAACAGAAATATCAAAATATATCCAAAAAAAGGATAATGGCCAGAGATAAAGTACAGAGGTTAAGGTGCTTCCTTGCATGCAGCTGACTTTGTTTCCATCTGGTATTACATAATGTCACACATCACATAAGGTCCTCTGAGCACAGAACCAGGAATAATCCCTGAGCACTTCCAGTTGTAGCCCCTAAACAACAAATATCATTTTGAGATTATTGTCACACATGCCATGTGGGATTAGTTCTCCTGATTGATTGTTTACCAATGTAAAGGGACTCTGTATGATCTTTATATCCTATCCAATGGGTTGGACCTTCTCTAGCAAATGATGTAGTGAGATGCAGAGGAAAAGTTTAAGCATAGCAAATGGACGCTTTCTGATCTCTGCAACTAAAAAAATGGACTATTTGATTAAAACGTAGAAATTACAGAAATTGCAAGATTTGTATTGACCAACTCTCAGTCCCCCTTTTACTATGCATGATTCTGTGTGTGTATCTCAGTTCTCTGATATTTGGTTTCTTCATCTATAAACTGATTTTTCTCAAAGTATTATGCTATTTAAATATTTATTGCATGCCATGAGTTCTGCTAGTCACTAGAGAGACAACGATGGATGAGGCATATTATGTTTTACAGATGCTTTGAATTCTAAAATGTAATTAAATTAAAACTGGCAATATTTAGATGTGCGGATGAGTACAGAATGTGTCATATTTTTATTGGATATTTCTGAAATTATTTCAAGAAGGATAATTTTGCAACTATAATTTTATAGTCTGGGGCAGTGCATGATGGGTTAATTATTGTTCTTTGTAGATGTATATGTATCATCCTGTTGGACTATTGTTTTTGCTATGTTAACTCAGATATAAATGTTAATAGTGTTACTAGAAAGCTGTAGAAAGTGATAATTTTTAAAGATTTTTAAGTATTACAGAAATGTCCAGTAAAGATTTAAGTCTTTCCACCAAGATTCAGCTAATCACGCCTCATATTCTCATGTCGGTTCACTGCTATACTATGTATCTGGCAGTTATTGGGCACCGGAAAATTCCAGAGGAAAAGAAATTGAAATAAACCATAATAACACTATCAGAATTAAAGAAGGTGCTCAGATCACTTCCCTGTTCATTTCTTTGCCCTCTTCCATAGATAATATTCACATACATTAAAATCCACTTAGCATAAGAGCTTCTCTGATAATAATGTGTTAAATTGCTTCAGCAATTATATAAGAAGTGAGAGTAGCTTAATTTCAAATGGCTGACCCATTTGAAGTTGCAGATAAAAATGACATCAAGCAAAAGTTGAGTCATTGTGCTAACATATCACGAGCGCATCCACCAAGCTAAATGGACCAAGTTGTCTTTTAATTTATAATAGAAAAATAAGTTTTAGATCATTTGACCGAAGAGAAATTTGTTATTGGCAATAAAATTGAAAACAATTCAAGAAAAGCTGTCCTATCAGTCTTCAAATTTACATATCTAAGTTCATGTGGAAAGAATTAATTAGCTATTTCATTTTTATCCAGTGGGGTTATGACTCTATTAATATGAATGCATATTCTAACTCTAGAGTTTTTGAAAAATTATCAGCAATATATAAATGGAATATTTTGTTAAGACAAAAATTAAAAGGTCAGATTTGGGAATATAAAACACTTTGCACACTATGGCGATCAATTTAAAGAGGCAAAAGTTATTAGGAGCCCATTGCCTTAATGTATTTGAAAGAGAGTCTAGGAACTTGGGCATACACAAATATGGTGCTGGGGAAGTAAAAGACAAATAAAATTTCAATTAATGAATGACATTTTGTAGAAACAATCAGCATCTAGAAACTAAAACTTCTATCCAAGACACTTCTGAAGGCATTCTAAATAAATGTTTCATTGAAATCAGATACCACAGATACTAAATAAATAACATGCTGCAAACAATATCAGCAAGGAAGAGAACCATGTTACTTCTTTCATTTCTTCACTTATTCTGGTTTTCATTCCATTCTTTGATTAACAAGAGCATGATTTGCATGCAGACATGTGAGAGGAGATGAAGGGATAAAAGGAAAAGAAGGAAAGTACTCGTCACAATCTCAAGCAAGGAACAAGAAGTAGTAGAAGTGAACTGTTTAAATATTTAACAATATACAGAGAGAGGTGGGGAAAACCTCTGTAGTCAGTGAATATGCTCAGGCAACACATTCTGTAGAAATCAGTTTACTACATGAATTACAAAAGACATTCCTGTTGTGCCTTCTGTGATTATATGATGATCCCACCAGGTCATCAGGATTGTCTGTAAGCCAATGCAGAAATGAAAATAAGAATGTATTTTCTTTTCTTTTGTAGCCCCATGATCTACCTGTAAAGGGGTTATTGGTCAGTAATATTATACTTTCTCAGGAATAAGTCAGTCATGCAGTAATTCCAAACATTCACAGGTATCCAGGACTGGAAACTGTGATGCAAACAAGGTGCATGTACTCAACCCAGCTCCTCTGAGCTGATCTGCAGCTCAGATAGAGAAGGGACCACCAAGTAAAGGATGCTTGGAGGACCACTTAGAATGGCAGACGTGTGCTGAAAGTAGACTATGGACTGAACATGATGGCCACTTAATACTTAGGGCATTGTAGACCACAACACCCTAAAGGAGGGAGAGAGAGAGAGAGAGAGAGAGAGAGAGAGAGAGAGAGAGAGTCAAAGGGAGGGTGCAAGGAGAGGGAGGAAATGGAGGGGGTGATGGGAAGAATACTAGGAATATTGGTGGTGGAGAACGGGTACTGGTGAAGGGATGGGTACTCAATCATTGTATGACTGAAACATAAACATAAAAATTTGTAAGTCTGCAACTGTACGTCACTGTGATTCATTAACAAATAAAAAACAAAATAAAAAAAAATAATCCTAGCCTTCAATGATCACTAACTAAATGCACTAAGAGAATTTTCCAGAATATAGCTTATGGACTCCATGGGGAAATGCAGAGGGAATCTAAGGGAGACTAATTGTTGTCTACTAAAACAAAAAACCAAAAATCCATCCAAAGCTCAAGCAACAAGCTCCTATATTCCATGTGGGCCAAAGAATTGGGGTCAAATGGATGCTTTTTGAAATGTATTCTAGCTTGGAAATGTACTACAATTAGGTTATCAGAAGGATTGAGAAAATGATTTTACTTAAAGTCCACTTAGTATTGAAAGATATTTAGGATGTAGAGTTATGTGTAAGTTTTAAAATCTTAGCTAACTCTTTCCCCAAACCTCAAAGTTATTTCTCTAGAAGTAGAACCAGAGGGAAGGATTTAAAACAAAGTGTTTTATTTGCAGTGTCAGTAAAGAGAATGAGAGAGTCATTCAATAAAGTCAACCAACAAAGGCTGGGTTGTCCATCCAATCACTGTGGGGGTGATTGGAACTTATTCCCAGGGGATAGCGCTGTCTGTATAGCACTGTCCTCCCATTGTTCATCTATTTGCTCAAGCAGGCACCAGTAACTGTCTCCATTGTGAGACTTGTGACTGTTTTTGGCATATTTAATATGACACAGATAGCTTGCCAGGCTCTGCTATGCGGACGGGATACTCTCAGTAGCTTGCCGGGCTCTCCAAAGAGGTGGAGGAATAGAACGGGGGTCAGCTGCATGCAAGGCAAATTCCCTACCTGCTGTGCCTGCTATTGCTCTAGTCCATAGCAAGTAGGTCAAAAATAGAGATCAAAAGGATAGACACAGAAGAGCCTAAAAGACCCCACTGATAAAAATAAACAATAAACCAGGTTCCAGACACAGGGAGTGAGTGCACAGTCTCGCGCCCCCTCCACACTCGCTGTCACTGCCTTTGTTGCCCTCCCTGGAGCAGCTCAGCCCGCCCTGCCCTGCCCAACCAGGGCTGCCATCCTGGAGAAGGTACAGGAAGATTTACAAGAGGTGAAGGGATTCATGGGAAAGACCACTACAAAGAGTACATAAGGGCCTTACAGCTGAGAAATCTAAGACAAACAACGCAAGAACAAGAGGCAGCCTCAGTCACGGAAGAAAACAGAACTTGTTGACAATGAGAAGCCTGTTGCTCTGGTGGCTTCCATGACAACGGGCTACACAGTGAAGAGCAGTAATTACGGATGGGAGCAGTCTGACGGGACCGTGAAGGTCCACAACACTGGAACTGGAGTGCACCAGGTGCCTCCCCCGCCTCCCCCCCCCCCACAAGAGCATACACGAGAGGGCATTTGACCCTAACGGGAGGAATCACTCTGTGATGGTGAACAATCTCTCGAAACCCATCTCTGTGGAAGGCAGTTCTCAAAATGTCAAGACAGACACAGTTCTTATCTTACGTAGAAAACAAGCGGAAAGCATGTATGGGACTACCTGACTCAGGCTGAAGAAAGAGTGCAAAGAGAAAGAAAAGCACCCCCCACTGACACAGAGAAAGATTGAGAGAGGGTCTGATGCATGTTCTAAATAAAACTTATGAAGATGGAGATGCTATGAAGCGAACCGTCGATAAAGCCTAGGTAGAATCAAGAGAAAAGCCAGCCAAAAGAGACAGAATTCTGAGATTTTGAAATCCAAATTTGGGGACTATAATGTTGAAATATTAGTGATTTCAATTAGGAAACGATGCGGAGTTACACCAATGTATTTGACAGTGATTTCCATAATATTTTAATGAAAAGCCTGTTCTTCCTTTCCAGAAACAAAATAAATAAGTAAACAGACCAATACAGCAAATTATCAGGGTACTAAATCAAGGCATAAAAGTTGGTTGTGTTTCTATACACAAATAACAATCTAGGTGAGAAAGGGAAAGGCTATTGAAAATAGTGTCCTAGAACCGAAGAGATGTTGCAGCAGGTAAGTAGCTTGCCATCACAGGTCTGATCCCTGGCAAAATGTATGGTCCCCCAAGCATAACCACACCACCAGGTGATACCTGAGCACAGAGGCAGAATAAATCCTAAGCAGAGCTGGGTAAAGCCCCAAAACAACCAAACAAAACAAACAAAAAACAACCAAACAAAAAAAATCTTTCTCTAGCAGTAAAACAGAGGGAGGGATTTAAAACAAAGTGTTTTATTTGCACTGTCAGTAAAGAGAATTATTCTTTTTTATTATTTAATAATAATATTGAATATTATTATTAATATAGTTAGTTATTCAATAAGTCAACCAATAAAGGCTGGGTTGTCCATCCAATCACTGTGAGGGTGATTGGAACTTATTCCCACGGGATAAATTTGACAAATCATGCTTATTAGGGCAACCAAGAGGCAGGAGAACTAGAACTTTATATCCGTTTCCACCAGTCACGGATTGAGAACTATAGGGATGGGTTGGTTTTATGACTTAAAAAAATTTTTTATTATGTATTTATTTTTTAAATTTTAACCACCGTGCTTTACAGTACGGTTAATGACATATTTTACACATAACACGGTCCCTCACGACTCCCTCCAGCAAAATGTTCACTTCCGTCTATCACTGTCCCATTGGCCCCCTCCCCTACTTCATCCCCCTCCCTGCTTCCCTGTGGGAAGCTTGAAAGACTAGTCTTTGGGTTTCTGTAGCCTTTGGGTATTTGTTATACCCCTACTATGTTTCTTCATATTGTACATAATGGAAGAGATCTTTCTTTGCTTCACTCAGCATGATACTCTCCAGATTGGTCCACACAGCAGCAAACTGCCTGGCTTCGCCCTTTCTTAAAGCCGAGTAGTCTTCCATTGTGTATATAAGTGCTATAGTCTCTTTATTCAGTCATCTTTTGGACATGGGTTCTTCCCAGATTCTCGCAATGAGCATAGGAGTGCAAACGTCTTTTCTGAATAGAGTTTGGGGGTGTTTGGGGTAGAAGCCACGAAGTGGAATTGCTGGGCTCTATGCGCACTCATTGAGCCACAGTTACAGACTGGAGCCTGGGCAGCACTGCGTTGGGGGATGGAACAGAGTGCAGGGATTAATGTTAGCGACACCAACATGGGCACCGCAGACACCAAATCAAATTTTACAGACGATTTTAAAGTTTATGGATTGGGGGGAGGGGGAGAAAGCAGGGTATAAATCAAGTTATAGCTCCAGAATACATAAGTAATCCTGGGATTTGAAAAAGGGTAAAGAAAACAGAATAAGGTGAGTCCACATCAAACTCCACAGCACAGTATCGGGAGGAATAATGAAAAATTCCTGTCCTGAGAATTACAAAATATGATATAGGTTTGATTTAAATCTACATTTGGCAAGATGAAGAGCTACTTCACGGGAATGGAATGCAGCTATTTTCCATTCGTATTGCCACACAAAACACAACACAGAAATAACATAACAGAAAGACAAAAAGAAATAGAATACAGGCAAATGTTTCTATTGTAACTGTAAATATATGTGAGCAAACAATTCTATAAAATCATAAAAGCTATCATGTATATCTTATAAACCTTTATACATAAAGCTTATGAGAAATATGCCCAAATATAAATAGCACAATGCTATAAAATAAATAAGATATGTGTGTATATAATACCTGGTTAAATGGAAATATTTTCTGTCAGAAATAACTTAGTGATGAGGAATCAAGCACTAATTATTACTGTGTTTGATTAGTTGTGGAATTTGCTTATTTTTTACAATTTGATATGGTATTACCGCTTAATGAGTTGAAGATAAACTCATAATATATCACTATAATTAGAACTTTAATTAAAAATCTGGTAACAGATGTCATTAATTCAAAATATTTAAGAGAACTCTAATACAAAATTTTCAAAATTTTGAAAAACTGAAATATTCTAAATGCTAAAACCTATATTATGAAATTTTTACACCAAATTTTATAATCACATTATATTACTAACAAATTGTTGAAAAGATAAAACAATTAGAAACAATTTCTGATCATTTCAGAAGAGACTTAATTATATTTTCTTTCTCAACAGACAGTACTTACAAATTCACTCATGATAAAGGAAAACATAAAGAAACATCATGAAAGAATAAATGGAAGAAATTTAATAGAGTAAATCTGACAACTAACTAATAAAATGATTCTATTTCTGCTTTTGAAATGGATAAATCTTATATATTTTCTTATTTTAAATAAATCTCCACTATCATACTTGATTTATATTTTGTATGTTTTTTTTTTTTTGAAGACCGCCAATAAGCTTTAGCTCTATGGATCTGAGATCCAAGACCATAAGTCTCCATTTTGACAGAACTTATCAGATTTATCTCTCCCTAGGATGAGCTAATTCAAATTTCCACAAGCACTTAAGAATGCATTTATTCCTCAAATAAAGAAGACCTATAATGGGAATCTATACTTTCAAATATCAAATGTCTTTTAAAAGTTCTGTAATTAGGAGAGAAAATACAGAGGGCATGGCTCTTGCCTTGCATGCATTTGACCTAGATTTAGTGCCAGACACTCCCCATATGGTTCCCCTTTTCCACCAGGAGTAATAGTTGAGTGATACTTTTTTGCCAGGTGTTGCCAAAAACAACAACAACAAACAAAAAGCTCTATAATTAAGTGAAGTTCTGATAGAGAAGTACATCACTTGAACTAATTAGAAAACCCAGAGTATAATCCCAAAACCTCCTTAAAGAATATAGCATATATACTAGGCCCAGAGAGATAGCATAGAAGCTAAGGCACTTGCTCTGCATGCAAAATACCCAAATTTAATCCCCATCAACTCATAAAGTTTCCTGAGCACTGCCAGGAGTAACCCCTAGTCACAAAGCCAGTATTAAACCCTGAAAACACAGAGCTGGGTGTGCCACCCAAAAACAATGTGTCGTATATATTGTTTAAAGAGATTCAAGTTAGGAGAGAAAAAAAGATGATTCAACAAATTGAACGATAATCTATGTAGAATACAGTCCTGGCAGATGTGTGCTTCATTCCATATACCAAAATAAATTAAAAATAAAATGTTGAAAATATTTTAAGCATAAATACACATTTACCATGTTTAGAGATGGGAATTCTTGAATAAAAAAACATGCAAAAATTCAATAATCCACAAAAATGCTGATTAATCTATTCTAATTATGTAAAATTAACACCATAAAAATGAAATGCTATATAATTTTGGGAAAATATTTTGTCCAGATGCTAAGCAAGAATTTTCATAAAATGGAAAATGATAAATCTCCAACAGAAAAGTGAGCCAGTAGGCAAATATAAATGGTCAATAAATGTAATAAATATTCAGCTTCATTAATAATATATATGCATAGTAACAATGTGAGCAATACTGGCTTTTCCAGTAAGTAATTTGCCCTTGTTTTTGTTTGGAATATTAACACTTAATGTTGATAAATTTTCAGTGAAATAGACCTTTCACTTGTCTTTTTCTCACAATGCAGCATATTTTTAGGAGAACAAGTTGTTTAAATGTGAGAACCCTCAGAGTGTGAATTATTGTTTCTGCTACTATGAATTACTGCAAAGGAATAAATAAGAATGTGCATAAAAATTTATGACCTAGAACATTCAAGCTATTTATAATAGTCAACATTTAGAGACCATTTAAAATCTGATAAGAACAATGATGACACAGTGATCTGATGAAACTCCTGTGAGGTAGAAAGAACCGTGAGCATTTTGTTGTTGTTGTCTTGTTCAGAGCCCCACCCACCCACACTCAAGGCTTACTCCTGACTCTGCTCAGGGGTCACTCCTGACAGTGCTCAGGGGACCATATATAGTCCTGGGAAATGAGAGTGTGTCAGCCTCATGCAAGGCAAATATCTTATCTGCTGTACTATCTCGTGGGCCCCCCAAATAGAGAAAATTTTAAGACACTTAGTGTAGGATAACATAGCCTCACGTAGTTTAGATTTATTGGGTTACTCCCATTACAGTGCTCCTATTCCTCTTTGTTTATTTGTAGCTTCTTTCTTAGTGTTCTGTTGACTTGTAAATAATGTTTTTCTCTTCTCCTTGAGTCCTTTGCATAGTTTATTCAGAGCAAGTCCTTTTTGTATGGACACAGGAAGACTTAACAAATGTTATGCTTTTGTAACCTGGGAGTCATTTGACTCTATATGATATTTTCCTCCAGGGCATCTGTTCTCTTGACCTAAGCCTCAGCTGCCCTTACTTCCTAGCACCCCCAAAGCACAGTCCCAACGTGGGACAAGAAGGACCCAGGGCAAGCGGTGAGTTGTGTGCTACCCTGGCATCGAGATGGGCCTGGCCAAAGTGCCTAATGCTTAACTATAAGTTAAGAGCTTGATCATGGACAAATGCTGTCATGATCCAAACAGTGATACTAGATTCGGACCCTGCTGGGGTGAGGAATGATTAATCTGGCCTGAGTGCTGTGGTCTGAGTCTGTGGCAAGATGTTGCCAGGAGAGCTGCCTTGCAAGCCTCAATGTATCCCTTGCTATGTCCATACAAAAGTAACTAGTATTAAGATGTTAATAAGTTCCTGGACTAAGGAAAATAAAAAAACCTTAAGAGTGAGGAAGGGCTTTGGAATGCCCTGCCCTCAGGAAGGGCTTTCTTATGTTGATTTTGCTACCTGGCTGGTTGTAGCCTAGAAGGCAAGGTGGGAGAGACAAGGAGAGGAGAGAGAGAAGCCAGAAAGAAGCGGCAGTAGATCCAGAGAGAGGCCGGAGCTGGGAGTGCGGGAGATGAGAAAGATGAAAGATTGAATAAACGGTAACTAATCAGCAACCAGCTAGGTCCTCGTTCTTCCTTCGCCTGTCCTTGACCAACGGCCGTCCCGATCCAGTCCACACATTGCGGTTCCATGGCACCGAACGCCGGCGGTAAGACAGAGCCGCCCGGAGAGCCCGCGAGTGCACTCGCCCCTCGGCGAGCTTTAGTTTTTTACAACTTAGCTTTAAAAAGCGAAAGAAGCATTCATGATACAGATTCAGTGAAACCATCAAGATTCAAATTCCTTTTTCTTTTTTAGAAACTTACTACCGCAAGGCCTTCTTATTTTTTTCTAAGTTCTTTTCTGGGCTATCTCCTTATCATTCAAATTTCATTGCAAATGCTCAGCAAAATCTATCCTTGGGCAAATCAATAATAGCAAATCTCCTCCTCTTGCCATGGCCACGGCCTTCACACCTGGACTTATCTCTTCATAGCACTGTTAACAGCTAAGCTTTTTTTTTTTGCCTTTTAAAAATTTAATTATTTATTGCCTGTAGCTGTCCTTCCCTTCCCTCATCACTAATAAATGCATGGAATATCCCCAAGTGTACTTGCTATTTTTTAAATAGCTGAATTATTATTTGATGAAATAGTGTTGGCCAGACAATGGGGATGGACTCATTGAAAGATTAAAGGCAAATAGAAAATATTTTTTTTCTTAAATTTTGAATTGACATCTCTGGAAGATGAGATTTTAGGGGATTTTTATGTTTTGTCTTGTTTGTATGATTCTTTAGATTTTTGGGAGTACATAATAATGAAAAATAATATAAAAACGTCCTCCTCAGTATTCCTACTCTAGTCCAGTACTTTTTCATCTCTTTTTATAAATTTATCTTATTCTTTAATTAGTGAATCACCATGAGGGTACAGATACAGATTTGCACATTTTCGAGCTTGTTTTTCCCTCATACAATGTTTGCAAACCCATTCCTCCACCAGTGCCCATTCTCCACCACCAATAAGCCCAGTATCCCTCCCACCTCCCAAACCCATCTTCCTCCCACCCTACCCTGCTTCTGCGGCAGGGTATTCCCTTTTGTTCTCTCTCTCCAATTGGGTGTTGCAATTTGCAATAGCGGTATTGAGTGGCCATTCTGTTCAGTCTCTAGTCTACGTTCAGCAAGAATCTCCCTCCCAAGGCGGGATCTCCAACCACATTTTACTTGGTGTTCCCTTCTTTATCTGAGCTGCCTTTATCCCCAGCATGTGAGACCAGCTTCCAAGCCATGGAGCCAACCTCCTGGTACTTATTTCTACTATTCTTGGATATTAGTCTCCTACTCTGTTATTTTATATTCCATAGATGAGTGCAATCTTTCTATGTCTGTCTCTATCTTTCTGACTCATTTCACTTAGCATGATACTTTCCATGTTGATCCACTTATATGCAAAGTTCATGACTGTATAAAAATAAAAAGAAAAGGCGCGGGCGAGGGAAGAGATGCCTCACCGCACCGAGCCAGGCACAGGGCCTAGGGCAGCAGCTGTCTCTCCCGCCACCCGAGTTCGGTAGCCTCCGGCCGCTTCCCCCACCCCGGGGAGGTTGATGGCGAAGATGTGGCAGGCGAAGGAAGGAACGGAGCCATGATGGTTGGTCTCACTTGCAGTTTATTCCAGTCTTCCCTCTATACACTCTCCGTCTTCTCTACACCTTTACGCCCCCCCCACCTTCTCTCCGAACCCCCTTTTATTGATCATGGCCCTTCCAAAGGGCGCAACACATTGACGTCACCAAAAGCACCAAAAGATCTTACAGGAAGAACATTGAGGCAACATAATTCTCTTGTATCTGCAGGCCGCTAATCTAGGCCCCCGGAAAGAAGATACAAAAACAAAACCAAGGCCTTCTTTGGGCTGAAAGTACTCGGATTTACATCCCAAAGACCAGTCTGGGCTGCAGCAAGAAATCTACATGTCAATTACAAACTAGACAGCACCTGAAATTTACATTCCAAAGACTAGGCTGGGCCAGAGCCTGGAATCTACAAAGTCAAATCAATTCTGGCTAGCACCTTAGATCCGGGTCAAAGATCAGCTAGGTTTCTGTGACAAAAGGTTTCTGTAACAAAACTCTAGAAGGCAGCTGGAAAAGGGGAAATATTCCAACACATGACTACATTTTTTCTAACAGCTGCATAGTATTCCATTGTATAGATGTACCAGAGTTTCTTTAACCAGTCATCTGTTCTTGGGCACTTGGGTTTTTTCCAGAGTCTGGCTATTGTAAACAGTGCTGCGATGAACATATAAGTGCAGATGTCATTTCGACTATACTTTTTGCTTCTTTGGGATATATTCCCAGAAGTTTTCTTATCTCTCACCAAAATGAATCTTTTTTTTATTTGAAAGCCAGTCAAATTCAGCAGTGGGGGGGGTGTAGAATAACCAAAATGAATCTTAAATTGAGCAAAGACTTTGTCTGAAATTGCCATCTTCACATTTCCTGAAATAATATTTAGTGTATCATTGTTTTATTGCAGGTTTGGCAGGACTGGAGCAATAGCATAGCAAGTAGGGTGTTTGCCTTTCACGTAGATGACCCGGATGTGATTTAGAGAGCCTGGCAAGCTACCAAGAGTATCCTGCCCACATGGCAAAGCCTGGCAAACTACCTGTGGCATATTCAATATGCCAAAAACATTAACAAGAAGCTTCACAATGGAGACGTTACTGGTGCCTGCTTGAGCAAATTGATGAACAATGGGATGACAATGCTATTGGTTTTTTGCTTTTTAAAAATTTAAAAAGTATTATGAGTGCTAAATGAGCAAATTCTCACCAAAAAAACCCAACAAAGTAGGTTCTGAAGAAACCAATTATTATCTAGCTTAATTATTATCTAGCTTAAGAAAAATGTAGTAACACATAGAAGTTAAAAATGAGATGAAAATTTTTAACACTAAGACACAGCAATTTATAATTGCATACAAAAATAAAATCTTTATAAAACAATACTTTCTAAGATTGCACTCAACTGTGGAATGTAAAGTAACAGAATGGGAGACTAACACCGAAGAACAACAGGATAAGTACCAGGAGGATTACTCCACAGCTCAGAAAGCTGCCCTCACATGCTGGGAGAAAAGAAAGCTCAGATAAAGAAGGGACCACCAAGTAAAGGGTGCTAGGAGGGCCCGCTCCTGATGGGAGAAGCAGGCTGAAAGTAGACTATAGACCGAACATGATGGCCACTTAATATCTCTAGTGAAAACCACAAAACCAAAAGGAGAGAGAGAGCAAAAGGGAATGCCCTGCCACAGAGGTGGGGTGTGGTGGGCCGGTAATGGGTAAGGGTGGTGGGAGGGATGCAGGGACCATTGGTGGTGGAAGATGGGTACTGGTGGAGGGATCACTGTATGACTGAAACGCAAGCATGAAAATTCGTAAGTCTGTAACAGTACCCCCACAGTGATTCACTAATTAAAAAAAATTAAAAACAAAACAATATTTTCTAGATGAATTTAATTTAAAACTTGCTTCAAACGAAATAGATTCATCTTACGCAAATTTATGTCAGAAGAAATAGAAAAAAAACTTAGGGGGCAATCTGGAAGAATGTAAACCAAACACTGAAACTTTTCAGAACTGTTCAATGACTCAGGCTCTAGAAAAACAGGAAAACTTCCAAATTTATGGCTCACAGCTGATAAAAATTACGGAGAAAACAAACCTTAAGAAAAAATTATAAATAAAGTTGAATAGTTTAAAAAGTCTCAACAATTCAGAGGAATGATGTATATCATGATCAATAAGGATTTAATCACTTGTAGGTAATTATAATCTAATGTTGGGAAGTAACTTATAGCATAATTTTATGATTAAAGGGTGCAAGTTATATGAGCATTTTCAAAGCCATGCTCCATGTTGCTCTAGCCCTCCTTTTTTTTTTTTATCGGACTGGAGTGATAGCACAGTGGGTAGGGCATTTGCCTTGCATGAGGCCGACCCAGGTTCGATTCCTCCGTCCCTCTCGGAGAGCCCTGCAAACTACCAACAGTATTCCCCCACACGGCAAAGCCTGATAAGCTACCTGTGGCATATTCAATATGCCAAAAACAGTAATAACAAGTCTCACAATGGAGACATTACTGGTGCCTGCTCAAACAAATTGATGAGCAATGGGAATACAGTGCTACAGACAGCATTCAACAATTCTTGATATTAAAAACACAAAAATAAGGATAGATGAAAATTAATATAATAAATCATTTCTATGTTAAACCAACTAGTCTACTAATTATGGTTGATTAGTAAAAGCACTAAATTCAGAAACGAGATGAGGAGTTTTACTATAACTTCTAATTGTTTGGTCTTATTGAATATAATAACCCAAACTAATTAGGCAGCTGAACAAAATCAAAGGAATAACATTTGGAAGAGGAAAATGACTCTATCTCTACTGCAGGTGGTATTATTAAAGACCCAGAAAATCCAATAGATCCAGATTGAAATATTTTAATAATGAGTTGCAAAGCTTGTAGGGATTCAAAACTATAGTTTTATGAAAAATTATAAGCAAATAGACAAATATAAATATGTAACTATTTAAACTATTATGTAAAAGAGCTAAAACCCAACATAACCACAAATATGAACAAAAAATACCTGTAATGATAACTGTACCAGATATTAAACCATGTTATAGAAACAAAGTCTTGATTATTAAAGCATAATACATAGGCAGAATAATAAAACAGGAAATAACTTCAGGAAAAGAACCTAGGAATTTAGTATATAATTCGGAAACATTTTAAATTAGTAAGGAAAAGATAGATTATTCAATAGGTGACACTAAGATGAATAGCACTGTAGCACTATTGTCCCATTGTTCATCAATTTGCTGGAGCAGGCACCAGTCACATCTCCATTGTAAAACTTGTTGTTACAGTTTTTCACATATTGAAATACACCATGAGTAGCTTGCCAGGCTCTGCAGTGAGAGCGGGATACTCTCGGTAGCTTGCCAGGCTCTCATGAGTAGACACCTTTTAAAATGTTAGAAACATTCCCTTACTATTCATGAGATTCACTGCTGAATGGATTAGACTCATGATTGAATAACTGCTGAATGAGCCAGGATTTATGGCTATTCTTGAGTTTGACTTTAAATATGTGAAATATTAGGCAAGTATTCTTTAAATGCAAAACATGGAAGCGTAGAAAGTAAAGGGAAAAATGACAAAATTCCTTTATAACTTCAAAGTAAAGATAGCTGTTCTATGATTCAAAACCTAAAACCCACAAAGAAAAGATAGACAAATACTCACCAAACATTTTTCTTTAAGTTGCGTTAAAACATAATAAAATGCAGCATTCAGCATCGTGAAGAATAATCCAGCCTGGCGGGCACTGCACCAGAGAATCCTCCAGACCCCAGAATGGGCCAATAACACCAGCGTGCCCCAGATGGAGAAGGTGCAGAGGCCCTGCTTTCTCCAGATGGAATCCTGGCAACACTGAGCTTCTACTAACATGGCTCCAATATGTGGGGACCAGGACTATTTCTCCAAACCGTGCTGCCCCATAAGACCTTTCCTGATATACAAAAAACGTTTGGAGTGGTTTCTTTGCCCCTGAATGGCTATGATCCCAGAAGCACACAAACCAATCTCAGAGAGGGGGCAGAACCGGACCTGCCCCCTGCCCAAATGGGATCCTGAGCAGCTGCTCACGAGCGGCTCCTCCACTCCTGAACAGCCATGATCCCAGAGGCACACAAACCAATCTCGGAATGCAGCAGCTGCTGACAGAAATACCTATGGACTTAATTACTAAAATACCAGAATTCCAAATCCATGTGGCTGCTATCGCGGCCATACAACATCATATGCTCTTCATTATTAACAATAGAAAACAAATGTTTTAATGATGTCTTTTCAGTAGGTCTGATTGTTGGGGAAATAATCCAAATAATAATATGGATTTTCTGTCAAATATTGAATGCAAACAAAGTAAGGAGAGAGTAAAGTGAAAACCATCTGCCACACAGACAGCATGGGGAGTGTGGGGGTATACTGGGGTTCTTGGTGGTGGAACATGTACACTGGTGAAGGGATGGGTGTTTGATTATTGTATGACTGAGACATAAACCTGAAAGCTTTGTAACTGTTCCCACGGTGATTCATTAAAAAAAAAGACAGTAAAATGCAGGACACAAATGATAAAGTAAGAAAAGCATTTAAACTTTACACCATAAACAATGTATGTCCCATACTATTAAAAATTTAATCAGGAGGGAAAAAGAGGGAACAGTGATGAACATAAAGAGCTCCCAACAACAACAAAAAAAAACAGGAAAAAAAGTTATCAGAAAAAATTCAAACTAGGTACAGAAGTGAAAAAGAGAGAAATAAAAATGGAAGCTCTCATGGTATTTCAAACTTCTAATTTTTAGTCAATCTGATAAGTGAAATTGCTATCATTTTCTCAGGTTCTTATCCTCAAACAGTGAAGATTAAAGTTGGAAGATGAAAAGATGAAAGAGAAGAGATGGATAAATTCAGAAACTTTGAGGGCAGGAAGGGAAGGGGCAGAGAGCATGGGATATGGGATTTCTCTAAGTAGGTCACTGACACTGGCACTGGCATCCCATTGTTCATCTATTTGCTCCAGTGTGCACCAGTAACGTCTCCATTGTGAGACTTATTACTGTTTTTAGTGTAGCTTGCCAGACTCTGCCATTCCAGCAGGATACTCTAGGTAGCTTGCTGGGCTCTCAGAGAGGGACAGAGGAACCAGGGAGGGCCCTGTGCAAGGCAAATGCCCTACTCCACTGTGCTATTGTTCAAGCTCTGTATGTGAGCATGATCTGGCTATGACACCTGTCACCCCATTGACCGCTAGGGTTGATTCTCCGCTGATCTGGCTGGCTAGGCGGGTGTCCCCTTCCTCCCTCACTGCTCCAATATGCGTCCCTCCTGAAGCTATGCGCTCGGTTGAAGAGGACGGCCTTCCCATAATAGAGAGGGACCGGTCTTGGGTTGAGGGTATACAAGTATCTGCGCTCCCCCTGCTAGAACCTCCAAACAAGCTCTCTAAGTAGGTAGCCTGGGAAATGTGGAAACCTCCCTCTTTGGCATTAAGACACGCAAAACAGAAAGAAAAAGGCTGGGGAAGAGTAGGGCATTTGACAGGATTATCTTTTGATTATACAGGGTGCATATCCTGAGCCCATTCTCTGGGAATTTTTCTCTGAGGCCATTCTCTTCCTAATCTCACCCTACCTATTTCCCTCCTATCTTTCTATCACTATATATTATCTCTTGGCAAGATAGAGGGGGAAATGTAGTCAATTGCCAGTATCTGCCAAAATTACAAATGCGTATTCAGTGTACCCAACAATTTCATTTCTGGGAGTATGAGCTAAAGATACATCTGCACATTTATGAAGAGGCTTATTTATTGCAGCATTGCAGCCATGCTTGTTACAGAACAAAGATAAAAACAAAAAAGCTCAAATATCCACTAAGAGAAAAGTAACAAAGTACATAGTGGCACATCAACAAAATTATGCAGCTATAAATTTCTAAAATAGAATGATTTTGGTACTGATACGAAACCATGAATTTTTTTTTAGGCACTGTGGTTTGCAATACTGTTAATGAAAGGGTTTCATGTATAATACAGTCCCTCACACCACTCTTCAACTTCCCTCCAAAATTGTCCCAGCAGCCTCCCCCTAACCCCTGCAAAGCATCCTACTAAAGACCAGTTCTTGGTTTCTGCTGCCTTTGGTCATTTGTTATACTTCCACTATGTTTCTTCATGTCCCACATATGAGGGAGATCTTTCTATTTCTGTTCCTCTTCTCTAACTTTACTCAGCATGATACTCTCCAGATCCATCCATGTAGCAGCAAAATGCAGGATTTCATCTTTTTTTATTCCGAATAATACTCCACTCTATTCCATAAAATACCATCGTTCTCTATTCAGTCATCTTTCTTGGACACTTGGATGATTTCCAGATTTTGATTATTGTAAACAGTGCTGCAACGAATATAGGAGTGCAAGTGTTTTTTCAAAATAGATTTTTTTTTTTGGTTCTTGGGTAAGATGCCAAGTAGTGAAGTTGTTGGATCATATGGTAGTTCAATTTCTAGTGTTTCTGAAGAGTATGAATATTGTTTTCCAGAAAGGGTGGACCTGTTGGCATTCCCACTAGCAGTGAATGAGCGTCTCTTTTTCCCCACAGCCAAGCCAGTACTGAAGCACTAGTTGTTTTTGTACTTTGTGGTGTGTGCCAGTCTCATTTGGGTACGTGATATCTCATTGTTTTGATTTGCATTTCCCTGATGAATGATATTCAGTATTTTTTTCATATAGCTTTTGGCCATCTGTACCTCCTCTTTGAACATTTCCTGTTTCTCTCTGCCTCCATCACATTTATTTGGATGGGGTTATGAAATCCTACCCGTGCTTTATATGTCTTGGATATTACCCCTTAATCAGGTGAGTGATGGGAAAATATCCTCTCCTAGTTTGTGGAGTATCTTTTTATTCTTACCCTTGCTTCTTTTGCAGTACAGATGCTTCTTAGATTGTTATGCAAACATTTTTAGAGATATTGGTGCTAGCTAGCCAGTTCTGTTTGATCCAATATGCTGTTTGCCCAGGACTAAACATTTTGTTAAGACAACAGACTTTTGATGCTAAAACAGAAAACTCTGGGCTAACAGGAACTGGTGGTGTCCCTAATTCTAGTGACTATTTTTCTTTTTTAAAGATATAATAATTAGGATATAAATTCAGATTTATTTTGTATTTTTCATCAAGAGTTTTCAGAAGAATACACCAAACTTGTTTGTTTACCTCTGGTGGGGGATGATGACCTGGATCAGAGGAAGACTAAGATTGAAGACAAGTTATTTTTTTCTGTGAACTTTTTTTTTTCGGTTTGGGGCTTGTTAATCTTTTCAAAAATTAGATAAGTAAACAAATAAATTAAAACAAATGAGTCAAAATGAAGAGACAATCTATTTCGTAGGGAGAGAAAATGTTCTTTGTCTAAATGTAGAACAAAGTGTCTAGGTAATTTATACAGTTGAATGGTTTAGAAACTTTCTTGCAAAATGTATTTTTTATGACCTCCTCCAGCCATCTGTGGGATAATGAATGCAGTGCAATGTACTGCCCTTTGAGAACAAATATTTTTCAGGCTGTCCTGCCCTGATCAAAAAGAGCAAGCCTGAGATGCCCTTACATTTCTAAATTGACCAGACAGACTCAGCAAGGCTCAAAAACCTACTGTCTGAAATGAAAGTGTACTGAACAAAGTCAGCCTCAATATTTGTTTCAATTTGAAAATGCTTTCCTTATTAAAGTTAATTCTTCTTTGTACCATCCACACTCACTATAGTGATTCTAAAACATTTTGCCACTTAGATAGATTCTTTTTAGAACACACTTGCATATTTATATTTTTCCTGAATGCTTTTCCATTTTTTTTTCAACAAAAGAGGGAGGAAATGATAAAATCAAAGTAGTGTTCAAGTACTACCTGCATGAACATGTGTGCTTAATTGTGTATTTGCATTTTTGATCTTGACCTACCAGTGCCAATAAGGTAAATTATAGCCAAAAGACAAAAGGTGCTCAATACAGGCAGGCAGAGAAAAAAGTTTCCCTTCCTTTTTTCTGTTTTGTTCTATTCTAAATACTCAAGGGATTGTCTTTGTTTTTTAATGCTGCAGACAACTTGCTTTACTCAGTTGCCAATTTATGCTAAAGTCATACTGAAATACAAAAACACCTATGTACAAACACACAAACACCTATGTAAGAATCTATAGTCCAGCCAAGTTGATTCATAAAATTAACCATCGTGAGAGAGATTAAGTGATGACTAGAAGTGGATCTAATGTAAACTCTTCTTCCAAAGAGTGTGATTATGTTATGGTGGTGTTGGGGGTGGGGAGGGGAGAGGTGCCAGATGATCTAGTAAACGCAATCAGATGTTTTACATCTTACCAACCTGAGGTGTAGCCAATAAGATAGATAATGGAAAGGACTAAGGGGTGGATACAACAGACTATGGAATAAAACACAGCTCAGGAAACTCATCTGATCCCTCTCCTGTGCCAAGGCACACAGCAAGATAGAAGCAGTTCTTACCTGCATGACCATACAACAAAGAAAAGTTCTGGAGTAGTGGGTGTAAGGGTTGTGAAGTTGCAGTCCTTGAAAGAAGGGCAGAGACCCCAGCAAAAGACTACAGAGCAACAGACCCCATATCAGGAAGATGGAAGATGAAGGATTTCTCAAAGAAGCATAGGACAAGTGACATCATCTGAGAGATCAACTTGGAGACAGAAAAAGACATACTGTCCTCAGAAGAGGAGAGGACAGGGAAGGAGCAGGACTGGTGATACCATTCACAGGAAAGGTGAGCAAAGAGACAAGTGATGTTGTACACAAGAAAGGAAGGGCGAGAGATCTGGACCTCAGGGAGGGACCTAAAACTACCTATTTAAGTCTACTTATCCTATACTTTAACATCATAAGCACCAGGAGTTTGGATGCTAATTCTGCATACAAAGTTCAAGGACTCAACTAAGAGCTAAACCTGTTTACTCAGTATCAATAACCAAGCAAAAAAGAACAAGAGCCACAACCTGACATGACTGGGTTAAGGAACTCCGGAAAGCAAGATTTGGGGTTGGATGTCTAGTCTGAAACAAGAAAGTTTGGGGTGGAAAGCTTTGGGGATGTAGAGATATTTGGAAAACATCTTTGGGGTATATAGATATGTTTTAAGAATACTCAAAACACTCAAGATGCTTTGAGTGTAGCTAGTAAAGATGGAGGGATCTAAGGTGTTCAAACCCAGGCCCAATAATTCTAAAACATGAAGCAGTAAAAGAATGTCCAAAGAGTGAGATGGTTAAGAAAGAGCCGAGTTTATTGAAGAGAAATTAGACCGTCTCTAGACTGACCCAGTAAAGGCCTCCAAAGATAGCAAGCTGTCTAGGATTCTTGAGGGCTGCTTTCTACAGCATATTTCTTGCTGCTTTAGGAAGGGTACTTCCCTTTCCCATAAACGAGTTAGTTCTGGGAGAAGATGAGCAGGAGACTTGCAGCCAATTTGGGGAGAATATAAAATATTCTAATCTCTCACATAAGAAAAGGTAAGAAATACATATAATAACTTTGATCAATTATGAAATGTTCTGAGCCAATCATGCAGATAATAAAATGTACATAAAATAATTTACGCTAAACTGGGAAGGGAACAGTGGTGTCAGTTCTAGGAATTTGGACGACAAATACATAGGATGGATATCTTGCTGGACCAAAACTGGTAAGGTAAGGGTTCCTAAACCAGTTTTAGGAGCTGTGAAGCAAAATGGAGCAATGGTGGAGTGTCTAGAGTGCCCTGGGAACAACTGATTATCTTAGCAAGGACAATCTGGCTTTTGAAATGGGAACTTAAAGTAGGCAACTTTTCAGTGGGCTTTTGCTAGACCACTTCAAAGAGAACAAATGAATAATAGGGTTAGTGCAATGCAGCCAGTAGCTGCAAATGCACATAGCATATAGCAGCAGGCTCTGCTGAGCCGCAAGATAATCACGGGCAATGGAATGAAGGAGAAGCACTAGCTGTAGCTGAGAAAACTTCCTCTAGAAATTGGGAAACAGATCATAGGACTGGGCAGAAATATATCCCCAGAAATGTGTTCTCAAAGTAGGACATGTGGGTGGTTATATGGGCTAAAGCAAGGTGGGTGCCCACGCTACAGGGACTTAAATACTCAGTAAATTTTCTGATCGGGATATGAGAACATTTGCAAAGAGGAGTTACTTATCCCCAAATTTACCTCACAACATACATACTATTCAGAGATAACCATGCCTAAAATGCAATCTAAAACCGTAAATGTTCTAGGAAACATTTGAAGAAAGTTTTCATAATCCTACCGTAAATGACAACAAAAATGCGAGAACAGTCACAGAGACTATCATTAAGTAAAAAATGATAAACTGAATTTTATTACAACTAAAAATATTTTATATAAATTAATTGAAAGATATTATAACCCATAGTTCATAATACATATGCTTAAGAAATTTTATTAAGAATGATTAGAACTTCTTATAACTTGGCAAAAAAAGATAATCGAACATAAAATTTGTAAAACTTGAACTAAAATTTCAGAAAATAATGTATAGTGATGACCATAGAACAGAAAAAAGAACAGAAAAATTCTTAGTCACCAAGAAACTATAATTCTAAAACAATATAAAATATCACAATACACACTAAAAACAGCAAATATTTGAAGAATCGAGTTTATGTGTGTGTTTGTGTGTTCATGGGATATGATGAAAAAAGAATCTTCATGCAGAATAGTGTTCAAAAACACTAACGTAATTATTTGAAAGATTGGAATTAACTTAACATATATTAAATTTGCTACAAAGCTCCTAAAATAAGAATAGCATGGCATATGCACAAAAAAAAGCAGAGAGAAATAGAAAAAATATTTCAGAAACAGGCCCACGTACTTATATATAAATGTATACATACATTTTTGTACATATACATATATTTATATATTATATACATTATGCATGTATTATAAACAGAAATTTATTAAATGTAAAGGAAAATACCAATAAGGCAGGAAAAAGAATTTATTAAAATCAATGTTTTTAGCAAACCAACTTCTTCCATCTGATAGTCTCTTATAACTTTAAAAATTCCAAATTAAAACTTTTAATCAAAATGTGAATAATAATGAATATCAGAGACATTTCAATATTTGTATAATTTGAAGTAAGAACTTATTTTAGCAAAACAAAAATCTCAGGAAATAGAATAAAAATATATTTGACAACATAAAGTTAGCTTTTCCTTATGGGAAAAATATACACTCCATAGCTAAAAATTACTATCAGTTGTTTATATTTCTGTTTTAAAAACTTGAAAAGTAAAGGGGGCAGAGAGATAGAACAGCAAGTGAGGCATTTGGTTTGCATGTGGCCAACCTGGATTTGATCCTTGGCGTCACATATTGCCCTCTGAGCTCTTCCATGAGTGATCCCTGAGCACAGAGCCAGGAGTAGTCCTGAACACCACCGGATATGACCTAAAAACCCAACCCCATCTCAAGAAAAGAATGTGTAATTTGAATGTATCTATAAAATTCCATCATAAACATCTTTCTCTTTTTCTCTCCCTCCTTTCCTCCCTCTCTCTCTCTCTCTCTCTTTTTCTCTTTCTCTCGCACATACACCCGCACACACAAACACAGTATACACACACACACCTTCTCTCCCACCACCACATCTGTTCTAAAAGCAATAAAATAAATTTGTCTTTGACAACAGGATTATAATCAAAATTTTCAAATAATTATTTTTGCTAATTATTTTCCACCATGATGCATTCTAAATACACATAAAATGCAGAAGTCAATTGATTGAAACCTATTTGAAGAAGTTTTGTGTTAAAGTAAAGAAGTAGATTACAATGAGAGATTTAATTAATGAGGTAAGCAGGAAGTTCTATGACTTAGGATTCTGTAAATGATACTAGGAAAGTCAGGCTATTTTGAAGCTATTATTTAGCTTTTATGTAGGCAAAACAAAAATGAACTGCCCTGAGATATAGGCAAAAATAAATAAACAAATCCCTTATCATTTCTTGTGGTACACTCAACTTAACTTTAATTTCAAAATGATAGATGTACAATTTTATATGACTTACATGTGCTAGCCATCTGTTTCTGATGTTATTCAAATCATGTGATGCTTTTATGTCAAAATTGAGGGATTTTAATATTGAAATGCTGCAAGTTGTTAAAAGCATTTATTTCTTCCTAAATGGAATTAAATTACCAAAGACATAATTTTTAGTGCTCCTGGCCTTTACTCGTGTATTTTGTCCTTTTCTATTTCTCAATTTTCAAATACAAACATAATTAGGAAGCAAAATTTTAAAAACTCCACAATTAAGTCTGATACTTTTATCAGTAATATGTAGGAAATATTGCTTCAGTCTTTCAAGTTCCAGCTACCTAATATAGGCATTAATTTTTGCTAAGATTATTTAATTCATACTCAGTTTTCATAACAATTCATAGTGGAAATTTCTCTTGCAAAACCAAAATAAAATTTTCCTCTCTTTTTTGACTGCATAAGTTATATTTTCCAGCTATGTTATACGTAGGTAGACCATGTGACTGTTTGTTGCCAATGTATTAAAAATAAAATAACAATAAGATATAACCCCACATCATAGAGCATAGATAAAATAACAAGAAAATCAAAAATAACAAGAACAACCAGTGCTGGCATGGAAACAGGGAGAAAGGGACTCTCATTCATTGCTTGTGAAATGCCTACTTGGAAATCAATACAGACATTCCTCAAAAAACTAGAAATTGAACTTCTGGTATATGACCCAGCAATACCACTTCTGGAAATACACCTTGACGAGCCCAAAACACATAGCAGAAATAACATCTACACCTCTATGCGTATTGCAGCACTATTCACAACCCGAGTGCCTGAGAATAGATTGCTGAATAAAGAAAATACACAATCGACTACTACACAGCCACCAGGAAAAATAAAGTCATGAAATTTGCTTATAACTGATGGAGCATGGAGAGTATCATGCTGAGTGAAATGAATCAGAAGGAGAAGGACATAGAATGATTGCATTCATTTGCGGGGCATAAAGAAAACATAGTATAAAACGGATACCCAAGTACAGTAGAAACAAGGGTCTGGAGGACTGGTTCATGGTTAGAAGCTTGCCACAAGTGGGGGATGGGAGGAGGAAGGCAGTTAGAATAGAGAAGGAACTACTTTGACAATGACCATTGGAAATGATCACTCTAGACAAGAACTGAGTGCTGAAAGGAGGTAAAGGGGTATACATGATAACCTTTCAGTGCCTATATTGTAAACCATAATGCCAAGAGGAGAGAAAGAGAAAGAGTGGGGGAAGGAGAGAGAGAGAGAAGTACCTGACATGGAGAAGACTTGGGAGGGGGAGACAGGGGGAGGGATACTGAGGATATTGATGGTAGGAAATGTACACAGGTGAAGGGATGAGTATTGTAACATTTATGACTGAAACCCAATCATTAACAACTTTATAACTGTGTATCATGGTGATTCAATACAAAAATAGAATTAAATTAACTTAAAAAAATAGAAATGACACATGTTTCTTCAGCGTAAAAACAGAAAGGTGTAAAATATATACACGCAGAGGGTATGATGTGTGTTTGAAGGCTCTCTGGGCAGCTCTCTCTTGCCACCCGCATTTGGTGCTCTCAAGCCGCTGTGTCTGAACTAGATCGGGACAGCTGTTGGCGATGGGCAGGCAAAGGAAGAAAGAGGACCAAGCTGGTTGCTGATTAGTTGCTATTTATTCAATCTTTTGGCTCTCCCATCTAACACACTCTTCCTTCCTAGTCCCTCATTCCTAGACCCCAGATCCCTGGATTCTGACTCTGACTCTGACCTCTGGATTCTGACTCCGACCCTCACCCTCTCTTACAGTTATAGTTTATATAGAAATCATGTAGGGTGGTGATATAAAAGTGGGGCTGGACATTAACAAAGAGCAGTAAGGTCACTCCTCCAGGAGATTAACTCAAGGACAAAAATCTCATCTAAGGAGATTTCTTCAGATTACTAGGAGATCTGTTTAAGGGTGGGATCCCATCCAGGGTGTGTCAGCTTTCTTCTTTCCTTCTTTTCTTGGCTAGTAATCCACTTAAATGGTTATAGTAAATTTCATCATCATCATCATTATCAGATTTTAGGAGCCTCTCTTACTCATCCTTCCCAATGGTGCCGAATTGGAGGTTCTTTCAGGGCCAGGGGAATGGGACCCATCATTGTTACCGTTTTTGGCATATGAATACACCATGGGGAGCTTGCCAGGCTCTCTCATGAGGGCAGGAAACTCTCAGTAGTTTGCCAGATTCTCTGAGAGGGAGAACTAGGCTATAAGATGCTTCTCTATTTGTTTTTTTCTATTTAAAAATGTTTCTTGGGATCTCCCAACTTTGGAGAAGCCTGTGCTCTCTTGATTGTGAAACTTTCTCTTTTTCTTCTCATTTCCAAAATAAACTCATCTTTACCATTCATCTCCTTTTCCAAGACTCTTTTCCACGAGAGGAAGTTATAGACCTATTTAAAAATAAGTTTGTTAAATAAATCATTATGTTGTCTTTTTCAATGTGGTTGTGTTCTCTAGCTTAATCTACTAACCCTTAAGCCTGGGCAAAGCCTTCTCCAACTTTGTCTAACATTCATTATCATTCTGATCACCTCCAAAGTATAACGAATGTACAGTTTGAATTTCAAGGTTAGGCTACATTAAAAATGAGAACTTGTTGAGAAAGATTCCCACTTTCTAAATCAAGAACTCCTAGCTATGGGATTTCTTTAGCATTCAATAGCAGAATATGCGCATTTGTGCAACTGTGCATAAGATAATTAGTATTGCAGGCACAGTGACCCTTTCCTGCTAATAAACAAACAAAACAAAATAAAATGCAAAAAAAGCAATAGTGATAGAACAGAGAATTTCTGAGAAATAGAGACATAAAACAAAGACATCTAGTTTTCGGATAAGAGTACCAAGAGGAATAAAACAATTTTTGTCTGAACTTATGTAAGAGAAATATGTCAGCTGATAATGTTTGTTATTTTGAAGTGCATATCTGCTAATTTTGTTCTGAATAAACCTTGGGTATTCCTCTATTGTCTACTTCTTTTTCCTATTGATTATTAACCAAAAAGTCTTGCCTTATCTCAAGTAAAATTTTATTCTAGACATTGAGTACTCTTTTTTCCCTGTTGGCTTTTAGCCAAGAGGTCTTGCCTCATCACAGCAAATAAATTTTATTCCAGACATCAGGTACAATAAGACCATAGTTTTGAGATGATATTATTTCCCCTAGGTAAAGTATACTTTCCCTCTGATAAAAAGATTAAATTGATCATACATCATCACAACTCAGCTTAGTCAGGGCTGGATTTCAGTCTTTCAAGCCTCAGTGTACTGCCAGTTCATCAACATTTCTAGAATCTGGTTCTCAGGGACTTCTACTGATAGTCTGGTGCTCTTTGAGTCTTTGAGCCTGGAATTTTCCAGATGATTAAGTTCAGACATTCTCTTCCAGAGAGCATTGTTTCATGAGAATCCAGGTTTCTCTCTGGAAAGCAGAGGCTTTGGACTTCAGCCTCCCATGCTGTTTGAAAATTAAATAAATGCATTGTGTAGGCAGCCAACCATATGTTTGAGACCTTTCAATTCTCCAGTGTCACAGTAACCCTGAGAAATTGCTGCAAGTTTTATTAGTTTCTTTTTCTCCAAGAAATGACCCTTTACTTGCATCATGCCCCATTATTCAGCATCTATTCCATCCCCAGAAGTAGTAGATACTTGAAATAAAAAAATATTTATCGATCCTCAAATCAAAATTGGTCTACTCTAAATCCAAGAGGCACTTTTTTTTGGTATCTTGGTAATAAAAGTATCTGATTTAGCTCCTAAGTCTCTGGCTATTTTGGGCATTCTAAATATAGTCCTATTCATTCCTTTTATTTCTTAAATGTGTTCCTCTGTGTTTGGCATTCATATCTCTAGTACTTAGCATATTATCCTTGACCTATGTGCATCTTTCTCTTTATATATGTGTGTGTGTGTGTTTTAGTGATAGAATAATTATAACAACATGTAATGGAAAACTTCAGGCAGAAGTTTAAAATGTTCTGTGTTCCAGTCATCAATAAAAATCTTTACATGGAATTTAAAGTATAGTTAAAGGTGAAAAGGCTTAATTTTGTTTATTATAGAATACCCCAACGTTTTTTATTTAAAACCTTTTTATTTTCACTGTTGTCTATTCCCTTATGTAGCATAGAGAGATGTCATGCTTTAAGAGCCTTCAAAAGAAAAGCAGTCAGCTATATTGGAAAAAATTTGCTGAGTTACTTAGATAATACCACACTATATCAGTATCAAATATTCCCTACACATATTTCAGTCAGTGGCAAGGGTAGAGCCACAATGCTTGATAGTCATTGAAGTGTAATGCCAGTATAAAACTAAAAACTAAAAGCCAAAAAAGAAAAAAATAATATAATATTAATATTAACATGGATAGCTGATAGCTGAGTTTGTTATTGATAAATCTCATGGATTGTTTGCTCATTATAATAGCACGCAATTAACAATGTTAGAACTTTCCATGTGCCAAAACTGATGAAAATTTGCATATTTTTTTCTGGTGTTTTGTTGTTGTTGTTGTTGTTGTTTCTGTATCTACACAGTTCTGTGAGGTAAGTACAAATGTAACTATTTTAGAGGAGTTGCTAAATCATAGGGATCGTTGTATAAAGATAAGTAAGGCTCTGCAACCAGACTTCGGGAATTATAGTAATGGTTATTTTAATATTAATTCTGTGACCTTAAACAACTTAGTTAAATTCTCAGTTTAGGGACCCAAGTAAAAACTTGAAATAGGGGCCAGAAAGGTAGCATTGGCTTGCACAAAGCTGATCTGGATTAGATCCCCAGTCCAACCAAGAGTGATCTCTGAGTGTAAAACCAAGAATAAGCCCTAAGTATCACTGAGTCTGGGAAAGAAAGAAAGAAAGAAAGAAAGAAAGAAAGAAAGAAAGAAAGAAAGAAAGAAAAGAAAGAAAGAAAGAAAGAAAGAAAGAAGAAAGAAAGAAAGAAAGAAAGAAAGAAAGAAAGAAAGAAAGAAAGAAAGAGAAAGAAAGAAAGAAAGAAAGAAGAAGAAAGAAAGAAAGAAAGAAAGAAAGAAAGAAAGAGAGAAAGAAAGAGAGAAAGAAAGAGAGAAAGAGAGAGAGAAAGAGAGAGAGAAAGAGAGAGAGAAAGAAAGAAAGAAAGAGAGAGAGAAAGAAAGAAAGAAAGAAAGAAAGAAAGAAAGAAAGAAAGAAAGAAAGAAAGAAAGAAAGAAAGAAAGAAAGAAAGAAAGAAAGGAAGGAAGGAAGAAAGAAAGAAAGGAAGAAAGAAAGGAAGGAAGGAAGGAAGGAAGGAAGGAAGGAAGAAGGAAGGAAGGAAGAAAGAAAGAAAGAAAGAAAGAAAGAAAGAAAGAAAGAAAGAAAGAAAGAAAGAAAGAAAGAAAGAAAGAAAGAAAGAAAGAGGGAAGGAAGGAAGGAAGGAAGGAAGGAAGGAAGGAAGGAAGGAAGGAAGGAAGGAAGGAAGGAAGGAAGGAAGATAAAATTGGGCATAGTGTTGGTACCTACTTCAGGGTGAAGTACCCTGTACATGGGAAATATTTCTGTTTGTGATATTGGACAGCCTAGGCAATAATTATTTGCCCAAAGTCACACTATGAATAAATGATAGAGCCAAGGTTCCTGTCCATATTCTAAAACTCATGTGCCCCAGTGTTATTCCAAATTAGATTATAGTCTTTCTGGTATGTTTATAACAATTGGTATCATTGCTAGAGTTCTACGAAACTCTAAAACAGTGTTAGTTTTTCTATTGTTTCTTACTTATTGAATGTTTATACATCGAAGTAGATATTTAATAGACAGTGAAGATCTTGCAATGTCCAGAAAAGAAATGTCTGGATATATTCAGCTACAAATTATTTACTTCGCAGGGAATGAGTGTAAGTGCATGTATTCTGTCATGGGGAGGGAATGAATAAGGGGCAGGTGGAGAAAGCACATGCTACAAAACTGCAAAGTGCAGCCTTCCTCTCTGCTGTCATACTTCATTTATAGAGTCATCTTTGATTCATGTGTCAGAACTGCTATTAGCATGTGTAGGATAAATGCTGACTCTTCCCTGTAAGCAGAAAGCAGGGGTGGTGATGCTGGTACTACTCAGTTTCTCTTTTCCACAGAAAATCAGCACTACACCCAAAGGGGATGTTATTTTTAGGGCAATTCCTGGAGCTAGTTTTAACTTGGTCTTGATTGTTCAAGTTAGCAGTAAAAGCATGATAGCATCACTTGTATCACTTGTCATCCCGTTGATCTTTGATTTGCTCGAGCGGGTGCCAGTAATGTCTCCCTTTGTCCCTGTCGCATGCTAGTGTTGGCAAATGATGTCTACTCGCTCCAGGAACAGGGAGAGCCTCAAATTGTTCATTCAGAGTTTTAACATCAGAAGAATAAAAAATTTAATGACTCTTTACTCTCAGGTAACAATGACTGAATTTGTAAATTGCATAGTGGAGAAATGCTGGGTCCCAAATTTTCTCTGGAGAGCTGACACTGTAATAGAACCAGGATAAATAAACAGTGTGCCTTGCTGAGACTGTCCTCAATTCCAAGTCAGAAGCCATGCAAATATACTCCAAATTTATCTCATCATGCTGGCTCTCAGAATCCTACATTGGCTCCTTCTTGCTGACTGAATCACATGTCAGACTTGATTGGAAGGTTCTAGAAAATGCTCCTAACTTCTCCCCCATTATTTTGTCTAAACTTGAAGCAATCTGGGCAGTGTGTTCCTCTTCATAGAAGTGTCATACTATCTTTTTAGGCAGTAAGCATAATTTATTGAACACTGATAGAGACATTGGATGAAAACAGGCAGACTGGTCAATGGTTGGAAGCTTGTCACAAGAGTTAGGGGGACAAAAGGGCAGTTAGAATAGAGAAGGGACCAGTACAACAATGATAGTTGGAAATGATCACTCTAGACAAGAACTGAATGAAGGGATATATATGATAACCTTTCAGTATCTGTATTGCAAACTAATGCCCAAAATTAAAGAGAGAGAGAGAGAGATGAAGGGAGGAAAGAAGAGAGGAAGAGAGAAGTGCTTGGTATAGTGGTATAGAGGCAGGTGGGGAAAGAGGACGGAATGGAAACTGGGGACATTGGTGATGGGAAATGTACACTGGTGAAGAGATGGGTGTTGAAACATTACATGACATGTCTGAAACCCAATCATGAACAACTTTGTAACAAATCACTGTGATTCAGTAATAAATAAATTAATTAAAATAATAAAATTTAAAAAGAAAACTGTACCAGACTTACCCTTGAGAACAGTCTAGGAGGAGGACTGGCAATATCTACAAGGGTTGAGTTCTTTGATGTAGGACAAAGTACTCTATAAAAAAAACTGTATTTCTACTCAAAGCACTCTAGCACTCCAAAAAGAAAAGCAATCAGTATAGGTGTCAGGAGAGGCAGCTACAAGAAAATGACAAAGCAGAAACCTGCAAGTTATAACAGAAATGAGTTATGCCTGTTAGAGGGGTGAGTTGAGAGCATTTCAGACAGAGAGAACCCTAAGTATAAAGGCTCTGAATAATAAAATGTTTAAGAACAAAAAAAGATTTATTACAATGGATGCTAAAGGAGAAGGAAGGGTTGGAATATGAGGACAAAGAAGTTGGTACAGCTCTGTCAGCTCTGCTGGGACATTTAAATCATCTACAAAAAATAAAAGGAAGTTACAAAAATTACTTTATTTTATAGATGTGGGAGTCAGGAATCATGACATAACTGGATCAGGGTATTAAAAGATAAACGTAGTAGCAAATTTAGATACTGAATTCAAGAGATGGAAGGAAAATGTGAGGCTATTGCCATAGTCTAGCCTGAATTGAGATTATGTTTCTCCAAGTCTTTGAAAATTAAAGTTAGTAGGAAGTAGCATAAAGGCCTGATTTTTTTAAGAAACACAATTATGAAAGTAATGTTTGGGGTGATATGGTACAATTGCATCATCTACATTAAAAATATGAGGGCATGGTCAACATAGATTTCATATAAAGTCAGCAATATGGTGCAGCCAAGGAAAAGAAAGAAAACTCGTATTCCAAAGTCATACTGTGAAAATATAATATTGTTTAAATAAAAAGAGGATTTCTGTTGGGAGATAATTCTTCTTAAATTTCTCTTGTTCCTGTTCATCTTATGATCAGAAAGACTTCCTGTTTTTACTCTACGCCATCTTTCAAGGGATTTTATATAGTTAACAATTATAAGGACACCTGATGTAACCCTCTAAAAACATTTTTTAGAAGTATCAACTTCTCTGAGTTTGTGGTGACTTTTCTTCCCATTACACATATTAGTATCATGTGACCTTTTTAATTTCCCAGCAGAAAGTGGGACTTAGGGAACCAAAACTACTGTCATATGCTGGATGCAATATAAAAAGAGAAATCCTGCCATTTGGATGAACCTAGAAGATATTAGACTAAGTGAAATAAGCCAGACACAATGAGATAAATACTGCATGATTTCATTTGTATATTAAACCTAAAGAAGTGAAATTCATAGAAACAGAGTAGAATAGTTACTGACAGGAACTGGAAAAATGGGAGAAAAGGAGAGTTGTTGGTCAAAGGGTAGAAAATTCCAAATATAAGATTAATAAGCTTTAAAGCTCTAGTTTATGAAATAGTGGCATTTGTTAATAATATACTGGGCATATGAATTTTGCTAAGACAATAGATCTTATGTGCTCTCCATTGCAAACACATTCCTAGTGTGTCAGATAAAAGATAGGTAATAAGCTTGATTAGAAGCATCATTTCATAATATATTTATAACAAAGCTTTATATTGTCCAGTAAATACATATAAATGGCAATCACATTTTAATGGTGCTGAATTAGGAAACAAAATAAAGATGAATTAACACTAGCTATTCTAGAGGCAAAATGAATGAGCTGAACCTTTTAATGCATTCTATGATTCCATCTCTTTCTGTTTTGCAACATTGCTGACACTTCTTCCAAACACAGTAGCCCAATAGATTATCATGGCTTGCCCACTTAAATGATTTACATTTTTCATAATGCCATTAAAAAATTCAACATATAGATGCCTTACCCCTTCAACCATCTTATCTCCAAAGCATCTCCATATTTCCTAAAGTCCTTTTTGCTCCTTGAAACCTCCTGGTAAGGTAAACCTCCTAGCTGACATCCCTGGGGTCTCTTTTGATCCAGAAGGGTATACCCCTTTCCCCCAGGTCCTGAAAGCCTCCACACCTAAGCCCTCTGCCATCTTCTCATCAGGCTACCTCTTCATCTCTTGTAGACAGTTCTACTTATCACACTGCACACAGTTCACACTTATACTTCCTGTTGTAAACAGGTTGAGAAGTAAAAGAACAACGCACAGTCTAAACTGTCAGAGACTTCCAGAGGGGGTAGCTATAAAGATTCACCCTCAGTACAGCAGAAACAGAGCAAACAAAATGGGGAACACCTGCAGTGCAGAACCCCACCAAGTTCAATGAGTGGAAATAACCATACGGCACAAAAAAACTCTACTAGTACCAAACAATTCTGTAAGGTCTCAGAGAGTAACTTTTGTGGCACCATATTGAAGATTTTATTTTTTTTTTAACTTTTTTAATTAGTGAATCACTATGAGGTACAGTTACAAACGTATTAACTTTTGTGTTCGCATTTCAGTCATACAGTGATTGTTTACCCATCCCTCCACCAGTGCCCATTCTCCTCCACCAATGTTCCCAGTATCCCTCCCACCACCACCACCACCCCATCCTCCACCATGCCACACTGCCTCTCCGGCAGGGCATTCCCTTCTGTTCTTTCTCCTTTTGGGTGTTGTAGTTTGCAATAGAGGTATTGAGTGGCCTTCATGTTTGGTCTATAGTCTGCTTTATATTGAAGATATTCAATTCACTCAAAAAATGATGGAATACATAGCCAGCAAAGCACATGAAAATTAGAGTGAAAATGGGAAAACCACATTAAGAAATAACAGAAATAAAGAAGATGATCATTGTTATAAAAAACACAATAGAAGAGGGTCTAGTACAGTGTATATATAGGGAACTAGCCTTGCATTTAGAAAACCCTGGTTTGATTCTCAGAACCCCATAAATTCCCCGAGTGATCCAGGAATAATGCCTGAGTGCAAATACAAAAGTATACCTGGAGCACACCAGAATTTGCCAAAAAAAAAAAAAAACACACAAGTGCAATAGAAGATCTGAGCAATGGAATGACAGCATCTGAGGAAAAGATCAAAAGCTTCAAATAACTTCAGGAAACCTCTAACTAAAAGCAGGATATTTTTCAGCTTAAAAGGAAATGAGCAGCATATCAGAGAATTATGGGATGAGGTCAAGAGGAACAATATAAGAATTATTGGAGTCTCCGAAGAACACAAAGACATTTCAATGAAGTACCACTAGCTAAAGAAATCACAGACAAGAATTTCTTAGAGTTGAGGAGTTCAGGCACCAACACCTATGAGGCCAGAAGGGTCCCAGCTAAAATAGATAACCAAATATAAAACTCCAAGACACATTATAATCATAATTACAAAAGCCAAAGAAAGAGACAGAATATTGAAAGTAGCAAGATTAAAATAAAAAAGGAACTTATAGAGAAGGAAAGCCAATAAAATTCACAGTCGATGTATCGAATGAAATTCTATGAGCCAGAAGAAAATGGTGGGATATATATCACTTGTATCACTTGTTATCCCATTGTTCATCGATTTGTTCGAGTGGGCAGCAGTAATGTCTCCATTCATTCCTGTCGCATGCTAGTGTAGACCAATGGCGTCTGCTCGCTCCAGGATTATGAAAAGCCTCAAACCATTCATTCAGAGTCTTGATGGTTAGACTTCTTAGTCTAACCATCTCCTAGGTGGGCAGCTACACGGTCTTTTGACGTCCATGGAATTTAGTCAGTAAAAGCTCTAGTCCAGCGGTCATCTCTAAATCGCATTACATATCCGGCCCATCTGATTTTTGATGTCTTGGCAAACGAGACAGCTCCCTGATTCTTGATTGCCAATGGAGGTCGAAACTCTGGATTCCTTCTCTCACTTGAGTGAAACATGATACTCCAAGCATAGCTCTTTTGATTTTTCTTTGGGAGACCCAAATAGTGTTCTCATCCTGTTTTCGTAGAGCCCAGGTCTCTGAGGCACATGTTAGTGCAGGAAGAACGGTGGAGTCGAAAAGATGTGCCAGAGCCAGAGGTTCTTCGATGCTCTTGAAGGCATTCCATGCAGCTCTCTTCCTCCTGAGCAGTTCAGGTGCCAGGTCGTTTGTCATGTGTTCTCGACCCAGGTACACATAGCTACTGCATTCAGAAATGTTCATTCCGTGGAGGACAAATGGAACATCAGGGACTAGTCTGTTTCTCATGAACATTGTCTTCGTGAGATTCAGGTGCAGTCCGACCTTTCCACACTCATGGTCAAAGTCAGTCAGCATTCATGCTGCTTGGCTGATATTTGGTGTTATGAAAATGATGTCATTAGCGAAGTGGAGGTGGTTTAGTTGCTGGCCATCTATCTTCACTCTCATTCCTTCCCATTCCAGTCATTACATGATATTCTCGACCGTGGCACTGAAGAGTTTCGGTAAAATGGTGTCACCCTGCCAAACCCTCTCTTTACATCAATGATCACTTCCTTGTAGAATGGTGAGATCCTGGTGGTGAATCCATAATACAGCTCCCAGAGGAGTCTGATGTATTGAGTTTGAACAACCTGTTTGGCTAGGACTTCAATGACCGCTTCAGTCTCAACAGAATCAAAGGCCTTTAAATCAATGAATGTTAGACAGAGCAGCATCTTGAACTCTCGCAAAATCTCAATGAGCTTGGTCACCATGTGGATACAGTCAGTCATGCTGAATCCTTTTCTGAACCCGGCTTGCTCACATGGTTGTCCTTCATCTAGTGTTCTGCCAATCCTATTCAGGATGACTTGAGTGAATAACTTTTAGACTTATAGACGATGGACAACAAGCATATTGGTCAATCGTTGCCGATGTTGTGGATCTCTCCCTTCTTGTACAACAGGATAGTCCTACTGGTTTTCCATTGAGATGGAACCTTGCATTCAGACACATAGTGTGTGAAGAATCAAGTTAGTGTATTGACAAGTACTTAGTGGTGGCAGGTGTTCGGGTCTGACGTGGTCTAAACTGGGTGCTGTACGCTTCTTTATTGACGAAATGGCATGTCAGATTTCGGAAGGGAGAATGCTGGAAACGACATATCAATCCTGTGAAATTTGGTATGTGGGCAGGTGGACATGGCTATCAAAGAGATCTGAGTAGAAGTCGTGGATAACCTTTTCCATTGCCCTTCTAGAAGATGTGATAGATCCATCAGGATGTCAGAGGGCAGTCATCTTGGTCTTATAGTTGGCAAAGGACAGGTGGGTATTGCAAATACTTTTCCCAGCTTCTGCCGCATTAGCCACACTACTGCTCTTTTCTCTTTGAGGTCTTCCTTTATCGATTCTCTGCACAGCTTTGTGAGCTCGGACCTTAGCTTGTGATTGCCTGAGGCTCACGCCAGATCACGTTGGCGAATGAACTCGAGAGTTTCCGAAGACAGGCAACTTTTTGTGGCTTTCTCTCTCTCTGCATTCCTCGCACATTCATGGAGGTGCTGAACCAGTCTTGATGTTGTCAACAATGGCATCTTCACACATTGCTGTGGTAGTGCCAAAGAGCTCCCAGTTGGTGGTCGTTCTGGGAGCTCTCTTCTTAAACTTTGTAGCCCTTTCTTCCCAGTCTGTGAAGTAGAATTTCGCATGAAAGAGATGGTGGTCTGATCCCACTTGGAATTTTGGAACAACAGTGACATTGGTCAGGTGAAACCGTTGATTGAATATGATGTGGTCAATTTCATTGTGGAACTCTCCACTGGGAGACGCCCATGTCCAGCATTTAGATTCGAACTTCTGGAACTGTGAGTTACCATGGATGGTCTTGATCAACATGATGAACTCAGGCAGTCTCTCACCCTGTTCGTTCCCTTCTAGGTTGTGGGTTTCGATGTGGAGTTCTTCAGGTGACAGTCTAGGTCCTATCCTGGCATTAAAAATCACTGACCACGACCTTGTAGAAGGCGTGGTCTTCTTTATAGAACTTCTCCAGCTCCATGTAGAACTTCTCAATTTCTTCTTCGTCATAGTTGGATGTTGGGGTATAGATGACAAAGATAGAAACTGCCAGCAACGAGCCACATCTATTCAAACATAAGCATCCGATTCGGGTTGTTAGGCATTCAAACAAATCAATGCTCATGGCCAACTCCGTGTTGACTAGGATACCAACATGACACACCACCGACGCCTCTACTGTCACATGTTCCAAGGAATAGTTCTTCTCCAGTTTTGAAAACAGCATGATGTGTTTGATGCCTTCTCATCTCAGTCTATCCAATGACATCGTACTTGATCTTTTGTGCTTGCACCATCATGTCCTCGATGGATGCTTCCACTGCCAGTGTATGTGTGTTAAAAGTGCAAACAGTCATTTTAATCCTTCTTAATTTTGGCAGCCTAGTTTGGCCCTGAGATTTTTATCAGCCTCTTCTCATTTGTATTTCTTAACACTGCCATATTAAGGTCTCTTCCAGGGTCAGGGGAATGAGGCCCATTACTGTTTTTGCATGTCGGATATTCCATGGGTAGCTTGCCAGGCTCTGTCGTATGGATGGGATACTCTCCATAGCTTGCCGGGCTCTCCAAGAGGGATGGAGGCTTTTAGGGGGTTTTTAAGGTAACCTCCAATCACCATTATGGGTGTTTCAATGGTTCACACCATATTTGAACCCCATCAAATATGGTGCGGTAATGATGGAAAATGGGTAGGAAATGTTTATGATGTTTATGAGGTCTGGAAAGTGGCCTGGAGCATGGCAGCAGTTGGGTGGGTTTAAAAACCAAATGAAATATTATTGGTGATGTGCTCAGCAAAATGAAAACATCACCAATAATCTACTATCTAGGTATATTATCACTCAGATTGGAATATACACTAATGAGTTTCATGGACAGGAAACAGCTTAGGGAATTCATAGTCTTGAAACCAGTTTTGAAAGAGGCATTAAAGAAGTGTCCTTAAGTGACAAGACAAACTTCTCAGCACTTATGCACTGAATATGGCATTCACTATGGCAATGCTGTTGCTTTCTACAAGATTAAGAAAGGTTTGTTTATTCCTCGTTTTCTAAAGGATTTTATATTTTTCCAATATAGAAATAATGTTTTGTTTATATTGACTATTCTGTCTCATCAGTTACTTTTGTTGCATCGATAGAGATTTTTACTACAATCTTTTACTATTAATGATACTTAAGCATTCTATATAAAATAATATTGTCTAACAATAAATTCTCCATATATTTAAGATGTACATGTAGAAAATGAAAAACAAAGCAATACTTTAATGCTGATTTTGCAGTTTTTACCTTACACATTTTATATCTCTGATGAGCTAATTGGGGAAAAGAGTTGGTTTTGATCCACTCTGAAGAACAGCTTTTCTGTCCACATGAAAACGGTTAGGAAACCTTGTTTACTTGGAATCATTTTGCTCTGTACTACTATTCAAAGACTTCTTGAAAACAACATAAAGTAATAGCTTTTGTGCTGGGCGACCTGGAAGCCTTGACATCAGATGAGCTCGTGGATGCTGTAGCAACTGCAGCTTTGTTGTCATGGTAACAGCCTTGCGCTCCAGCAGCAAAAACCAATGAGCATTATGCATCACTACAATCTAGCTAAGCTTCTCTGACCTTATCTGGGAGCAGTTAGATCTGTCTGTTCTTCCAAGTGCACGTGCCCCTCAGCAGGGGGAGAAAACTGTGCATAATGTACCTGATTTAAATGTCATACTTGGATTATTCAAGCAACGAATCCCTACTTGTTAGGATTTGGCGGGTTAAATGATGGGGTTTTAAAAAATGGGTTTCATATCAATTACCCTAGAATATTTTTGCAAATTCAGAGCGTGTAACATGCATATCGTGAATGTTGTTATTACTAAACATGTATGAGGAGTAAAAAAAAGTGTAAATTTCTTTTTTAGTGATCCAGAGAGGAAATCTGAGAGGACCTCAAAAATATTTTTCAACTGTTTTGTTGAGCCCTTCTCCTCTCACACAAGATGAGGACAAGGAATAATATCATCTTTCAGATGGCTGTGTCATGCTAAGGTTGCAATAACAAGGAACAAATCGTAATTCAAAATATACCTGGCTTGTAATGCCTTTGGAAGGCTTATAGTTTCCTCTGAATACTGCCTTCTTAAAACTGAACTAGTAAACGATAGTCCTCAAAGCTGCTTATTCAACTTTGTAAATCTCAAAAGCCTGAATTAGAAGGCCAGGCTCAGAACCCATTCAGACCAAGGTCATATGTAATGCTCCTTTCAGATAGGCTTTGATGGCTGTTCAGGGATATATTACATGTAATTGCATAACCTCATATGCAAATGGATAATAAACCTCAATAAAACATGTGCAATAACAAGCCAGATACTGTCACAACCACATTTATGTGCTTTTTATTTACTGGAACTATTTTAAACTTCACAGTAGGGGGCCTGGCAAGATAGTTCAAGGGCTGGATCATAAACCTTACATGCTCAAGTCTCTGAGCCCTCAAATTGCATATCCTTTTGGGGATGCCACCCCTCCCCGCAAAAAAAGTTGCATAGTGCATTTTATACAAATAGTGTAAAGCATTAAAATGCTAATGATATTTGAACCATTTTTCTCCTTCCCCCAAATTTTTAATTTATATTGCTCTACTAATGTTTTATTCCAGATCAGTATGTGATAAGGAAAATTAGTCTGTAAATCTGTTCCAATCAGATAAATTTCTAATGCTGTCAACATAGCACCATTTTATGAGTAATGCTATTTTGTGTATTTAACTGAAGTATTTGAAATGCCTGCTGTGTATCGTGGATAATACCTCTGGAGAAACAAGAAATAAGAAATGACTTGAGCCCTCAAGAAACTTGCAAGTAGGTTTCATTTAAATGAATTTTCACTCTCGTTACTGTCATATTAAAGAAAAATTTAAAGTCACCAACTGCTTCATCTTTATTTCCAACAAAACCCAAGAAGAACCAGAGGTTTATTCCCATGGACTTTCACAAATTTGTGTGTTTCCAATTGTATTTTGCTAACTCTAAGCTTGATAGCATGCTGGTTTCTTTTTTAAAGAAGACCTTTAAGGAAGCCATTCTGTTTGAGATATATTTTGGTGAGGGCATTCTGTAATCATGAACAAGCTATTTTTATCACTAGTTTACAAAGAAACATCTTAGATATTTTTGCTGGAATGTAAAGTTTTTATTTCAGAAGAATCATATTTGTGTGCTTATTGCATCTTTGATTCCATCCTCTGTGCCAGATGAGAAAAGTATATATTGGGAAACAGGATGAAATTATCATAAAATGGACAATGAAAAGAAAAATTGAAACAAAGCTCAGATTTGATTAACTTAATTTAAAAGAGATCATTTACCAAGTAAAGACTTTATACCAAACTTTTGGGCTTGTCTTAAAGGGGAAAAACATGGCTAACTTTGAAATTGTCATTTGAAAAATTAACCAAATTCATCACTGTCCTTAGCCTTGCCTGACCATTGCAGGTTTTGCTAATACCTCACAAGCAAAAAAAAAAAAAATCAAGTTATATTACAGAATCACAAAAGTTAAATGGCTGGAAAGATATTAAATTTCTGTAGTAAAATGCTATTATTTCATAACTGAGAAAATTGATGTCTCTGTTTCCTTTCACTTTGGAATTTTCAATTTAACTACTTCTTGACAGAAAAAAAAATCCTGAGTAGGTTATATCAGCGATGAAGTTTAGTAAAAAAAATTAAATTAATACTTTCAGTAGAATTTAAGTTACTTATTTATCTTATTTCTCACTCTATCTTATTTACTTCATTTCCCTTTTGTAAATGGATGATTTGAGTTCAGGAGTAATTGTTAAGATAAGTCCACTAGGAGGCTGGAGCGATAGCACAGTGGGTAGGGCATTTGCCTTGCATGCTGCTGATCCGGGTTCAATTCCCAGCACCCCATATGGTCCCCTGAGCACCTCCAGGAGTAATTCCTGAGTGCAGAGCCAGGAGTAACCCCTGTGCATTGCTGGGTGTGACCTAAAAAGCAAAGAAAAAAAGATAAGTCCACTATCCTGGATTGTTCAAAATGAGAACTTCTAAAAATCACACTGATCGGAATTTGGGCTAAACATGGAGAAAATTGAATGATTATCGTAATGGTAAGAAATATTTTGAATTTTCTAAATACATTACTTCTGCACTTAGGATTCTCTTATCTCTATTTTCCTATGACTAATCTGCATAAGGGTTCATTTTTTCCAATTATATCCCCATTCCTCTCTTCAAGTCTCCTTTAAATCTCATTTATAAATTCATGCTGTTTCTCCTTATGAGTATCTTAATGATGACCAGGCTGTCATGTCATTTAACCTTTAGTACCTAAATATGAATATGATATCATGAACTAGATGTTTTGCAGAAGAAATTAATGTGATAATTCACACTCACTCACTCACACACACACACACACATACACACACTCAGACATATGTGTCTGGTACCTTGATGGGAAAATGAACAATAATAACTTTCATCTTCAAAATTCTATAGTGAGACTGAATTATTTGCAGGCCTGAAATTTTCTTTAAAAATATTTTTTGAAAATATTTTTGAAATTGGATGACTTAACATAAATTAATTTTTCTTACAGTTCTGGAAACTAGAATTCCAAGACCAAGGTATCTACAGGGTTGGTGAATTCTAAAACCCTTCTCCTGGGCTTGTACTTCACCTTTCCCCTGTATCTACATGTTGTCTTTCTTCTCTGGGACCTACACACATGTCCTAAGTTGCCTTTTTCCAATGTACACTTATCATATTAGATAAGGGTACATGCATATGACATCATGTCACTTGATGTACTTCTTTCAAGACACTGGGTTTACGGGTGGTGGAGAATGGGCACTGGTGAAGGGATGGGTTCCCAAACTTTGTATGAGCACAAAAGTGTATAAATCTGTAACTGTACCCTCACGGTGATTCTCTAATTAAAAATAAATAAATAAATAAATAAATAAAAAATCCTATTTTCAACATCATCACATTCTAAGGCACAAGGAATTACGGCTTTACAAATCAACTTGGAGAGAATCCATTTTGTTCTACAACAGACTTTCACTTCATATGAAACATTTACTTGTGCTATTTTTCATTGTTAAAAATAGAAAGTTTCATACTTTCGTTCAGAATTTTTTCACAGCATCAAGGAGGAGAAGTAACTCATCTAAGGTCATCAAATTACTATGTAGTGAAATTGGAAGTTGAATTGAACCCTACAAACCCGTATTTTTCTCCCACTCCAGCTTAGATTGATAGTCAGTCTTCTCCAAGACATATTGATTATTCTGTCTGGATGTGTTGTTGTTGTTGTTGTTTCTCCATGGGAACAGGAGCCTTACTGATATGTGGCAAAAATTCTAGAGATATTGTGTTCAACAAACAGAAAAATGATTCTTTTCTATATTCAGATTCTCTAACTTGGTGAATATTAAAAAGAATTTGGCCTTTTTTCCATAATAAGAAATGTATGAATTCTCTTTTTTATGCCAGAAATAAAGATTTTAGATTTTTCTTAAATTGTAAAAATGACATTGATTAGCATGTGTTTCGCTAGTCTCTAACCCACTAGAGATATAAGATGAACTAACTTGATATTATTCAATATTTCATGAGTAAAATAAACCACCCAAACCCTGTTGTTCTCAATTCAAACATGTTGCAAGGAAAGATATGACTGAGCATAAGTGAAGTCCAGTTTCTTTGCTAGTCTTTTAAGCCAAATAATATGTGGATAAAACTCCTCTTTATTTATTTGATTTATTTACTCTGCCCATTTTTCTGCTACAGCAAACTACAAAGAGATGCCCATAGTAAGAGAAAGTCTATGACATGTAAGTTCTTTTATTTGTGTATGTATTTTAGCGATAGCACAGCGGTAGGGCGTTCGCCTTTCATGCAGCCAACCTGTGTTCGATTCCTCCGCCCCTCTCGGAGAGCCCAGCAAGCTATCGAGAGTATTGCGCCCACATGGCAGAGCTTGGCAAGCTACCCGTGGCATATTGGATATGCCCAAAACAGTAACAATAAGTCTCACATTGAGAGATGTTACTGGTGCCCGCTCAGACAAATCGATGAACAATTAGATGACAGTGACAGTGACAGTGATGTATTTTATAACACAGAGAGCTTGCATCAAATAAATTTGTAAGTTTAGTGAAAAGGCATTTTAATGACAGTGTTTTTTGTTTTTTTTTTTCATTTTATTTTTTTTGTGGTGATGTCTTTTTTTTTTTATTTTTATTTTATTAAATTACCATGTGGAAGATTACAATGCTTTCAGGCTTAGGTCTCAGTTATACAATGCTGAAACAACCATCCCTTCACCAGTGCCCATATACCACCACCAAAAACAAAAACGAAACAAAAAAAAACACAGTACGCCTCCCATCCCACACCCCCACCCCCTACCTTGTAACTGATAAGTTTCATTTTACTTTCTGTTTACTTTGGTTACATTCAATATTTCAACACAAACCTCACTATTGTTGTTAGGAGTACCCCACTAGAGTCAGACCTACTGTGAAGACAAATGAGGTCGAGCGGCCTCAGTAGCAGCCGCGCGGTTTTGAATTTCTGTATTTTAACAACTAAGTCCAGGGAGATTTCTTCCAGATATTGGATCATTGCAGGCTTCAAAACCCAATCTGTGGTCATCATAATATGGCGGACACCGCGCCCTTCATCCCCGGAGAGAAAGAGGCGAGACAGAGAGAGAGAGAGAGAGAGAGAGAGAGAGAGAGAGAGAGAGAGAGAGAGAGAGAGAGAGAGAGAGAGATACCTTTCCCCTCCTGGGCGGGCACAGGGCCGAGGCTTAGTTCTCAGGCTGGAGACATTCTGCGAGGAGTTGCCCATGCCGAAAGAGGTTTTGCTGGGTCTGGATTCATGCTTGTGCAGCTGCGGAGAGGCCGCACATGCGTGCGGCCCCCGGGATCACATCTCGGCGGTGGGAGAGGCCGGTGCCTCCCACCTTCCCAAGAGCACCCTCGTGTCCTTTTGCTGCAGATTTTGTCGTAAATCCCCATCTGTGGTCGTCTTAATATGGCGGGCACCGCGCCCTTCATCCCCGGAGAGAAAGAGGCGAGAGAGAGAAATACCTTTCCTCTCCCGGGCGGGCACGGGGCCAAGGCTTAGTTCTCAGGCTGGAGACATTCTGCGAGGAGTTGCCCATGCCGAAAGAGGTTTTGCTGGGTCTGGATTCACGCTCGAGCAGCTGCGGAGAGGCCGCACACGCGTGCAGCCCCCGGGATCACATCTCGGCGGTGGTCTTTTTTAATGATAGTGTTTTTAATAGATTATAGAGATAAATTTGGGGGAGCACAAAGAGATAGTATAAGAGTTAAGATACATGTCATACACGCAACCAACCTTAATTTATTCTCCAACATCATAATGTCCCCTGAGCATTGCAGTGTACAACCCTAACTATCCTTGAGCATTGCTGGGTTGCCTAGGTAATTCTCACACCACAAAACGAGAACATCATTGCATCCACAAGCCCATGATTTAACTGCCAGCCTGATGGACCAAGAATCTCCAAGATTATGCAATTTGCTGCTATGTGGATGGATCTGGAGGATATCACGGTGAGTGAAGGGGAGAAAGTAGAGGAACAGACTCACATGATCTCACTCATATATGGGATATAAAGAAACTTCATAGGGGAATATAAAATGACCGAAGGCAATAAAAAACAAAGAGCAGGAGAACTGGTCTTCAGTAAGCAGCCTGCCACTGGGTACGGGTAGCGACAAAGTTAGAAAAGGGAGCGTTGGGACAATTGTGAAGGGGGAAAGTGCCTGACTCAGAGGCAAATGGAGTGGGGGTAAAGGGAGTGGGAGAAAAACCAGGGACACTGGTGAATGATTGTTGCCGGAACACCATACACCTAAAACTCAACCTTGAATATCTTTGTGACTTTGTAATTCATTGTCAATCTACACATAGTCAGTGGATACAACTCCTTACTATTCCTTCACTATATTGCACTCTTCTCCCCTTTCCTTCAAGATTACGCTATTGGTATCCTCTCAGACCCTACTTGTTCGTCTTCTGAGATTTCTGTGTTCTTTGGGACAGAATAATACTAATAAGCAAGAGGATTAGGTCACTAAATTGACCAGGCAGTTACTCAACGTCCTACCTTTGAACTCTTCCACTGTTTCACTACTTGAAGCTTAATGCACTTCCCCAACCTTATCTTTCATCCCAGATTGTAAGGTGTCATTATATATTTTTTTTAATTTGGGGCATTAGAAACTTTGTGTTAAATGGTCTACTTTGTAGGCTAATCTTCTAAGCAGTTTCTGAGAATGTATTTTTTGTTTGTTCTCTTTGGGAGCAACACCCAGCTGTGCTCATGGCTTACTCCTGGTGGTGCTCAGGGACCCATATGTGATGCCAGAATGGAACCTGGGTTAATAACATACAAGGCAAGAACCTTACCCACTGTACATACTATCTCTATGAACATAGAGGGTATATATATTTTTGAATAACAAAAAATTGTATTGCTGTTGACTCTCCAATAGCCCTACTTATGAGTGATGCCTATTCATTGGTTGTATGAACTAGCTTCTTAGCCACTAGTTGATGTGACCATTAGAGAGAATCAACATCTGACTGTGTTTCTGCAACATCAGTCATTCTGTCAAATGAAACTGTTGGGTTTCCAATACCGAAGCTTTGACTTTTCATATTTCACTCTCTTTCAAATTTCTTGCATTCAAGTGCCTTAGGAGAGGGCGAAGGCTCCAAATCAATCCCCAGGCATGTGAGGTTTTCTGGGTGAGGTGACTTTGAAGAACCTTGAACAATTTTCTGTTGGCTGTAATAACCATCAAAATTATTATAAAACCTCTTAGGAAATATTGTTGTCAAAAAAAGTTTGAATCTTAGGTATTTCTGCTTTGTTCAAAAATCACCAGATGCACCATATGGCATTTAGCGACAACATTTTAATGAGATCTCCGTGGGTTAAAATGATCAGCTGAAAGATCAGATGAAAAACAACTGGAAAGCTGACTTTCCAACTAAATTTAGAATAATTCTGGAGTCATATTTCTGCCTACAACATTTAATGAAAAAGAATACACCAGCTGCAAAATACTCAACTGGGAAAAATTGATGTAGCTTACAGTATTGTTCTAAGTGTTTCAGATGAAATCACTTCTTTTTTTTTCGGGGAGGGTCACACCCGGCGATGCACAAAGGTTACTCCTGGCTCATGCACTCAGGAATTTCTCCTGGCAATGCTTGGGAACCATATGGGATGCTGGGAATCGAACCCAGGTCGGCCGTGTGCAAGGCAAACACCCTACCCGCTGTGCTATCGCTCCAGCCCCATCAGATGAGATCACTTCTGATACAAAACAAAATTATTAACAAAGAATCCAGCCAAGGAAGTAGCTCACAGAAAGTTACTGTTAGATAAATATGTCTATTCATATTAGGTGTGTGCATGTATACTTATGTGTGTTTTGTGCAAAATATAGGTATGCTTATCAATCACTTTACCTTATGGTTGAGCTTGAAAAGTTCTAAAGGGTCTATAAAGCAGGTTAATATGGGAAATTGGGCTGGAGTGATAGCACAGCGGTTGGGCTTCCGCCTTTCACGCGGCCGACCTGAGTTCGATTCCTCCGCCCCTCTCAGAGAGCCCGGCAAGCTACCGAGAGTATTGAGCCCACGCAGCAGAGCCTGGCAAGCTACCTGTGCATATTGGATATGCCAAAAACAGTAACAACAAGTCTCTCAATGAGAGACGTTACTGGTGCCCGCTTGAACAAATCAATGAGCAACTGGATGACAGTGACAGTCACAATATGGGAAATTATGTTTAAAATAATTTTTTTTGGTTTTTGAGTCACACCTGGCGATACACAAGGGTTATTCCTGGCTCATGCACTCAGGAATTACTCCTGGCCATGCTCAGAGGACCATATGGGATGCTGGGAATTGAACCCAGGTCAGCCGCATGCAAGGCAAATGCCCTACCCACTGTGCTATCACTCTAGCCCCAAGGGAAATTATTTTTTAAAAAGCTTATTCCCACTACCTTTTTCAATCTTAACTCTCTAAATGGCATCCTAATAATTTATCCCATCATCTAAAGATTAAAGAAACTGGGCGAGGTAAGTAGGAAGCAAAAAGGAGAATTACCTGGATTTTTCTTCATTCTTAATACACTTAAAATATTTTAAAAAATATTCCTGAAATTATAAAAGACCACCTTATTGTATAATACTAATGAATTCCATATTGTTTATGTACTGTATAATACATAAGCACATAAAATTATACAGATTTGTGGAATGTCTTGAACCTGACTTTTAGGAGTGTAGTGCCAGGCAGATAATAAAGGCAATATGGCACTTATCTGCATGCAGCTGCTGGCTACTGCTGTTGTGACCCTAGTTTGAATCCCTGGCACAACATATGGTATCAGCATAGCATACAGTATCAGAATCTGCTGTTTAAGTTAATGTACAGATGACTATAAGTGAAAAATTAATTTTATACATGGCTTAGAAGCCAACTTTTCTATAACACAAGAAAATTATATCTAAGTATTGGCTTATAGGTTAATGTTTTGCTGGTTTATGTTCACTGGAAGAAATTATTATATCCCTGGACAGATAAAAAAAATTGTTCTTTAATTGAATCACTGTGAGAACAGTTACAAAGCTTTCAGGTTTAAGTCTCAGTTATACAATGATCAAACACCCATCCCTTCACCAGTGCACATGTTCCACCACCAAGAACCCCAGTATACCCCCTCTCTCACCCCCCCACCCTCCTGTGTGGCAGATGATTTTCACTTTACTCTCTCTTTACTTTGATTACATTCAATTATCAACAGAAAACCTACTATTATTATTTGGAATTTTCCTCCAACAATCAGACGTGCTGAAAAGTCATCGTTAGATAATTTGTTTTCTATTGCTGATAATGAAGAGTATATGATGTTGCACAGCTATGACAGCGGCCATGCGGTTTTGGAATTCTGGTATTTTAGTAATTAAGTCCAGAGGTATTTTTGCCAGCAGCCGCTACGTTCCGAGATTGGTTTGTGTGCCTCTGGGATCATGGCCGTTCAGGAGCGGAGGAGCTGTTTGTGGGTGGTCACTAGGGGTCTCATCTGGGCAGGGAGCAGGGCTGGTTCCACCTTCTTCCCCTCCCCCCCATGAGATTTCCCACGAGCCCCATCACTGCAAATTCCTACCTCTCATTCCACTTGGCTCTAAAAGGTGGCAGTCGCCATGCTGCTGCAAAGGGGAAAAGGCCAAGGGACAAAAACCCTTCCTCTCCTGGGATGACATGGGGCCGTAGCTTAGTTCACAGTCCAGGAGCATTTCTGGGCAGATAAAATGTTTAATGTAAATTTGCAATATCTTCATAGTTCATAAATTATTAAAAACTTATTTCAGCATCTGGAATTGAATCAATCTTATGAGATCAATAGTCAAAGTTGTGTCAATTTTAAAAGAAACCAACTTTGGGTTTTAGTGCCAAGTGGTCAAAGGCCTCAATGCTTATCAAAAATATTTTTAAGGATTATAGTTCTAATTATTTCCAAAAGTAAAATCCTGCACAAATCCCCAACAAATTCTGAGTTAATATAACATGTCACTATACCTGTATTTGAAAACTATTTGTAAGTCTTCATTTTTTATTAGACTATAAATGTAATGATATTGGTGGTATCCCTATACTGCCTAAACAAATATAATACACTTTTATTTTATTGATAAATTGGTGAATTGCTATATAATTATATTTATTTGTATGATGATGGAAAGTAAATTGGTCTATAAGGATCAGTCTTATCCAGTGTAAACATACGTGTGTAATTTTAAATGTTTGGTAGCCACATTAAAAATGAAGAAAGTGTGAAATTTTTTTTTCTTTTTGGGTCACACCCGGCGACGTACAGGGGTCACTCCTGGCTCTGCACTCAGGAATTATCCCTGGCGGTGCTTAGGGGACCATATGGGATGCTGGGAATCAAACCCGGGTTGGTCGCGTGCAAGGCAAATGTCCTACCCGCTGTGCTATTTTTATAAATTCACTAAATTAACCCGTGAAGTTAATTTTAAAGCAACAAAATAAGTCCAAACTCATCATTGCACATGTGTACTATTTCCAATCCTTAATAGCCCAACAGGGTCAGTGGCTGCCATGATCAACAACACAATCCTCAGTCTAATTTTTAAGTCACCAGATCTTTTAGTAAGGAAAATGATGATTATCCTATAATAGTTTGTGGATCTAAAGAAGACCTAAACATAATTAAATATTAAAAATGCTGAACCTGGAAACAAGAGGAAAAAATCAAATTAAAAATGTCTATGACCAAAAAAGAAAAAGGAGAAATAACTAAGGAAAGAAGAAGAAAATCAGAACTTTATTTATAGATGCTTATACAGCAGATCTAAAGCATATTTGAACACACAAGCATTCAATGAGGTGGCTTCATGACTAAGTTTCAGAAAAGGATCTTTTCAGGATAAGTAGATGCAATTGTAAACATATGTAAGTACATTAGAATGAAAATGGAGTTTTTTACTGTTCTCAAATCTAATGACTAATACAACTTGGCCTTGAGCTGAGTTTTTAATGCTAAAGACTAAAATTTGAACAAAAATACTCCTGCTGATTTAACCAGCTGTTATCATGCTAGTAGGACTATTCTTTTCCTGAATTATACAAGAGGAAGTAGCAGAATGAAAGAGTTGATTAGTGAAAACATAGTCCATAAGCACGGGGATAGAGGGAAGTTGGCCAAACATGAATCTCCATACAAATCACATGGGCTCACAAGTGAGATTTTCTATCCCCAAACCCACATTTCACCCTTTTTCCTGCCTCCCTGTACCTTAAATCTTGACCAGGGCAAACATTCTACCACTATACCTTTGATCTCCACTGTCAGATAGAAACCAGAGCACATTAATCTCCTGAATATTAAGAAAAAGATTAGAATACTACTCAGGTTTGTAGCCCACATATTTGTATCAATTGGATGCAAAACATAGTCTGTTGAATTATATTATTTATTATTCTCAGCTACTAGGGTTTGATAGTTTGGTTGGCTTTAGTCTTCCATCCTTCAAATAATTTGATGAAACGGTTCAAAGGGTTCAAATAGTTCCTCTTGCTCCAGGAGTTATTATTTCTAAACTATGAGAACTAGGATTTGTCACGGCCTTGGATTTTTTTCCTTTGAAATTAGTATAATAATGGTTCCTACTTCATAGATTTACTATGAGGAATAAAGGAGATAACCACTTAACGAAGTGTTTTATACAAAGTAATCATTTAGCCCTTGTGTCCTTTGCCCTATTATTTTTTAGGCCTTTGATTTTGGGACACGCAAGACTGTTCTCAGGGATTACTCCTGGCTCTGCACTAAGGGCTTACTCCTAGTAGGCTGGGGAACAATATGGGGTGCCAGAAATTGAACCCAGGTGTACCACATGCAAGGCAAGCATCCTACCTTCTGTACTATTTCTCTGGCCCTGTACCATATTCTTTTATGCGTGTCTGCAAGAACAATTCCAAGCATACTGTAGGTCTTGTCTATCTGCCGAAATAAATGAATGACCCAGATATCAAAACACAATTTTATTGCTAAGAATGTAGTCTTTGATCATGAAAAAAAGATGAGAAAAGACGTTATTAAGATATAAGGTTTAAAGACAACATATTGATCAATAGTAGTTTTGTCTTTTGGGGTCATTGAACCCTTTAGAAACTTATGAAGGTTGTAGATAGCCTAGCCCCCAAATTTTAGAGAGCTGTATACACAAATAGTCAATGATATCAAAATCTATCTTCATCCCTCATGTTAAGAACTCCTGTGATGGAATTAAGAAAACCTAAAGAGATTGAAAAAAGAAAAGAATTAGAAGGACCTCAAGAAACTTTTCCCTTTTTCTCCTTTCACACATTTAGTTTAAAATCTGAGACTGAGTCCTGGAGTGAGTGGGGGCCCTGGAATTTGATTTAAAAAATCCAAAATAAACTTGTTGATCAGACTAAGTATAAAAGAAATAAATCTATACATCATTCTCATAGAAAAATATCAGAAATTTGGATTTTGCATGAGACTGCTTCAGAATCAGGAAGTCGATGCAGTTGGTATCCAGATCATATTATTAGGATGAGCACCCAGCAGAAAAATTAACTTTACAAGTAAGGTGGTATTTTCCTCATACGTGGATTTTAAGTGACAGATCCAGTCATAGAGAGTACATGGTTCATAGTTACAGATACTGGACTTGTCATAAGTCCTCACTGTAGTGCTCATCCCACTCCCTTCCCTGAAAATTGTGTACTGTCAGGATTCTCTCATGGAAATAAAAGAATCAATATGTGACTTGCCCCTCCCAAGTGTGGGAAGGTCTAGGGTCTGGTCCAGGTGAGTCAGGAGTTCTTGGCTTGCTGTCTGCTGTGGTTTACTGAGGAGATAAAAAAAAAAAAACTAATAATACCTATAATTTCCAGAGTAAAATCAAATATTTCCTCACATATACATACAACCCCATGAAGAATTAATCCAATTATCATGAACAATTTTGCCATGTTTTAAGGTAAGAGTTTGTAACTTTTAAAAGTCGTAAATATGTATGTAAATAAATATGTATGTAAATAACTAAGTTTCCAAATAAAAAAAATATTTTTAGTAAGCCCCTGTGATTTACAAAGCTGTTCATAATAGAATTGTTTCAGACACACAATGTTGCAATTCGAATCCCACCACCAGTGTCCCCAAGGTTCCTGCTCTCCCTCAGCCTGTCCCTTTGGTGGGCATATAACAAATACACATACAAAACTTAGCTATGTAAATGAAAATAGACGTATATTATGTTGTAATAAATGATTTGAATTTTCTTATTTATATATGCCAAAGTCGTATAGCAATTAATTGTTACAAATTGATTTTTGTTGATTTATCTTCTGATAATTCCATTTGCCATTTCTTGAAGTTTTATTGAAGCAAGCAATATGGAATAAATTTGTTATATGCCTGCCAGGGGGGATGTCAGGGATCCTGGGGACACTGGTGGTGGGATTGGTGTTGCAATATTGTATGCCTGAAATAATTCTACTAGGAACAGTTTTGTAAGTCATGGTCTCTTAATCTAAAAAAACAGTTGTTTATTAATAACAGTTTTGAAGAATACAAAAAATTACATTTAAAAAATTAAGACATGGCCCATGTATTCAGAATTACAACTTAAATAATGGTTTTTGAAAAATTTTCACTGAGCCATGCACAATAGGATGAGTGCTGTTTGTGATGTATTCAGTTAAATTGCAAGGATTTTATTTTTTTAATTTCTTAATTGACTCACTGTTGCAATCAATCAATTGAATTACAGTTGCAAAGTTATTAATGATTGAGTTGCAGACATATTATGTTACAACACTAATCCCTTCACTGGTGTCCACTTCCCTCCACCAATGTCCCCAGTTTCCTTTTCACCCCCCTCATGTGCTCCCCTCCTCCCACTTCTACCCCTGTCTGCCTCTATGGAAAACACTTCTAAAAAATGTTTTTAATTGAATAAAAATGAGATAGTTACAAAGTTGTTCATAATTGAGTTTCAGCGATACAACTCTCTAACACCCATTCCTTTACCAGTGCACATTTCCCATTTCTCACCACCAGTGTCCCCAGTTTCCCTCCCATCCCCCTGTCTCCCTGATTGCCTCTATGGCAGACATTTTTCTCCCCCCTTTTTTCCTTTTATGCACTGTGGTTTGCCAATACTGTTACTGAAAGGTTATCATGCATATTACTTAACCTACTTTCACTACCCACTTCTTTTTTTTTTACAGTTACAAACTTATGAACTTTCATGTTTGCATTTGGTTTACAACCCTGCACCATTGCCCATTCTCTCCCACCAATGTTTCCAGTATCCCTCCCACCATCCCCAACCCAACCCCCACCACCCCGACCTGCCTCTGCAGCAGGGCATTCCCTTTTGTTCTCTCTCCTGTTGGGTGTTGTAGTTTGCAACAGAGGTATTGAATGGCCATTATATTTTTTCTATAGTCTAGTTTTGGTATGCAGCTTTCAACCTGAGTGGACCCTCTCAAAATTCTCTACTAGGTGTTTCGTTCTCTATCTCTGCTGCCTTTTCCCCCAGCATGTGAGGCCAATGCAGCTGTTAGAAAAGACAGAAGTCATGAAATTTGCATATAAGTGGATCAATCAACATGGAAAGTATCATGTTGAGTTAAATGAGTCAGAAAGAAAGAGACAGACATAGAAAGATCGCACTCATATGCGGAATATAAAGTAGCAGAATGGGACACTAACACCCAGGAGTAGTAGAGTTAAGAACCAGGAGGTCTGCCCCACAGCTTGGAAAGTACCCACTTCTTGTTTGAAGCAATCATTTCTAACTATCATTATCATAGTGGTTCTCTTTGTCCTTACTGCACTTACCCTCATCCCCATCTGTGGTAAGCTTCCTAGGATGGACCGGTCCTAGGATGGACCAGTACTCCTGACCCCTCCTTTCTATAGTCTTTGGATACTATTCTCATACTATGTTTTTTTTTTATATCCCTCAAGTAAGTGTGATCAATATGTATCAATTTCTCTCCCTCTGGCTCATTTCACTCAGCATGATACTCTGCTTGTCAATCTAAGTATAAGGAAATTTTATGAGTTTAGTCTTCCTAGCGGCTTCATAGTATTTCATTATGTAGTTGTACGATAGTTTCTTTTGTCGTTGGGCACTCATTTGTTCTTGGGCACTCGGGTTGTTTCCAGGTTCTGGCTATTGTGAATAGTGCTGCAATGAACATAGGAGTGCAGATGCCTCTTCCGCACTGTTTTGGGGCATAATCCCATGTGTGGTATTGCTGGGTTGCATGGAAATTGAATTCCTAGATTTTTAAGAAATGTCCACATTGTTTTTTCTTTCTATTTTTGCCTCCCCCTTTTAGGTAATGTGCTTTACAATACTGTTACTGAAAGGGTATTGTGCATGTCACTTTACCTCCTGTCAGCACATAGTCCTGGTCCAGAGTGATCACCTCCCTCTATCATTGTAGAGGTCCCTTCTTTGACCCCTCTCACCTCGGCCCTACTCCCTACAAGCTTCCTACTCAGGACAAGTTCTTCTGCTCTTTTCTTTTTCAGTTGCCTATGGGGTTTAGTGGGCTGGAGCAATAGCACAGCGGTAGGGTGTTCACCTTTCACACGGCCGACTCATGTTCGATTCTTCTGCCCCTCTCAGAGAGCGAGAGTATCACCCCCACCCGGCAGAGCCTGACAAGCTACCCATGGCATATTCAATATGCCAAAGACAATAACACTTAACAATAAGTCTCATAATGAGAGATATTACTGGTGCTCGCTCAAACAAATCTATGAGCAACAGGATGACAGTGACAGTGGGCTTTAGCTATTTCCCTACTATATTTTTATATCCCCCATACAAGTGAGATCATTCTATGACTGTCTCTCTCCTTCTGATTCATTTCATTCAGCATGGTACTCTCCAGACCCTTCCACAAAGTAGAAAATTGCATGACTTCGGCCGAGATGTGATCCCGGGGGCCGCACGCATGTGTGGCCTCTCCGCAGCTGCACAAGCGTGAATCCAGACCCAGCAAAACCTCTTTCGGCATGGGCAACTCCTCGCAGAATGTCTCCAGCCTGAGAACTAAGCCTCAGCCCCGTGCCCGCCCAGGAGGGGAAAGGTATTTCTCTCTCTCGCCTCCTTCTCTCCGGGGATGAAGGGCGCGGTGGCCGCCATATTAAGACGACCACAGATGGGGATTTACGACAAAAACTGCAGCAAAAGGACACGAGGGTGCTCTTGGGAAGGTGGGAGGCACCGGCCCCTCCCACCGCCGAGATGTGATCCCGGGGGCCGCACGCATGTGCGGCCTCTCCGCAGCTGCACAAGCATGAATCCAGACCCAGCAAAACCTCTTTCGGCATGGGCAACTCCTCGCAGAATGTCTCCAGCCTGAGAACTAAGCCTCGGCCCCGTGCCCGCCCAGGAGGGGAAAGGTATTTCTCTCTCTCGCCTCTTTCTCTCCGGGGATGAAGGGCGCGGTGGCCGCCATATTAAGACGACCACAGATTGGGTTTTCAAGCCTGCAATCATCTAATATCTGGAAGAAATCTCCCTGGACTTCTTGTTAAAGTACAGAAATTCAAAACGGCGCGGCCGCTACCGCGGCCGCGCAACCTTATTTGTCTTCACAGTAGGTCTGACTCTAGTGGGATACTCCTAACAACAATAGTGAGGTTTGTGTTGAAATATTGAATGTAACCAAAGTAAACAGAATGTAAAATGAAACTTATCAGTTACAAGGTGGGGGGGGCGGGATGGGAGGTGTACTGTGTGGGTTATTTTTTTTTTTTGGTGGTGGTATATGGGCACTGGTGAAGGGATGGTTGTTTCAGCATTGTATAACTGAGACCTAAGCCTGAAAGCATTGTAATCTTCCACACGGTGATTAAAAAAAAAAATTGCATGACTTCATCTTTACTTATGGATGAGTAATATTCCACTGTGTATGTGTACCATAGTTTCTTCACAGAAAATCCACAAAATCGTGGGTTGTCTCCAGATGTTGGTTATTGTGAACAGTGCTGCAATGAACATAGAAGTTCAAATGTCTTTTGGGTATTGTGTTTGGGGGCCCTTGGGGTATATTCCCAGGAATAGAATTGCTGAGTCAGATCATATGGAAGCTCAATCTCTAGTTTTTTTGAGGAGTTCCCATATTGTCTTCCAAAAAGGCTGTGTCAGTTGACATTCTCATCAGAGTGAATTGTCCCTTTCAAAACCCCTGCATCCACAAAACTTGCTATTTTTGATGATGAGCAAAGTCTCTGGTGTGAAGTGATAACTCATCATTGTTTTGATTTGCATTTTCCTGACAATTAGTAATATATAGAGTCATTTTCATGTTATTTTGCTATTTGTATTTCTTCTTTGATGAAGTTTATATTCATATCTTCTCCCCATTTTTGAAGGGATTGAATGATTTTTTCTTGTAAGATTCTACCAGTGTTTTACATATCTTGGATGTTAACCTTTCATCAGATGAGTGGTGACCAATTAATTTCTCCCAGTCTGTGGGCTTTCTTTAGATTCTGCTCATCACTTCCTTCGAAGTGCAGAAGCTTCTTAATTTAATGTAGCTCCATTTGCTTATCTTCGCTTCCACCTTTCTGGTCAGTGGCTTGAAACTCATATTTTAAAAGAGTGGCAAGTAGATCTACTCGAAATAATATGAGACAAAACTAAAACAAGGTCTGGACCAGTCAAACAGGGAAAAATGGGGATTTCCATTATGAAAACAAAATTATAGAAATAAAACTAAGACTTTCATAAATAACTTGATTACTAGTAAATCAAAAAGTTTAAGAGAAACTATGAGTTTTTCTATCAGTAAGAAGGGTAGATGCAATGCCACAGCCAGATTTGAAGGACGGAATGTGAAGGGCATTTAATATGTGGACATTTTAAGGTTAATTCCTCAATTTCTTCAGAGTAATCATTTATCAAAAAAAATTTTAAATGTTTTCTTTTACTTTTTTCCTTTTGCATCCTTTACCCTTTTTAAACTCCATTTTCCTCTTAGGTAATCTTATTACTTAATAATCACTGATTTTTTTCAAGAACCTGGAAAACACCCGAGTGCCCAAGAACAGATGACTGGTTAAAGAAGCTCTGATACATCTATACAATGGAATACTATGCAGCTGTTAGAAAAGATGAAGTCATGAACTTTGCATATAAGTGGATCAACATGGAAAGTATCATGCTAAGTGAAATGAGTCAGAAAGAGAGGGACAGACATAGAAAGATTGCACTCATCTGTGGAATATAAAATAACAGAGTAGGAGACTAATACCCAAGAATAGTAGTATATAATACCAGGAGAATGATTCCATAGCTTGGAAGTTGGCCTCACACGCTGGGTGAAAGTCATACCAAATGGAGAAGGGAACACCAAGTAAAATGTGATTATAGATCCCAAGTGGTAAGGGAGATGCACGCTGAAAGTAGACTAGTGACTGAACATGATGGCCACTCAATACCCCTATTGCAGACAACAACACCCAAAAGGAGAGAGAGAGAAAACAAATTGGAATGCCCTGCCACAGAGGCGGGGTGGGGTGGGGGGGATGGGATTGGGGGGGTGGGAGGGATACTGGGTTCATTGGTGGTGGAGAATGGACACTGGTGGAGGGATGGGCTCCCGAACACTGCATGAGGGAATAACAAGCACAAAATGTTTGAATCTGTAACTGTAAGTGTACCCTCACGGTGACTCACTAATTAAAAAATTTTTAAAAATTTTTAAAAAATCACTGATTTTCTATTTAGTTTATTTTGTGTATTCATCAATTGTGTACAACCATATTGCACATATAGGTAAAATCATTCATTTTTGTTTTTTACCTTGTGCCATATTTTAGTTCACATAATTCCCTTCATTTTGTTTCCATAGCAATACTTTTTCTTTAGTTAATAGAATTCTTCTGTTTAAATCAACATCTTCACAGACAAATATGCCCCGATGAGTCCCCAGTGGATCCCAAGGGTCCTCTAGTGAAAATTGCATAACGGGGTCCGTGACACAAGACTAAGGGCCAACTGTTGGATATGGAGAGTGGGACCATAGGATTGAACCAAAGTGTAGTGGGCCCTCAATTGGAAGAAGGTTAAAATCATTGGTCTAAATAAACCACATCTTTATTAATCATATACCAAGGGCAATAGATGGATATTTCCATTTTATTTATTATTTTAGAAACTGTGGAGCAATAGCACAGCAGGTAGGGCATTTGCCTTGCACATGGCCAACCCGAGTTGATTCCTTCATCCCTCTTGGAGAGTCCGGCAAGTTACCAAGAGTATCCCATCCGCACAGCAGAGCCTGGCAAGCTCCCCATGATGTATTCGATACACCAAAAACAGTAACAAGTCTCACAATGGAGGCATTATTGGTGCCCGATCAAGCAAATCGATGAACAACAGGACGACAGTGCTACAGTGCTACTTTAGAAACTGTGATTATGCTACAGTAAGCAATAAGGTAATTATTACTTTTATGTTAATGTTTGAATAATCTTTGGATATATAACCAAAATTGAAGACACTGTATCATCAGTAACTCTAACTTTTGCTTCTTAAGATAGAGCCACAGCATTTTCTAAAAGAGTTTATTTACATTCCTAGACATTTTGAGTTTGATGCTTGCTATTATTCTCATCTTTATTACAAACCTCTAACAGTTATTCTTTGACTTTTTAGTAATAACTTCCTTGAAGAATACTCTACATTATGAAAGAGGAAAGCAATCTTTTTTATATTGTAAATAAGCTATAGTTTTCATAAAAGAAAGCAAATTTTTGAGAAAATATTCTTATATTCAGTGTTTCTCAGAGTATAATTGAGTTAGCTTCCTATATGTGAAATAATACAAATTTTATTTTGGTTTCCTACATTTCTCACATGTATTACACATCTTAAGAATGTAATCTAATGAATTATTCATTATATATGGTTGATACATAGATTGGAATTGTTTTTGTTTGCCTAATGGCAATTCTTTAAGCACAAAATACTAGACTTGTGGTGCTTTTTTCATGTAGTGGTTAAATTATCTTTCAATTTTGTTTTTGTGAAGGCTATTTCTTCAGATGCCTTTGTCATAATGAAAAGATAGTCTCATGCATATAAATTAACAAGAATTTACAGAACAATTCATTAATTTCTTACAAATATCAACTTCAATGTAAAATAGGATTCACTTTTTAACAAGTCTTAAAATACTGAGATATGGCAGTAGCGAGATAGTACAGTGGTTAAGGTGTTTTGCCTTGAATGTGACCCAAATTCCATCCTCTGCACCCCATAGGGTGCCCTGAGCCCTGCCATATATAATCCCAGAGTATAGAGCCAGGAGTAAATTCTGAGCACTGTCTAGTGTGGCCCAAAAACCACAGAAGGATTCTGAAGGATTATCCAGAAGCCTTTGTTCCTTAGGATAGTACTGTACAAACAGATCCCGAAGAAGCTCTTTAGCTCAGATGATGAACATTAGGCCTTACATAAACTGTGAGGTTTACACAAACAGAAACTTCACATTTGTGTTTGCCTTAATATTACATAATGACCTAAATACTAAATATTATGGAAGTCTTTAGTAGCTTAGTGTTTATAGACAATAATAAAGGCTGCACTTTATTTGAGGGATATATATATTTCTCATTTATACCATGAAAGGGAGTACCTTTCACTATGCCAGTTTCTTCTCTTGCACAAGTGACTTCTTGTTCTCTGCTCACACCTAGAGGCCATATGGGGTCACTCTAGGACAGCTGGAGGGCCTATCAGCTTCATACTCCTGACCTTTACTCATTATGTAACACCCAAATCAACACTGTAGTAAGCAGAGTTCTTTCATTCTTACTGGTTTTCTCTTGCTCTATCTTTGAGGATAATTTCTGGTGAGCAAATTTCACTTTTTTAGACTTTATTACACACACACTTATGCATTGCTAGTTCACAAATTAGGACTCTAATAAACCAGTATTGATCTGGTTTCCATAATTCTCTTCTTAGTATAAAAATGAAAGCTTCATTAAAAATATGTAATAATATTTAATTGAGGCTCTTCACCAATTCAAAATAAGTTTCCCTAAGTGAATAACAGTAGTCTCCATGTCATGTGTCTGGATGTTGACCAAAAGTAAATTTTCAAAATAAAGGTTTTAACTGCAAAAAAATAAAAGCTTTTCAAATGAGTGATATATTAATTATAATTAAACTATATGTAAGGAATGAATCTAAGGCAAAACTTAATTATCAAGGTTATCAAACATAGAGAAATAATCATATAATTTAGCTCTTTAATTTTACAATTCTGTTTGATTGCAAACAGAATCATCAAACTATTGATTTAAAAGAATAGTTACTTAATAATGAATATTAGATGCATTTTTAAAAATACTACAATTGCTTATGAATTGAGTTAAGTGAATTGGGTTAAGATTGAGAAAAGGGTCAAAAGTCATTGGATGGAACAAAACAGAATAGGAGACAATGCCATGCGAAAGTAATGAAGACAAAATCAAAGAGAATCAAAGAAAATTTGGGCCAAAGGGGTTTACTGGACAATTCCTTAAATATTACATTTTTTATCTTGCCCTACTTTTCTCCAAGCCTGTGGTGTTTGAAAACATTTGTCTTTTACTTTCTAAGATTTGAAATAAGCAGTGTAATCTTTGTTCTCAGTTTTCTAATTCTCCTTTCACTCTAACCTTCACATACTCTGTTTTCAATTATTAAATGTGTTTTTTTTCTGCTGATTTGAGATGTTTTAAAAAACAATCAGAAGAGTAATCTTATCTCTGATTAAATTTTAGATAAACGTACTAGATATATCAAGTCTAAAACTTTCAGCAGTCTTAAACTTGATATATCCAGCAGGTTGAAGATTTTCCGTTCCTGTTTTAAGTAAACTAATTGAGAACACAGTTGCTGACATTAGAACTGTATTGTTTATTGTAATGTAGTGTGTACACTCACTCCCCACAAACTCACACAAACTCAAGATGTCTTTCCTCTGGCAAAACTGGTAGCATGTAGATGACTGCTGCCAAATTAACAAAGTTCTATCATAGTTCAGGTTGTGTTGTCATACTTTATGCCAAGGACTAAGCCAAATATTTGTATTGCCTCAAGAAATTGTGAAGTAAAGACACTTTATTTTCTGAGACTTAAGAGTGCAGAGTCAGAATTAAGATATTCTGCTTGAGAAAACAATTTCAATAAACCTTTGTGGTACTGAAAATATGATAACATCTGTTCATAGCTACAAGTATAAGATACTATGCTTGGTAGATCCCAAGTATAATTTTCTGTAAGACAAACAAGGAATATGTGTGTTTGAAAACTTCAAGCATAGTTTTGCAATAGCTATTGTCTGTAATGTGCATTGTAACTTTTTAAGATGCTGACTGTTTTAAAATAAGTTAGTACAGAATTTGGAGTATCACCTGTGTGAGAAAAGAAGAAAGAAGAAAGGATGGAAGAAAGAAGGAAGGAAGGAAGAAAAAATATAGTAAAGAGGAAAGTGTATTCTATTTCTGAAAAATTTAGTGGCCTAAAACTACGTTATGACTATGATTTATTTTGTGAATGAATTTATAAAAAAGCTTCAAAGCATAGTTGTTGACTGGTGACATTAATAGATTAACAGTTCATGCCCATTTATAATATTAGTACATAGCCTTATTGAAAAACATGTATTCACATATATGGTTAACTATAAATCCCAAGTTATAATCATCCTGAGTTTAGCATAGACCAAACACAATGTTTAGAGTAGACTAAATACAGTGTGTTTCCATAAAGAGAAAGCACAGAAGACATGGAGAACATAGAGAACAATAGCAATACCAAGATGGTGCTAGACAATGACTAGAATTAGTCTGTTAGAAGTCAAGAAACATCTTGGGCCTACCAGAAGTTGAAAGAGAAGGGGGAGAAACATCTTTCCTAGAGCCTTGCAAGAGAACATAACCCTCTTGAACCCTTGACTGCATACTGCTATCCTCAAAAACCATGAAGAAAACTTTTAATTGTTTTAAGCCACCCATTTTGTGGTCTTTGGTTTTGGCCCGACATGGATTCTCTCATGTGATTGTAATCCAGTACCTGTAGGTCTGCAATCATCAGAAGGCTCAAGGGGACTAGTATTTGTTGAGGCTGAATCAATGACATTACTAGCAAGTTTCCATGTTGTTTTCCCAAAGGCCACTTAAGTGCCCTGTGGTGAGGGTGCAGGGGGAATTTATTGAGAACAAGATCTTATAGAGATCCAAGCGGAATTTGCCAAGATATTTTTTTTTTCATTTCTTATTGCAAAGCATTTTTATTAACAACCTGGGGAGCTTTTAAAAGGAGCCTTTATGAAGTTCACCAAGGAAGTCACTAATTAGATCTTAAATTAGACCAAATTTAAGATTTCAAGAGAAATTAGACAAATTTCAGTGGAAATTATACTCTGCCTATCAAAGGAAGAAGTAGAAATATTGTATGATTGTCTTTAATCAACCTCACAAACCTAGGTTCAATTTCCAATTCTACCATTTGCCAGCTAGGAAAAGTTACAAACTTTCTCTTAGCTTTTTTTCCCACTTACAAAATTTTGATTGCAAAATAGAAGTTATAATATCAACCATAGAAGTTTACTGCAGTTATTAAATTGATCAAAGTAATATCACTTTAATCCTTAAAACATTAACAAGGTATATGTATCATACTTAAAATTATATGCAAGTAAATGATGAACACAGATCACCAGAATCTCCTATTTATTTGTTGAAATTTCTATATCCAGGTCATATTTAGCTTTATTATAACACGAAAAATTTTTTGTTAATTGTTTTGGTGGGGGTGGGGCACAACCAAAAGTGTGCAGGGCTTACTTCCAACTCTGCTCAAAGATCGACTCTGGAAGTGCCAGGAATCAAACTCATCAGTCATTTTCAAGGCAAGCACATCACCTGCTGTACTCCAACTCCCAAAACAGAATTCACAAGGCAAGTATAATAGAGATTCACACTGTGAATAGTCACAGAGAATCCCAATAATTCTATAAAAATTCAGATGAGCTGGATTCCTAATTTTAGTTCTTCCACTGGCCAATTCTGTGTTCTTATGCAGATTATCAAAATTCTCTGTGCCTCAGTTTCCTCAGGTCTAAAATATCTATTGTGTTATGAGAAGTGATTTAGCATATATGAAGCATTATTTTTTAATTAAAAAAATTCCAATTTTTTTAAAGCACTGCAGTTTACAAAATGTTCATGATACATTAGTTACAAGCATTCAATATTCTACTACCAATCTCACCACCACTGTGACCTTCTCTCCACCACTGTCTCCATGTTCCCAACCAGCCTTCAAACCCACCTCCTTGGCAGGCCCAAATAATTTATTTTATTTTGCTTGTTACAACTAAATGGCTAACGGAATTATTTAAAAAAATACTTGTGAAGTGTTTTTAAAGGGTATCCTGACACTTAGTAAGTGCTCAATAAACTTGTTTTTATACATGACGATGTTATGTATAAAGATAAGTTTATATATAAGAATTTATTTATAGATAAGAATTTTATGACCTTGAGTTTTAATTATAATGTATCTGATGCATAATTCAAAGTATATCCCATATAGCAAACACATAATTTCACATTTTGTTGTTACTCAAAAGAAAATTAGTGAGCCTACTTAAACGTGCATTATAAATCTAGTATAGGCGACATATTTAAAAGGCAGAAATCACAAAGAGAGATAAGTAAATTTCTGAAATCTGGAGAATGCTGCTCTAGTTAGGAAAGAACTCAACACTAATCCAATAAATAACATACTCCTTAACACATTTGAAAAATACTCATAAATTTAGACTCAAAACATTTTTAATGGATTTCTGTAACCAGATAATAAAAAATTCTTGCTGCAGATTTTGCAATGAGGCAGTTCTTCTAAATTAGGATACAATTGTTCTAAAAACTTGACATATGTAAACTCTACAACATCTGTCATCTTGCTAGTAATCACATTCAAGGAACATTATAATGTGGCTTAGAAGCATGCCAACAATACACCGACAGACACTCTTCTTCCTTATAGGGATATTATACTAAATAACATATGACATATGAGTGTTCTTTGCAAATATGAAGAAGAGCTAGACACACAGCTACAAATATTGAGTGTGTGTTGCTTCCCCAAAAAAGCTGCTTCTAACACTTTCAGAGAATAATAATCTTGCAACAAGCAAGATTCTTAAAAAAGAACATGGTCTTGCACATCTATTCTAGTGCCAGACCATGGGTCTCCAATCTGAACTTTGCTCCTGCCTCTCCATTCTGATTCTTATCAAGTTTCTTATCTGCAAAATGGAGATAATCATCTTCTTTCTGAGAGGGCCTTTATGAATGTCCTAACACAGTTTAAGTGTTTGGGAGGATGAGGATGGCTTACTCTTGATACTATTCAGTAAGTTAACTATTAGCTATCGAATTGCTACATTTACATCTGTGGGGTGAGAATTCTTAGTAGCACTGTAGTTGGGTTGTTCATTGATTTGCTCGAGCGGGCACCAGTAACATCTCCATTGTGAGACTTGTTGTTACTATTTTTGGCGTTTCAAATATGTCACAGGTAGCTTGCCAGGCTCTGCCGTGCAGGTGAGATACTTTCGGTAGCTTGCTGGACTCTCCGAGAGAGGCAGAGGAATCAAACCTGGGTCTGCTGGTGCAAGGCAAACACCCTACCCGCTAATGCCCTACCCACTGTGCTATTGCTCCAGCCCATCACTCCAGTATTTGCTAAAATAATATTTGTTGAAACATTCTATATGAATGTTTTTTCTTGCTGTTTACTTCCTATTAAAATATAGTCTTTAGGGCCAGAGAGATAGAACAGCATGCAAGGTGCTGTGACAATTGTTTTTAATGTTTAAATGGTTTTACAACATGCAGTGGCTAAAATTTTCTTGACTATTAAAGTATAGTGATCGCGCTGTGGGTCTGAAATTGGACTTTCTCTGATTTGAGTTTCAATTCTATTACTTCCCAACTGTTGTGATTACCCTCTACAAATTACTTAAGCTCCCTAGAACATCAGTAACTTCAGTTATAAATTGGATATAATAAGTACTTATCTCATGGGGTTATTGAAATATTTATAGGAGAAGAGATCAGAGCTTTGCAAAATGCGTGTTACTGTTATTGTTGAATTAATTTACACTATAATCTATAGAATTATGTTTCAAGTTACCTGGTGGAATTAGATATAGGCTTCAAGTTTGGAGTTAGAATTGTATATTTAAGTAATGACACAATGACCCGGGTTTCTGCCTCCTGATCTCATTACACACTTCCTTCAGTGGGCTATTAGAATTCCTTTCTGGGAAGGGTGCTCTCTGGGCATGTGGAAACTTGAATGAACATGGCCCACATACTTCTCCTCCTGGGAGAATCTCTTAACCTGATTACTTCTATAACATGCCAAAGACTCTGCACTTTCCTTGTCTTTACTTGTCAATGGAGCATCCTGCTACTTTTTCTTGTTTCTATGTAGCACCTTGTTTAGATGTCAACTCTTTAAGAGAAACTTGGGCAGATGTTCATCTCTGGAATGCTTATAGAATGATCCCCCAAAATATGAAAACCGTGTTTAACAGCTCCAGTGCCTGTGTCTTGGGAGTTGAGAGGTTCAGGCAGATAATCTTGAAACATGAAGGGGTTTACAGTGCAGAAGCCTCCAAACCTTTTAGAGGTCACCATTGGGTCTTTTGTTTCAGACTGTTCTTTGAACCCGAAACTACAATTATGTGTTTCACAACAATGGTCTAAAGAGTAATGCAGATGTTTTAAAGCCTGGATCATCCAGGGTCACTGAGATTCGAAAATGAATTCATTTTTAAGCAAGCCATGTGTTTGGATTCATAACCTAAGACTCGGGGTAGTCTGTGTCATCTGGAACTTCACATCCGTGTGAACTGCAGGAATTTTGTATCAGACACTAATCCTGATGAAACCTTGTAAAATTAATGAATATAAAATATTTGAAAATCTTATACTTTCACAGTGTTTTGATATGCCCCAACAGAGAAAGACTTAGAAGTATAAATTTCTGTGAATTGTGATAGAAAAGGATGTATCTAATAAAGTCACCACAAAAGAACAAGCCATTATGATACATTTTTAATTTATGTCATCTTATTCATCAAACAATATGTAGTAAGTGATAAATAGGACTTAAATATATAACATTATAAGCCTTCAAAAAATGTTGACATCAATCTTTAAATATCAATATTTCAAGACACAATTTGTAATTTTGAAATTCAGCCAAACTTGACTGAGATAGGCAGGGACATACATGGAAAAAAGAACAGTTCTATGCAATTTTAGAAGAAAAGATGTAATGATTGAAAACCCTTGTTAGTAAAAACCTACAAAAGATTCAGAATCAATGACATGAAGTAAGCAGAATAATATTTAAGAGATGGTAAGAAAACTTCTTTCTTCCACTTTTCTGAAAAAGTTGAAAATATTCAACAATAAAAGTCACTTAATGCTTAGAATTGGAAAGAAGTTAGATGATACTGGTAGTTTAGTCTTTCCCAGAAATGCATAGATTGATACATGTATGGATAAATTTATAGATATATGAATCTATTTATTTCTATCTATAGCTCTATTCTTTTCTTATACATGTAAAATTATCATAGAAAGAATTGACTGCAACAGGAGAGAGAAGAAAAGATCTTGATAGGAATTTTGGGTTTACTTGAGACCATTTTATTTAGTAGTTTTTATTTCTGAAGTGTTTCAAGTATTTTTGTAAAAATTATGGTAATGTATGACTTAGGAAAGAATAAACATAGAAATACTTTGTAAGTCATTACTGCTATATACATACTGAGAATAATATTAACTTTAAGTATCTTTCTGATTTTCTGACCTGTGATGCCCTGAAATGATAATGTTATGGAATTGGGCAAAGCTAATTTTGAAAAGCAAAAAAAAAGCACAAAAATGTATCTGATTTTTTAATATGTTTGAGTATATTTTTAAATCACAGCAATACTCTACCTTTGATCTCTATCTGAAGCCTAACATTTACTGAACTTTCTTCTTATTCTTAACCATCTCAGATTTCTTAAGGGTTTTTTTTAAAAAAGAGCTAATATAACTTTTAACATGAATTAATACTTGTTATTACATAGATTTTACCGTGTAAATATAAGAGAAAGAGAACAAATAACTTAATTTTCTTTTTAATAAATTATCTGAAAAAAGGAAGCAAATTAATCAAAAATCAACAAAGTCAAGAATTTTTTTTATTTAAAAATTGTTACACAGCTTGAATTTTAAAAGAGGAGATTCTGTAGGCTTGTGATACTAAAACTTTGCGAGCTATTTTGAAAAGTTCTATTGGACTTCACCTCAATTCTTTCATTTATTTATCTTCATATTGCTATCAAATTCCCAAAAGATGATTTTCCTTAAAATTCAGGCATATGGGGCTGGAGATAAGCCTTCCTTGTGATGACCTAGGTTTCATCCCTTGTATCCCATTTGATTTCCCCAAACCCTGCCAGAGAGATTCTAAATCTTTTATAGATTTTACCTAAAAACGTTTTTCAATCATCACATCTCTTCTACCAAAACTATAGTTTTGTTCTCCTTTTACCCCATGTGTCCTGTCTATTTACTCAAATTTACCTGATTTTCAAAATTACAAAGTGTATCTTTAAATAATCCATAGATATTTATTTCAAAAATGCTATTTTTCACTTTCTCTTTTCTTCATGGATTGGTTTTAGATTTAAGATTCTTAGCTTTTTCTTACTATTCCAGACTCCAGAAATTAACTGCTAAAACAAAACTTAGATTAAACAAAAGGATCAGGCCAAAAAGGGAAAACTCCAGTCTTCAACATCTATGAGATATTTCTTGTCAAGTGTGTCTAAATAGCTAGTCATCAGCTTGGAAAAATAAGTTATATCTAGAACCTTGGTTCAGATACTTGATCTAATATTTCCAGGTCTATAACTTTTACAAATTATCTAGTCTTTCTGAGCATTTTTTTACTTGTCTTTGCTTTCATTTTCAGGTCACATCCAGTGTGCTCACGCCTTGCTTCTGGCTCGGTGCTCAGGCATCTCTCCTAGTGGGTTCAGGGGCCATCTGAGGTGCAGGAGATTGAACCCTGGTCAATTACATGCAAGGCAAGCACCTTACCCATGGTACTATCACTTTTGTCCCACATTCTCCTTTTTTAAAATGAGTGGTTCGCAATCCATAAGGTACATCAAAGACAAGGTCGGCAAAACCCTTCACAATATTGAAGCTAAAGGTATCTTCAAAGATGACATGGAACTAAGTAATCAAGTAGAAACAGAGATAAACAGATGGGACTACATTAAACTAAAAAGCTTCTGCACCGCAGAAGACACAGTGACCAGAATTCAAAGGCAATCTACAGAATGGGAAAGGATATTCACCCAATACCCATCTGATAAAGGGTTGATATCAATGGGTATATAAAGCACTGGTTGGCCTCTACAAAAAGAAAACATCCAACCCCATCAAAAAATGGGGCAAAGAAATGAACAGAAATTTTCTCAAGGAAGAAATATGAATGGCTAAAAGGCACATGAAAAAATGCTCTTCATCACTAATCATCAGGGAGATGCAGATCAAAACAACTATGAAATACCACCTCACACCACAGAGACTGGCTCACATCCAAAAGAACAAAAACAACCGCTGTTGGCGTGGATGTGGGGAGAAAGGAACCCTCCTACACTGCTGGTGGGAATGTCGACTGGTTCAGCCCTTTTGGAAAACAATATGATTGATTCTCAAAAAATTAGAAATTGAGCTTCCATTTGACCCAGCAATACCACTGCTGGGAATATACCCTGGAGAAGCAAAAAAATATAGTCAAAATGACATCTGCACCTGTATGTTTATCGCAGTACAGTTTACAATAGCCAGGATCTGGAAAAAAAAACCGAATGCCCGAGAACAGATGACTAGCTAAAAAAACTTTGGTACATCTACACAATGGAATACTATGCAGCTGTTAGAAAGCATGAAGTCATGAAACTTGCATATAACTGGATCAACATGGAAAGTATTATGTTGAGTGAAATGAGTCAGAAAGAAAGAGACAGACACAGAAAGATTGCACTCATATGTGGAATATAAAGTAGCAGAGAGGTACAAGCTAGCAATGATGCAACCTCTGGCAGAAAGCCCTCTGGACATAGTCACTAAAATACTAAAATACAGAAATCTAGAACTTCATGGCCACTACTGTGGCCACATGACCTCATATCTCCTCATTCGCAGCAATGGAAAACAAATTATCAAATGCTTCTTTTCCAGCAGGTCCGAATCTGGGGGGGGGGAACTCCAAACAATAATAGTGAGTTTTTTTGTTTGTATGTAATCGAAGTAAAAGAAAGTAAAGTGAAATTACCAACTACACATGCGGGGGTGGGGGACTGGAAGGAGGGGGGCGAGGTTTACTGTGGCTCTTGGTGGTGGAATATATGCACTGGTGAAGGGATGGGTGTTCGAGCATTATGTAACTGAGCCTTAAGCCTGAAAGCTTTGTAACTTTCAACATGGTGATTCAATAAAAAAAAATAATTAAAAATAAAATAAAATAAATAAATAAAATGAGTGATTCATAGCAATAGCTTTTATAAGAATTAAAATAGATAAAAAATTTTTGTTCTCTCTTTACAAATAAGACAACTAGATATTTACCATACTCACAGAGCTAATAGTCATCCATATATCCATTTATCCATTCATTTTCAAATATGGACTGAGGCCCAGCTAGATGCTTTCATGACTTGAAGAAGTTTTTTACTCCAGTGGTGAAACATGATCAAGAAATTGTTCAAATAAAGATTTTGTCGAAATAATTACTACCTCAATGAGCAGGGAAAACAGGCTATCAAGAAAGCTGTGAAGCAGGAAGGAAGAAGTTTCCAGACAGGCTTAAGGAAATGACATCCAAGTTCACTCCAGAAAGGTAAAGAAGAGACACAGAAGAGCAGAGCAGAGAGAAGGAACAACAAAGGCAGCATCAAGAACATGGACGATAAGATGATGGACTTAGTATGTTCAAAGCAAGTTTGTCCCTCTAAGCCAAGCTATGATCTTTACAGTTTCATCAGAGAAAGGATGAACTCTGTGGCCATTAGCAGTCTTGTAGGCTAATAAAGTCCCTGGTTATCAACATAACATATAAGCTTTAAAAAAACTAATGTGCTGCATATACTTGTCATTTTGTGATTCTAAGGTGAGAATAAAGGGCATTTAAGATGAGTATCCTTGTCTTGTCTCCAGCCATGTGCTAACTTCAAAGGAAACTCCCTCTCCATTAAGCTTCACTGGAAAGGAAAAGTGAAAAACAATCTTTTAATGAACAAAGCAATTCGAGTCATTACTTGGCTGCTGGGGCATCACACAAAACAATTTGCTCAGCCTTTTTGAACTTGGAACGACTGGCCTCACAACAGGACAGAAGCGAAGCTACACAGAGCATGTGTCTGCAGGCCAGATGTACCTTGATCTGTGCCACTAGTTTCTGCTGCCACACTCTACATTCTTAGGGCTCTGGTTACGCCATTTCAAGATATCAAATATTTTGAAAACAAATTCAAAGTTTGGGACAGATTTTGTTAGGGTTTCTGACTGAAGCTCACACCCATTCATTAGTAATTCTCTCCTGTAAATCTTGCATGTTGCAAAGTTACAGGGGGGTGTGTTCTCAAATGGGAGAGGAATTATTCAGATTTCTCTATAAAAAGGTAGAAGAATCAGAAGCTCCAGGAAATCCTGGGGTGGAGCAGTAGTGTGAATTCACAGTGATTCAACAAGTTTGCAGGATTTACCACGTAGTACCACATAGTATTCAAATAGGTTTGCAAGTTAAAAAATATAAAATAAATATGTACACGAGGGAGTTCAGAATCATAACATAAGAATTTTGGAAGAGATGAATTTTTTTTGTCTTCATAGACTAAGTATAGTAGGTTCTGAGGTTGCCAATATAAAGGATCAAGATTTAAGTGACATAAAATAACAAAAAGGTATTATCACAGTTCTAGAGACTTTATGTCTGAAATCAAATCTTTCTGCATCTTAAATGTTGTAGAAAAGAATTCTTTACCCATTCTAGTTTGGAGCATTTGCTTATCATCACTGGTGTGAGTGAAGATCAAAATATTCATTTTGTAACATGAATTCACAGTGATTCAACAAGTTTTCAGGGTTTACCATGTAAGTACCATATAGTATTCAAATAGGTTTGCAAGTGAAAAAGTATAAAATAAATAAAATAAATATGTACATGAGGGAGTTCAGAATCACTGAACACAAGAATTTTAGAAGAGATGAAAATTTTTTGTCTCTGTAGACTAAGTATAGTAGGTTATATATATATCCTATATATATGGCTATATATAATATACGTATATATAGCCTTTATATATATATATATATATATATATAAAACCCCCATACTAAGGCTGACACCCAAGGACAGTAGATATAGATACAAGGGCCAGGAGGATTGCCCCATAGCTGGAAGCCTGCTTTATGAGCAGAGGGGAGAAGGCAGATGGAATAGAGAAGGGATCACTAAGAAAATGATGGCTGGAGCAATCAGTCGGGATGGGAGATGTGTGCTGAAAGTAGATAATGGACCAATGAACCATGATTACCTCTCAGTGTCTGTGTTGCAAGCCATAATGCCCAAAAGTAGAGAGAGAGTATGGGGAATATTGTCTGCCACGGAGGCAGGGGGAGGGTGGGTAAGGGGGGGTATACCGGGGATATTGGTGGTTGGAAATGTGCACTGGTGGTGCAATGGGTGTTTGATCGCTGTGTGATTGTAACCCAAACATGAAAGCTTGTAACTATCTCACAGTGATTCTATAAAATTTTAAAAAAGATATTCATTCTGTACATATCTCTATCCAAATTTCAAACTCACTCTAAACGATTCATTTTAACTCAATTTCACTTACTTAATTTTAATTCTTTGCAGGTATATGATCAGTAAAGTCACATTCTGATGCATTGAAGATGCAACATTTCTTCTTAAGAGGATAGAATTGAGCCCTTCACTATGTTATGCTGCACATGTTGGCACAACCAGGTGTTTGTCAACTTTAGCAAGTGAAAATATAGGTTGCCCAATTAAATTTGGATATCAGATCAATAATGTGTAAGATTTCAGCGTCTTAAACATTTCATAGGGCACGCTTACATTAAAAATGCATATGGGTCTGGGTATGGCTTAAATGGTATATCATACATTTAGCATATATTAGCCTCTGAGTTCAATCCCTAGCACTGCATGCTTCCTATCAAGCACTGCTGGGCATAGCCCTGGTGACACCCAAACACCACTGGGTGTCACCGCATGATTTAACTGGTCATCCTGAATTATATCTAGTAACTTTTAGGTAGGTCCTTGAGAGTCCTCCTTCGTTTGTAACTTCTAAATTCTATTCCATTCCATTAATATTGCAGACTATAATGTTTCTATTTTAAAGATAGCACTGTAGCACTGTCATCCTGTTGTTCATAGATTTGCTCCAGTGGGCACCAGTAACATCTCCATTATGAGACTTGTTATGGTTTATGGCATATGGAATGTGCCACGAGCAGCTTGTCAGGCTCTGTCGTGTGGACAATATACTCTTGGTAGCTTGCCGGGATCTCTGTGAGAGGCGGAGGAATAACATTATATAGACAGTGAATGTCTATATTTCAAAGAACCCTGTCTTAGAGTTCTAAGCCTTAAATTTGGAAACCCAAACTGCTAAAGATTTGATTTTGTCGAAGCACTTAATAAATCCAAGACTCAGTTTCTTCATATGTTAAGTTGAAAGAAAAATACCATTCCTAAGTTACCTTAAATTAAATTTGTTCCATGTAAATAAGATAAATGGAAGAAAATATTTTAAAAACATCCTAGATGTTCTGTAAGTTCTCATAAAGATCTGGAATATTGGATCAAGTGCTATATGGTATAAAGGTAAAGCATCTATATATATCTAAACCACTAGACCCAATGCTACTATAAGCAAGGGACCCAAACTACAACTGTCACTGTCACTGTCATCCCATTGCTCATCGATTTGCTCGAGCAGGCACCAATAACGTCTCCATCGTGAGACTTGTTGTTACTGTTTTTGGCATATCGAATACACCACAAGTAGCTTGCCAGGCTCTACCGTGCGGGTGAGATACTCTCAGTAGTTTGTCAGGCTCTTCGAGAGGGGCGGGGGAATCGAACCTGGGTCGGCTGCGTGCAAGGCAAACACCCCACTGTGCTATAGCTCCAGCCCCCAAACTACAATAATTAAACAATTTAAAATGTAACTTTTGGGGGGAATCAGAGGAAATTGGGTAATCAGTGGAGGGATGGGACATCAGTTGGAACATGTCTGAAAGCCCAGGGTAAGCAACTGCATAACTAATGGTGTCTAAATAAAAGGAGAAATAAAGAATTGAAAGGTTATCAGAGTATAAAGCTCTTATTTCTACAGGTTTGCATTTAGAGCTGGGAGTTCTGCCTTATTCTTTGCTTTGAAACAGGTTCAGGGCATCAGATAGAGTGTGATCACTTGTATATTTTACCTTTAGGAAATTAATAGTTGCCTTGGAGAACCATCACCATAGTTTCAAAATAAAGGGCTCACAAATTAGAATGAGAAATATTATCCAAAAATATAACCGTAAGTTTTTGACCAGTATATTTTGCTCTTAGTCCTCTGCCCTGAAGCATTAAAAAAAAGTGTTTTTTTTTTCCATCAACACTTTGGTGCATCCCTTTTTCCGGAAAGAGGATTAGTGTTTGTGTGCCAGTAGCCAAGAAATACATGAATGTGTGAATAAAAGACCCTAAAGGTCTGAGTACTGAGATCACAGTCTTTCATAAACAGAATTGCAACCAATTTTGGAGAAAATTTTCAAATAAAAACTGGAATATTACCCATACTTGCTAAATAAACACTCAATGTGGTTGCTATCAAAATTAAAATCCATCATTTCTATTTTGACTCTGAGGACACATAATTAAGAAGTCTTGGCAGACTTTTTTAATCCATGCAACTAAGGAAGAAAATTATATGCTTTACCTAGTAAGCAGTCTATGACTTGTATTTAAAATTTTGTCTTTAAAGCATTTTTTACCTGAGGTGGAAGATTTTTCTTCACTTTTTGAAAAAAATCACTCTTGTCAGAGTTTACAAAAATTATCATAAGGTGAGAACAAATTTCAGTGGATTTCTGTAGTTTATGTAGCATTTCAAGATATTTATCATTTTAATTACTTTCCTCAAGCATCTTATAATTAGCATAGTTGTGTTCTCTGTAAAGTGCATTAATTTTCTATGATTGCTTCCAACTGGACATTTAATTCAGTTGATGTTAAATTAATTTTGTTATTTTTATGGAACATTTAGTTTTACAACTATCTTCTGCTTCGTATGAGTCCATTGTATTCTATTAGAAATACACATTGTACCTCTAGCTGTAAACTCAAATTCTGTGCTACTGCTAATCTTTAGCAGTAACACAGAATATGATGTAGTATATGAGACTATCCTAGAAGGCCACACTTTTTATTTAAGTGGGAATTTAATTTATTACTGTATCACTGTATCACTGTCATCATTTTGTTCATCGATTTACTTGAGTGGGCACTGAGAAACATCTTCATTTGTCCCAGCCCTGAGATTTTAGCAGCCTCTCCTTACTCATCTTTCTCAACAATTGGAGGCTCTTTCAGGGTCAGGGGAATGAGACCAGTTACTGTTACTGCTTTTGGCATATGGAATATGCCATGGGGAGCTTGCCAGACTCTGCCTTGAGAAAGGGATACTCTTGGAGCTTGCCAGAAACTCTGAGAGGCATATATATATATATATATATATACACATACATATATATGTATGTATATGTATATATACATATATATTTCCCTCTATGAGTTTATGGAAAATGGGTAGGGAGTGTCTTATGATGTGTTACGTGGCCACTTTGCAGCCGCATGGTCCAGTAATATATTCACTCATGCATAAGTCTTGGCCTGAGCATGTGAAAAACAGCTTGGAGTATGGAGGCAGTTGAGTAGTGGAGGTCAGCTGCCAGGGCTGGGTCTCTTGGGGTGGGGAGGGCTCTCACTCACCCTTCTCTGGGGTGTCCCAAGTGGAGACAGCTTAGCTCTGACAACCTGTCTTTATTTATAATTAAGATTTTCTGTGTTAATCATCTGTTCAATGTTTAATATGGTCTCAAAACTTTAGAACCCATGACTACATTTTTCTAAGGTCCAGAACTCTGGGAAAGAAGAACCTAGAACAGAGGAGTCAAATGCTTTGCCTGGCAAAGCAATTGACAGTGGAGTAAAATAGGCTTGTCCATTGCTGAGTATTCCCACAATGCTTAGAGCTTTCCAAGAATAATTTTGTCTAGAAGAATGAGGTATCATGTATCAAGTGGTCTTCCCATATGAAAACACCTACAGAGAGACCTGACAGGTTTTCTTTATCCAGCTCCAAATAGCTCCACAAGCCACAGGCTATAAGACATTGATTAGTGAATATTGAGATGATCTTGCCTTGTTCTTTTGAGTAATCTGCATCTGGATATCCCCCAACTGGGGAATACCTAGATACCTAGATAGAATTTATAAAGCTTTTTATTTTTTTGAGACTTGCAAGTGTTATTGACAGATAACTCTGTATGGGGCTCTACTGGGACTAAACTTTAGGACTAAGCAGAGATTGGTTACCATGGAGAGAAAATTATGCCACCTCCCTAGAGAGGAGTCATTATCTATTTTGACTTCGTCATATTTCCTTTTATTGGCTATCTCCTTTGATAGGTATATATTATCTATCTCTTTCTCTATATAAACTTTACATAGTGCATTCACATCTATTATCTCAATTCTATTATATCCATTTTAGAACCTAGGGATCTGCACCTCAAGTGGTAAGGTAACCTTCTCAGAACCTCACTTTGAGTGAAGCTTCACTAAATAAATTATCAATTATTTATTCTTGAAATCTACTACATGTTGGTCTGCCCATATGGTATGTGCTAATATAAATTAAGAAATAAGATAGTTGATGCCTAGTCTTGTCCAGTTTACCGTCTATGAAGAAAAATAGTAAAATGATCCATTGCAGCACAGCATGCTGAATGCTTTTTTAAAATGAAGCAAAGGGTCACACACTGTCCCACCTCAATTGACATTTATGGACCACTCGTGGTAGCCCAGCTGTATAAATATCATCAGGCTTAATACTAAGCCACGTTTTAACAATGAGAAAAGAGAAACACAGAGATGTTAACTAATTTATCCAAGTTAAAGAAAGGCAGAGACCCAATTCAAGGCAACCTGTTTCAAGTCCACACATGTAGACTTCCCTCTAGATCAATTATAACCTTCCCAAAGAGAGGATGGGGATATTTTGGTCAGTATCCCAGAGTACTTTATGAAATGGCTAGATTGATGATGATTTTGAACTAAAATTATTACAATTTCTAAACAGAATTTCTTCCCAAGCAATTAAGATGTTGTGGACAATAGAATTATTATAAATGCCTAATTGACCCCACAGTTGAATCAAAGGATTTGACAGCTACTCTCAACTCTGTAATTGTACAAGGTGGCCTTTTATCTTTCATAAATCAATCAGGAAGGTAGAAATCATCAAGTGGTGTCATAATAACCACAGCATACTTAATAGATGCAGTCAGAGTCTGGGAAAATACCTTCAATCATATTATGATTTCGCCTCTAGCTGATTGGTTCAGAGCCAAACTAGCAATAGCAAACGAAGTTAAATAATTTACTCACTTCTTTGCAGCCTGTCTTATCTTTCATTTTAATGTATATTTATTTAAATTTCATCCAGAAATTTAACAAACTATGCAATCTGTCATCTCTATCATCATAGTGTTTTTCTATTGGATGAAACCATTTATCCTTTGATTTAGTGACTTTTTTCCCCCTGGAGACTGATTAGGAGTCGTAAGTATTATAAGAAACTAAGATTTAAAGATGGGTGGCAAAGTATTCCAGAGACAAGAAGCAGTATTTTGTAAAAGGAAATTATGTTGCTTTTGAAAATACATGTAGTGAAAATGTAAACCGTGCCATTTCTATTCTGGTCTTCAACTGAAACTAGATTTGCAGCCGTTAGTTCACTCAAAGGCCTATCTTTAATCAATCTCATGCAATCTCTATGGAACATCTGTCTATTTCCAATAATAGATGTTGGCACACTAAAACTAATGAAAATAAAATTACTAAAGACTTTAACATTTAGTCAATTAAATATATTTAGCATGTATTTTAGTTGCTTGTGTTGTTTTTAATACAAACCCTAGGCCATATATTTCTTCTTCTGATGTCAGTCTTACCTGCAATTTAAAGATATTTGTGTTCATAAAAATTTTAAAATATTTATAATGTTTTAACTTCTAAAATACCTGGTTCATTGTTGTTTAGGGAACTCACAACCAGTCTATTCTCCCCTTATGATAAATACCTAAACTGACTCACTAAAAGTACGCTGTTGCAGTGCCAGAGTTACCCATACTACCCTTGCAGTACTGGCCTTTCCAGGGATGCACCCTGTGATGCTCAGGGTACCATGTAGGGCTAGAAACTGAACCAGGCTTAGGCTAAGGCTAAGCTTGTACCCTAAACTCTGAACTGTCTCCTGACCTCAACTCTGGGTGATCCTCAGGCAACCTCGCTGGTCAGTTGGTTCAAAGCTGAGGCCCAAGAATGTGGTGCTGCCTAGTTATTACCACACGCTGGAGGCCACCAAGGCCACCCTCAGCAGTATTTTGGTGGCTATGGAATACTAGGAACCAAATTCTGACCCCTGTGCTATCTCTCCATCCTCTAGCTAAAATTTTTAACAAAACATACTGTTCGCTTTGACATTTTTTACTATCAAAAGTAGTATAAAACTATCAAATTTTATCAAATTTGACCCTGAACATGAAATTTCTTTCCCTTTCTTCCCTACAGACTTATAGCTTTTTAAAGAGTTAGAATTTATTTCTGCAATAATAGGAGTGTTGAATGAAGCATAGATGCTTGCAACCTGTTCTACAATAGAACTATCATAAATTATTGGTGTATAATATAATTGAAATACATTATTCATAATAATGCCTAAATATCCTATAACTGCATCTGATATGTTAGCAAATTTAATATATCAAGCAGAAAGAGTGCGTTAGGAGGAAATCAGAAGACTCAAAATCAAAAGACCTGGATTTTCTCTTTGTTTCTAAAATCTGGGCTGGGTGATCTCAAACAAGTACATCTCCTCCCTGATCCTTTATGATTCATAGCAAATGACGGGCATAGGAACAGGCATTCCCTGAGGTGTCTTCCACTTCGAATGTAGTATGTTTTCTAATTTATCAGGTAATATTAAAGATGTAAGCTCTCACCTAAACATTAACAGTTTATTGTTAATTTATTTGAAAATAAAATCCAGGTTTTAATCCACCCAGGTTTGGTTTGAACTCTGAAGGGGTAAAATCAATCAGCATTCTGTTGAAATCATTTATCCCAACCAGGTGGCCTGATGTTTCTAAGCAGATACAGACAAGCTTGTCTGTAGTTACCAGTGCAGAACTACAAAAGACTCTCGCTGCAGCGAGGTTCTCCCAGTAAACAGTTGATTTGCCACAACAGTGCCATTTGTCTCAAATTAACTTTAAGTCTCTTAACTGAAGTCTAATTAAACATTGACAGTTGCTTGGAAAAACAATTTTAAAAGTCATTTTGAAATCCCATCTAGCTTTAATCAGTTGCAAAATAGGGGAAATCTTTTCTTCAAGTGTGGGTCGCTTTCAGAAATAGCTAAGGTGTTCATTTAGAATAGTCTTCCTGACGGTTTTTGATGACATAGCTATTGTCTCAATACAGTTTTGACAAATATAAGCTGTTAGGGTTTTTTTTTCCCCAGCAGTTGGAAGTAAATGACAGAAAAAATAAATAAAGCACATTTTGTTTGATTTATTGTAACAGCTGGTGCACGAATAGAAAATACCCAGACCACATAGCAACTATCACCCAAGTGTCCCCAGTTTCTTCCACATCTGCTCTTCAATTTTAGACATTTGGTTAGCAGGCCCATCTAATCCTTTCCAAACCCATTGTTTCTAGCCAATTAATGCTCCTGAATAACTGAATGTTGTCCCCTTCATTATTTGTTTATGAATATTCTGAATATAAAGTGATATAGCCAGGACTGAGCCGGGACTTTCCAAGAACCACCTAGAGGGTTCTGTAGAGTAATTTCTCAGTTCCTCTTTTTAGGCTGATGCCTCTTGGCCATAGTAAATGTTATTCAGCCATCATGGGTCTGAGGATGGTTATACAAGTTTCAAGTTGAATTTACCCTGTAGGAAGTAACAAATTAAAATATTGTGGCCAAGTGATTATTGGTGTGTAACCTGCCCTTTTCAAAGAAGCCATTCTATGGTTTAGCTCATTTCTTCATTTGGAGAAAGATCACATCTTTTAGTTTTGTACTGTTCTTTGCCACTCCTATATTTTGAGAGTTTTCAGCAAGAAATCTGAGATCTGTATAATAAATCAAGCTTCTCAATCCCTCAAGTAGCTCATGTTCTTTCATCAAGTCTGAAAGTACCTGTAAAAAATTGTTCACTCAAAGGAAGCAAATACCCATATTATTTTATCAGGATGTTGCTGATAGCAAGTCCCTGCTAAATCATGAGCCGTAATTGAGCTTCCTTGACACACAGCTTTCATTTAAAGAAAATTTGTGGAATATTTCTCTGTTACTAAGTAGCAATATAGAATGACATGACTACTTTTTTCTTTATCATTCCTTTGATATAGGAGAATAAAATTATACCCTTATAAATCTATTTATTTAGTTACAGGGAGATTTTTCTACCCATAAATATGTTCACACTGTGAATATAAAAAAAAGATGAAAATTTTAATTCAAATTTTGGTCCATAAATATGTTTACTGGGAATATAAAACACGATGAAAAACTTAATTCAAAAATATTTAAAGTCTCTTTCCGCTGCTGCATGAGCATGATTCCTGAGGCCAACTGAACTACTTTGGACACCAGCAGCTTGCAGAAATGCCTCTAGACTGTGAACTGAGCCACTGCCCCATGTGGCGCCAGGGGGGAAGGGTTTCTCTCTCTCAACCCTTCCTTTCCAGACACAGCATGATGATCACAGCTTTTTGAGCACAAAATGGAGGTACCAGCCAGCTGTTGTGGGATGCGCGGGAGATCCCAGGACCAGCCCCGCCCTCTGCCGAGATTTAAGCGCAGCGGCCACACGTGTGTGGCCTTTCCACTGCTGCAAGAGCATGATCCCAGAGGCCAACTGAACTACTTTGGACACCAGCAGCTCGCAGAAATGCCTCTCGACTGTGAACTGAGCCACTGCCCCATGCGGTGCCAGGGGGGAAGGGTTTCTCTCTCCAGGCTTTTCCATCTTATGAGCACCACAAAAGGGAAGTAGAAGCTTGCAGTGATGCAGTTTCTGGCAGAATTTTCCCTGGACTTTATACAGAAATCCAAAACCACGTGGCCACAACAGACCTAATATTTCTTAATTGTCTGCAATGTGAAACGGTTCCTTTTTTGCAGGTCTGACTTTGGGGGGGAAACTCCAAACAATAATAGTGAGGTTTTTGTTGAAATATTGAAGCTAATCAAAGTAGCAGCCCTGTCTCTAGACTGTGAACTAAGCCATAGCCCCACGCAGGCCAAGGAAAGGAAATATCCTTCTTTCTCAGTTTTTTTTTTTCCCTTTTCGAGGACAAGCGGCATGGCGTCCGCCATTTTATGAGGTCTATTAAGCAGATACAAACTTGGTGGCACAGGAAGGAGAAAAAAAAATATGTACTTGGAACAGTGGGACGCTTGGGCAGTCTCGGGCCAGGGCTGAAATCGGTGTGCACTCCACTGAGATTCGAGCCGGGTGGCCACACATTTGTGCAGCCGCTTTGCTGCTGATCAACCAGGATCCGGAGGCCAAGTAGACTACTTTTGGTTCCAGAAACTGCTTGCAGCATGTCTCTAGACTGTGAACTAAGCCATAGCCCCACGCCAGCCGAGGAGGGGAAATATCCTTCTTGCTCGATTTTTTTTCCCTTTTTGGGGAGAAGTGGAATGGCATCCACCATATTATGAGGATTATTAAGCAGGCACAAACTTGGTGGCGCAGGAAGGAAAAAAAAGAGTTATGTACTTGGAACAGCGGGACTTCATATCTTTTCATTCTCAGCAATGGAAAACTAATTATCAAATGCTTCCTTGGCAGTAGGGCTGTCTTCATTGGGGAGAAACTCCAACAACAATAGTGAGTTTTGTGTTGAAATATGGAATGTAATCAAGGTAAAGAGAAAATGAAGTGAAATTTATCAGTTACACAGGTGGGGGTGGGAGGCGGGGGGGTGGGAGGTATACTGAGGTTTTTGGTGGTGGAATATGGGCACTGGTGAAGGGATGGGTGTTTGAGTATTGTATAACTGAGACATAAGCCTGAGAACTTTGTAACTTTCCACATGGTGATTCAATAAAATAAATAATATATATGTATATATATATTTAAAGGCAGAGTTCTTTAAGCAAATATTTTGGGCAACCACCCAGCCAATAAGATCCTTTGCCACTTCTCTAACTCTCTGCCTTTGTGGTAGCCAGTCTTTAGCATTGTCCAACGGGCCCCATAGTCAGGCGTAAGACTTGTTGTTACTGTTTTGGCACTGGCGCCACATGGGGCAGTGGCTCAGTTCACAGTCTAGAGGCATTTCTGCAAGCTGCTGGTGTCCAAAGTAGTTCAGTTGGCCTCAGGAATCATGCTCATGCAGCAGCGGAAAGAGACTTTAAATATTTTTGAATTAAGTTTTTCATGAAGTCACTTTCCTTCATGTTTTATCATGGTTGGTCAATCTAATCAATAGGGTACGGCAATATATTTCTGAGGATAATAACTACTGACTTCTGCTGATATACTTTCTCTTTGGGTAGCTGTTTTGGGGAGAAGCTAGCTACTACCATTTTATAAGCGCACAGCAAGTAGGGCGTTTGCCTTGCACATGGCTGATCCGGGTTCAATTCCTCCATCCCTCTCGGAGATCCCAGCAAGCTACCGAGAGCTTCAGGCCCGCACGGCAGAGCCTGGCAAGCTACCGTGGCATATTCGATATGCCAAAAACAGTAACAACAAGTCTTACAATGGAGATGTTACTGGTGCCTGCTCGAGCAAATTGATGAACAACGGGATGACAGTGCTACAGTGATTCAAAGTTCCTTATAGAGAGGCCTGTTTGAAAAGAGCAACCAAGGTTAACTGCCAATAAGAAAGTAAGTAATCCTCCTAACAGCCATAGGAATGAGATTGGTGGTATTATATTTTCTTTCTCAGAGTGTAGTTTGTATTAATCACAACCTCATTGAGAATTATAATCAGAAACAAACAACAGAGCTGTTCCCTGATATCTACTTATATATGTTAAAAGATAATAAATATGCATTAAATCCAGTAGATTTTGTGAAAACTAGTTATGTCTTATAATTTAAAAGACTCATATCCTGATCTTAAATTATTTAAGGTTGGGGCTGGAGCAATAGCACAGCGGGTAGGGCGTTTGCCTTGCACGCGGCCAACCCGGGTTCTAATCCCAGCATCCCATATGGTCCCCTGAGCACTGCCAGGGGTAATTCCTGAGTGAAGAGCCAGGAATAACCCCTGTGCATCGCCGGGTGTGACCCAAAAACAAAAAAAAAAATTATTTAAGGTTGACGCATTATCATTAATTTCCCTAAACTTATGTGCTTGAAAGTAAATCCTTTTATATTCTAAAAGTGCATGCTGGGAAACTTTAACTATCCAAATGAAATATAACATTTTCTTCCCAGGATCTATAGTGAAAAAGAATTCAGTGTCATTAGCTATAGATATTGTCCCACAAAAACTCTTGAGGATTGAGTGACTCACAGACACACATATATCTGATTGCAATTCATTGAATTTGTTGATGTAATTTTTTTAAATTTTATTGAATCACCGTGAGATAGTTACAAGCTTTCATGTTTGGGTTATAATCACACAATGATCAAACACCCATCCCTCCACCAGTGCACATTCCCTATCACCAATATCCCCGGTATACCCTTCCTTTCTCACCCTCCCCCTATCTCCGTATTTTTATCAAGATACTCACCTGTGATTGAGAGAAAAATTAAAGACAATAAAAGTCACTTTAAATGTACAAGCTGCTAAAATAAAATTGCATCAAGAAAATCCTCTTAACACTTTAATGTGGAAAAATTTCTGTCCTTGTTTCTCTGCTCATTACTGGTCCCTTAAAAAATAAATGTCTAAGGCATCATTATAGTGCCTGGTTTCTCCTTATTTGGAAGCAAACACTGTTTGAACATGATTCATTCACTAGAGTGTTCCCTTAGCAATTTTTCTTCATAGCAAATTGAACTGAGTTTCAGGAAAAGTATTGGCTGAATATTTGCTCCTCTGTCTTATTAGTAGTTCACTAACATGTTGGCCCACACTAGGTTCCTATTGATATAAAATACACTCAAATGAATAGCAGAGCCCTGAACCTCTAATTTTTTTAACTCTCAGAAGTGTGTTTTAGTTTGAAGTTCCTTACAGAACTAAATCGAATTTATGACCACTCTAGTCAGAGCAGCTTATATATAACCAGAGGCCAGGAATCTGAGAAGTCTCCCAGAGGAATCTTTCTGTGATTCTCTACTATTTACTGAAAAGAAAATTGGGTACTTAAATGATCATTGCTAAGATTCTTGTGATTGTGAAAAATTCTCTAACAAAACTAGATGGATGGTTGTATGCCTAATAAGAAGATAAGAAAGAATGCAATTAATTTTCATGCTTCTGTTTTGGTTAATTAAAAATGCCAGTGCCCATAAGTTATGCAAATTGTATTCCATGTCTCAGTGTTATTCTCAATGTTTTTCTTATCAAACAAACTAGTCAACAATGGAGAATAAAATTATCCGGTAATAATTCTGAGTTTCCCTATCAGATCTAAGATACACACCTGCCTAATGAGAAATACTGACCTTCATATGAAGTACCAGCACATAGTGTGGCTAACTGAAGAAGAAAAAGCACTGAGGAGCTCTCAGGAGTGGATCAGGCCACGCCCTGACAGCTGTGCCCACAGACTACTATACCACCACGCTAACGGCCTATGGCCTAATTCCATGGTTTCACTAAGAATCTCTGCAGAGACACTAAACTGCATAAACTTGGGTACTCAGTTGTTCATCTGAGAATACTGGGGTCTTCTTGAAGTGGGGGCAGGCAGCCTCCCCCACCACTCTACCCACCTATTTCCAGAAACCCTGGCCACCACATCCACCTCTCATAACTCTTCATGTGGACTCACCCACCGGCCCTGCTCTTCAGATTCACTAACTAACTCTCTTAGGAGTTGCAAACCAAGCAGCTGGTATTATATAGGTTTGCTTGGCTGAAAATTCTGGGCCTCCTTAGGAGGGAGAAAGGCTGAGTCCCTGCCCCGCCACACCCACACTCCATTCTTGCGCTCAAGACCTAACTCCACAGCTTCACTAAAAAAACTCTGAGACTCATTCCAGTTCTACAGAGCCTAAAGTTTCTGGCCTGTGCAACACCTCTAAGTTCCACGGTACTGAAATTCCAGTAGGCCCACACCAAATTAGATGCCAATAAAACTCAACAAAACAGCAACACAGAAGGCTCAACTAGCGACAACTAGAACAGCTTAGTAACACTAAGACAATGACTAAAAGACCCTGTGGTGAAATGTAACAACATTTACAAGTTTTCTCTCACTGAGATATTTTTTATAATTCCTTCAGCTGTTTTGTCTTAACAAGCAATGCAAAACAAATTATTGTGTGCCCGCTAAGGGGGAAAACTTGGGTGGGGGGGTTGGGAAAACAGGAACAATGGCGGAGGGAAGGTCACTCAGGTGGTGGAATTTGCGTTGGAATATCAAAATCATCCAGCAACTCAGAGTTACTCCTGGCTCTGCACTGACAGGTCACTCCTGGTAGTGCTCAGGATGCTATATGGGGTGCTAGAGATCGAATTTGGGTTGGCCGGGTGCAAGGCAAATACCCTATCTGCTGTGCTATCACTCTGGCCCCAGCAATAAAATTTTAAATAAAAGTATAATAAGACTGAAAAAAAAAATCATCCAGCAACTGTATTATGAACAACTTTGTAAACTATGGTGTTTAAATAAAGTTACAAACGAAAAAAATTACATATATAGTAAAGAAGATAGTTATAAAATGTGTCATGGTTTGTATCGAGTGATTAAAAGGTCATCTGGGAACTTGTTACATCAAATCTAACTACTAAACAGATTTCTCCTAAAAAAAAAAATGAAAAAACACTGCTATGCCATTTAACAGTCTCTGAAATCCCTAGTTCAACTGTGACCATCAGTGTGTTTGTACTACCAAGTTTTACTTTAAATCTAGCTTGCTTTTTATCATAATAACATGAGAAGGTAATTTTCACAATTTTTCCAGAGAATTTATCTATTCATTTTTATAACTACTTTCATGAGCTTAGACCCACAGAGATAACTGCCCTTATACTTTTGTTAAGCCAGCTTCTCATGACCCAATGATTCAGTTGAGAGAAATGTGGTAACTGAATTATCTTTTCATCTGACAATAAATAGTGTTATTTGTCTAAGTTATTAGAATTTACTATAAACAATAGAGGACATACTTTAGTTTTTACATTCTCGGAACAACTTGTTCTTTTAGAATAGGCCAGATATGATGTCTAGGTGAGTAGCTTATCTAAATTTACTATCACTCTCTGTGGATATTTGAATATGTCAAACCAGGATATAAGGGATATTTATCCTTTTGTCTAATCTGATGAGTCACAAAATTCTCACAGAACTAAAGCCAATAGCGATGCCTTTCTTAAAGTCTTTTTATGGAATTTTATTGTGCAAAGTCACAGTATTTAAACAGGAATAATGCATAAAACAAAGCAAAAACAATTGCAGATGTGCTCACAGAATCACTAGAAGTATCGAAATTGTATTGCACTAAGCTAATAGTTGATTTCGTCTTACTAAGTGGTTTCTAAGTGAGTGCAGGGATGAGGTAAAGGGTTCCAGAAATTAATGAATGAGGAAAACGTCCATATGCAGTGGGGATATACTGATGTCCAAAATGTATTTCACAGCAAAATATGTGTGAAGCCTTCCTGTGATCCACTGCTGGATCACACACCAGAAACAGGAAAAATCTGTGACAGTAGTTTCTGCTTTATTGAGTGGGTGGTTAATAAGAAGAAGACAGTCATTTTATGCTGAGTTCCACTCAATCTGCTATAGTGTACAAGTAAACATCAAAAGCCCTTGCTTCACAACTGCTATTTTTGGCATCTTTCATTATCAGAGGGCCAAATTGGTGTAAGCCTAGATGATGGGCACATGGTAGAGAAATATATCAAAGGTACTAGGTCCAGTAAATGCTATTCCAGAAGGGAAAAAAAAATAAACCACCTTGAGAGAGACCTTTAAGCATCATTTCCACTCACTCTCCCTCGAAAAGAAGAGCTTTTAAGGGTCTTAGTTTCACAAAGGTGGTCACACACGCTGTTGGTGGACGGTAGTGCTGTGCAATCTAACCGGAAGTGGAGAGGCAGTCTGCAGTGCCATGGCAACCACAAGCTGCCGCAGGATGGGAGGGAGGAGAGCCACTCCGGCAGGGCTGAGAGCTAGCTGAAAATACTTTGTGGGGAGGGCAGAAGAGAGGGAGACAGCGTCCCCAGAGAGGTCATGTTGTTCCCAGGACTGTAGCTTCCATTGGGGATGACAAGCATGCCTTCCCTGAGACAAACAAGGGATAACTGGTAAGCGTGAGGTGCGCCAAACCAGGGTGAGCAGACTGGTGACAATGTTGTTTACAGAGGAGCAGTGAATTCACCTTAAGATGAAGCAACGGGCAAAGCTGCAGCGAAAAAAAGACAGCAATGCAGAAAGGGATCATTATCCAGAATTGTTCTGCTGGAGTAATCCCGGAACAAAGCACTAGCAACCTCATTCACCAGCTTGTATTACAGATTTCTTTTTTCTTTGTTTGAAAAATGTTCGTATGTCATCTTTTCAACAACTCACAATTTTCTTTCTCGAGTCTCTCACCATGTCCTCATTTCTCTCCTTAAAAGCTTATGACGGTAACAACAATTTAAAATTATATCTATGTGCCACAGATTATAATACAATAGAATAGCTGAGTGACATTTTTAAAGGGGCTCAAATTAAAGGGGCCAAAGGATCCAGCACAAGTAGTTGACTGGTCTCTTTCTCCATCTGCTGCAGTGTCCCTTCATGGTCAAGGAAATTTTTCTCATGTCCAATGAAGTTTGGGGCCTAATTAACTTCAATGGTCAGAAGGACCCCTGCCTCATCTTTATTTTATTTTTCTTTAAAGTTCCTTTATAAGTTCTTTATAAGTTCCTTCCACTATATAAGGAGGTTGCTAACCTATAATTATAAAAGTGCTATGCATGCAGTACCAGCAACTAACCAATGTCAGAGTGTATCTCCTGGCCTGAGACACAGGTTGTTCGTTGTTCCTTGACATTCATTCCTCCTTTCTTTCTCATAATCATAGCATGCCCCCCCTTCAGCTGGCACAAGTCCACCATGATAAAGACCGTTTAGCCTATTTTTTCTGTATAGTTAGTTATAGCCATGTTCGCAAAAACCCTTTGGAAAAATTAGAAAACAACTTCTAGGTTGTTCCCGTGAAGTATAAGCCAACCCCATTTATTGTCCTTGTTTCTCTACTGATTTTGAAAATAAACAGTGCTAAGTCATGTTTGATAAAATAGAAAATAATCAATACCCTAGGGGTAGCAGAGCAACCAAAAAAGTTCTGATGCTCTCGTGGAATGCAGCCAGGATGCCAGCTTCTACCTTCTTCTGGATGTTCACAAGGAAGACATGAACTTCTGACTTGTGTAAGAAGATTTTCAGGCTGCTGAATCTAATAAATATAATTGTTCACATTTGCTATGGTATATTAACCTGATCAGAAAGCTTGGGTGGTCCCAACTAATTTAGTTTTTATGAAGATTGGCCAGAGACTGTCTCTGGAGACTAGGAATCTGAACATAGAAGCCAAAAATAAACATGACATTATAAATCAATAAGGGAAAGAGAAAATTTGTAAAAAGTCAGGAGCCAGAGATATAATACAGGGATATGGTGCTTATCTTGCACATGACTAGCCCTGTTTCTATCCCTAGCACCACACATGGCCTCTTGAGCATCAAGAGGAATAATTCTTGAGCACAGCTAGAAGTCCTACTTACTAGTACTACTTGATGAGCCCCAAGACCAAAATATATAAAGTCGGGAGTCAAGATAAGGCAGATCAAACCAGACAAGAGTCAAAATAAAGAGCCTAAAGGGTTCATACTCATATGTCACATACTCTTGTAGATATCTGGACAGTCTAGACTCTTGGACCAGGCAAGTAACCAGGAGACTGTGTGAGGAGAAAATCTCAAAGCTGCCAAGACCAGAGCTCCAAAGGGCTTACTGTTCACGCTTCCCATAGACTATAAATTCCTAATACCTTACATATTGAAATGATCCAGTTTAAAGTTTTCACCACACCTCTCAGCTTTCTAGTCTCAAAAAGCATCCATCTGAGCAAGAAATTCATCACTTATATGAGCAGACTATATCCTTGCAGTGAATGGAAGATTTCATGAGGGGAGGGAAAGTCAGGCTATTAGAATTCATTGGTACCTATGAGAGAGAAATCTTGTGCTTTGGGTGCAAGATGCAGTATCTATCCATGCGTTTATTGAACACTTGAAATGTGTCCATTCAGAACTAAGTTATGATATAAGTATAAAATACATGATCAATTTTGAAGATGTAGAGCTAAAAAAAATAAGAATGCAAAATACTTTGTGAATGCATTTATAGTGATGAAAGGATGTTTTAGGTGTACTGAATTAAATACATAAAATGTATAATTTAAATTAATTCCTGTTGTTTCTTTTTACTTACTTTAGATGATGCCTCTAGAATATGTAGAATTTTATAGGTGGCAAAAAATGTGTTTCTACTAAGCAATACTGGTATAGATGCTGGGTTTCTAATACCCAGAAGGAATTTTGTTTTGCAGGTATGAAAGGAATCAGATTGGAGATATTTTCTCAATACCTGTGTCACACCCCAGCATGAAAGTAGCAGCTAGCCAATTTGACTCCAAGCATGTCTTTCTTTGCTTGTGTTATAAGTCCAAATAATATTTATTAATGTAAGTTGACTCTCCTGGTCCTGATATGTGTGGGAGTATAATTGCTGACCAAATTTTCGGTGTCTTACAATTGGAAGGCAGTTCCAGTCACTAAGAATTGAGAGACCTACTTAAAGACATTGGCAAAATAACAGGAAAATCTTTTAAAATTGACTTTTCTCATTGACCTGACTAAATATTCTTTGTAGTCTATACTAATGCTCTACTTCCCATTATCTCAGAGCAGAATATATCCTTAGATCTGGTATGATCGAGGGTAAAGTTACCAAAAAATCAAAGTAATAACAATTTTTAAAATAAGAGATCCCCTTTTTCTTTTTCCTGGCTTTTCCAAAAAATGAAAACAGGTAATTAACCATGATCCATATTCATTTTGGTAAGCAACCAGACATTTGTAGAAAAACTGGGAACAGGTATAAGAGCTTTGGGTGGATAACTAACAAACTGTTTGTACATGAGAGCTGCTAAATTTTAATAAATCCATGAGACTTATAGAAATCTGAAAACAATACTATACACTATTCTTACTGAGGTCCAATATTTATCTTCCCTTTGGGTCTAATTTAAACATTTTTTTTTAATCTTAGGAAGAGAATTCAGTCAACTAATTCCAAAATGATTATTTTTGTGCTGAATTATCAATGCATCTGATGAAAGTCCTTTCTTTTGGTAAAAGAATAAATACACAATGCATTAATGTAGCCTGCAGACAAATCTGGTTTCTTGTTGGCTTTTTTTTTCTCTGGATGCATCAAGGTATTCTGCATAAATCTTATTCTTTTAACTTATACTAGGCTTGTCTTAGATTTATTTTTTTCTTGGTAAGACACTGTAGCAATGTAGCACTGTCGTCCCACTGTTCATCAATTTGCTTGAGTGGGCACTAATAACGTCTCCATTATGAGATACTGTTTTGGGCATATCAAGTACACCAGCTACTGGTAGCTTGCCAGGCTCTGTTGTGCAGGCAGGTTACTCTCGGTAGCTTGACAAGCTCTCTGAGAGGGACAGAGGAATCAAACCTGGGTTGGCCAAGTGCAAGGGAAATGCCCTACCTGCTGTGTTATTGCTCCAGCAGCTTAAATTAATGGGAGCCTAAACTAGATGGATCATAAGAACATTATGCCAAATGAAATAGAGCAAGAAAAGAAATAATTTCACTTTCTATAGAAGCAACAAGAGCAGTAAGTACTCATAGAAATGGTATCGGGTGCTGGTTAGTAAGAGTCTAGAGGATGAGAATGAAGGGATTCTGTTCTCATCACAATCACAAATGATGATGATGTGTAGCGTCTTCAGGAAAAACAAAAATCTATCATAATATGGGGCTATGGGTACAATTCTACCAACTGAGTTATTTCATAGTCCCTGTAGGCATAAAGACAGTCCAAAGACTTATGAGTCAGCCTTCTCCCCCTGATGCTCAGACTAGATCATCAACTTCCTTTGCTGCTTCTCAAAAGACTATGTCAGAGAACAGATCTCATCCATGTAGCCAAACGTTCTCAAGTTTAGCAGTTATTCTTTACCTCTCAGGCCCATAACCCTGTGAACCATATAAGAAATATGGTTTAACTTGGTTTTAGCAGAAAAATTATTAAATAAAAATATTCTAGATTTCTAGTACATTGATAAATTAGTCTTAATGAATATACAAAATTATAATCAAGGTGTTTTCCACAGGTAACAGAGATGCATGTGGTCTGCTAGCCTTTAAATTCAAAGAAATTGATGAGTCATTGAAAAATTATTTTAAAGTATGTTGTATACTACTTAGTAAAGGGAGGTGAAATTTTAGGGTTTTTTTTTAATTACCTTGAGGTAGAGATAAATGCTACTATAAATTTGAATTCATTTCTTTTGTTTAAAAAATCAACTGATTTATTTTTATCTGTGTTATCTGTGTTTATTTGTTTGGGGGCCACACTTAGGATCAGGGCATACTTTTGGCAGTGGGGGGACCATAAACCATGTCAGGGATAGCACTGTAGCACTGTCGTCCCGCTGCTCATCAATGTGCTCGAGCGAGCACCAGTAACATCTCCATAGTGAGACTTGGTGTTACTATTTTTGGCATATCGAATACTCCACAGTAGCTTGCCAGGCTCTGCCTTGAGGGAAGGATACTCTCAGTAGCTTGCTGAGCTCTCCGAGAGGGACGGAGGAATCAAACCCGGGTCGGCTGAATGCAAGGCAAACACCCTACTCACTGTGCTATTGCTCCAATCCTAGAACTGAAATTGGCTGCATGCAAAACTAATTTCATACCTTTTGTAATATCTCTCCTAACCTTTATGTTTTACTTCAGATCACCAGATTAGAGAAAGAAAGACTCAAATTTCTTATCACACTAACACAAAGACTCATTAAACATATAAATAACATTTGTTATCATTAAATGGCAGTGCAAAACAGATTTGCTTGACATATTTTCTCTCATTCATACAGATTTTTCAATATTAAATATTTTTATGCCTACATGATAATCAACCAAATGAACAAAACATTCAAATGCACTGACATGATATTTTCTCTGACAAAGTCAAAAATTGAGAAATAGGAAGCAAGCTAAAGGCATCTTGTCTGAGCCTTGGGGACAGGGGGTGAAGGGAGCGGGTAATGGATCCTCTCAAGGGCTCCCAGCACCCTACCAGTGATTCTAAGTCAGGTGATGCTAAGACCCAGGGATACAGTGGTGCTTGGACTCTACAGTACTGGGAATCCCACTACTTCATTCCAGTATTATTTGCCCCCCCCCCCAGGGTTACAGCCAGAAATGCTAGAGAAGGGGAGGTATGAGGTGCCAGGGATGGAGCACTGATCAGGTACATGCAAGGCATGTATCTTAATCTCTGTACTATCTCCCGAGTCCTAGAACCTTCTATATTAAAGTAATCTTAGTAAAGGTTGGAGCTCTCTAATCACTTTTACACTATTCATCAAGCTTTACGTGTAATATTACCTCATTTTTCCTGAATCTAACTAGTCAATTGTTGTAGGTTTAAATTAAATAATATATGACTAAAAATGTTCTAAATAATTTAAAATTCTCTAGTGGACATCTCTTTTTGGATAGCAGTGTAACCCCATTGTGAAAAGTAACAAAAACTTAAGGAATATTAAAAGCATCATTTAAAATGCATTGCTGAGCTATCACAAAATAAAATATCTGCCGTTCTCATGAAGCAAAGTGTAAGCTTACTTGATAAGAGAAAAAGACAAAGTCTGCTCTATAAGGGATCTTTAGAAACAGGGACATATCATAAGATATCAAATGTAAGTCTAATCAGAGTTTCAGAAAGTAACATAATTTGCATAAAACAATATTCATAGAAATAATTCAAAACATTTAAGATTCTTAAGAATACAGCAGTCCTCAGAATCTGAAAGCTAGCTGGTTTTCACCCAGGATAAATACATGTAAATCTACTCAAGTACATCATAGCAAACTGCAGAAACATATATTGGAGGAGGTAGGGCAAGACCCTTAAGATTAGTCAGAGATTACCAACAGCTTTTTGAGAAACTTACTCTCAATGTCAGGCTACTTTTAAAAGCAATAATAGAAGAAGAAAGGGAATTAATTTTCCTGGTGGGTGAGGAGGGGGAATGTTGCAAAGCAAGATTTAGACACCTAGGCAAATTAATTTAAAAAGTGAGGGGGAAAGGATATTTTTAAACAACTATAAACCAAGAAAGTTTACTGCCAAAATCCTCTAATCATGAATATTTAAGGAATATAGTTTATGTATAAGTAAATTATATTAGGTGGATGATTTGTGGTGCACAATAAGAAACAATGAGCAAAGGTAATAATAAATAGGTAGATAACAGCAAACAAACATTGGTAGAATCACACACCAGTAAATCTCGATATATGCCATCATTAGAAAAATAGGACAAAATGAAAATATAGGCAACCAGAGTTAATAAATCGCAAGGAGAGATGATCTGTTAGTTAACTCTTAGATTTTTCAAAAGAAAGGAGTGCTGGACTTTATTATAGTAAATATACATGTTAAAATAGTCAAAGATGCTGTGAAAAATATAGGTTGTAGGCATACAATTTCCTAATTTTTCCTGAATCTAACTAGTCAATTGTTGTAGGTTTAAATTAAATAACATATGACTAAAAATGTACCAAATAATTTGAAATTCTCTAGTGGACATCTCTTCAGATTCCAGTGTAACCCCATTGTGAAAAATAACAATTATTTACACAGGAAATAAAGTGGGGAAAGGTAAGCAATCTCAATAAACTGAGAACAAAACAAAGAAAAGGGGACAAAAAAATTGAAATATAAATGGTCTAAATATTTCTGAGAGCATACTTCAATATGAGTTTAAAATTTGTTTTGTTTCATTTTGTGTTTTGGGCAAAACCCAGTTGTGCTCAGGGCTTACTCCTGGCTCTCTGTCTGGGGCTCAGGGCACCAGATGAGATGCTGAGGATCTAACTTGAGTCAGCAATGTACAAGGCAACTGCTTTACCCACTGTACCATCTCTCCACCCCTGTCACTTAAAAATTTGAGTGCATGTTGTTAGTAGAGAAACATAGCTAATAGAAACAATAAAATCAAGAAATGAAAAATATCAGACAACTATTAATGAGATTAGAAGAAATGATCTCAAGCCAAAAACATTACTAGGAATGGAACATTTGCTTATATATATATATATGTACATATATATATAAATTTTGTGTACCAAATAATATAATTCACAATATGTAAGGTTAGGTTCTGCCACACTAGAGATATGCACAAATATATCAAGATAAATGAATATACTCAGTAACATAAAGTAGAACTAAGGCAAACAACAAATGGAAAGTACATGCCATTCTTAAGCACATGCTGTACACATAAAAATGGACTATCTGTTAAAATTAACTACCTATTAAAAACCATGCAGAAACCCACCAAGCTCAATAAGGGGGGGGGGGAATCACTAAAGACAAAAACAGTAAATCCTCAGAGAATGTCTTTAGTGACGCTATGATGAGAATGCTCAATGAGTTCAAAGAACCAGTAGCACAGGTAGTCAGCAAAGCACAAGAAAGTATGAGTCAAAATGAAAAACCTACTACAATCAGAACTGACAGAAATGAAGAACACTGTGGGCAAAATTAGAAAGTCAATAGAAGTGTTGAATATCAGAATAACTAATGATAGCTAAGACTAAACAAAAAAATTCTCAGTTCCAAGATGAGGCAGAAACTGCTACTAAATAGCAAAAGGTGAAGTAGAGTGTACTGGCGGCTAGCGGCTAGAGAAGCCCCTACGCCTCTCCCTCTCGCCGCCTGGGTTGGGTGGTCTCGGGCCACTTGTCCAGCCAAGAGAGCTGGTGCCGTGGGGCAGATGGTGGAGGAAATGAGGGCCAAGCTGGTTCATTGATCAGTTGCCGTTTATTCCATTCTCCCCACGTGCCTGTTCCTGTCTCTCTAAGCCCCCCATTCTAGTCTCACGCTGCCCTTCATTCCTGTTTCCTCTCCCGCTCATCTCTCCGTGAACATCTTGCTGTTCTGCTCTCTCTCTCTCTCCTCTCCTCCAACTCTCTCTTCTCTCTCCAACTCCCTGATACTGGGGGTAGAGGCTATACCCAGTCAGGTAGCAAAATTAACAGAAGAAAGCCCTTCCTGACTAGCCATCAGGCTCAAGGGCAGAAACACCACCTAGGGGTGTTTCTCTTCCCCTTAGTCCAATAACTTAATCAATATCTTAATTAACATCTTAATATTAGTTATTTTTGCACGGACACAGTAAGAGATACATTGAGGCTTGTAGGGTGGCTCTCCTGGAACATATAATCATGGACTCAGACTACAGTGCTCAGACCAGATTAATCATTCCTAACCCTAGCAGGTCAGAATCTATTTATTACTTTTTGGATCATGACAGAATTTGTCCATGACCATGCTCTTAACTTATAGTTAAGCATTACGGCACTTTGGCCAGGCCCATTTTGATGCCAGGGTAGCACATAGCTCACTGCTTGCCCTGGGTTTATCCAGTCCCTTAATAAGACCCTGCTTTTGGGGTGCTAGGAAGTAAGGGCAGATGAGGCTTATGTCGAGAGAACAGATGTTCAGGAGGTAAGTATTATTCAGAGTCAATTAACTCACAAGTTACAAAAGTATAGCATTTACTCTCTTCTTATGTCCATACAAAAATGACATTGCTCTGAATTATCTATGCAAAGGACTTAAGGAGAAGAGAAAAACAATATTTACAAGTTATCAGAGCACAAAGAAAGAAGTTACAAATAAATACAGAGGAACGGGAGCACTGTGATGGGAGTAACCTCATAAACCTAAGCTCCCTGTGTCAAGGCAGAAAGGTCAAACCAATATTATCCTACAGCATAGCCTGAAAAGAAATGAACAGCATACCAGAAAACTGTGGGATGAATTCAGGAAGAATAATATAAGAATCATCAGAGTCCCTGAAGATCAGGAAGGCAAATGTGATAAAAAAAAAAAAAGTCACTATCACTGTCATCCCATTGCTCACTGATTTGTTCGAGCGGGCACCAGTAACATCTCTCAGTGTGAGACTTATTTGTTACTGTTTTTGGCATATCCAATACGCCATGGGGAGCTTGCCAGGCTCTGCCATGGGGGCGAAATACTCTCGGTAGCTGGCTGGGCTCTCCAAGAGGGATGGAGGAATCGAACACAGGTCGGATGCGTGAAAGGCAAACGCCCTACTGCTGTGCTATCACTTCAGCCCAAAGAAACAATAGTTTAAAGAATCATCAATAAGAATTTTCTAGAGTTGAGTATTAAAGGCACTGAGATCCAACAGGCCTAGAGGGTCCCAGTGAAAATAGACTGAACTAGGAAAACTCCAAGAAACATTGTACTCAAAATGGCAAAAGTCACAGACAGAGACAGAATACCAAAAGCAGCAAATTCAAAAAAAGAAATTAACATACATAAGCGAGTCCATAAGATGTATAACAGATCTATCAAATGAAATTCTGTGCGCCAAAAGAACATGAATGGATATAGTACAAAAATACAATGACATGAACTCCTCACCAAGAATACTCTACCCAGCTAGATTATTCAGATTTGAAGGAATCATACAGGGCTTCAAGGACAGGCTGCAGCAGCTTAGGAAACTCATATTCTTAAAACCAATATCACGCAGGTACCAGGAAAAATGAAGTTATGAAATTTGCTTATAAATGGATGGACTTGAAGAGTATCACGCTGAGTGAAATGAATCAGAAGGAGAGGGACAGACATAAAACGATTGCAGTCATTTGTGGGATGTGAAAAAAAAATCACATGAGACTAATACCCAAGGACAGTCAAAACAAGGGCCAAGAGGACTGGTCCAAGGTTGGAAGCTTTCCACATGTGTTACCACATGTGGTGGGGACAGGGACGGCAGTTAGAATAGATAAGGGACCACAGCAGCAATGATAGTTGAGAAATGATCACTCTGGACAAGAACTGAGTGCTGAGTAAAGAGACAAACATGATATTTCAGTACCTGTATTGTAAACCATAATGTCTGAAAAGAGAGAAAGAGAGAGAGACAGAAAGAGAGAGAGGAAGAGAGAGAAAGAGAAAGAAGAGAAAAATGTCTGCCATAGAAGCAGGCTGGGGGCAGGGGCGGTGGGAAGGAACATTGGAGGTGAGAAATGTACTCTGGTGAACAGCCTAGTGTTGCAGCATTATATAACTGAAACTCAGTTATGAGCAACTTTGTAACCATGTATCTCATGGTGATTCAATTAAAAAGTTTTATTTGGGGCTGGAGCGATAGCACAGCGGGTAGGGCGTTTGCCTTGCACGTGGCCGACCGGGGTTCGATTCCCAGCGTCCCATATAGTCCCCTGAGCACCGACCGCCAAGAGTGATTCCTGAGTGCAGAGCCAGGAGTAACCCCTGTGCATTGCCAGGTGTGACCCAAAAAAAGAAAAAAAAGTTTTATTTATTTTGCTTTTGGGTCACACCTGGCGATGCACAGGAGTCACTCCTGGCTCTACACTCAGGAACTACCCCTGGCGGTGCTCAGGGGACCATATGGGATGCTGGGAATCAAACCCGTGTGGGCCGCGTGCAAGGCAAACGCCCTACCCACTGTGCTATCCCTCCAGGCCCAAGTTTGTTTTATTTAAAAAATAAAAATGAAAAGAAAAGTTAAAAGAGCTTCTCTACAAGACAAGACAAAGTTTCCCACACTGTACAACTGAAACACTGACTACATTCTCACTAATGATGCATATGGTTGTCCTCTATTAGATTAAAAAAGGCATGTTTGCTCCTAGCTTGAAAATAAATTTTATACATTTTCAATAATGATTATTTATGTTGGTTAAAATCACTTAGCAATCAATTATCACAAATTGACTTTGCAATTTATTTTCTGGGAATTCCATTTGCCATTCCTTTAAGTTGTGTTGGATCAGGTAATATAAAATAAATTTGTTGTATGTCTTCCAAGGACGCAGGTTGGGGGGACAAATCATCTGGGCTGAAAACATTGGTGGAGGGAGGGGCTACTAGAGGTGGGATTGGTGTTGGAACATTGTGTGACTGAATCAACTTTGCAAATCAAGTATCTTAATAAAAATTAAATTAAAATTAAATTCATACGATTGAATAATAAAAATATTAATTAGACCAAAACTATAGCTATCTAATTTTTTAAAATATAATCAAACACATACAATTCTGCTTAACGATTAGAAATCAAAAGGCAAAAGTGGCAACTAAAGACTATTTAGAAAGAACAATAAAAATTCAATACAGCATTAATGCTGAAATTGCCCTTGGAGTTATGTTCAAATCTTAGAAATAAAATTGTAAATGAAGAGTCAAATTAATTAGTTTTAAATATCCCACTAAAGAGTTTAGAAAAAAAGACAAGAGAGAAGATAATTAGCAAAGAAGGAGAGAAATTGCTGAGATAAGATCAATTAGCAGGCCACAACAGCTTAAAGGAGAGAGTAAAAGGGAATGAGCCTGCCACAGAGGTGGGGAGGAATGGGGAGGAATGGGGGGAATGGGAGGGATACTAGAAATATTGGTGGTGGAGAATGGCCACTGGTGGAGGGATGGGTACTCAATCATTGTATGACTGAAACATAAGCATGAAAGTTTGTTAAGTCTGTAACTGTACCCACAGTGATTCATTAAAAAATTTAAGAAAAAATAAAAAATAGGATCAATTAGAAAAATTTAAAACAACAGTGATATCAGTAAAGCCAAAAATCAACTTTTTTGAAGTTTAATAAAAATACAACACAAACTTTGGCTGTGCAAATAAAAGAATAGAAAGATAAAACACAAGTGAACAGCATTAACGTAAACAAGTTTTTAATAAGAAATGCTATAGAAATGAACAGAAATGAAAAATTAAACAGTGAATGACTTCTATAGATATATTTAAAAACCTTGGGAGAAATGAACAATCCTATGAAAAATACAATGTATTGAAATTTATTCAAAACAATATTTCTAATGACCAGAAAGATCATAGAGGGATATGGCACATGCTTTGCATGTAGCTAATCCTGGTTCAGTCCTCAGCACCACATAGTTCCCTGAGCATCATCTGGTATAGTACTGGAAGCACCTGCATACTCAAGGTGGGGTCTGGAGATACCAGAGTCTACCTTACACTGCTCTGGTAGCTCAGGTAATATACAGCTCTGTAGCATTCCATCCTCCTGCTTGAGCATCGAATCACTGGACTGGTTGGCTGAGAATTACCAGAGAGGACTCCCAGGCTTCACCCTTCCCCCCACAAACACACACACAAAAGACAAAACTAAATATTTTTATGACCTTTAGATAATTTGACCCAGTAAGTACAAACCTCTGGTATATAGACAAAGTTATTATTCCAGCCCCCCCCAACACCACTTCTGGCTCCCCAATTCCTGCCGTCCCAGCATGCCTGCTTGTTCTGTGGGAGGGTGACAGAGTGAAGCCTGGACCAATTGCATGCGGGAGTCCCACAGCCCCGCCTGGACTCCAGCACCTTCCAGTCCCCCAGGACCAGCTGGGGATGTGGCCTCCAAGCTAGGGGCATGGCCTCTGAGTCAGTGGGCGTGGGCTCCTGTGGGGCTGGCACAGCAATTATTTCCCCAGCACTCTGGACTCATATCTGGACCGCCATCATGTAATTCTGGGGAGAATACCCTGGCAAGCTCAAACACATTAGGCCTATAGTCCACTAGCCTATTCCAATTGCACCATAATACCGGAAGACACAAGAACCTGTACAAATCCAATATAAAAGAATACATCCTCCGAACCTTCACTACAGGCCTCACATAAGCCACAGAGGAACACCTGAGAGGAAGCTGCAACTCTTGAAGGGGAAAAAGGAGACCACCATCGACCAAGCTCACCCAGAATCCCTTCTCACAGCAAGAGGGGAAAAGTGATAATGAGCTGGAAGGTCCCACCTCCATACTACCACCACAACATGAAGAAACAGCACAAATCCCCACCACGAGGGGAAGATGAGGTAAAAGGTCCAGAAGCCTCAACAGGAGATACCTACAAATACAGTCTCTCCAATAAGGAATTCAGAGTTGAAATGTTGAAGATCTTTAATGAACTCAAAGAAACAGTGGAACAGTCATGCAGGAAATTAAAAGAATACTTGAAAGAAACAGTGGACCAGGCAGTCAACAAAATACAGAAAGAAATGAGAGCAGACAGAAAAGCTACAAACAGAAGTGTCACGAATAAAGGATTTGGTAGATGAAATAAAAAACTCAGTGGGTGCCCTCAACAGTAGAATGGCTACAGCTGAAGACAGAATCAGTGCGCTTGAAGATGAGCAACAGAAAGCTTACAGACAACAACAAACAATGGGAAAAAGACTTCAAAATAGCCCTAGGGCAAATCAGAATCCTAGGGGTTGAATCCAAGAGGAACAACAGAAGAATCATTGGAGTACCAGAAGGACAGGCAGTCAACTCCAATGAAAAAGCCACAGTTAAAGATAACATTGCCAAAAAATTCCCAGAGCTGGAGAATACAGGCATCCATGGATTGATATCAAGGATTTACAATGCACTGGTTGACCTCTACAAGAAGAAAACATCAACCCCAACAGAAAATGGGGTGATGAAATGAACAGAAATTTTCTCAAGGAAGAAATCCAAATGGCCAAAAGGCACATGAAAAAATGCTTTTTATTACTAATAGCCAGGTAGATGCAGATCAAAGCAACAATATCATCTCACACCACAGAGACTGGTCCACATCCAAAAGAACAAAAGCAACCAGTGTTGGTGCAGATGTGGGGAGAAAGGGACTCTCCTTCACTGCTGGTGGGGATGCTGACTGGTTCAGCCCTTTCAGAAAACAGTATGGATGATTCTCAAACAATTAGAAAATGAACTTCCATTGGACCATTTATGGGAATATAACCTGGAGATGTAAAAAAGTATAGTAGAAATGACATTTGCACTGTATGTTCATTGTAGCACTGTTTACAATAGCCAGAATATGGAAAAAACCCGAGTGGCCGAGAACAGATGACTGGCTAAAGAAACTTTGGTACATCTATACAATGGAATACTATGCAGCTGTTAGGAAAGATGAAGTCATGAAATTTTCATATAGGTGGATCAACATGGAAAGTATCATGTTAAGTGAAATGAGTCAAAAAGAGAGGGACAGACATAGAAAGACTGCACTCGTTTGTGGAATATAAAGTAGCAGAACGGGAGAATAACACCCAGGAATAGTAGAAATAAGTACCAGGAGGATTACTCCACTGCTTAGAGGCTGGCCTCACATGCTGGGTGAAAAGGCAGATCAGATAGTAAAGGGATCACCAAGTAAAAGGTGTTAGGAGGACCTGCTCAGGATGGGAGATGCATGCTGAAAGCAGACTACAGACCGAACATGATGGCCACTTAATGCCTCTATTGCAAACCACAACTCCCAAAAAGAGAGAGAGAGCAAAACGGAATGCCATGCCACAGAGGCATGGTGGGGTGAGGGGAATGGCATGGGGGTGGTGGGAGGGATGCTGGAATTATTGGTGGTGAAAATGGGCACCTGTGGAGGGATGGGTACTCGATCATTGTATGACTGAAATGCAAGCATGAAAGTTTGTAAGTCTGTAACTGTACCTCACAGTGATTCACTAATAAAACAAAATAAATGAATAAAATTATTAGGCACACAGAGATTTACTGACAAGTCTTATCATTCAAGAGAGATAATTCCAAGCTCACATGAGTTCTTCCCGACAATGAAAGAGAGAAAATAAAATTTCCAACTTAATTTTAGAAGTTTGATCTAATGTTATCAAGTTCAATTAGAGCAGTACAGGAAAGAAAATTACATTTTACATCCAAAATGTATATAAAGCAAATATTAGCAGACTAAAGAGAGAAATAGACAGCAAAACAGTAATAAAAGGGAAATTAATGTTCCCTTTCACCAAATGGATAGACCATTAAAACAGAAAATCATTAAGGAAACATCAAGTTTCAAACAGCACATTAGATCAGATGTACTTAATAAAATGTAGGCAGACTGTTCCACTCAAGAGGACCATAATATACGTTCTTCTCAAATACAAACATAACATCCTCTAGGACAGATATTACGTCAGACACAACATGTCTTAATAAAATTGCAAAGATTAGAATATTAAGCATTTTTTAAAAAATTATAGTATAAAACCAGAAATCAGTTACAAAGAAGAAAAATAGAAAATTTACAAATATGTGGAGATGAAATATTATGGCACTGAACAACTAATAGGTCAGAATGAAAATAAAAATGTATTTCAAGAAGAGACAGAGAGTATAGGAGTTAGGTGCTTATCTTCCAAGTGACCAATCCAATCCCAAGTTCCCTGCACCTCCAAAAGACCATCAGTACTCCCTCCTGAGCACAGAGCCAGGAATAGTTCCTAAACACCACAAGGTGTGGCCAAATCCCCCCTTCTCTGAAAAATACCTTGACACAAATCACAACATGCCAAAAGCATGGGATGGAACAGAAACAGTTCTTAGAGGGAACATCATTCAAGAAACAACAAGCTATTTGAACCCCATGGAACTAGTATATGAAAGATGAGTGAATACAAAGTAAAACTGAAGTGAGGCTAAAACAGTCCAGCGAAAAATATCCACAGAACCAAGAGCTAGTTCTTCAAAAGGACAAAGTTGACACTTTTACCTACATATACAATGAATAAAGAGAGGACTCAGTTATATTAAATTAGAAATGGAACAGAGAATATTACAACCGATAACACAGAAATAAAAAGCACTGTAAGAGACCACTATGAACATTGCCATGTCAACAAGTTTGACAGCCTTGAAGAAATGAATGAATTCTTAGAAGCATAGATTCTACCAAGAATAAATCATGAAGACATAGAAATCTGAGCAGACCAATTACTAGTAAGGATATTGAATCAATAGCCAAAAGTTTCCAACAAGGTCAGAAAGATACTCCAAGGAAAAGAAAGGATGCTTTGTATAATAGAGTCTCAGGTTCCCCTCTGCCTCAGCACCTCTGGTTGTCACTCAAGCACTGAACTAAGAGTAGACCCTGAGCACCACTAGTGTGGCCAAAACTAAAGTTCCCAACAACAAAACCCCAGGACCAGATAACTTTATTCTGGTCAAGTCCGCAACACACATAAAGAAGAGTTAATACCAATGTTCCTCAAGCTTTTCCAATAAATGAAAGATGTAGGAACACTGCAAAACTCCTTTTTAAGGCCAGCATTGCCCTGATACTAAAACCAGATAAGGATGCCACAACAACAAAAAAATTGCAAGTACCCTTGATGAATATTGATACAAAGTCTTCAACAAAATATGAGCAAACTGAATTCAACAATAATTTAAAAGGATCAACACCAAAATCAAGTGAGATTTCTCTCAGGGATTCAAATATTATTTAATATGCATAGTAATCAATGTGATATTCAATATCAAAAACAAGTTGAAGGGTGAAAATCATTTCAATAGCTGCAGAAATAGCTTTATAACAAGTTTCAAAATTAATGGATCATTCAAAAATGTCTCAACAAAACAGGTATGGAGTGTGTCTCAACATGAAAAGGATCATTAATTTTAAAAAACTAACAGCAATCTTCATATATAATGATAGTTAAAAATTTCTCCTCAAAGATCAAGAACAAGAGATGGATGCCTATTTATTGCCAATCTGACTCAACACATTTTGGAAGTTCTAACCAGAGCACTTTAGGAAGAAAAATAAATAAAAGATACTCAAATCATAAAGAACTAAAACCATCATTATTTGAAGATAAAATATTAAATATTACAATATAACTCCAGAACTTGTACCCAAAAACTCTTCTAACATATGTTAAGTAAGCTTGCAGATATAAAATCAATACATAAGAATCTTTTATAAGGTAAGGGACCATATGTCTTCACTCCCATTCCTTCCCATTCCAGTCATCGAATGGTGTTCACAGGGGTGGCACTGAAGAGTTTTGGTGAAATGGTATCACCCTGCTGAACCCCTCTCTTTACATCAATGATCACTTCCTTGTAGAATGGTGAGATCCTGGCAGTGAATCCATAACACATTTCGTGGAGGATTCCTATGTATTGAGTTTGAACACCCTGTTTGGCTAGGGCTTCGATGACCACTTCTGTCTCAACAGAATCAAAGGCCTTCTTTAAATCAATGAACGTTAGACAGAGTGGCATCTTGAACTCTTGAGAAACCTCAATGAGCTTGGTCACCGTGTGGATATGATGAACATGACAAACAGCCTGGCACCTGAGCTGCGCAGGAGGAAGAGAGCAGCGTGAAACGTCTTCAAGAGCATCGAAGAAGTTGTTAAGAGGGTTAAGAACCTCAAACTCCGGGCACAACTTTTAGACTCCACCGTTCTTCCTGCACTAACATACACCTCAGAGACCTGGGCCCTAGGCAAACAGGATGAGAACGCTATTCGGGTATCCCAAAGAGGAATTGAAAGAGCTAGGCTAGGAGTGTCACATTTCACTCAAGTGAGAGAAGGAATCCGGAGTTCTGACCTCCGCCAACGATTGAGAATCAGGGATGCTGTCTTGTTTTGCCAAGGCGTTGAAAATCAGATGGGCAGGATACATAATGTGATTCAGAGATGACCGATGGACTAGAGCTGTTACCGACTGGATTCCACGAGACCTCGAAAAAGCACACCTAAGAGATGGTCAGACTTCTTTATCAAGACCCTAAACAAACGGTTTGAGGCTCTTCGTGTTCCTGGAGCGAGCAGATGCCATTGGGCTACACTAGCACAGGATAGGGACGAATGGAGATGTTACTGGCACCCGCTTGCACAAATCAACGAGCAACCGGATGACAAGTGATAAAAGTGATACAAGGTAAGAGAGAGAGAGAGAGAGAGGTGGGAGAGAGGGAGGGAGGGAGAGAGGGAGGGAGAGAGAGGAAGAGAGAGGGAGAAAGAAGGAAAGAGAACAAAAGTGTCTGCCATAGAGGCAGACAGGGTGAGGGAGAGAAACTGGGAACACTCGTGTTGGTGTTGAAACATTGTATGGCTGGTGAAGGGACTGGTATTGGAGTATTGCATTTCAGTTGAAACCCAATTATGAAAAAATTTATAACTGTACTTCACGGTGATTCAATTAAAAAAGAAACAAAGTTTTAAAAATCTTTTGTATTTCAATAAACTAGAAATTTATATCAAAAGAAAATGTAAGAAATCACCACTTCCCATTTCATTCTAAACAATAAAAATATAAATAATGTAATAAATATTTTTTAAAAAGACTATACCATACAATGAAAACTTAATAAAAGACATTAAAAGAGGAAAAAAAATAAATGGAAAGATTCTCTATGTTCATGGGTTGGAAGAATAAATATTGCAAATTGTCTGTATTATCTAAAATAATTCAATAAAAATTCCTTGAAAATTACCTAAAATAAACTCCTTTAAAAATACCTTAAAAAGTACCTAAAATATATCTCTCGAGTATATAGCACTGTAGCACTGTCATCCCATTGTTCATCGATTTGCTTGAGCGGGCACCAGAAACATCTCCGTTGTGAGACTTGTTACTGTTTTTGGCACATTGAATACACCACGGGTAGCTTGCCAGGCTCTGCCATGCAGGCGGGATACTCTTGGTCGCTTGCTGGGCTATCTGAGAGGGATGGAGGAATCGAACTTGGGTTGGCCACATGCAAGGCAAACGCCCTACCCGCTGTGCTATTGCTCCAGTCCCAAGTGATATATTTTCAGAAAAATGTAACAGCGTCAGTGAAATAGTTCAGTGGAATGGAGCACATGCTGGAGTGCCAGATTCAGTACCTGGTACTACATGATTTCCCAACAACTGCTTGACAGAAGAGAGTCCTGAGCACTATTGAATGTGGCCACCAAACAAACTAAAAACCCTAACAATCCTAAAATATATAAACCACAAAAGATTCTAAATAGCCAAATATTCCAAATAGCCTTTAAAAAACAAATTTGTAGACATCGTCCTTTCTTACTTGAGTGTATTACAAAGGACTAGCAATTAGAACATTCTAGTACTGGTACCAAAATAGAAACACAGATCAATGGAACAGAATAAAGATCCAGAAATAAACCTAAGCATATACAGCAAAGTAATTTGCTACCAAAAAGCCAAGGATTATACCTCTGAATACAAAGCCAGGAGGAGGCCCTGAGCACCTCCGGATGTGGCCCTAAAACAAACAAGTCAGACAAATACTGCACAATTTCATTTATGTGGAATAAACACAAATAAATATATAGGTCAACATATAGAGGAATCAAGAAATAAAAATCAGCTTATACATAAAGATAATAGATCTGTAGTTACTAAACGTAGGGAGTGAGGAGTTAGGAAGTAGGGAATGAATGAATGAATGTAGTCAGGTACAGACCTTAGTTTAAGTTCAGAGATAGTAGATATGTCTCTGTGTGTGCGTGCACGCGCGCACACGTGTGTTGTTAGGGGGTTTTCTATAGTGTTCATTTTTTCCCCTCTTATGTCTTCTTTCACTTTCTCACCATAAAACTACATTTTTATGATGAAATCTATTTTTAAAAACTATTTTTATGTTTTAAAAATTGTGATGAAATCTATTCTTATGTTTTAAAAACTGTCTTGATTATGAATTCTACTACCTGTGTCATTTCTGGGTCTGTTTATATCAATCACACTTTCTCCTGATCATTGATTATATTGTTTTGCTTCTCTGTTTGCTGCATAATTTTATATTGTATATCAATATCAGATACCATAAATGTTTACATTTGGGATCCAGGATTTTGTTGTGGTCACTTAAAATACTTTGATTCTTTGCTTTTAGTTATAGTTTCAGTTTTACAAATACAAACGGATTCCAATAGTGTATGGATTACAGAATTTCCTGCAATTATGTTTCCTGTTCCATTCCTGGAATTCTTTCCATTCCTCATAGTTTCCCACATGTAGATATTGATCAATATTTGACTAAAGATTTTAGTGAGAACCACTGGGCCATAGTAATTCTTCCCATCTCAGGCACTTTTATCTTTATTTTTATCTTTAATCTCTCCTTGAAATGCTCCTCACTTGTATTTTTATTGCAAAGTCTAGTCAACCTACATTAAATCCACTATTTTTTACCTTCGCTTGTGGAGATAGGTCTTTGTGACCTGAAAGCTCTCTTGGGAGTCAACAGAGACAGTCATTAATTTCCCGATCTTCAGAAATTATCCACATGCCAAATCTATTATTTATTGGATGTCTAAGATCATTGTTGTGTTTATATTATTTGTCCTTCCTACTTCATAAATTTATTTTATAAAAAATTAATTCTCGGCCTCCGAGATGTGATCCCTGGGGCTGCACTCGTGTGCGGCCTCTCCGCAGCTGCACGAGCGTGAATCCAGACCCAGCAAAACCTCTTTCGGCATGGGCAACTCCTCGCAGAATGTCTCCAGCCTGAGAACTAAGCCGCGGCCCCGTGCCCGCCCAGGAGGGGAAAGGTGAAAGGTATTGTGGTATTTCTCTCTCTCTCTCTCTCTCTCTCTCTCTCTCTCTCTCTCTCTCTCTCTCTCTCTCTCTCTCTCTCTCCCCCTCTCTCTCTCTCTATCTATCTATCTCTCTCCTCTTTGTCTCCGGGGATGATGAAGGGTGTGGTGTCCACCATATTAAGACGACCACAGATGGAATTTACGGAATTTACGACAAAAACTGCAGCAAAAGGACACAAGGGTGCTCTTGGGAAGGTGAGAGGCACCGGCCCCTCCCGCCACCGAGATGCGATTCCGAGGGCCACACGCATGTGCGGCCTCTCCGCAGCTGCACAAGCGTGAATCCAGACCCAGCAAAACCTCTTTCGGCATGGGCAACTCCTCGCAGAATGTCTGCAGCCTGAGAACTAAGCCTCGACTCCGTGCCCACCCAGGAGGGGAAAGGTGTTTTTCTCTCTCGCCTCTTTCTCTCCGGGGATGAAGGGCGTGGTGTCCGCCATATTATGACGACCACAGATAGGGTTTTTAAGCTTGCAATAATCCAATATCTGGAAGAAATCTCCCTGGACTTAGTTGTACAGAAATCCAAAACCTCATTTTTCTTCACAATAGGTCTGACTCTAGTGGAGTATTCCTAACAATAATAGTGAGGTTTGTGTTGAAATATTGAATGTAACCAAAGTAAACAGAAAGTAAAGTGAAACTTATCAGTTACAAGGCGGGGGGTGGGGGGGCGGGATGGGAGGTGTACTGTGTGGGTTTTTTTTTTTTTTTGTGGTGGTGGTATATGGGCACTGGTGAAGGGATGGTTGTTTCAGCATTGTATAACTGAGATTTAAGCCTGAAAGCATTGTAATCTTCCACAAAATAAAATTTTTATTAAAAAATAATAAAAAAATTAATTCTCTCCCAGATGAGATCCGGAGTAGCTGCACATGACACGGCCCCTCTGCTCCTTAAAGACTATGATCCAGGAGGTCTACTAACCCATTTCGGCACCCAGAGACTTATAGAAATGCATCTAGACTGTGAGCTGAGCTGTGACCCCATGCCGCCCAAGGAGGGGGAAGGATTTTCTCTCCCAATGCTTTCTTTCTATGGGAAAGATAGCAGCGGCTCCAGCAGCAGCACCCACGTGGTGTCCGCCATTTTCTAGGACTCACAACCCAGAGGTACTTGCTTGTGGTGACATGGCACAAAAGAGACCATGGGATGGGGGTGTTACTGGCATGCCCTCGGCCCAGATGAGATCCGGAGCAGCCGTGCACAACACAGCCCCTCTGCTCCTTAAAGACTATGATCCGGGAGGTCTACTAATCCATTTTGGTACTCAGAGATTTATAGAAATGCATCTAGACTGTAAATTGAGCTAAAACAACAGAAATCCAAAACCACACGGCCACTGTTGCGGCCATGCAAGCTCCTATAATCTTCATTCCCAGCAATGGAAAAAAACTATCAAATGATGCCTCTTCAGCAGGTTTGGTTGTTGGGGGAAAAGTCCAAATAATAATAGTCAGTTCTCTGTTGAAATATTGAATGCATCCAAAGTGTAGAGAGAATAAAGTGACGATCATCGGCCACTCAGGTGTGGGGTGTGGGGTGGGAGGGGGGATATTGGGGTTCTTGGTGGGGGAACAGGTGCACTGGTGAAGGGATGGGGGTTTGATCATTATATGACTGAGACTGAAACCTGAAAGCTTTGTAACTTTTGTCACAGTGATTCAATAAAATAAAATTAAAAAATTAAAAGTGGGATTTATTTTAAAAAATTAATTCTTATTATTGTCTAATATTGCATTGTAGAATTTGGCCTTGTATAGGCTTCCAGAAAGCAGTTAAGCAGGCATAAATTTATTCATTTCACTTGAGAATTTGAAGTTTTATACAGTCAGCATAGAACAAATTCTGCAGATTAACATCACTCAATTCCCAGGTCCCCCAAGTCCCTGTAAAGAGTTTTGAGAACTAGAAGTGCATGTAATCTCTGATTCCAAGTAAAAATGCAATCACAGGCAGTCGTGTTCTGTTCTATGGATGAATAATAGAAACTGAAGTGGAAGGTGGGGTGAAGAATGAGAGTGACTTGCCAATTGCACACACTTGAATCTACAGATTTGAGAAGAAAAATAGAATCAGCAGATCTTGGTGACTCTCAGTGCATCATCCATCATTCCTTCCTAGTTTCCCTTTTCTAAAAAGACAAATACATGACAATATCTATCACTTCCACATCTGAAAGCTGCTATTTCCCCAATAGTAACATCAAGGGGATGACTTGATTGAATGTTAAGAAAACAGTAGTATTGAATTGTTGCTAACAATTACCATGATATTTTTAAACAAGATTCTATTTTGGATGCTGGAACACTTAACTCTATGTCCTCTCCACAGACCTCTAGTGCTTTCTCTGGATTTGTTAGGTTATATGGATTCTAATGATAGATTTAACTTTAACTTTCTCCTCCTGTCTCTTTCAACCTCCATTTTCTCTTAAGTAAAAATAAAGGCTACAAAAGTACCGCCATCTTGGTTGTTCTGTAAGGTTTAAATTCAGTGCATCAAAGTGGTTAATATTTGCTGGATCTTAGAAACCAATCATGCACCGTTTCCTTTCTGCTGTTATAGTATGGCAATACTTCCCTAAAATATATTTAACAATAGAAGTTAAGAGAGGTCCTCCCTGGAAAGTCCAGGGCAGCCCATTACTGTGCTTTTCTCCTTTTAGTTTTGTAAGTAATGAAGTGCTATAAAGTTTGACTCAAAAATTCAAAACTTTAGGGACTGGAATGATAGCACAGCGGGTAGGCTCTTTGTCTTGCACATGGCCAGCCCGGATTCGCTTCCCAGCATTCCATATGGTCCCCTGAGCACCACCAGGAGTAATTCCTGAGTGCAGAGCTAGGAGTGACCCCTGTACATCCACAGGTGTGATCCAAAATGCAAAAAAAAAAATGGTTTTGTTCCATGAGAATGATTAGCCCCTTTCTATGCCTGAGTACCCATGAGCATGAATGCTCTATATTGCAACGCATTTTAAAAATCAAACTTTGTACAGTCTGTAGAAATCTTGAAAGAAATATAGAAAAACAATAGGAAGAGAAAAACAACAAAACAACTGATTGCAGGTTGAGTGAAATTATCACTCTCAGTGATGCTGATTTTGTAGGACTCCAATCAGATGTGTTCTTATCACTGCCATACTTTAAATAAAACAAACTAGCTTATTTTCTTACCCAGCTAAAAAATCAGACAAAGGCTAGAATCTCAGACATCTTCTGTTGCCTTCAATACGAGTTGCATTTGGGGTTTTTGACTCCTAAATCATACACATGTGGCATTTCCTAGCACCCTCAAATTGCTTCAGCATTTTATTGAGACCCATGTCAAATCCTTGCTCTTGAACAGCAATTTTGGTCTGCTCTTTTAAGTCACATCTGGCAACAAATTTTTCAAACTCGGCATTGCCCATAGGTATTTGTACATTAAGACAGGCAGAAAATGCTGTAAATATTATATTATCAAAAACCAGTCCTATCTAACACCATTAACTTAGTTCCCCATCCCCCAACCACTGACTGGTTGCTTGTGATTAAAGGGAATGAATAATGGTGACAATTAGTCGAAAAAGTAGCCACCCTTACCCCAACTGTTTTTCCCAGCTACTTCAATGGGAAACATGTGAACTATAATTATTTCTAAATCTCTAATGTAACCTAAGTTTACATTTGGCAACATGTCAGAGCAGAGGAATTAATTAGGTATGTCACAGAAGATGAAACATTAAAAAATATAGATGTGGTCTCAGTAAAAAAAAAACACGAAGAAAAACTGGATCCTATTTCATGAACACAGAGCAAAGAGAAGTTTTTTTGTTTGTTTTATTATGTATTTTTATTAGTGAACCACCATGAGGTATAGTTACAGTCTTACAGACTTTTGTGCTTGCGTTTCAGTCATACAATGATCGAGTACCCATCCCTCTACCAGTGCCATTTTCCACCACCAATGGTTCCAGGATCCCTTCCACCACATCCACCCCATCCTTCCACCTCTCTCTGCCTTTGCAATAGTGGTATTCATAGGCCATCATGTTCCATCTTTAGTCTACTTTTGGCACACATCTTTCAACCCGAATAGGTCCTCCCAACATCCTTTACTTGGTGATCCCTTCCCTATCTGAGCTGCCTTTTCCTCCAGCATGTGAGACCGCTTTCCAAACCATGGAGGAGATCTCCTAATCCTTATCTTTACTACTTTTGGGTATTAGTCTCTCATTCTTTTACTTTATATTCCACAGATGAGTGCAATATTTCTATGCCTGTCCCTCACAAAGAGAAGATTTTTACCAACAGATATCATATAAATAACAGGCTAGGAAGCTAGGATCATTCTGTTGCTGTTTTCTTCTGTGTGTTTTATGTTTCAATTTAGCATTCGACTTTTTTTACTCTTTTTGAATTAATTTCTACGTGTAGTGTAAGATAGTGGTTTAGTTGCATTCTTTTGATGATGTTAGTCCAATTTTATCAACAGTGCTTATTAAGGAAACTTTATTTCCCTATTGTATGCATGTTCTAGATTCCTTTGTCAAAATTAGTTGTATATTACATATATATTTGTGTGTACATGTATATTCCTACTGATGAGTGAATGGGTAAATGAATGTGTAAAGAAAATACAGAATATAGATAGACAACGGAATACTACTTAGATTTTTTAAAGGATAAATATTGCCATTGATGACACCTTGGATGGACCTTGAAGAAATTATGCTGTTAAATAAATCAGATAATTATATATATATACCATAGTATTTTACTTATATGTGGAATATTAAGAAGTAAATCAAACAAGAAAACAGATAAAAACAGATATAAATTCTTAGATACAAAAAACATATTGGAGTTTACCAGGAGGGAAGCTTAGAGGATGAGTAAAATAAGTAATGAAGATGAACTATATGCTGACAGACAGAAACCGGGTCTTTGGTGATTATGGCAGTTGTGGCAGTTATGATGTAGAGTACACAGATGTGGAACTATGATGTTATACACTTGACACTTATGTAATGATAAACCAACATTGTTTCCTTTAAGATGTACTAATTTTTTTTTTTTTTTTTTTGCTTTTTGGGTCACACCTGGCTCTGCACAGGGGTTACTCCTGGCTCTGCACTCAGGAATTACCCCTGGCGGTGCTCAGGGGACCATATGGGATGCTGGGATTTGAACCCGGGTCGGCCGCGTGCAAGGCAAACGCCCCACCCGCTGTGCTATCTCTCCAGCCCCCATAAGATGTACTAATTTTTAAAAAGACAGAACAGCTTAATAAATGCCCCCAAATCTTCATTACATTCACTTGTATCATTTTTATCACTTGTCATCCCGTTGATCTTCGATTTGCTTGAGCAAGTGTCAGTAATGTCTCCATTTGTCCCTGTCGCATGCTAGCGTAGCCCAATGATATCTGCTCGCTCCAGGAACAGGAATGTTCTCCATTACGAGACCAACACAAATAGCTGTCACAAATAGCTATGAGTGGTCATAGCCCTTTAAGAATGAGGTGAGATGTGAAACCAGAAAGCTTAAAAATTGTTTTTATTACTGCTAACATAACCAGAATATGAATCTTAGAGCTAAGTTCTCTTGCAGGAATACTTATGTTTTTATATCATTAGTTTGACATGAGACAAAATCAATGCAAATGAAAAATACATATAAAGGGAATAAAAATGCTTTTCCACAAATCAGAGACTTTTCAAAAGCAGAACCTTCTATTCAAAATAGAAAAATATAGCCATTTTACTGTCTTTCTGTTTCTCTGCGTGGAACATTGGAATAAGGTAATGCAACCTGCTGAGTGTTGGGAGAAGGAAAACGACAAATAACCCTTATTTAAATATGACCTTTATTTTCTTTTCAAAGACACTTGTTTTAAAAAATATAAATAAGCTGTCACTTGAATGCCTATGCATAAGCATGCATAGAAACACACATGTGTGCGACAGGTGGTGGTGACTCATCCTAGGCATTTGCTGAGCCTGGACCTTATGTGCATTGTCTTAATTTTGTTCCCACAATACTGTTTTTCATATTTACTTTAAAGGTTGCAAAGAAATAGAAGCCTTTCTGAAACATAAAGCTCTTTCAGTCATAAGCATCACCCACAAGGAATTTCATAAAGACACTTCTTGCCTGGTTTTCTCCCCAGTGGGAGAGAGTACCACCATTTCCATTTAGTAATTGGGGAAGGACCACCCAGTCCCAGTGTCCTTAAATTTATTTAGTTATTTAGTCCCTAGCAATATTCAGGGGGCCTCAGGGACCCTTCAAGTAATATTCAACCCACTGAGCCTGACAGTTTGATGGTCAGGAGTATCCATAGTTACAGCCAGTGACACCATGAGATATTAGTGATCAAATTCGGGGCTCAAGCATACAAGGCATATGCTCAAGGTCCTTTGATATATCCTCCCAGTATCCTTTTCTCATCTTTAAACAGTACCTTGCCAAATTTGTGAGAATGTCTTGACCACACTCTATATTGAGAACCACACATACAAATGAAAAATATAAAAACTGTAAGAGAGTTTATATCCATTTACTTTTATTTCCCCTTAGATCCCAGCCAATGCTCTTCTCCTCTCTGGCAAAGAGAAAAACCTATTCTCTGGCCAGTCTCAACCCTCTTTTAGACCTCCTCTCCATCTTCTGAGGTCACTTCCATGTCATTTCAGAGACACAATATTCCATAGGTCATATATTTAGATACTTGGTAAGCATTTCCTAAGGGAGTATCTGTTTCCCCCTAATTTATTCTTTAAAAGGTTGGCTTCTTCCTTTACTAGTTAACAGAAATGTTCATGTGAAGCTGCATCTCTCTGCAGCTCTATAACTTAAGTATATGCAGTTGATTCCCTTTCTGGTGTAATGTTCACTTGGATAGCATAGTCTCTTTGATTTCTCCATTCCTCTATATAAAATCCTCTTAGAAGGAAACTTGTGGTTTTAACACCTAAACTGAGAACAACAGCCAACTCATGCACCTGTCCTTGACAGAACATTGTTGACATGACTCAGCCATAGCAGTGATCAAGTTTATTAGTGATAAATCCCTTGGTGCCCATTTAGCAGGTGGTCAAAACTCCATCCATGGTTCCACTCTACATTTGACTCAGTTATCTAAATTACAACACAAGGGTTAGAATGGTGGGTCATTAAATTACCAATGCACTAAAATACACTGAACTCTTCTGCTTTGCACTCCACTGTTAATAAATGTGTAGATAATATATGGAATATAAAGCCCCACATATAAAATGAGCTATGCCTGACAGTAGCCTGGGCAATCCAGCACGTGCACTCCACAGCCCTCAAGGGATGTGCCATCGCACCGGAGAGTGGTGAGGGAAACATTGATTCCTCTTCTGCTATTTTAGCACAGATTCATTTTTAAAGGAGAGAACTTTCTTTGCTTCTTGAGTTCAGAGATTTCTCAGTGAAAAACTCGTAGCTATCAAGATAATCTGGAAAGGGAAAATTAGATCGTGTCGGTTATACCAAGTACTTGTCTTCCTTTCTTTGAAGTTCCAGTTCCTTCACATGGAAAAGCGCTTTGTTTGTGGTTTTGCTGGGCTTTTATCCACAGTTAGATTTAACAATACAATGCTTTGTTTGTGTACAGTATCTTTCATCTGGGTTTTTTTTTTTAAAGCTTTACACACACTGGTAAAACCTCAGGTTTTTACTGTACATGATTGCATTTTTATTCTTTAGAAAAGATTTCAATAACACAATTCAAGAATTGATATTCTCTATCAAACAAAATCCCAGTTTTCTTTATATGGCTTTGTAATAGTGTTAATATTATCTTAAAGTTGTTTTTCCACAGAATGAATTTGCAAACACAATGCAAAAGTCACACAGGAATTATTGTGTATCATACCTGGATCCTGTCCAGAGATTATTCTGGTTGCTATTTTCAGTTGTAATTTTAATCTGTCTTTATTTCCTTTTTCCCTTTTTTTTTAGCTTTTTAATAGAAAAAAAGAAGAAAATGTGGGTTTTCCAAGAAGTTAAGCTGGGATGTCTTATTTTACTATTCTATCTAGACATGCTTGATTATTATAGTCAGAAGACACATTAAGTGATATTCCCCTGGTGTTCTTTATTAAACACAGAAATTTGCCATCATTGACATATGTGTTGTAAATTAAAATTATCTATGTTGATGTCCAGTTTAAAATTAAAAGTCTGGAGGCTTGAGTGATAGTACAGTCGGTAAAGTGTTTGCCTTGCATGAGGCTGACCCTTGTTCAATCCTAGTTACCCCATATGGTCCCCTGCACCCACCAGGAGTGATCCCTGAGCACAGAGCTAGAAGTAAGTTCTGAGCACCCATAGATGTAGCTCAAAGAACAAAAAAAATAATGAAATGAAAAGTCTGGTGTTGTGCTGAAGTTCAGCTGTGCATGAGAGAGGAATTCTATAGAGAAGGAATACAGAGTTTCCTTTAGATTAGAAGCAAATATTATGTATATTTTTCTCTCTGGTTTGAATTTGTATACTGACCTAAATGTAACTAATGTGTGATTTGACCATCCACAAAAAAAATTTTTTTTAGTTTTTTAGTTTTAGTTTTTAGATTACAGCAGTTTTAATGTGACTCAGATCCAAATAATATAATCTTTATATAACTGCACACACCTCTGTGACACCCAGAAATAAGTCAAGTGAACAGAACCAACAAGCTTTCTGTGTGTCACAAGTCAAGAACTAAAATAGTTGTGACCCTGGCAATGGGCATCTGGATAGTTTTACAAAGCAGCTTTCCCTTCAATACACTATAATTTTTTTCAGGGGGCTGAGAATGGGTCACTTTCCCTGCATGTGGCTGGCATAGATTTGATCTTAGCACTACAAAGAATTCCATGAATATTGCCAGGAGTGATCTTTGGGCACAGAGTCAAGAGCAAGCCTTGAGCACATCTGAGTGTGGATCCCAAGCTACATATAATATTATTTTGGACAAGAAAAGAAAACTGCTTATTTATATGTGGATCTTACACTCTAGTTCCCTTGAAGTAGCCCATCTCTGAGAATCTGTTCCTTTTGGGCTCTAAAGAAGCAGGCTGGATGCAAAGGCCTGGGGACTTTGGATACAATTATGGGGACTCACTGCACTATCCCCCCATCCTGGGACCTGGAAGTGAAGTTCACACCCTAGTGCCAAAGCTAAGCCTGTTTCTAGATGGGGGCTCCTCGGGCAAAGCACTCAACAGGGAACAAGAATCTAAAATCTCTACCGATAAGAAGAGGTTCTAGGAAGCGACTGTTGAGAGCTTGGCACACACATGACTGTTGCACACTGAGCAGAAGACTGGCAAATATCCAACTGAAATCTCACTTCCCTTTCACGTGTTTCTTGAGCGCTCTCATACATTTACGTAGTTTTAGTATTCATTGGTACACTGGTGACCCCAGTCCTATGTCTCCTGCTATGGTCTCTTTCATTTTCAGAAACATGTAGTCACCTACATACAAATCACTTTGGCTCTTAAAGTTTTTTACAATATTTCCTATATATGCTCCTCTTCCTTGGTTTTATATTTCAGGTAAAGTCATATTATTCCAGTTGTGAAAACCAAAAATTCTATAGTCTTTCTTGATACCCCCGCGTGCTCTCTCTCTCTCTCTCTCTCTCTCTCTCTCTCTCTCTCTCTCTCTCTCCACACACACATACACACACATATATATACATATATATATATAATATATATAAACAGATCTTCCTGATTACCTCAGTAACACTGGCCCAGTATCTGTCCAGCAGAACCCTTTGTGAACTAGTACAAGGTGCACAGCCCTTCACTGATTATAGGCAAGTGTTACAGCAGCTGAGCCAGAGGAAGGGGAGTTATATCATAGTACAAAATACAGTATAAAAGTGTTATTTTGACATTTCATACTGAAGATTACAGACTAAAAACCCCAACCCAGACGTGGTTGAAAATTTGGCAAATAGCGTGAATAGCTGCTCACAGAAAAAGACATGCAGATGGTGCTCACGCGGAAGGAGATGCTCAGCTTTCTTCATAGGGGCAGAACGCAGCTGAAAGTGTTCCCTCCCCCGGGAGATTGGCAACATTCAGAGGTTTGCTCATGTGTGAGGGCCAAGTGGCCCCAAGCCCCAGGTGGGGCATTTGCAAGCATCTCACCAAGCATCTCTTATGTCTGCAGAACCCCGGGAAGCAGTTCAGGCCAGGCGGGGATCTCTGCAGCTTTCTGGGGTTAACGATGAGATGCTGGGGACAGTCCAAAAAGCACCAGGCAGCAGCTGAGTCAGTGGTGGCTACACAGCCATGGACCATGGAATGCAACCATAAAAATAATACCATGGTAGGGTTTCACTTAGCAGACAGTGAGTGCCGGGCAGGGTGTCATAATGAACCCAACTATTAACTGTACCAACTGAGCAAAAGCCCTGGGTAGCAAAGATTCCCAAATTTATTTTGCCAGAGTTGAAGATCTCCAGAACCCAGCCACAGCCATGCTCAAGGCCACTCTCCACACATTCGGATGAGCCTCGCACATGAAGGAACCAGCAGAGGAACCCAGGTGTGCGAGACCCAGAGCTGAGATCTTCAAGGCTCCTCGGATTGGGACGGGGCCTCTTCCACCCAGATTCCCCATTTTCCAGTAACTAGGCAGTCACACCCACAAGCTACCCCTGGCGCCATGTAATCCCATCAATGGCCAACATCCAGAGACTATAAAACCAAGCTCCCAGACATCTGATAGCCTAGTTCTCCCACTTGGAGAACCTGGCAAACTACCAAGACTTTACTGTCAGCACGGGGGAGAGCCTGACAAGCTCCCCGTGGCGTATTCATATGCCAAATACAGTAACAATGATGGGTCTCATTCCCCTGACCCTGAAGAGCCTCTAATGCAGCACCCTTGGGAGGGACGAGTAAAGAGAGGCTGCTAAAATCTCAGGGCTAGGATGAATGGAGACGTTACTGGGCCTGCTCTAGCAAACTGATGATCAATGGGATGACAGTAATACATATATATTTTTATATATATATGTGTGTGTGTATAATATATATCTATATATCTTTAAAGCCACTGATTCTGACCACCAAATTCCTTGGAAATCAACTATTATGCACCATTTCCACTGTCTCCAGGCTTTCTCTTCCCTACCACTTCTCCAATCTGACCTCTCTGTTGTTTCTAAATTCTTTTATTTCTTTAAACACTGCCTGTCCTCTTTGTGGTCATTCTTCTGCTTTTACTGGCAGGCAACTATTATTGATTCCTTTGGTCTCCTCTGAAAATCTAAACAACACTTTTGATACATAAAGGAGATTAATGCTTATGATATAGTGACATCTTATAAAAGCTGCTTAATCTTCTCCAAATGTTTTAAACTCAGATTTCATAATTAGCATTTGCTTTAACCATGACAGATCAGAATACTTAGGAAAGAGCTATCTTTAGGACAGGGTATCTTTTAAGTTTCTGAAATAATTTAAATACATCATCTTAATAGAAAAAATTACCACAAAAAGAAGAGAATGGGAGAACTCTTTATTATTTAAGTTTGAATTTTTTTAAAGATTGATCTAGAAAAGAACTAGGAGGATAGGGCCCTTCCTTACATGTGGTGGACCCCAACCTAATCTCGGCACTAAAAATGGTTCCCTGAACACATCTCAGGAATGATCCCTGAGTACAGAACCTAAAGTAACTCCTGAGCATAGCCAGATGTAGCACAAACACTCCCCTCACCAACCAAAAGACAATATTTTGCCAAAAGTATGACCAACTTACCATTTTAAATTCATTTTAGAAACCATACTGAACATACTAGAAATAGTAAATTAAAATATTATTAATTTTAAATCCAAACTGTTTTAATGACCAAAATATTCTGGCCACATTATAAGAATTGTGGGGGTTTGTATCTTTTTTAAAATTCTTCGGCAACACCCAGCAGTTTTCAGGAGCTACTCTTGAATCTGCACTCAGGAATTACTCTGGGTGGGTTCAAGGGGGCCATATGAAATGCTGGGGACCGAATCAGGGCTGTGTGTAAGGCAAATACTCTACCTGCTGTACAACCTCTCCATCCCTTTCTTGTATCCTTTTAAAGTAAACTTATCTGGTTTTTCTTTGGATTGGACCACACCTGACAGTGCTCAGGGCATATTCCTGGTTTTGTGCCCAGGGATCACTCTTAAAAGTGTTGGAGAACCATACATAGTGCTGGAGATGGAACTGGGTACCTCTAGCAAGGCAAGCACCTTAACTTCAGGGCTGTCTCTCTAGCTCCAAGACTTAAGTTTTAACCTTAAGCATATTAAGCACATTTAACATTAAGCATATTAAGGCACAGACAATATAAATAAATTTGGGTGAGATCGTCTTTTATTCATTTTTCAAAGTCAAAATACAATTTCAGGGTCCTAGACATCAATATGTCCATATCTTTTCTTCAGTCTTGGTTATTTCCTATTCCCGATCACATAAGCCACTTCCTTACTACAAAGAGAAATCAAGGGAGAATAGGAAGTAAAAGCAACAGAACTCACAAGTGTACTTCTGTTTTGTTTTTTTTTTTTTTTTTTTTTTTTGCTTTTTGGGTCACACCCAGCGATGCTCAGGGGTTACTCCTGGCTTTGCACTCAGGAATTACCCCTGGCGGTGCTTGGGGGACCATATGGGATGCCGGGGATCGAACCCGGGTCGGCCGTGTGCAAGGCAAACGCCCTACCCGCTGTGCTATCGCTCCGGCCCTCACAAATGTACTTCTAAATAGAAGTCCCATACATCAATATCTGCATATCCAGCTTAGATATTTACAAAATATATTGTCTTTTGAAAAATCCAGCTCTGAGCTATATATTCATTCTGAAAATCAGAATAATGTTTTTGACACATTAAGATAACAAAGTTGGGACAGAGCATTAGCATAACTGGCAGGGCATTTGCTGTGTGTGCAACTGATTTGGGTTCAATCCTCTGTACCGCACACGGTCCCCTGAGCACCAAAAGGTTAAAAAAACAAAGAAAATGCACTAAAGTTTAATAGGACAATAGGGTGAAGTTTTTAAAAATATTGTATGTGAATTAAAATTTTGTTGTTCATATTTTATAAATAGCACTATTATTAGTTATATATATATATCTTCTTCTTGAGAAAGAAAGAAAATTTATTGTTAATACATATTTCTCTAGTACCAAGATGTAATAAAGCACTTAACGATGCTATAATCAAAAGAGTAGTTCCATTCTGGCCTGAGAGTTGGGTAAAGGCTTAACGAGCTTTTCCCATTGCTGGTGCCAATAAATCTATTGTTCAGACAGTGAGAAGTCAAGAGTCATGAGGTCGGCTGAGTCTCTCACAGTTTCCTATTTGGATAAGAAAAGAGACTTACAGAGTCACAGTGTTCAGGCTACTGAGCAAGATTAGGCACATTGGACTGGTGCTCTGAATCTTTGGATAGTCAGAAGCAAAAACACATTTTACTAGAAAGTAATTATCTCTTTTAATTGGATTGCTCCTTTCTCGATATACAGAGTTAGAATGAGATGTTGTTTTCAGTGTTAAGTAGATAGGTTCACAAGAGAATTCAGGGTAAGTGCAAAAAGTGACAGGAAATTGAGAGTTTGAGAAACCCCTTGCCACAGAAATTTGTGAAGTGTTTAACTTGAATTTTGTTTATGTCTAAAACCCTTACAGAAGTGTTCACTGTATCACTGTCATCCCGTTGTTCATGGATTTGCTCGAGCAGGCATCAGTAATGTCTCCATTGTGAGACTTGTTGTTACCGTTTTTGGCATATCAAATGCGCCACGCCACAGGTAGCTTGCCAGGCTCTGCCATGCGGGCAAGATACTCTCGGTAGCTTGCCAGGCTCTCTGAGAGGGATGGAAGAATCAAACCCAGGTCAGCAGTATGCAAGGCAAACACCCTACCTGCTGTGATATTGCTCCAGCCCTACAGAAGGGTTAGCCATTTTTTTAAGAATATTTTTTTAATTATTCTTATTAGTCTTACAGTGTAACATTATCTAAATTTTAGATATGCAGCATTATAAATCAATTTCTGTATAAACTACAATAAAAGGTACATTCTGGATATCCGAGAGATAGTACGGCAGATAAGGCATATGCCTTGCATGAGGCCAGCCCAGGTCTACCTCTAGCACCACACCTGGTTTTTGCACCCTGCCAAAATGATCCCTGAGCAGAGACAGGATTTAGCCCTGAGCATCACCAAGTATAGTCCCCCCAAACAAACAAATAAATATAAAAATAGGGGTTGGAGCAATAGGACAGCAAGTAGGGTGTTTGCCTTGCATGCGGCCGACTGGGGTTCGGTTCCCAGCATCCCATATGTTCCCCCCAGCACCGCCAGGGGTAATTTCTGAGTGCAACAGCCAGGAGTAACCCCTGTGCATCGCCAGGTGTGACCCATTAAAAAAAGCAAAAATAATAATAAATAAATAAGTAGATATAAAAATAGAAAGGGCACATTTTACCCCTCATCATACAATTGATCCCTCTTATCAGTAAATCAGCCTTTTCCCCAGCTCCTTTCAAAAAATAAAATATAATTGATTTCTAGAGTATACTAACATTCATTTTTTGCTTTATTTATATTACTCATTTTTTTAAATATTCCATAAATGAGTGAAATCATACTTTGTCAAATTGTCTCAAAAGGAGGTTGAATATTTGGCATCATTCCCTGCCCCCTGCATCCATTATTATGCCCCTGTCTGTTACCATAATAAGAGATTATTTTAATACTTGCCTATTTCATGGCAATTTATCTTGATAACTTATCATTTCTACTTTTTATGCTTTTTGTTTACTTTTGGGACCTTCTAGAAACCATTATCCACTGATAATTTACAGCTAATAATTTTTTAAATAATTCTATCTTTAATGAGAAACAAATATTGCCAAAATATATTTTATAAAATGACTCTTGCTCATGTTTTCAATGTTTGTGGCTTTAAATATAATTTTTGCATGAACACATTCATAATTTGATTTCTCTTGAATTCTGCCCTGAAATATTTCTCTGGTTATGGATATTCTTCTTCCTTTCTTAAGTGTTCAAAGCACTTTTCTGATAGATAATTAGAACTATACTTTAATCAAGAAATGCAGCACCAAGCACAAAAAATAATGAGAATTCAGTAGGAGTTTTTGGTGCATGCCTGATTTAGTAAATATATTTCATTGTATTAAGCATGTATTTCTTATTCCTTATTTCATTGTTATGACCCCTTCCCCCACAGCTCATAGTAGGCTGTAAGGTCAATAAGTGATGATAAATGACAAAGGCAGTGGTGAAGTGGGAATATAAGGAAGCGGAATTTGATTCAGCTTCAAGGATTTTTGTCTATCTTTTAAAGTCTTATTTCCCCTTATCATTCCCCAAAGACCATGAAAACTCCTCTTTGTTCCTATCTTGAATTCATTAGGTCCATGAATTCGAAAAGCAAGCAAGTGAGCCCACCAAGCAGCACAGTTAATGAATAATTGAGTTTGTAAGATCTCAGTACTTGATGAAAAGAACAAAAGTCATGAGGTTTGTTTGAACACACTGAAATAATTTGTGGCAAGTTAGACAGCTTGGGGAAAAGAGGCACAGATATTTTGATGGAAGCCCGAATGGGCTAATAATCAAAGTATGACTGCTATATCAGAATGGTCAACTTACTGCATTATGTCTGTTCTTGTTCAAGAAGATCATTTATATTCCTTCTGAGCACCTCCATACACCAGTAAGAAAACTTTGGTTATTCCTTATTGTTAATTAAATCCTTTACATCATTACAAATGTTACTTACTTTCTTTTCATTGGCATGTTTTGCAGGGGAGGGTTGGAGGCAGACACCAGATGGGGTGAAGAGGAATTCTTCTGCCTCTATACCAACTCCCCTTTCCTCTCTGGTGTATAATGGGACAGAGGAGAAAAAAGTTTCCAAAGTCAGATATGAGTTGGAGCGCATCTTTGCAACTCTTAGGAAAAATCTGGGTCAGGCAGCTCCTAGGAACTAAACTCCATCATAAGTGGGTAAACATGTCATGTTTAAAAAAGAGAGACAGAACAATAAACATATTTTCAAGGCTAGGGCAATCTTTAATGAATGTCTCACCAGAAAAGGAATGATAAATATGCTGCTTTGAACTCTAAGAAACCTTACAGACAGCCAAACAAAGGTTTCCCAAACTGTGTCACTTGGGGCATTAATGATTTCTCACTGTGGAGTTTTACCTCCTGGCATGATCAAATTCAATTTGTTTTCTAAATGACAGGGGCACTTTACTTTGTATATAACTTGAACCTATGAAGCACAAAATGATTAGCTAAAGAGAAGCCACTGGATTTCCCAGCTTCATTTGTTATGTCCTGTTATTTCTTAGCTCTTAAGGGGAATTAAAAACACATGTAAATGATGTGATGTAGACATAGTACCTTAAGCAAACCCAGGTCACTATAATCAGCAATGGGAGAACACCAACCACTTAATAACAAAGTCCTGGAATGGATGTGGGTGAGTCAGAAACCTGGGGAGCAACCCATGTAACTCGGGCAAGTCAAAACAAGAGAGGGTTCTTTGCCTGAACGCAGTATGTCAGGCACATACCCTATGTTCTCTAGTCCACAGCAGGGCAGGACCAAAGGAAAGAGGACGCGTGGGTCAGGAACATTGATCATCAGATTCAAAAACTGCCTGGGTCAGCCTGGGAATTACTGTGGGCTTAGAAGATAAGCTATGGGGAAGGGAATAGACTTGCCTGCCTTGTTCCATATTTTACCTATCCCCACTAGCAGGTCTGTGTACTAACATCAATTAAATAAATAAATGGTTATGATACTTACAATAAAAATAGTTTCTACTTACTGAGTCATGGTAAGTGCTTGAGATGATAGTGACTGCTTTATCTATATCTCCTTGTTTGATCTCTAATTTATTCTGTAGGACAAAAGTTGCCTGAGGTGTATTTTATTTTCATTATTGTCTTGTGGATAAGTGATCATCAGATGTTTTGTGGTTTTGAGGTAAAATTGAATAAATTAGGATATAATAACAGAAACCTCTTCTTTAAAGGAAATTTAAAATCATGAAAAACAAAAGGCTTATAGCTTTAGAATTTTCCTAAAATATAAAAGTTTATAAATTCACATTATAAAGAAAGGACTTTGTGATCATCTATCCAATCTTCTAATTTTATGAAAGAGGAAACATCAATAGAATTAGATCTAATGCTACATAGGTTTCTCAGGAATTATGGATTCCAGGGAACTTATTTTGTGATGCTCTTCTAATGCTCCCTTCAAGATTATTAAAGTGGATAATTATTTAGTAGTTATTGTAGATAGTAGAGTCATCGAATTCAGTTCACTTCATCACCCCATGTCCTTAAGAAAGATGTAATTTATATAAATACTGTCATAAATACAGATGCTTAGTGAGGATTCTCAGGAACATAACAATGACTCAGATCAGTTGGAGGCAGAGGAATGATGTAATAGCCACGCCACACCTCAGATTCCCCCAAAACTCTGTTACTGACAATTAAAAAATAAAATTAACAGTGAGTTCCCATGGGGTTTTGTCCTGCAGATGACCTTCCTGTCATCCATTAGTTGTATATTCCCAGAAAAAAAAAACTTTGAGAATTTCTGTTTTGTGTCCCCACAAAATATTGCCTTTCTAGCCAAATAACTGAGAGGAGAAGGAAGCCCTGGCTGGAGCCTGAGATCAGAGCTCAGAGCTTCCAAGCCTGAAAGGACCACAAATAAGGCTCCTCCCAAAATGCAGAGCTTCAGTTTCTCCAGCTGTGTGTGGAGAAACAGCCAGAGTTTCCTGACATCCCAAAGTCTCAAGATGAGTCCAAAATACCTGCAAGTGTGCTCCTTGCACATCACCTCAGCTAGGAACCTCTGATGTTCAAAACACAAACTGCAAGATTTGCAACTTTGGGGATTTGATTTCGATACATTCTTTCATATTGTCTTCATTAGGTCCTGTTCTGAGGAAGCTTCTAGTACTCTCTCTACCTGCACAGTAAGCTATCTTACAAGCTTTCAGACTGAATGAGAAATTATCCTGGGTTTTTCTAATGTTAGATTTTTTAAAGTCCATTTTCCTAAAGTTTAATTCAAATTCATTCAAGAACTTTTCTCCATCCCCCGTTCTAAAGCAGTTTAAACTTGAATGCTTGATTTGAGAACCAAATAACTCCACACTGCCTCGGTGAAGGAAGAAAACTAAAAGAACATCAAGTAATGTTTCATTTGGATGGCTGGTATTTTGTTTTGTTCTGTCACAACAAGATGAATTTTAGGATGGTCACAAGAGGCAGGGAATGTCCCACTCCCCAGTGAGGGAATTAAGAGACATTTTTAATGTCTAGGGATAGAGACATCTTCACTTCAGACATATTTATAATTCTGACCTCTCCATTTCTCTTTTAGCTAAGAATTTAGAGGTAACTGACCCTAATCTAGTATATCAGAATTTCCTGTGCAAGAGACCAGAGAGAGAGGACAATAGATAAGGTGCTTACCTTGCTCATGTCTAATACAATTTAGTCCCTGGTACCACCTAAGGTCCCTCAAACAGCACCAGGAGGATTCCTGAGCACAGAGCTTGGAGTCCCTGAGTAAAGCAGGGTGTGGACTAACCAATCCCCACAAAACAAATAGATTTTTTCTTGTGCAGTAATTTAAGGAAATGAGCAAGGTCATGGCTTTATCCCCCCCTCCTACTACCCCTGCTTAGGTCAAATAGTATCAACTTCTGCTATTTATTGATGATCACAAAAGTCAAGATTATCCTATATAAAATTCTTTGTATTTCATAATATCTACATCAGGCAGGGTTTTTTTAGCCCTTTTCTATCTTGGAGTAGTTATTCAGCAGCCTTAAATTTTCTTGAAGTCAGTCATGCAAGTCTACTTCCCAAGATCTTAGAGCACAGTGATGATAGCAGAGCAATACCAGGTGAAATACTGCACTCTAAATCTCCTCTAAGATCCAGGTAAATGGCTCAGGCACAGAACACGCGCTTCCTGGGCTTGAGGATCTGAGTTTGGTCCCTTGCACTATGCTCTAAAAAGAACAAGTGTTTGGGGCTGGAGCAATAGCACAGCGAGTAGGGCATTTGCCTTGCACGCGGCCGACCTGAGTTCAATTCCCAGCATCCCATATGGTCCCCTGAGCACTGCCAGGAGTAATTCCTGAGTGCATGAGCCAGGAGTAACCCCTGTGCAAAGCTGGGTGTGACCAAAAAAGCAAAAAAATAAAAATAAATAAAATAAAATAAAATTCATTCTTCCCTACCTCCCTATCCCCCTTTAAAAAAAAAAAGAAGAACAAGTGCTTTCCCCTTATTCTAATGAAATATCCATAGAAATACAATGGAAAACATTCACAAAAATTTGAGAGGGGGCAAGGATTAAGCGCATGTTTTGCATGCAGGAAGCCTTCAGCACCGCGTGTCCACCTAAACATTTCGAGGAGTGACCCTTTTGGGGTCTGACTATCAGATAGGAACCCAGCAGACCTTTAGCCAGGAAGCTCTCCTTCCTGTCCGCACTTACCAGCACACTGCCTGGATCTTTAACAACTGGTGTCTGTGTGACAGAGTCTAAACAATGAAAGTGAAAGGAAACATTCCTTTTGTTCCTGTTTTCCAGAACCATTGCCACAGAAAATTTGACAGGATAGCTGAATGGATTCAGTTTTGAACCTGGATTTTTCTAACGCAGAGGACATTCACCCAAGGAGGAACTGTGAAGACAAAGGGGAGAACCCCAACCTGAGAATGATCCGATTACATTTGTGGTTGGTGAGTGGGCTTGCCTGGCCGGTGAGGATGACAGAATCCACAGGGCTTTCCATGAATACGATAGAAAATGGTAGATATTCTTACCCGTCCTTTAACTTTTAAAAGTTATACTTTCTGATCAGGGGATTGTGAACCACCAACCAAACCTGAGGTCTAAGAGACTGACAGTTGGCAGGAGAGAGAAGATGGCTTACAGCAGGTAGAAAAAAAAATAAAACAATGGTTTTAGGCAATGGTTTTAGAATGTGTCTATAAAACTTTGATACCCCTTCTTTTTCTTCCCAAAGTCCCTTTCTCTTGGTTGTAGGAATTCTTAATTACCGAATTGTGACTCACTTCTATATGGTAAAGAAAAGTGTATGACTTCTGAAACAAGTTTATCATAAGTGCAGGTTTTGCTTGATGTTCTCTTTCAGATTCCTTGCTTGGAGGAAACCAGCCCCTGTGCTGTTCCTTGAGTGGGAACATTCAAGCTGCCCTCACTTAGGGTCAAGTCCTCACTGGAGGAAAATGAGATCTCTGTCGGTCTCAATTTTCCAGCTGCATGGACTAGCTGCTGGAAAAGTACATGCTCCAGGACAAGCAGGTCTAAGATGACATAGAGACATCAGGCCTATGGGGATATCTTTCTGAGACAAATTCTGACCTTAGTCAACTTACTCTTGAAATTCTAAGCTGAAAAAAAAACTGTGAATATATATTAAAAACTGTGAATATATATAAAACTGTGAAATAAATTTGGGCATTGCTTTGTCTACAGCTATATATAACTAACACAAAAGTTAAGGTTGGTTTTTCTTTTTCTTTTTTTTTTTTTTGCTTTTTGGGTCACACCCAGCGATGCTCAGGGGTTGATCCTGGCTTTGCACTCAGGAACTACTCCTGGCGGTGCTTGGGGGACCATATGGGATGCCAGGGATCAAACCCGGGTCGACCGCGTGCAAGGCAAACGCCCTACCCACTGTGCTATCGCTCCGGCCCCAAGGTTGGTGTTTCTAAAAGGTTGTTGCAATCACCTAGGATCTTGGCCATGTGAATGAAGAGGAAGAAGTATGCATAAAGCGTAAGGTGCTAATACTTAATTAGCAAAGAAATTGAGGAAAGGAAATGAACCAGTACTATCAGTGGGGAGGAAATGGGAGAACTCATTCTCAAGGAAATCATCTCTTAATCATGAAACTTTGGAGAACTGGACCATAAATGAAGCTGTGGGGAGAATGGGAGAATGTTAAATATTTAAGATTTAACTTGACTATTTCAAGTGCCCAGTTTTAATAAATAAATTCAAGACAGTGATGCAGAAGCCAGAATTTATGTGTTCCACCTACTATTTTGGTTTAATTTTCTGCTCTTGCCCCATGAGACTTATTATTTTGAACAACCAACCCTGCATCTTCACTTTGCACCAGACTAGGGAATGGAGTAACAAGTATACTACAACCTTTCCTTTTGAAATTACTTGATACATGTCAGATTCACCTTTCCTCAGATGATTTAAATGTTTGGGGTGGGAAACAATTGTTTGGCTCTTCCATCACTAATCTTACTAGGTTTCTATTATTGACATTTTCTATGTAGTAAGTCATATCAATAGCAGCTGGTATAAGACAACGATCTCCTTTCCATAGCTAACAAGTGTGATAGTCTGACTCTCAACTCTGCATTCTCCTGTAGAGGACATGTGGAGTAGTATGGTTGGCATGCTATCACATTGATGACGGCTCAATCTGAGATCTGCAATGCTGCATAGTTCAGGTAGATTCCTATATTTAGTCTCATCATATGTAGACATACTCTTGAAAAGCATTGAATACATGGCACAATTTTAGTGAGCCCTGATGATAACTAAGCTGGATATTTTTCTAGAACAAAAGCAATTGAGAAAGAAAAAATAATTAGTCCCCAAAATAAAATAAAGACCTTACACTAGAAGGCAGAGTATGAGAAGTAGAACATAGGAACTTAATCTTGAAAAATAGCCTCTGACATTAAACTTATAAGAATCATAGTTGAACATTGATATTAATCTCTTAATCTCAGCAACATCTATTTTATTCTTTTATGTAAATCAGTGAGACTTAGGTAGAAGTGTCTGAAATGCTATAAACATAAATTTTATCATATGTACAGCCATATTTTATTCCCATAATACTGTACTTGAATGATTAATGCCTCTTCATTTGCTGAGAAATAGGAAGAAAAACACAGATTTATCTGATAGCAAGACAAAGTAGGAAGCAATTGATTTTGTATTAAGTGAAATCACAATTGCTGCTCCTAAACACACAAAATCACTGTCACTGTCACTGTCACCCCGTTGCTCACTGATTTGCTCGAGCAGGCACCAGTAACATCTCCATTGTGAGACTTATTGTTACTGTTTCTGGCATATCGAATACACCACCAATAGCTTGCCAGGCTCTGCTGTGCAGGCGAGATACTCTCAGTAGCTTGCCGGGCACTCCGAGAGGGGCGGAGGAATCGAACCCAGGACGGCAGTGTGCAAGACAAATGCCCTACCGCTGTGCTATTGCTCCAGCCCCACACAAAATCAAGCGTTAAAAAAATTAAAGAATAGGGGCTGGAGCGATAGCACAGCGGGTAGGGCGTTTGCCTTGCACGCGGCCCACCCGGGTTCGAATCCCAGCATCCCATATGGTCCCCTGAGCACCGCCAGGGGTAATTCCTGAGTGAAGAGCCAGGAGTAACCCCTGTGCATCGCCAGGTGTGACCCAAAAAAAACCAAAAAAAAAAAATTAAAGAATAATGAAAAGAAATAAGGTTCATACACAGAGGTGTTTTAATTTGAATAATTTATGTTTTATAATTAAGAAATTTAGGGTGACAGAAAGAATTATTATCCTGACTGCAAGTATTGTACTGGCTTCCTCCTCCATTTGAAAAAAGAGAAAGTTCATGTAGTTCAAAAACATGAAATTCTGCTATTTCATAAGTGTAAAAACAGAAAGTCCTAACTTCAGACTTGTGAATGCCATATAATTGTAGGTGATAAATAACTTTCCCTGAATTGTATGAAAAAAATGTGAATATGAGTATTCAGGCAGAAATACTTGATTTTTTTCTTCCTGAAATGTGGGTATCTATCTGTCCCCGAAGGCTCAACTCTAATTCCTTCTCCTCTGACAAAACAACCCCTGGTACTGTACCTTCCTATTCTCCCTGCTTTGGGAGGCTGTTCTGCCTTTACACTCCCATGGCCTTTCTCATGGACATCATTCAACTGCTCTTTGGCACATTTTCATCAGTTTCCCTGAAACTCAGTGAGGGTTTGGAGACAGGTGTTATAACATCTAGTTTCTTTATATTTCTAATTTGACAAAATAGTGACCTACAGCATGTTGTTAATAGTGACAGTTTCTCAGTTTGACACACTCCTCAGGTTGCTAAAACTTTGCCCCACTTTTACCTTGCTCCTTTCTAATTTGCTCCTTCCTAACTCAGACCGACCCAGTAGATTCTGGTGTACTTCATGATTCATTGACTGTTAATCTCATTTACATTATGAATTTGTCTCCTCTGTCATGAAAAAAAAAGGATTGAGGAGACAATAGTCATTGATTGATTATAAGATTTTGTGATAACATTTTTTCAAGATTTTGAGTGGTATTTTTTTAACATTGCTAATTAGAAATAGATCTCCTGGTTATGCTTTCATCGGCTGTTAAAACTGAGTATTCACAAGAGTAATGAAATAATGTGCCTTTAGAAACAATGGAGTTCTTTCATAGGAATTAACAGAACTGACTTTTAAAACGTGCAATTGACTTGGTATATGTGAGCCCGAATGGGCACATGTATTTTGGACAGGTGTTAATGAAATTGCTTAGTCACCATCATTATGGAGTTTCTCAGGATCTAAAATGTGCTAAAAGCCCTTATCTTCTTATCTGCCTTTCTCTTCTAACTTAGATTTTAGAAGCATCTCTTCTCACATCAAAAAGAACAACCAGAGGCTGAAGCGATAGCACAGCGGGTAGGGCATTTGCCTTGCACGCAACCAACCCGGGTTCAATACCCAGCATCCCATGTGGTCCCCCGAGCACCGCCAGGGGTGATTCCTGAGTGCAGAGCCAGGAGTAACCCCTGAGCATCACCGGGTGTGACCAAAAAAATTGAAAAAAAAAAAAAAGAACAACCAGTGCTGGCATGGATGTAGAGAGATAAGTACTCTTATTCACTGCTGGTCCAGACTTTCTATAAAACACCATGGGCATTTCTCAAGAAACTAAAAATTGAGCTTCTATATGACCCAGCAGTATCACTCCTGGGAATATAACATAGTGGCCCAAAAACACAATGCAGAAAAATCCATTTGCATTCCTACATTCATTGCAGCACAATTCACAATAGCCAGAATCTGGAAACAACCCAAGTGCCCAAGAACAGAGCAGAGAAAAAAAACTATGGTACATCTATACAATGGAACACTGAGCAGCTGTTAAGTAATAAAATTTGCTTATACATGGATGGATATGAAGAGAATCATGCTGAGTGAAATGAGTCAGATGGAAAGAGACAAAGATAATGATTGCACTAATTTGTGGAAGATATTTTAAAAAATAAAAAACAAATAAAAAACTCATAATATGTGAATAATACTTAAACATAGCAGAAACAAAGGATTGGGAGGATTGGTCCATAGTAGGAAGCTTGCCACAATCGGACAGCAGTTAGGACAGAGAAGGAACCACTATGACGATGATAGTTGGAAATGAGCACTGAAAGGAGGTGTAGTGATATGCATGATACCCTTGCAGTAACAGTATTGCAAATCACAGTGCCTAAAAGGAAACTAGGAGAGGTGGGGGCAGGGGAGAGGGGAATTGTCTGTCTGCCATAGAGAGGTTGCAGGGGTTGGGCCAGGGGGCCTGGTGAGAGGAAAACAGGGGACATTAGTGGCAGGAAATGTGCACTGGAGAAAGGATGGGTGTTGGAACATTGTACAACTGAAACTCAATCATAAACAACTTTTCAATTTTATATCTCACAGTGATTATGTATATAATATATGTGTGTATATATACATATCTATATCTATCAATCTATCTATATATATCTATATATATCCTCTTGGAGAGCCTGGCAAGCTACCAAGAGAATTTCGCCCACACAGCAGAGCCTGGCAAGCTACCCGTGGTGTATTTGATATGCCAAAAAACAGTAACAAGTCTCACAATGGAGACGTTGCTGGTGCCCGCTCTAACAAATCGATGAAGAACAGAATGACAGTGCTACAATACTATATACATAAAATATTCATATCTATATTTTAAAGAAATACCTCTTCTTTCTTGGCGCCTTCCTCTGGTCTAGCACACACAGTGCTTTGCAAGGAAAGTTTCACAGGGAACGTCACCTTCTTTGAAAGAAGGAATTCATAACGGTAGTGTTAAAGGCTACTCGTGATCACTGTAGCATATGACAAGAGAGCTGCATCAGGTAAATACTGGATGGGTCTGAGTATCACAGAAGTCGGTGAGCAGAAATGACTTTCCTTCTTATTGGGGAGGCACAATCAGTTCTCATCAACATGAACAGATGTAACACAGACAGGACCTGGCATCTCCATGGCCTGTTGGAACTTGCTTTCCTCAATTAATATACAAGTAAGTTCTTCCCAAATGATTCCTTAAATGATTGGGTGTTTCGAAACTGTGCTGAGTGGACTTTACTTTTTAAATTAAAAGCCAAGATCTCTACTTTCTGTCCCCACATCTTGCCCTCAACCGGTTTGCGTGTTCTTAGGTAGCACATACCCTGCTCTGGGCCAACTCCTGGGGCCCACTAGGTGTTTGCAACATCTGTGAGTCTGTTACAGCAAGGCCTGAACAGTTTCTTTTTCTGTCAAGCACCAAAACAAATGGGACCAGAGCATGCCTATGAAACAGACTTCTGTTTGAAGTGCTTTGTGGTAGAATCTGAGAACCTTCTCCTCCACCCCTATCCCAAACACCTTTAACTCTACATCGTGGGAGGACTAAATTAAAAGTCCAAATTAAATTCCATTTGCTGGAACTTTAAAGAAGCATTCTGGTTTATATACCTTTCTTCCAAATAAAGAATGAACTTATTTGGGGGGGAAGGTTTATTTATTTGTTTTTATTTGGGGGGGAGACACACATGGCAGTGCTCAGAAATTATTTCCGGTTTTGTGCTCAGGGACCACTCCAGATGGGACTTCAGGGGACAATAAATTGTACCAGGGATCAAACCAAAATCAACCACATACAAGACAAGTGCCCTACCACTCCAGGCCCAGAATGAATTTCTTTTTAAGTTTGTCTAACTCTACAATATAGCACAGGAGATGAGAATTGAATATGTAGCACTGTCTTTTTTCTTCTTCTTTTGTTCTTTTGTTTTGGGGCCATACCCAGCATTGCCCTGGAATTACTCCTAGTTTGGTGGTCAGGGATCAAACCTGATGTCACTCAAGGGACCATAAGTAGGGCCAAGGATTCAAAGCAACATCAGTAAGAGATCTACCTCTTATCCTATCTCTCCAGACCCAATACTGTCCTTTATCTGATGTTAGGGTAAGGGTTGTCCGAAACATTTTGTCAGAGACAGAAAATTAATCTCCAGCCACTTTCAAACTATACGAGTCTAACAATGCAGAATTACTGATGTTTCTGTTCCTGTTTCATTTGTGAGATTTATGGAGGTTCATCTAATGGCTTTTTCTTTTTTATTGGAATAAAAGAGGTTAAAAGAAATTATAATATTAAAATATCCTCTTCTCCTGAAATCTGTCCTTTTTCAGGTTCTACCCAGTCTCTCACCCTCTTCCGTTCCCATGCTAGCTCCTGGGTGTCTTCCAGAGGAAGGCTGGATAAGTCTGAAATTAGTGTTCATTTTCCAAGCTCATACACAAAAATGAAATTCCCTCAGTGGCTCTCTCCCTGCCTCCCACAGATCCATACCAAATATTCTGCAATTTTAAAGTGCCCAGCAATTTTCTGTCCTTCCAACACCCAGATAGAATAGCTCAAGTTTACTGTTGAGACTGAGAAAATAACACATCTGATTAGAGTAACTACTTAAGGGAATTAAGTTGTGGGTGTCTCTTCACATATGCTCACCTTGGAGAAAAACATTATCTAGAAGCTCTTAAAAACTAGCAGATTAAACTTCTCTTAGATAATTAAAATGTGTGCTGTGTTCTAGTTGTCTTTTCTGCCAGAAGATCTTGTGCTTTGCAATAACTTATTCACGTAGTTATCACGACAGTCATGCCTCCCAGACCCTACACCATGAGTTGTGAAGATCATCGGTATATGAAAAGGTTCCTCGAAAGAATAGTGGATCTTTTGGGTGGACCTATGGAAGATTCATGGTTCACTTGTGACCAAATAGAAATGCAAATGGTGATTTTCAATGGAAAGTAGTCGATATGTAATTTGGAAATTCTCCACTAAAATTCCTTCTACCAATATAGAGTCTTTGATAAAACTGAGGTTGTATTCTTTCAGCCTCATGTTTGTTTGATCGGTGATGATCATATGTGGATCAGAATTGCCTGGCTGACCAGCACACATGCATTTTTCTAGGTCTGTTTTCCAAGTTCTGATGGTGTAGGCTGAGGTGTAGCACCCCAACTCCATCCCCAAAGTGATTTCAACACAGGTAAGACTTTTCTTAAGAAACAGTCCAGGGGCTGGAGCGATATCACAGCGGGTAGGGCGTTTGCCTTGCACGCGGCCGACCCGGGTTCGAATCCCAGCATCCCATATGGTCCCCTGAGCACCGCCAGGAGGAATTCCTGAGTGTAGAACCAGGAGTAACCCCTGTGCATCGCCGGGTGTGACCCAAAAAGAAAAAAAAAAAGAAACAGTCCAGGGCCCGGGAAATAACTCAGCAGTAGAGTGTATGCCTACAATGTCCCAGACCATGGATTTGAGCCCCTGCCCTAGATGGTCCACCACTCTTATACATCATAAACACCCCCACCCACTACCACCAGCAAATTTTCAAACCTCCTTTCTATGGTCTATGCCAACAGACTATATTTTGATTTAGTAGGTCTATGTGACATCTGAAAATTTGCATTCTAACAAGTTATTTCTTCATGTGGAGGAAATGATGTTGCTGCTGGCTCTACAATTGGTGGACTACAGCTTTTGGTTAAATAAAAGGATCTGCTCAAAACAGCATAAAATCCATATACTTCCAAAATCTGAAGGTCGCACAAGTGAGCCCATTCCACTGCCCTTTTCCCAATTTCCCCTATTCCCCTTGATTTTTCCTTGATTTATACAGCTATAGAATTTTAGGACTTGATTTCACAGTTCCTTAAGTGTATGATTGTCACCACTTCCTCTACCCAAATTCCAGGGCCAGCTCACCACCAAAAATGCCCCACTTCTCATTCCTCCTGCTCTACCCCTACCTCTCTCTGGCAATCACCATAGCCTTAATGAATTCTAGGAGCTACGTTTGCTTCTTGCAAGGTCTGTTGCTTTAACAATTCATACCCCACATAGGAGTGAAACCATCTATTCATTGTCATTTAGCTTCCTTACTCATTTCACTAAATATTGTCACTTCAAGTTTCATCCCCAAATGAAAATTTTATTCCAAAATGTACAAGTTCATCTTTTTAATGGCTGCATTGTATTTCATTATGTCTGATGATGATGATATTTCTGTACAGCTAACCCAGGGTCCTTGCTATTCTTTAAAGTTTAGGGCATTTAGACATGTGTGTTTCATCTGAAACATACAACTCAGAAATTTTATGTAGTTTGCCAAACCCAGTACAAGTGTTTTTTTGACATTTCCATGGCTTCTCCAAGTTAAAAAGAATTGTTCTGCTTTCAGAATCTATCATACCCAATATTTCACGTGGTTTTCACCTGCTTGTGTACATATGTGCTTTCTCCACTGAATTTTGAGCTTCTAGAACTAGATTTTAGACAATTCGGTATTTCCCCTGAAGTCTAGCCAAAAACATGACAGCAGAATCAAAGCTGAATTGGCCTTTATTGTAGTGACTCTATCCCCTTTGGAGCAGAAACTCTAGGTCAAACCATTTTCATAATAGGAGTAGACATTTACTTGCCTTTTCACTGTTCTAATATTTGCACAGAAACAAGCCATAGTGGATCAAACTGTGGGCACCATGATAGTGATTGTGTGTCTTTTTTTCCTTTGAAGAATGTCTAGGGGCCAGAGCAATAATATAGCTGGTAGGGTATTTGCCTTGCATGGAGCTGATCTAGATTTGATTCTCAGCACCCTATATGATGCTCTAAGACCACCAGGACACCAGGAGTAATTTTTGAGTGTAGAGCCAGGAGAGTTACCCCTGAGCACAGATGGGTGTGATACCAAAGCAGAAACAACATCAATAACAACAACAAAAAAATGTTCAAGCTCCAGCTAGTTTGTGAGGGAATTTTTTTGGAGACCTTGACATTGCTGGAAGTGCCCATGAAGCCCCACACTAGGTCAAAGATATACTTGTTACAGTCTCTCAAAATATTTCCCTGGATCTGGTGTTGACACATATTTAACATTGATTCATGTACCCAAGAGGAGGAAAGGAGAGGAAGTGAAGAGAAAGAAGTTCTAGGAGATGAAAGGAAGGCAAGAAAGCAAGAGGGAAGGGAAGAAAGGACCAAGCAAGAAGGGAGAGAGGAATAAGTGAGGATAAAGAAGAGGGAGGGAGGAAGTAGAAAAAGAAGGGAGGGAAGATGGGAATTGTGTAATCACTAAGTTTTGGAAAGCTTTGTCTTATGATTTCTTATAAAAGATGAAATAATCTTACAAAGATGCTGGGTTATTTTTCAATACCACATAGATAGTACATGTTCTTTGCACAATATTGTATTGCCTCTCTTCAGAATGCTTTCAAAGTTTTCATTAATGCAGAGGAAATGAAATAACTTCTAATAGTTCGTTAAAATCTCCAAACAATTTTCTCTCTGGGTTACAGATCAAAGATCACTATAGAGGAATTATTCCCTTTAGAAATATATAACAAAGAGGAATGATCTAGTTTATATTAAGTTGTGCTAGGGTTGTCAGAAAAATCACAGCTGTTCACTAATCTTTAGTAATTTTGAAGTGTTGGTAATATCAATTGAAAAAGATTAATGACTAATGTTTTTTTGTTCTAAGGAAGACTTCTCACTCAGACTTTTAGAAAAAGCACTTTAAAGGGTTTGCTGTAAGTTAGATAAAGAACATGGAATTTATCAAACTTGTTCCTGAAAGAGTTATTATCCCTATTTAACAGGTAAAAATATGACAGCTCAGACTCAGTTAAGTGATTAACTCCAGTAACTCATGGGTAGCCAAGTCATGTGGCAAATCAAGATATTTTCATGCCTAGACCCACATAATTAACCTCTATGTATACTACTCACCAGAGTAATTAGTTAGCCACAGCATGTCGGCATTATCTTAAATGTAGACCATTAGCTACAGTAAGTAGAGGTATATAATTATATCCCTAGAGGCTACATAATTTTATTCTAGTATTATTGTTATTATTATTCTAAATTGAAATAAATTATTTTCAAATAACTTGCAACTGAAGCATAACAGGATCATTCAAAGCTCACCAACTGTAAGATAGAATGGGAGTAATTGACATAATTCTCAATACTCACACAACTACTATACTTCCTTGACATCTATTGTTTAGATATACCTAAGGCAAAACAGATCCCAACACTAGTAAGTAAATAGACCTAGGGATTCAGTAAAGGTCATCTAACTTAAGAATCTTACATGGTATAATCTATTAGTCCAGGCAAGCAATAAACACATACAATCACATTCAAGTTAAACAACATGAAAAGACACAAAACTACTAGCATATATTCATTTACAACATCTCATACCTCATATCACTCATACTCCAAGTGTGGCACACCACATATGATGGGGTTTAAAGCAGAAGACAACCAATCTTAGAGGTAAATATATTTTTACAGATATATACATAATATACATATATATAAGCACACAAAGTTCAACCCCTAACAACATATTAGTAATCTCTTATAGAAGGGCTTAATGGCCTCTGGGTGAAAGACAACAATCTTCACACACTCTCCTCTAAGGAAAGTTTTCTGGGACATTTTTATCAGTTTATTCATAACAAACAATACAAAATAAATTATTTCAGTTCTGCTTTGGGACAGGGGTTGGGATTCAGGATGGAAACACCCAAAATAAGGTGGTGGGAAGGTGTAATGGTGGTGGAATTGGTGTTTGAATATTAAATGTAGTCAAATATTGTGAACTACTTTATAAAAATAAAATAAATTTGTTAAATGCCAATATCAATACATACAGGGTAATTGTCCCAGAATAAAGAATAAATAAAAAGAAGTGACAATCAAACACAAAAGATGTTCCTTAAATGAATTAACCTGGGAAAAACAAAATTGTACCAGAACATCTGTGGACAATTTTGGAAATGTAGGTATAAGCTGTATATTAAATAAGATTTTTGTTTCAATATTAAATTTTTTGAATGTCATTATATTATTGTGACTGTATTAGAGAATGTTAGAGAATGTCGTGTTCTTAGATGTGGTCTTTGAGATTTACTTTGGGGTCTATCTGTAAATTTTGATCAAATGATTGAGGACAAAAAATGAATAAGACAGATACATATACGCACAATGGGAAGTAAATTAGAGTGATATATAGATATGAGGAGAGGTGTATAAATATGACAAGAGACATACACACAATCATGCTTCTACACAGAATAAGAGAAAAGGAAGTGGCAGATATGGTACACATGTGGTGTGCGTGTGTGTGAGTGAGAGAGAGAGAGAGAGAGAGAGAGAGAATTTCTTTCCCTAAATTATCTATTGACTTCTCAAATTTTCCCTGGATACCTATCTTTCTCCCATGCCAGCTCAAATATAAATTCTTGCAAAATAACTTATCTTAAATGATAAACAGAGTAATTCCTTCCTAACATTCCAAACTCCCTCCTTTCCTTGTCTCCTCCTCCACATCTCATTTTCTTACACCTTACTTCTTTTACGAACCATATTTTTCCATGACTGGTTCTGGATGACTCACACCTTTCCAGAGTAGAAATTTCGGCTAATTTTGACAGTCTTTTTTTCTCTATGATGCTATTTCCTGGTGCAATTGGGAAGAAGGGCTTTTAGGCAACAGGGACTAAGGGGAGGGGTCTGCAATACCTTAGGGCTTTATAAAATTCTCCTGGAGCTCTAATATATACTGCGGAAACATTTGATGAAAGCTCAACATTTTTCAATATCACTGGATTTTTGTTTTAGTCTCTCACCGTCTATTGAATCTCTTACTCATAAGACAGTTTCTGAATTCGATATTGCATGACTTTGTCTTGGAAACTCTCTACTACTGCTTGAAGCATTTTTCAAACATCTCTACTGAGAAATTTTTATAGAAATAAAGGGAATTTGTGTCACAGTTATGGGTAAGTTGGAAAAATCATGTAGATATGAATCCTAAAGAAAATTATTGTCAACTGCAAATTTTACCCCTGTATGTGATGAAAAGCAGAAGTACTTCTCATAAACTTGAGTGATTTTTCAAAATACAGCTTTACTGACCAATCAGCAATAAGGTAAAAGCACAGATCTATCATCTCTAAATTTTATTTTTGTCCTTGGCCAATAACCATAGCAAATTTTCATTCATTTAATTAATTTTTTAAAAAAATTTTGTTTTGTTTTAGCATCACACCTGGTGGTCTCCAGGGTATACTCCTGACTCTGCACTTGGAGATTTTTCCTGGTAGAACTTGATGGACCATATGGAATGCCAGGACCCAACCCGGGTGAGCCTTGTGCAAGGCAAGCACCCTACCCACTGTACTCTTGCTGTGACACATTTTAATTCTTACCTTCAATCAGTTCTTGTCTTCATTACTAGAATTACTTGACATCCTTTTGTTTAGGTGTTATGAGAGGGATGAGCAGTTAACAAGCAACAGCAAGTGAGCTTGTTTGGCAAATATATGCGGAAGGTGTTAGGAACAGAGGGGTCGAGATTCCCCGGTAAACAGAAATATCAGAAGACATTACAAACAGTGGAGCAAATCTGGGTTATAGAAGTCCACTCTTCCCTTGAACAATGATGATATTGTCTTGTGTTACCCTCGGAACCTGCGGATCTATCCATTTAACATTTGTTTACCCATTTTTAATCGCAACACGGACACAGAAATACCTTTCTTTAGTCTAAGAAAACAATGCAACTGAAATAATAAATCACAGCTAACTTGCATCTTCAAGGTCAGAGAGATAAAGAGCAGAGCTCAAGTGTGGGGTTGATCTGGGGAGGGAAGAGGAAAACTACAGCTCAGTGAACAGGGATAAAAGATAGGAGGGAATGGGAACCCCACGGGGACAGTGTTGCTCAAGAAAGGCTACAAATTGAGATTTTAGGATAAAGTGTCCCGTTTGGTAGAGTGGGTAATCCATGAGTTCCTGTCTATTTATGTTTATTTTGAAGGGGAAGGTTTCTAAATAGTGCTCATCCTACTCTCAGCAAGGCTTGTCCAGCTGTGTCTGGTGTTTCAATGAGAGGTCCAAAGATGCTGTGCTACTCAGCCCTGTGGTGTAAGGAGCCACCGGGTCTCCCCAAGGCAGTGCTGAGGACCACCAAGACCACATCCTGTAGTGGCCAGGCACCCCCCGGGCTAGGTGTTTTTTGGGGACTCTCCAGGTGATGCTGGGGAGAAAGGAGCATCAGGGCATGCAGTTTGAGGAGGCCAATAATATAGTGGCAGGAGTCAAACAATGTTATGTCCTGGACCCTTGCATTCAAGTTCAATGTAAAGATTAACCTCCATGACTTCTGATTATAAGCCAGTGAAGGGACATTGTATCAGACAGTAAAACCTGCTGTGTGATTGGCTGAGACTCCGATGGTACTATAAGAGTTTTAGCATCACAGAGTGTTTTATTTCCTGGAAGAGTTGAAGAGCTGATGAAGGTAATTCCTTTCTCAAAGGCCATTTTTTATACTGAGGAATCTAATTTTATTTTCTACTTTAAAAAATATCTTAAGCAATTGACTTTTTTTTTTACATAAGCAAAATGTTTTCATCTTTAGAAAAGCATGGAGACCATTTTGAAACCAGTTCCACTCTTGCACAGTAAGAGTGTAAGATCTTGTGATAGTTAAGGTCCTGGGGGCATTTTTAATTCAGGAACAGAAGAAGTCAACGGACTCAAGCCAAAGGCCTGTTTCCGCCTGATAGCATCAAGCAGTTTGTACCCATTTAAATGCTGCAGGACAGAAGGCAGGCAGTGCAGCGGTGAGAAATCCAATTTGCATTCCTGTATCATTTCAGGTGGGTGCAGAAGCTTCCACAGGTCAAAGCCAGGGTCGGCTTCTCCTAGGATCTAACAGGGCAGTGTTGATCGCTTAGCCAGGGAAGTGCCTTGTGTTTGTTTTGGCACTGCAGGCCAGGAACCCTGGCACCAAGGATTTCTGTGAATTGCCTGCCCTGCTTTTGCATTAGTCAAGAGTACACAGAGATGGCAAAGAGGTCAAGGGGGAAGCTGCTCGGCCCGGCTCTTTTCTAGTTATAAATCCCGGGGCTTCCAAAGAAACCCATGTTTCCTTCTCCCCTTTGCCATGGAGCCAGCGTGACTTTGATGATTTCAGGCAACCAAAGAACTCAGCAGGTGTGGGAGAACTCTTGGAGAAGCCACCTGGCCAAGGTTTCCATAGCAAGAATGGGAAGCATTCCTGCCTCTTGAGGTTCCAGCTGGGGCTCAGATCCCCTAAGCACGACCATCAGTGGCTTTTCTTATTCTATAAGGCTTTTCTTATTCTTATTCTAGATTCTAGATTCGTTGTCATGAAGCTTATGTTGAACAGAGGAAATGGTCCATGCTCTTCCAATGCAAAAGCAAAAGAGACAAGAAAGCAGAGCAGACAAAATCAAAATTTTCTAGTTTTTTTTTCCTCCTCACCTCTTAGCTTCTAAGCAAATAACTGATGACTGGGCTCAGATCCAGGAACGATGATCAAGAGAGGTGGGTGAATAGGAGAGTTTCAAGTGTCGCATTGACTAAAAACCCCAACTTGATTCCTGAGGTTGCAAAGCATGCACACACAAACAATAACAACAACAGCAACAACATCTGCTTGTCATAGTCATACCCAGTGCAGCTCAAGGCAGAACCAGCGTCCCTGGCTCCACTTCTCCTCTGCCATCTCCTGACCTGCCTAACCCCTGACTGCCCTGGCCAGGCAAAACCTGATTTCCTTGATGAATGGCTATAATAAAAGTGAGCAGAGAATGAGCTCATGCATGTGGCAATGAAATGGGTGTTCACAGTCGGCAAAAAGGGGACACAGCAGCTAGTATGGGAAATAAACAGGCTCCTCCTCCCCGGCCGTCCCTCTCGCCCCCATTATCTCCCTATTTCTCTAGCTCTGAATTTATCACTGTTTTTGTGATAAAAACAGTTGCTCCCTCTTTCACTCCCTCCATCACCACCCATGCCCCCTTCCTCAGAGGTCCCCAAGATTATGGTGAGGAAGGGATCTTCTCTGGAAGAAAATTGCTTTGAGAGAGATATTTCACTCTCTGCAATGGCCCATTCTGTCTCTTCTCATCTTTGCTAACTGGGTTCTTTTTGTCTTTTCTCCAAAGTGCAGTTTATTCTTCACCACACCAGGTCTTAAGATGGGATGGTGATTTTTTTTTTCCTCCAAAGCGAAGTTTTTTCTTGGCCACACCAGGTCTTGAGATGGGATTGTGACGGTCACTTGAATAGAGATCACTGTGCCTATGGTCCCCACGGGGAATATATTTCACGAAGCTCCCATATATTTTTCTGTGCTATGCGGTTATAAGGAGCAGCAGTGTGCAGCTGAGAATGACAGGAGCCGTAGCACGCACTAGCATTACGGAACAGACAAGCCTTTCTTTGGCTCTAGCAAAGACCCCAGTGATGGCAGAAACCTGCACAACTAGATGCAATCTTTGGAAGCATCATTCTCTCAGAAGCATGATCCCGAAAGGCTGAAGCACGACAGATGCCTTACACTTTCCCTGCAGGAAGTCAGGGGAGAGGAGAATAAATGATGAGGGGAAAAAAATGTGGGCAAGTTCTTGCTTTCAAACTGCAAAAAAGAATGGAATGAAATAATTATCAAGATGATGTTTTTTAAAAATGTGCTTTGATAAGACCCTCTGTTGTTACTCTATTTTAGTGACTGTGCTGATGGAAGAGCTAAGGTGAGGTCTGCCTAGGGAGACGATCACATGCTGTGAAGCAAACAGCTCGGCAAGTCGATTCTGAAGCTCAGAGACAGGTCAGCTGGCAGGTAGATGCTGTTACTGAGTCATTGGGTCTCCTCACTCTCCGTCAGCCACCCGCAGAACCGCACATCCTCCCTGTCAGCATCGTGGCTTTCTCAGATGTTTACAAAGGATCTGGTTTCCTTTGGCTCTGAGTGAGACTGGCTGGAAGCCTTTGTCCCATAATCTAAGTGGCCAGTGTGTGACAGTTGCTAGACTCATGGAGACACTGAGATGTCATGGGGCCTGCTTTCTCATGACCTAGGAAAAAGCCGACGCTCCTCTGCAATGAAAACACCAATTAGAAATGATCAACTCTCACAACTTAGAATTAAAGGGACATTTTTTTACCTAATATATATATATATATATTTTACCATATTGATTTTATTTCTAGATCTTAACTTGACTGCATAATAAGATGTCAATTCAATAGCTAAAGAGATTAATTTCTGACAGTGTTTATCCTCATTGCCTAAATATACTTAATTTTTTCTCTTTCTAGTGCTGCTCGTGACCCATTAAATTAATTTTATGGCCTTCTAAATGAGGAACAACACACAGGTTAAAATCTCTTGCTTTAGATAATCCATTCATCAACAGATATTTAGTCAACAGATTGCTCTAAGTTCTTTTAAGAACTACAAAGATAAAAATACTTGCCCTCATCAACATTGCTTCCTGGAGAGGGGTATTTCTACTTGATTATATGTGATACATACTTGGTAATCTACTGGTAAATTATATGATGTGTCAGTGATATAGCAGATCTAATTGCTGCCACACCCAAATTCCAAGACCCCCATTTTAGGGGCCAACATCTACCATTTTTCACAAAGTCACATTGTGTTATTTACTACCTTTAGAAAAACCTAAATGACTCTTCTGCCAAGAATACCGAAGCTTCTTCACTGCATGGGTTAGGTAAGCATGAAGCATCTCCCCAGGAAATCACTTACACTTATGTTCTTGTCACAAAGTCTATGTCTGGAGTAACTCAAAGCACAAAAGGGGGAGACATGGGAAATGGCAAAAAACAAGATAGGAAAATAGGATTGGGGGATTCTGGGAGATAATTCTAAATGAGAGAGGAAAGCCTCTGTGAGAGGAAATAAGTAGTATTTGAGACAAAAACTCAGAAAATAAGGAGAAAGTCACAGGAAAATGCACGTGGCAGGGTCGGGGAGTGGGGTGGAGATGGGGGCTGGCAGATAGTAAGGGAATTCTTCAGACAAAGGGAACAGAAAATGCAATGGCCCAGAAGCAAGAGTAGGTAAACCAGTACTACAATCTGTGTGTATATTATGAAACAGAGAGACAGATACATACAATACATCTAATACCCCATATGATGATATTTAGAGGTGCACCTTTGCAGGGAAGTTGATCAGGTTAAAATGTGATCATGGAGGTCCCAAACCCAAAATTAAGATGAACTCTATACTGTTCATAGTGAAATGAGTCAGAAAGAGAGAGACATACATAGAAAGATTGCACTCATCTGTGGAATTTAGAATAATAGACTAGAAGACTAACACCCAAGAACAGTAGAAATAAGTACCAGGAGGTTGACTCCATGGCTTGGAGGCTGGTCTCTCATTCTGGGCAACTCAGAGAAGGGAACACCAAGTAAAATGTGGTCGGAGGTCATGCGGGGTAAGGGTGATGTGTGCCGAATGTAGACTAGAGACTGAACACAATGGCCACTCAACACCTTTATTGCAAACCACAACACTTAATCAGAGAGAGAGAACAAAAGGGAATTCCCTGCCATAGTGGCAGTGTGGGGTGGGGAGGGGAGAAGGGACTGGGGAGGGTGGGAGAGATGCTGGTTTTACTGGTGGTAGAGAATGGGCACTGGTGAAGGGATGGGTTCTCGAACTTTGTATGGGGGAAACATGAGCACAATCATGTATAATTCATTTCAATTCTTAATGTAATTTTATTAATCAATAAAGTTCAGATTAAAAAAAAAATGTGATCATGGAGCCTCATACAGGACTAACAACCTCCTAAGGAGACAAAAGCAACCCAGGTTCACTCTGTGATGTGAGCAAGGACACAGCCAGGAGACAGCCATCTATAGAACTCTCACCTCTCACCCAAACCCGGCAAGCTAGAACTCTGGTTCTTGGGCTGCCCATCTCCAGGATCATGAGAAAACAATGTTTGTTTTTGTTGCGCCCCTGATCTATATATTCTGTTCTAACCATCCAAGTCGACTCATAAGATCAGTGTCATTAGCAGGAAAAGACTGAAAATTAGTGGCAGAGGAGATGGCAGATATAATAGATAGATCTAAGTAAATGTCACAACTCTGCCACTTTATTCTATGACAAATATTAGTGAATGAGGATCACAGACTCGAATTCTTGATTCAAAAGTATGACTTCAAATTTTTTTAAAAATTTTTAAATGAGGATACGTGGTGCATAACTGGCAAAGAAAGTGACAGCAGTGTCAGAGACCATGCATGAATTTTAGTACCGCATCAACATTCACCCTGGGACTGATTAATCAGTCTTCTTTATTGACTTGATTGGCCTTTCATTATTAACTACATTGTATTGCCAGGTTTCAGCAATGCCCTAGCAGTTTTTATATCCCCAATTATCAACTGTTCCGAACCTTTTTTTTGTGTTTTTGTTTTTGTTTTTTGAGTCATACCTGGTGATGCACAGGGGTTATTCCTGGTTCTGCACTCAGGAATTATCCCTGGCAGTGCTCAGGGGACCATATGGGATGCTAGGAATTGAACCTGGGTGGGCCACATGCAAGGCAAATGCCTTACCTACCCACTGTGCTCTCACTGCAAAAAGCTCCAGCCCCTGTTCTGACCTTTTAACTTGCTGTTTCTGTTCCAATTAAATAATCTTTGCACATCTCTTCTAAAAATGTCCTGAATTATTCCCTTTGATGGGGTCAAGAAAGCAGTAAGGGTATGAAGAAGGTGGAGGGGGGGAGGGAATGACTTTTGAGAGCGTGAGAAAGACAGTGCAGGGGTTAATGAGCTTCCCTTATGTAGCCCAACCCCATTTCAATCCCCCGAACCACATATTATCCCAGTATTGCCAACAGTGATCTTCAAAGCACAGCCCCAGCAGTAAACCCTGAGCACTGCCTAACATGGTCCCAAAACATAAATAAACAAATAAAAGACTCTGGAATTCCTATGCGATAAAATGACTCTTTCATATTCACACTTTAGAGAGAGGAATCCCTTCTATACTCATTCCAATAGGTAGGTCTGAAGTCGGTGGGCCCCCCCGGGTGGCTCATGTGAAGTGGGGAGGAGAAAGATGATCACTTTCTCCTGATCCACTCTGCCACCTGGGACCCAGGGTTACTGGGTTCTTGTCTCACTTTGCAGAAAGGAATTTCAGGAGTAGATGAGCAGTGAAATTAGTATTTATTTGGATGTTTTGAAGGAAAGAAGGGATAGAAAGTAGGAGAGAGTGGACAGTAACGTGCTCAAGAGAGAATCCAGGCTTCTCCAAGGGTGGAGAGAGCCCCTACACACATGCCAGCATTAGGCATGAAAGCATAAAAGTACACACCTCCGGAGGGGAGATGCATGTTACACAAGTGCTCAGCTATTGCAGAAGCAATACATGGGCTCCAGCAGCATATGTGCACCATCCCTTTGTTCAGGTGGTCTTTATAGGGTTTCTCCAACCTGCCCCATGTGGGGTTTAATCCCTAAGTCAAAGTCGGTTGACTTTGTTACCAGGGGGATTGGAAGTAGTGATGATCTTTGAAATTCCTTTCCTGGTCTTTTGTTTCTGCAGGAGCTTCTCTGGGTCTGTTGCTATAGATGGATGAGGGTTTTATCAGGCCTTAGTTCTTATTTTTTCCTTTTTTCTTCTGAGGGTCTTATCAGGCTCTTGAGCAACTTTGGGGCTATTTCTTCCCAGGAAATCTTTGCCATTGCCTTGGGAAGGGGCCTTCCCTATCCTGCCCACATCAGGTCCTCTTTGCTCAATCTCCTTTAATGAGGAAGACCTAACTACTTTGCTAAAATGGTCACTCCCATTCTGAGACCCCAGTGACAATATTTAACGTTCTTCATTGCTTTTAGTTAAATGCCAAAGAGTTTTGTACATGTCTCACTCATACAGATCTCTCTCACATATTACTTATTCTTTGGCCCAATCTTGTCAGGTTTCTTAGACATGTTAGTATGATATGTTATGCTTGATGGTACTGTATTTTTACTTCGGTTTTACCCTGTACTACACAAAGAGGTCTTATAAAGTTGGTGTGATTATAATCCTCACGTGTCAGAACAATGTGAACTATGCAAGCTAAATAATTCTCCTGAGACATAGACTCATAAGGAAGAGACTGGCAATCATGACTCAAGCTTGGGTTATTTACCTTGGCTTTCCACTGTTCAGCTCACAGTTAGTTAGCGTGAGTCCCTACTAAAACTCAGACCTTCTCGAACCCAGCCAAATGCCCTGTCTCCTTATCTTGAGTTTGGATAGAATGCCCTTAGCAAAAAGTAGAAGGTACTTAGGAAGAACTAGGATATAGAATTTTCAAATCCAAATCCCCGTAAGATTTGGATATCTGTTTAGCTTTAACTTCTATTACCAAAAACTACCTTCCCTGTTTTAGCAGTTCCTCAAGAAAACGAATGTTGGCAAAGACAGAAAAGCTGTCTCACTCCAGAAAAAAAAAAAGGACTCCTCCAGATTCCCACACCTTGGGCACCAAAAAAGACAAAACTCAGGGAAGTCTTCACTTTGAACAAGGAAGGAAGCAATAGCCTCCAGCCACCAGCCCTTGTCACCTGAGGCCATTGTGGTGGTGAGAATTTGGGAGTCAAAGCTTCCTTTGTGTAATTTCTTCCTTCTTCCCCAAGGAGCTGAGAAAAGGAGTAAGGAGAAAGAGAAGGTCTAAATTGGCAAAGTTGAATCTGAAAGAGTTCATCCAGAAAGAGGACTTTGATGGGTTTCTGAGGCAGGAATCTCAAAGAAAGGAACCAAGAAAGGAGACATATGACACTTGTCAAATATGTGGTTCCACAGCAGCAGCCCAGTGATCCAGTTAGAAGAAAAGCCAGGTTCTGTCATTCCACTCTACACTTCACTGGTTTTCTCTGCCTCCCCCGGAAAAGCCTTATTTCAGAAAGGGAATGATTCTGCCAACTAGAAGCCTCCAGGAGACCAGCCCTGCCCCTCTGACTTGGTTCCACCTTCTTTCTCAGCTTTGCTTTCCTTCTTAGTCTAGGTCACAATCAGACATGTGACTTATGTTTGTCTTTCATCTCTTCTCCAGTCCAAAACAGGGAGGGAAGACTCACTAATTTTTTTTAACTATAATCCAGCACCTCAAACTTAGCCTAATATTTTTTGATAATTGAAGGAAAGAAAAAAAAAACTAAGAAATAAATGAAGCAAATGGCTAAAGACAATAGCAAAAAGATTTCAATGATGAAGAGACCTAAAATATGAATTTTTCACCTAAATATGGATATAAAGATATAGCATGATGGGAGGAACTGCTAAGACTTTAGTAGTTTTTAAAAACAGGAACATTCATCTTGTCTGCAAATCAACTGATGACCTATTTTAATGGTTTTTCTCTCTCATTTCAAAAATAAAAATAAAGAGCCCAATAGCTTCATTTAATGGGTCTAGACAAGATCTGTATTAGCTATTGTCTTTACAATCACCTTTTCTTTTAAAAATGCAACAATTATTATCCCCACTTTATAGAGGAAGAAAGTGGGGGCAAAATATGAATTTAATAACATCCAAAATTTTAAAATAATGCAAATTTCCATTACAAAGTTGGAATAGAAAGAAAAATGTGGCTTACCTGTGCAAAACGTTGTTATACAGTCATAAAAACCAATGAAGTAATGATAAAAAACAGTAATATCTGTAGCCTAAAATATCTACGCAGGCCTGGAAAGACATAACAGAGGTAGGGCGTTTGCATCTCAAGTTGCCAACCCATGTTCGAACTCTGGCACTTGGTATGATTCCCAAAGAACTGCCAGGACTGAGCACTGAGCACTGTGAATCAGGAATAATATTGAGCTTAGATGTGTGTGGTCCTAAAAACAAGGAAGCAAAAAATAATATATATGTTATTTAAGAACGATGCAAATCAGTATTTTATATTATTCTATTCTCGTGCTCACTGGAGCGATAGCACAACGGGTCGGGCGTTTGCCTTGCACACACAGACTGGGGTTGGATTCCTCTGTCCCTCTTGAAGAGCCCGGCAAGCTACTGAGAGAATCCCAGATGCACTGCAGAGCCTGGCAAGCTACCCGAGGCATATTCGATATGCCAAAAACAGTAACAACATGTCTCACAATGGAGACGTTACTGTCCCACTCGAGCAAATCAATGAATAACGGGACAACAGTGCTACAGTGCTATTCTTGTGAAATGACCAGAATAAATAAGACCATAAAAAAAGATTGGTTGGTGGGGCCGGAGCGATAGCACAGCGGGTAGGGCGTTTGCCTTCCACGCAGCCGACCCAGGTTCAATCCCCGGCATCCCATATGGTCCCCCCAAGCACCGCCAGGAGTAATTCCTGAGTGCAAAGCCAGGAGTAACCCCTGAGCATCGCTGGGTGTGACCCAAAAAGGAAAAAAAAAAAGATTGGTTGTTGTCAGGGAGTGAAGGAGAGAGACAGGATGACTGTCTTACAGATGGGTACTGGTTACCATTTGGGTGTTTGGGATTTTGAGATAGTGATTGAAACAACATTATAAAATACCACTGCCTTATATGCCTTTAAATGGTTAATTATGTATTCATCTCAACAAATTAAATTAAAAGGTTAGTAAAATGTACAATGATGAAACAAGTTCATTAAGCTGAAATGAAGTAATTCCAGAAAGCAACAAGAAAATTTATGTGATGTTGGAATAATGTATGCATAAAACTCTGTCATTAAAAGTGTTGTAAATCACAGTGTTTGTTAAAATGGAAAAAATTAATAAAAAAACATGAAAGTATTAAATTTACTGGTAGACATACACAAAATACATAGACAAAAGTATAGTGCAATGTTGCCTATAAATCACTTTTGATTTTAATATAGCAGTTCATAGACAAAAACATTGAATATTAAGATACAATAATAATTATGCAAATATTTACTAGAGGATACGCAATTTAAAAAACTTAAGTTGTTATAGCATAAAATTTTTATAAATAGGGGTAGATAAACCCAAGTGTGGAGTTTTTATTTTTTATCATTAAGCTTTTATAACCTTAAGAGTCACAAATATAAAACACTTTAGAAAGAAATTTAAAAGATTTACAGTAATTGGAAAATACCCCATCTTCATGTATAGAAAGTTTCAGTGGTGCTAAAATGTTCATACCACCCAAGGCACTCTAATATTCAATCAATTCTTCATCAATTCCTAATTCATTTTTAATAGAAATAGAAGTTTTATAACTCACATAAAAACATAAAAAATCAAGTATCCAAATAATTTTTGAGCAAGTAGAACAAAACTAGAAATATACAATTTATTATTACAAACCATATAGAGCAGTCAGTACAATATGGTATTACCATAAAAACAGATATATAAACTACAGATACATAGACTAGTACAAGAGAATTGTTAATCCAGAAATAATGCCAACATCTTTCAACTCTCTTTGATAGGGTGCAAAGAATATAGATAACGGAGAAAAATGTCTTCAACAAATGGTACTTGAAAAACTAGATATCAACATTCAAAAAAAGGAAATAAATTTAATCTTCATTTTACAGCATACATAAAAATAAATTAAATCAGAAACTGTAAAAGTTTTATAAGGTCAGTGAGGTAAAATTATTGACATTGACTTTGGAAATGACTTTTAAGTCTGACAACAAAAATATGAACCTCCAAAATTAAACAAGGGGGACCACATTAAACTAAAAAGATTTGCACAGTAAAGAAAACAGCAGATTGAGGGATTGGAGCGATAGCACGGGAGGTAGGGTGTTTGCCTTGCATATGGCCGATCCGGGTTCAATTCCCAGCTTCCCGTATGGTCCCCTGAGCACCACCAGGAGTTATTCCTGAGTGCATGAACCAGGAGTAACCCCTGTGCATTGCCAGGTGTGACCCAAAAAGAAAAAAAAAACAGCAAATTGAGACAACAACCTATGAAATGGGAGAAAACATTTAAAAATCATTTGTCTGGTAGAACGTATAGAGAGTAACTGCACCTCAAAGGCTAACTTGATTTAAAAATGGCAAAGGAAGAGCCAAAGAGATAGTACAAGAGGATAGGTAATAGAGCACTTACCATACATGTGGCAAATTTGGCTGTCACCCTGGCTAACTCCCCAGCACCGCACATGGGTCTCTGAACACTGTCCAAACGGATGCCAGAGAACAGAAGTAGAAGTAATCCCTGAGCACCACAGGGTGGACCAAAAATCAGAAATAAATTTAAAGTAATAAAATAAAAATAAAGAGGGCTTGAAGAACAGTTCTCTAAAAAATGTATATATATATATAGAGAGAGAGCCAACAAGTATACTAAAATGTGCTAAACATAATTAATAAGCAGAGAAGCTCAAACCAAAACAAGAAAATCTCATTTATACTCTTTGTCGGTGGCAATTATTTGATAAGAAGTAATAAATGTTGGAAAGGAAGAAATTGAGGCCTTTTAAACTTTGAATACCAATATAAAATGGTACAGATGCTATGGCAAATATGGAAGTTTACAAAAAGATTACAAACAGAACAAACATACGATCTAGAAATCCCACTTTAATGATATCACTAAAGAAATGATATTAAGGCATCAAAGAAAGATCAGTACTGCAATGTTCATTGAGCATATATAGTCAATGGAAAGTTACCGAAGCTTTAAAAAAAATCTGTTGTAGGCAATGCCTGAATGCACCTGAAGAGCCTAATGCAAGTGAAATAACTAGTGTCAGAGAGACAACGATCACATGATCCCATATATAGGAGGTATCTAATAAGTTTAGCCAAAAAAAAAAAAAAGCAGAATGTGAGCTGCCAGGAGCTGAAAGAAAGGAGGAAATGGGGAGTTGTTCAACATGTAAAAGTAATCAGTTATACAAGAAGACTGAGTTCTAGTTATCTGCAGTATAATAAATACTGTCTAAACTAACAATCCTGTGTTTACACTAAAAGCTTTATTGAGAAGGTACACGTCATTCTGTGTTCATTCTACACTTTTATTTCTGGCCATACCCAGTGGTGCTCAGGACTGCACTTGGATATCACTCCTGGTGAGGTTGGGAGAAGTGGGTGGGCTGTGTCCCAGGCAAGCACCGTGGCTCAAGCCCTCTTTCTACACTGTAGCACTGTCGTCCCATGTTCATCAATTTGTTCGAGTGGGCACCAGTAACGTCTCCATTGTGAGACTTGTTACTGTTTTTGGCATATCGAATACGCCACAGGTAGCTTGCCAGGCTCTGCCGTTGTGGGCAGGATATTCTCGGTAGCTTGCTGGGCTCTCATCAAGGTTAAATTTTAAATGAAGGCAGAGAGTAGTACAAAGGTTAAAGCACATGTCTTGCATGCTGCTGACCCTCGGTGAACCTTGACATCACAGCACCGCATGCTTGGGCGTCCACATTTATCCACAGGCCCAACTGACAGGGAGGCACCCCAGCTCTCTTGAGTACTCTGTGGGAACCCCACCCCCTAATTTTTTCAATGAATATTCACTGCATGCCATAAAATAAATTGGAAGTGTACCTGACTGGGGTTCCCAATTCTTCAGTTTTGCTATCAAAGAAAGTGGAGGGGCCTGAGCGATAGCACAGCAGGTAGGACGTTTGCCTTGCACGCGGCCAACCAGGGTTCTATCCCCGGCATCCCATATGGTCCCCCAAGCACCACCAGGAGTATTTCCTGAGTGCGAAGCCAGGAGTAACCCCTGAGCATCTCTGGGTGTGACCCAAAAAGCAAAAAAAAAAAAAAAAAGTGGAGTTTGTAAGTTGGTAATATCAACCTGTTATGTTAATCGCTCCACAATAAACAGGAATGGAGAAAGTGCTTAAAAGATAGAGTCCATTTTTCCCTAGGTGCCAGTTGGGCACTTCAGGGAGAACATTTACTTTAATGTTCTTAAGCTTTATGAACAGGATCAGTGTTCCTCAAATTTTCACAGGCATGTGAGTCACCTGGGGACCTTGTTAAAACAAGAAGGTGGGGTTGGGAGTCTGAGATGCTGCATTTCTAAGACACTCCAGGGATGTCAGTGAGACTGGTCAAAGGACAGTCCTTTGAGAAACCAGACTAATTTCACCATACCATACCATAAGAACATCTTAGGTGTGGTGGTAATTTTTTTTTTTTGTGGTCGCAAGTGTTGTCAAGGATGTGAAGAAATGGAAACTCTAATAAGCTGTTGATAGCCATGTACTACTAGTGTACATGTGCTACAGCAAATATTATAGAGGTTTCACCAAAAAAAAAAAATAGAACCAACATGTGGCCTAGCAATCCCACTTCTATGTATGTATAAAAAACTAATATCAGGATATCTAAGACATATTGACACTCCCATATTCATTGTTGTACATATATTGCAAAGACTAAGCATAGTTTCATTTAAATTTCATGTTCATTTCTCCCTCTGTGGGTTTGGGATACACAGCTGCTTAACAATCAGCAGGGTGATTCTCTTGAGATCCGACATTCCTACCGGTAGCATGTCCTTATGAAAAGAACTATTACTCTACTGGGTTCAAAAGGCTGATTGTACATACTCTAGTTGCTTATCCACTTTTCCTTGGAAGAAAAGTGTATGATAAAAACAGTTCATTACATTTACACATGGTTTATCATTTACCAGATGTACCCACGTATGTCATCTTGTATCAGTCTCACAAAGATCCTTGAAGGTGGAACAGAGAGACATGTGTTATAAACCATTGATAGAAGCAAGTGAAGGAACTTTGCAGTCAGATTGAGCAAGGAAAAGTTTCAGAAGAAAGTCACATTTGAATATGAAGATCGAGAGTGAATGGAACTTAAAGTAGGCAAAGAGAAAATAACGTTCCAACAAGAACAGATAAGACTTGAACATGCTGTAACTAATACTTTAAAGCCCAGGAGCAAAGGTGTTTTAACTTTATTCTGTAGAAGTGGGCACCATTAAGGGGATTTAATTCAGAGAGATAGGTAGTCAGATGCGCCGTGGAAGCATCTGGATTGGAAGCTGACAGGTTTGGTAAGGCCAGTCAGGGAACTATTGAAATAAAGTAAAAAAAAATGATGAGGGTTTGAACAGAGGAAAGGGGGAAAAATGATATTTGCAGGACTTTGTGCCTGGTTGGAGGTAGAATATAATAGAGGAAAAGTGAAATATTGAAGTCATCAAAAAGATAAGTTCCTTTATCTTGAGGGCCATAATAAGTCCATGATCTTTGACCCAATAATATCTCACTGACCCAATAATATCTCACTGAGATGTTAGACTGAAGAAATAAATCCCTAGAGAGCAAAAACTTCCTTCTACGAATGCATTTATTGTAGCATTATTTATAAGAATAAAATTGGGGTAAACCACGGGTCATAATATAGTGTGATTAAGTGAACTCTTGTGCAATGAGATTATTCCATTATAAGATTACACTAAGAAAGGTGAAGACCTAAGTAAACAGAAAGACATATTTCTTGGATGAGAAGAATTAATGCATTAACAGTATAATTTTTTCTCATATTAAGTTATAAATGTAATATAATACCAAAGAAGTTTTTGATGAACTTTGGTTCTAACATTTAATGGGAAAACAAGTAAACAACATTAAAAATTTTTTTTTTTTTTGCTTTTTGGGTCACACCCAGCGATGCTCAGGGGTTACTCCTGGCTTTGCCCTCAGGAATTGCTCCTGGCAGTGCTTGGGGGACCATATGGGATGCCTGGGATCGAATCTGGGTTGGCTGCGTGGAAGGCAAACGCCCTACCCGCTGTGCTATTGCTCCAGCCCCATTAAAAATATTTTTAAAGAAATGACCAACAAATTACATGGACTGGAGCAATAGCACAGCTGTTGGGTGTTCGCCTTTTACTCGGCTGATTCCTCCACCCCTCTCGGAGAGCACGGCAAGCTACCGAGAGTATGGAGCCCGCACAGCAGAGCCTGGCAAGCTACCCGTGCATATTGGATATGCCAAAAACAGTAACAGTAAGTCTCTCAATGATAGACGTTACTGGTGCCTGCTGGAACAAATTGATGAGCAACGGGATGACAGTGACACTAATTTTACAAAATAGCTATCAAAATTGGGCATTATTGGCATGCAAATAGATTTGCCCAACAATACAGAAAAGTTTAGAAGAAATATATATGGGAACATAATGTGATATGTGATACTTGAAATCAGTAGAGAAAAAATGAATTTATTGATAGAGAAATGCATAAAGAGAAAATTTCATTTTTGCTTCACAGAATATTTTAAAACAATTCCTAAGATAACTAAGCATCTATTTTTAGAAACTGTTAACATTATTAGAAGCAAAAAAGAAAGACAAATAACCCAGAACCTTGATAGATTACAATTGACATATTTGACTAGGTGAAAATTAAAAACCTTCATGCAGTAAAGTAGTTCATAAACAAAATTAAAGTAAAAAAATAAGAAAAATGTCTACATTAAATTTAATGAAGTACTATCAATATGAAACTAGTGGAGTATTCAAAAATAAAATTTAAAAATGCCAATCTACCAAAGATATTAAGAAATAAGTTTGAACATCCACATCATAAGAGAAAAATTTTAAATAAAAATGACTATATGAGCCCAACCCCACAAGAACTTAGGTCGCTGTGAACTACAATAGTCACTGTCACTGTCATCCCGTTGCTCATCTATTTGCTCCAGCAGGCACCAGTAATGTCACCATTGTGAGACTTGTTGCTGTTTTTGACATATCGAATACGCTACAGGTCTACAGGTAGCTTGCCAGGTTCTACCGTGTGGGTGAGATACTCTCGGTAGCTTGCCAGGCTCTCCAAGAGAGGCAGAGAAATCGAACCTGGGTCAGCTTTCTGCAAGGCAAATGCCCTGTAGCTGTGCTATCGCTCCAGCCCAACTACAACAGTAATACTCCATATTTTGATTATTAGACTGGCAAATAGTAGATTACTAAGATTCAGTGCTGATAAGGAAGCAAAGAAACATTCTTGCAAGTAGTATGATAAGTATTTTGAGAAGAATTTGGAGGCACATAGGAAAGTTTTAAATGTTCCTTTCCTATAACTCAATTTACTTTTAGGACTTTTTTGTTCAATAGCTTTTTGCAAGCAATTTGGCAGCAATCAGAATTTTAGGTATCATTCTCTTTACCCCGTAGAGCTATTTCTAAGTATCTACCTTAAGGTACATACTATGAAGATCATGGTAGTGATTTTTTACAATAAAAAATTGAAATAACTAAAGATCTAGCAATTGGAAGTGTGGTGGAACAAATTACAAACCAGGCAGTCAGTTCAAAGATGGGAAAAAAAGGCAAGAGAGAGAGAGTGCAGAGGTAAAGGGGCAAGCCTGTTGCATTCACTTCTGAGTGCCCTCTTCCCATCATAATTTGGGAGCTCCATACACTGCAAAAAAGACTGGGGTAAGCTAGTACGACAGCTAGTAACCTGCACTATCTGACTGCAACTAGCTTAAAAAATGATTAGTCACATAAATTATTCTATTGCCATTTAAAAATGATATATGTCTATTTAGATCTGGTATGGACTAAATTCTGTGTATGGATAGCACAGCGGGTAGGGTGTTTGCCTTGCACACGGCTGACCTGGGTTGATTCGTCCGTCCCTCTTGGAGAGCCTGGCAAGCTACCCATGGCGTATTCGATATGCCAAAACCAGTAACAACACGTTTCACAATGAAGACGTTACTGGTGCCTGCTCAAGCAAATCGATGAACAATGAGACGACAGTGCTACAGTGCTGTGTATACACAGTAAAAAGAATACACATGCACTGACCTTTTAATAAGGGTCACCTCAGACTAGTTAAAAGCAGGAAGTCATTGGTGGTGTTAAGGAAATATCCAAGCTACACAGTCAACAACACTGATGATGTATTAAAGTACACTCAAAGTTTAATAACCAAATTTAAAAGCTGCCTATCAAGACAGCAGGCTGAGGTTGGAGTGGGAAGGTAGGAGAGGGAATCTGGGAACAGCAGTGGAGGGAAGTTGATACTGGTGGTGGGTTTGGTGGTGGAACATTGTATGTCAAAAACCCAACAATGAATGGCTGTCATTCATGGTGCTTCAATAAAATAAAATTTAGGGGGAAATCTAAAAATAAAATAAAAATTTAAAATAAAGGAAGACATATGGTTTGGGATTGTATTTTATAGAGAGTGGTTTGGGGTAAAGGGAAGGCTGGGGACCTCCAAGGTTAAACCCTGTGGTTCTTAGTTAAGGGTAGGAGGTAATTGCAGCTCAGGCCCCCCTGACTACTGAACTCTCTTTTCCACCCAAATATAAATTATTTTTTTCTCCAGTGCTGGGATTATGAATTTTTGTTTTATTCTTTGCATATTTTTAAGATTTGTCTTTTTTGCTGTTACAGTGGGAGTGGTGTCCAGCGGTCAAAGGGGATGCATACTTTCTGGTTACTTTGGGGTGATCACTTCCTGCAGTGCTGGCATTACAGTCAGTGATGTAGAGCAAGGTAGTGGGTCAAACTCAGGGCCCCATGCATGCAAGGCAGGCTCTCCATTACTAAGCACTGCCCCCATTTAAACTTTTTTCTAAAGTAATGTGGTCCTCATAGAACAAGGATAAAAGACCCAAGACAAAACTATGCCCTTTCAGAAAGAAGACCAAGATGGCAAACATCAAAATGTCAACATCAAAATGGTGTTGACAGGCAGAGAGGTCAGGGCACATGCGGAAAGCCAAGGAATGAGATGTTCAGGGAGTGAGGCATGCAGAGTAACGCAGGAGGACCTCGGTAGCTCAGCAGAGACCAGCCGATGTGGAGGAAGCTGCCAGAAGCTGGAAGCTGGAAGCCAACTCCTACAAAGGGAACCAAGGCTGCCATTTTTTTTTTTTTTTTGCTTTTTGGGTCACACCTGGCGATGCACAGGGGTTACTCCTGGCTCTGCACTCAGGAATTACCCCTGGCCGTGCTCAGGGGACCATATGGGATGCTGGGATTCGAACCTGGGTCGGCCGTGTGCAAGGCAAACGCCCTACCCGCTGTGCTATCGCTCCAGCCCCAAGGCTGCCATTTTTAATTTGTCACAGCACCTTTGTGGACACAGAAATAGGGAGTCCCACCGGACACCTCCTAAATTAAAAGCTCTTCCAGTGACACCCAGCCACTGTGCATTGGAACCACTTTTCAGAGGATTGCTGCCCATAATCGAGACTGAAAAGCAGAGACGAGGCCTCCTGCGTGTTAGGTAGGACCCAGGGAAGCTGAGAGGTGCAGATGATTCTCTCAGGAAGCTTGACAGAGGAAGAACAGAGTCAGTTAAGGTAGAAAGCCACCCAAAGGGCTCACACAGTCCCAGAAGCTAAGAGCAGGTTGTAGGTGAAGATGAAGGAAACCCTTGGGGTGGAAAAGGACTGTGATATACCAGGAAGGTGGGGGCAAAGGGAAGAGAAACAAGGAAGTGATTGTTTCTGGACTGTCAGGAGTTTTCCATCTGCCACCCACATTACCAGCCTTTTGCTGGTGTTTAATAATCCTCTCTCAGTATTTTTGAGGCGTCTCTTAGAACTGCTCGTGGACTGCGAGGCACGTGAAGCCTTAGGAAGCCACCCTAGGGCTCTTTCCTTTGCATCAGGCTTCAGAGCAAGGTCTTGGCGGCTGTGGGTGAGGATGGGTGTCCGAGATTCAGCTGGAGGGGCAACTTAAGAAGAAAAGAAGGAATTCAGTCAGGGCGAGAGTATTGGTGCATTAGGGGGTCACGCCTGTGTGTGAGCCAACATTGCTGATAGCCCTCATTCTCCCCGCAAAATGTAGATTAGTCACTCCCAAGGACGGGACACAGGGGAAAAAGAAAAAAGGAAAAGGAAAGGGAAGGAAGGTCACTGCCTTGGAAGACCTGATCCCGCAGGGGGACCCGGGCAATGTTTTGTACCAGCAATGACAATGGTTTGACCAGAGCTACTCCCCACAATGGGGCCCTTTGCTCTATGAAGGCCACAGGAATAGTCTGCCCTGGAAGCACCCCGTATCATCCTGGGGCTGCAAAAATAAACAGGATTTGCCTGCCTCCAAGGCCACTCCCTCCCCGGCAGAAGTAAATAGACAGGGAGCTGGCTGTGAAGGCAGCCCAGGAAGGCTGCGTGTGAGAAGGGATCCCTCAGCCCAACACAACTCAGTCAACAAGGCCGGGATGTAGGGAACCTAGCAGAAGCACTTATATCCCAAGGGACTCTGGGATTTAAGTCCAAAGACAATAGCAAAGCATGCTGGAATTTGCAGTGACTTCCTCAGGCTGGGCAAGAGGTGGCGGTGGTGAAAACCATTTGCTACTTAAGCTCCAGAGTAGTAATTAAAGGAAAACCTAAGCCTTCTGATAACACTTTTTGGTTGTTGGGTTTTTTTTGTTTGTATGTTTGTTTGTTTTGTGGAAAATTGATACCATTTTTTTAAGCCTCCTGGTTATGAAACAATCAGATGCAATACAACTAGTAACTTTCTCATTGGGGAAGAATTATCGGATCCAGGCAAATAGTGTGATTCCTTTAGGTACTTTTTATGGCTAGAGAAAAGGGGGTGTTACTGCTTGGTTTTGCTATGACCAGGGAAAGGGTCAGAACCACACACAGCCCTCTGATAAAGACACATTCTGCACGCGCCCAGAGCAACCCAAGTGCAGACCGCTTAGGCTCTGGAGTATCCTACTTGGGCAGTCAGCCCGCCCAGGTTTCTGATTTCTGCTCATTTTTTGCTCCATCCACTCTCAAGCCTCCTCCTCAGGAAAGATGAAATCCAAATCCCCCAAGCCACTGCTACTGTCAAGCTGACATTCACGTTATTCAAAAATAAGGAAAGAAATTTGACACGGAGGCACTCAACAATCTTGGCAGACGTGGGACATATCCTCTTTGAGGTCATTGCATTTACGAAGACTTTTTTTTTTTTTCTTAATGATTGTTTTGTAAGTGCCATGGGCTAGCGTCTCCGCGGGGGGGACGTGTGTTACCCCCTCATCAGGCAAAACCAATGCGGGGCGGGGAGAATAGAGGATGTCTCTGCTGCACGCCGGCTCTTCCCCCTCACCTTGTAAAACTGGCAGGCGCTGGTCATTTTGCACGCTGAAGAAAAATCACTGTTTTTTGCCTCCAGCAAGGAACAGAAATGTTGCAACACTGACTCCTCCTCTAATGAAGAAAGAGTGAACAAGTGCACCGGGTTGGGCTGCTTCTTGCAGAGCCACCGAGCTGGGGACAGGGGAACGGAGGCTTGCAATCCCCCAGACACGATCTTCGGGGCTCGGCTGCGCCCCCACCCCACCCCCTTCCCACTCCAGCTCCTCCGCCCCTTCCCCCCGCCCCCCTGCCTCTCGGTCTTACTCTCTCTCCCGTCCCCCCCCTCCTCATTCTGGATTTTGCCGGCGGCTCGCGCAGCAGCTCCGCACGCCATGGCTCTGCACGTCCTTTGGCAGGAAGTGCTCCCGGACTGAGATGGCAGACTTTGCTCGCGGGCAAAAGTGAGTAAGCGGCGGCGGGCCCGGCGGGGCGGCGGGCGGCGGGCGCGGGCGGCCGGGCGCGGCGCCCGAGCTGCGGGTTCGAGGCCGGCGTGCGCCGAGGGGAGCGCGCGGGTGGGCGGCCGCGGGCGGGCGCTGCTCCGACACGCGCCGGGAGCAGCTGCCAGCTTGCTCGGGGAGGACACCCGGGCTTCTCGGGGGAGCTGGGGAGACTAGCGGTATCTCTCCCCTAGCCCCTAATTTTGGTTTGGTTTTTTTTTTGGGGGGGGTCCCGAGGGGGGGCTGCGTGAGGTTTTGGTTTTGTTTGGCAACTGTACACATTCCGCTTTGGGAAAGACACCAGGGGCCCCCTGGAAAGGCGTTTCGGGCTTTGATTCGCGGGATTCCCGGCACGCATATGATTTATGTCCAGAGGAAAAGAAAAAAATGAGTCGCGGGGAGCGGGGGCCGGGCGCGGGCAGGTGAGGCGCGGGCGCACCGCGGGACTCCGGGATGCTCCCTGCCGCCGCCGCCGCCGCCGCCTCGCGGGGATCCCGTGGGCAAAGTTTCGTGCCACTTGTGTTGATCCGACGGGCGTGTCTCCCCCCCTGCAGAAAAAAAAAAAAAAAGAAAATAGAAGGGGTGCTGGTAGATAAGCCGGCCTCGGGGCTGTCACCCCTAACCCCGAGCCGCGTAGCAGCTGGTTCACCGCCTGGTAGAAGGGGCTGCAAAGAGAACCCGCTGGAGGCAGAGTGGGGGGCGAAGTCGGGCAAAGTCGGGTCACTGGGGAGCCAGAAGGCCTGAGTAGGGACAACAGGGACTAGGGTGCTTGCTCTCTGAGTTGGAAATTACCCTGTTAGTGACCTCTACCTGTAAGCCCGCGGAACCAGCCCTTGACCTAACCGCAGGCAGTTTAGGATCTTCCACCACTGGACTTAAAACAGCATTGATTGATAAGCTGGGACGGCTGTGTCTTCTTTGGAGCTGGCTGGTAAAGATTTCCCTTCTCACTCGCCGACTTTTTGCTCAGGGGAGTGCTGCTAATTCTAATTCTGACCCTCGCTGTGTAACCTTGGGTTAAAAAAAAAAAAAATCTTACCTTCTCTGGGCTTCAGTTGTCTTTGTCAAATTTAGGGGATTTGGACAATTTTTCGGAATAGATTTAAGATTCCTTAAATTATTCATTAATCCATTTAATGTGTGTATGTGTGTGTGTGTGCACACACGCACATATGTGTGTGACTGTATATTTAGCATGGTAAAAGTACTGAACAGCACAAGGAAGAAACAGGTGAAAAGTTTAATTGCTGTGGCTCTTAACCGTTGGAATCGTGGGTTTTGAGAATTAGCTCTGACTCCTGGCTGTCAGGCCATGAGCTTGCTTATGAAATGTACATTCAAAACGTGTAACTAATTTCTGAGGCCCTGTAGCCAGCCTCCCGAAGACCCCCGTCTGAGCTCCCGGTGACCACCCCTTGCCCAAGCAAAGATTTCCCTTTAAGAATCGGGCAGGGCCGGCCAGCCAGCTCTCAGCTGACAGCCCTGCCCACTGCTCTGCTCTGGCTAGATCTGCAGCCTTTTCTGGGGTATGAAGTCAGCCAGTCTGTTCAAGGAGGTAACTCACCTTTATGAATGTGCCCAGGAGACATTGTTCTCCAAGGGTTTTGCCAGTCTCTGCCTCTGCAGGGACCCCCTCATTAACTCACATGACTCCTAAGACCAAGGTTCCTCCAAACCCCCCTTCCCTTCCCAGGGAGTTTTGAAAACTAGAAGCCACCTGTGAACCTCTTCAGCTATTACCAAGCTGAGCGTCAGTCAGTGGGGCCAAATCTTTCTTCGACAACAAAGTGCATTTTGTGCACCCACTCTTAAACCCCCTCCCTTGGATATTGCCTCCCACCCAATTCAGTAGGAATATGTGCAGTTTTCCTTTAAAGGACTAGAGACTTGTGCAATGGAGCCTGGAACCTGGATCTTCCCCTGGCAGTGAAGCATTGTAGCTCTGGATCCCAATCGACTGGGCTTAGGAGATTGGTTCTTACACACTGGCAAGCGCCCAGACTTTTCTGAGCCTCACCTTTTTCTGTCTGTAAAATGGGGAACAATACTATCTTCATTGCACTGTTGTGAAGAGAATGAAAAGAACAGTTCTAGGTGCCCCTTTTATAGTTCGATGAGAAAAAGCTGCTATTGTTAATAGTCATGTAAAATTATAAATTGACATCAAATAGTCTTATGTTTGATAGGAGACATAGTGCAGTAAGAAAGGTGCTTGCCTTAGACATGGGTTCGAACCCCAGAACCACATAGAGTCCCCTAAGCAAGCAGGATCCCTGAGCACAGAGCTAGGAGTAAGCATTGAGCATAACCAAGTGTGTCCCCCAAACAAAACCAAACAGTTCTCTACTTTTTGAGAGCAATATACACTTTCTCCTAGTGGGACTTTCATCAGCAAAAGAAGCAGTAAAATTTGTACAGGTCTAATTAGTCGCAAAGTTGAGTGGTGAGTTCAGAATCCAGAGTCAGGATCGTTGTTTCACTTCCGTCAAGCATAGTGCAATATGTTGTCACCAGGTAGAATATATCCTGACCAATGTGGATTCTCCACTGTTGCTCTAGAGTGTATCCCAACCAATGTGGATTCTCCACTCTTTCTCTTTGAGCTCATAATCTTGAATACAAAATAGAGACAGTGCAAACATCCATGTTATGAACATCTCGGCACAAACAGACTCATGGCAGTGTTTCCCTTCAGGTACATCAGAAACTGTCTTTGTAGAAAGGCGTGTCTCCAGCTTTCACTGCTTCACACAGTTAACCCCTTGGCTCATTCTTTCCTTCCCTTTTTTTTTTACCCCACTCTAACCCCTTCACTTGCAAGAAATTGGGTGCCATGGAAATGTGGAGCAGAAATATCAGAACTTGAAAAGGAAATTAGATACCTTCAAAATAATCACTCCAAAAAGCAATCTGTGTGTGCTGACAAACTGTTCTTGCATTCAAAGAGGTCAGTATTGATGTCTGCTACTATGTCCTTTCCTACATTCCCCAAATTCATTCTCACGGCAACACTGCAGAGTACAAAGTACTATTTCAAGATTCATGTGAAAGTTGAGGCTTCTAGAAGTTTCTCTGAATTGTTCAGGCTGCATAGATAGGAAAAGGAAAAGCCAGACTCCAAGATCAGGTGTGTCTGGCATGGACACTTCCTCTTAATTGTTTAATTGTTATTGAAATACTATTAAATTATTATGTAAGTTTATAACATTATATATGCTTCTGGGGTACAGCACTTTACAGTGAGGTTTGTAAGTAGACTAGGCTCCCCACTATAAATCAAGTCTTCATCTATCATGATATACCCCAAAGCACCCTTTACCTGACTTACCCTCTTTTTTTCCCTCCAATAACCACCTTTGTTTTCACCATCAAAATAAAATAAACTCTTAGATTATAAAAACTCATTTTTTCCTTTTGTTCAATGCAGTCAATTTTCCCAGTGCTCAAAAATTACATAATGCAAATAGGTCTTAATCTATTTCTTCATCTAAAGGATTAGGTTCACCAAATCTGAATGGTTCTAAGCACGTGGCTGTGTGCTTGGTACACACTATGTGTTAATAGGCAGTAACAATGCAGTTGCCCTGGAGAACTGTGTTCCTCACTCTTCCTAAAGCCAGCTGTTAGACTCGAAGCAGGGAAAGTACATCTCAGCACATAAGGCAGGCCCACCGCCTCTGATTTGCTGGGTCTTTTAGGTTAAAAGGGAGCTCTGGAATCTTTGTTTTCAACTCCAGATGGAATCAGGACACATTTATATTACCTCTCTGTGTTAAGCATTCATCATCCATTCACTTAAGAAGCTTTAAATGAAAAGAGATAAGGTTCTTGTGTGTGTGTGTGTGTGGTGGGGGGGCAGCTTTTTTCCAGAGGATGACAGACACCAGGCAGAGGAAGAAACGCACAAACAATTTTCACATATTGATTAATGCTGTGTAGCAAGTGAAAGAGAGGCTGAGAGTAAGGGTAATGGGACTTGGGAGCAACTTCAGGGCACCCAGAGATTTCACTCTTTCACTAAAACCTGATTAATTAAACGAAGCTAGGCCATTTTCGGTCGCAGGTAAGAGCTGCTTTAGCAGAAGAATCCTCAAGGGAAAGATCTGGAAATGGAATAAAAGAAGCACTATAGTCTCCAGGACACAGGGATGGACCTTTGAAGAGGGTAAACTGCTGTTTGATTGTCTAGCATTCGGTTCCCATCTGTGTGCTCTACGCTCTGCCCCTATCCCTGGCTCTTCCCTGTGGTTTGGTAAATTAGCTCTGTTTGTCTTGAATTTGACCATTGGAGAAACCAGGCAGTTCGTCCAAGGTTACCAAGTTGATATTTTAATCCAAGGCTCCAAATGATTTGATAATGTAATCATGTGGCCTTTGAGATAGCCTCTTCGGGGAGATTGAGAAAGAGCCTGCAGAAGGAAGCTATCACAAGTATATCAGGCAGCTAAAGGCCAGCAGTGATTTCTATCTGATGTCCCAAATTCCTGTGAGCATGTTCTCTGCAACGCAGAGGCACAAGCACGTGTTGTTCGCAGTGCTTGAAATGAGACCAGTCCAACCAGACATGTGCTTGGAGACCGAATGACATCCCAGCTATCCAGAACCTATGATCAAAAGATGAAATGAAATATACCATTATTTTATATTGATGTATAGTTTATATTGATTCTAAATAATAGATTTTTTTATTTCCTTTTGAGATGTTAGGATGATAATATTGTGGTTGCTTAGATGAAATACATTCATAAAATTAGTTTCTTCTGTTTACTTTTAATTTCTTTTGTGTAGTTAATGAGAAATTTTAAATCACACGTGTGATTCATCTTATATTTCCTCTGGGTAACACTGTCTAGAATAGTAAGTTGACAGAGATATGACAGGAAATTTTATTCTCATCTCCTCACCTATTTTTTCCTCTGTTCTTGGCTCAAACTCCTCAAGTCTGTCTCAAAATTCATCTGCTTGGTGGAACCATAGGAAAAAAAACAATAACAACAGAACAAGTGGTTCTTCTGCGTACACCCACCTGCTCATTCTTCTGCTGAACAAGTGGTGATGTGAAAAACATCATGTCAGTACTGAGTTTGATGAGCAAGGTTCAGTGGTCAAATTCATAATCAGGACTCATTCCCTCATCCTCAGTCAGGTCCATCTCAGAAAGCCGTCACATCCTGTTTCCAAGTTTTGGTTTGACTTAAAACCACTTCCAGGGACAACTTGTTGTTGTTCTCAGGACTTCGTAAAATTAGACTGGGAGACAGTCTATTTCTGTGGAAAGCTCAGAATGTGGATGTGGATTAGTGGTAAGGTAATAGTGTTGCATGTGCGAGACCTTGGGTTTGACCCCCAGCATCACAAATCAATAGATAAATTATCTGATTATGAGTACTGTGTTTCTTCCCTCTGTGCTTTTTGCTTATAGTAGCTTGGACATAATATGCTACCAGAAGGGTTGTTCCAGGGATCTCACCCATGGCCACTGGGTTTCTTTTGCCCACAAGCTAAATGACACACGAACTGTCAATGAAGAAAAGATAGAATTCATTCCACGAGCTTCATTTTATTCCAAAGGAAAGAGCAGTCCTGTTATGGGGTTGGATGAAGTCTTTAGTCTGGGATACCGGAGGCCTGGATTCTCCTTATTGTCTACCGAATTGTACCCAAAAAAAAGGCAAAAAAAAAAAGATTTTTGCTCTGGAGGAATATACTATTAAATACTATACTAGATAGGAAAGGGGACATAAATATATAACAGCAAAAAGCAATGTAAGACAACATTATCTTAAGTGGGAGTTATCATGACACCATCAGTGTTTGGGGGTTGTTCTGGCAGCACCATTTTCCCTTCATTTCTAGAGTCAGTCAATTGATAAAAGTTATATAAGAATAAGAGATGGATATTGAAGGAAGAGTAAGCCAAAAACAAACAGCTGGAGGAGAAAGGACGTTTCAAGCAAGTAAAAATGTACAAGTGATCATGAAAAGGTGCTCAGAGTATTTGTTATTATGCATAAGAAGAATCACCTGGAATGCTTTGAAATGATGCTAATGCCTCAACCTCATTACCAAATTTTGCATTTAATCATTTGAGGAGTGAGGTTAGGTATTGTTGTTCTTTAATTGCCCAGAAAATTCAAAATGGAAGCCAAAGTTGCAAATCAATGAGCAAAAACATAAGGTATTTCTGTCATAATGATAGGAAATAAAATTAAAAGGGCACTATTTTTAAAAGGCCTTAACAAGATCAACGAAGAGTATGGCTTTTGTGGAAATTTTATGTGCCTGTATAGTTCTCTCTAGCCTTTTTAATTGGCAGATAATTGTTGCTCATGGTGATTCTATCTACTTGGATGGTGTGACTGAGATTTAGTTTACCTGCTCCATACTTTTGCCCTGAAGTCAACACTAGCTAAGTGTGGAGCAATTGCTAACTCACATCTGCTTGTATATACCACGCTTTGTGTAATCACGGCAAAAGGCTTTATTATTGTGCCCACTAGTGCCCCCAGCAACTATTTTATAACAATCTGTAAGCTTCTTTACCTCTCCAACTCTACAAATTGGAAAATCAAGTTTAATAACTAGCCTTGGGCCTAGAGGCTAGTAGGTAATAATTCCCTGTACCTGAGTTGGCTCCCAAAGTGAATCTGCCCCAGTCTCCTGTTGGTGTTGGAAGAGTCTGTACCTGGCAATGTTATTTACTCAATGAATGAATTAGTGTTACAGATGAGTGGGTGAAAGATGACTGAACTTCCAGTGCTGCAGTTGTGTCAGCAGTGCCCACTGTCCCAAGAGCTCCAAGTCTTTGAGTCTCCATTCACGTGAAATCTTGGTCATGCAGATTTACACCTCAGCCACTTTTACTTCTGGGAAGCGAAACCACCCTAGCCCCAGAGCTTTATGGCGTTCTGATTTCTCTCTGAACCTCCTGTTCAAGGAGATCCAATTTTTTGCTACATTTCTGAAAAAGGAGAAGAAAGCCCAATAATTTTTGCTGCTACATTTTTAAAGGATTCCTTATATGTCTTGGGAACTTCCGGGTTTATTGCCAGTGATGAGGCTGAGAAGTCTTTATGAAACATAATGGAAGGAGGCTAGAGACTTGGCACTACAGCCTCCTTAGGACTGGAAGATAGGTCAATTTTGTGCCATTCCCGAAACAGTTATTCTCTTTATCTCCAAATCCATTACTGATAAAAGAACAATTTCTGGTACACTTAGCAGTAGCAAAAAGCTTCTTAAACAGTGGCCCTCCACTCTGATTGCACATAAGAATTATCTGTAGGTCTATAAAATAGCAAAATGCAGAGGCCCTACCTATAGACCCATTAAATTTAAATTCTGGGAATGGAACTTCGGCATTTACAGTTCTCCAGGTATTTTTAGTGTGCATCCAGGGATAAAAAACTACTGTTAAGTAAGATCCAAATCTTAATGACTTATTCTCTGTCTTCTTTTTCTGTTTCTTCCTTACCCTGTTTTCGGACAGATGACTCAGAGAAACATCGATACCCTATTTTTTGTTGGGTCCTAACTTCTGTTCTTTGGGAAGCATGATTTACAGCATAATGTTATATTTTCTACCAATATATGCTGACTCTGTGCTCAGATTTTGGACTAAAATTTCTATCTGTGCAGTTTGAAAATTAGGTTGCCAGAAGCTTGTGATTATGAGATTGAAAGATAAAGATTTACTTTCCCTTCCAACCATTTATTAAATTTCGCTATGTTGGTCTTTAGTTAACTAACACTTGCTTTCCTGTCTTGACCATTTTTAAAGGCAATTAACTTCATTTCTGTTCACACCCTTATTAAAAGCATAATTGCAGTAGTGTTCTCTTGGGATCATCCTGGGTAGTTTCTACAGGGTGAATTGGCCAAGAGCTAACTAGGAACTATACAACCCTCTAAGTTCCAGGAAATCATTGGGATTGCAGAGCCTACCAGTTTCCGAATGGAATGGGGAGTCATGCATCTTGATTTGGAAAAAGAGAATTACCTATCAGCCCCAAATACTAAAGAACCAGGATATAGGAAAAGTGTTCTAGAATCGATCTTAAGAAGAATTATTCAAGGCCCAGTCAAGTTTGAGACTTCAAACTTTTCAATCTGAAGTCCTAGAAGGTTGCCAATGAGCACCAAATTTTGGTTCTAAATTGGAATACAGAGGGAGGAGATGTACCACTGAATTTTCCCAGTGCATCAAGATTGTGGGACCAAGCGAAGATGAGACTGCAGGAAGAAGGCTATGCAGAGTCTGCTGTTATCTAAGCATCCTTATCATTGGCAGGGAACTCTTCTTTGACAAAAACTAATTGCCAATTGCCAATTAGTTTATTCACACAACTAATATTTGTAGAATGTCTCCTATGAGCCAGGGCATATTAGAGGAGCCGTAGATTGAGTGATGAAAGTTTCTTGCTCCCATGGAATTTATATTTCAATGAGAAGAGAAAAAAGTCCACATTAAGAAAGAACTATTCTCAGTGCTATGAAATAAAGTAAATGGGAGGAATGAGCTCATAGCCTGCTGAGGGCTGCCTTATGTAGGCTTTCTCTTTTGCTTGTTTGTTTTTGGTCACATCCAGCAGTGCTCAAGGCTTACTCCTGACTCTGCATTCAGGGATCACTGGTGGGGATCAGGGGGCTATATGGGGTGTCAGAGAGCAAACCCAGGTAAGCTGCATGCAAGCAAGCACCCTCCCCATTGTACTATGGCTCCAGTCCTTTGAGGAGAGAGCATTTGGGCTGGCCTATCAGTGTTTGGGAGAAAGCGTAGCAGAATAAATAAGGGAGGATAAAGGCCAGACATTAGGAAGAGCAACAGAGAAAGAAAGTCCCAAGATCGGAAAAGGTTTGATATATTCAAGAAACTGAAAGCAGACCAGCGGACCTGGACACCAGGGAGGAAGGGACATTAGGCAGGAAAACAAGCCAGGTCACGGGGTAGAGGAAGGATGCTAACACCGTCGGGAAACCACTGAGAGGTTTTCAATATGAGAGTATTGTGCTCTGCATTACATTTTAGAGATCATCAGTCAGGCTGCTGTGGGGAGAATGCATTGTAGAATAGAAGCCAGGGAGAACTCAGGAATACAAGAGGAAATGCAGCAAGCGGGGAGGGTTGGTCAGTGAAGCAGGCAGCAGTGGGGCAGAAAGCATATTAAATTTAGGATGAAATTGGGAGGCCTGACCAGCCTTAGCTTTTAGATGGATTGGGCCAGGAAAAAAAAAAAATCAATATTAGATCTAATCCTAGTGGAGACTGTTGCTCCTGCCCTATCTCCACTTGGGTTAACTGGTTTTGAATCAAAATGGGATAAGCTATTCTGAAATATTAAGGATTTTGACCTTAACTAAAGATAGAAAGAAAAAACTCTACTTAAGGAGAAATTTCCACTTGTTACTTTTAACCTCCTTGCCATAAACATTGCATCCTGTCTCAGAAGAGCATTCAAATGGGTTTCAGTTTTCTGCTGTTGTTTCTTTTAAACATGTGCTGAAAATATCCTGTTCATAGGACTAGTTTATCTCTTTTTTTGAGTATTTTGACAAACTTCAGCTTGTCACTGAGTCCTTCATGCTATCAGATGTTTATATCGTTTGCAGTTTCTTGTGTAAATAGAAACATCTCACAGTGCTATAGGAATTGCATTTAAAAATACACATTTTAATTTACTTAATTCTTCTACCACCCTTTGAGTACTCCTTTTATTAACATTTTATAAATAAAGAAATTAAAGCCAAAAAGGGCAGGAGGCAGGTGGAGCATGATTGCTACTTAAAGCTATATGTAGCAACCGGGATGGGCTGCGGTGTTCTGGGATCTGAGTCCCTAAATTGTGCTTTCATTTCTCTTTTTCACACTTTCACTGCTTCCTACATAACAGAAATCATTGCCTTCATGTACACCATTTTTTTCTGCAGAACCCCCAAAGTACCACTAGTAGGCGTGGGCCAGGTTCCCAGGCTCATTCAGGAGTTCCCTTAATCTGAACTGCCTGCTACGTACCAGAGTGGGAGAAGGAACCTCAGCTTCCAAACTGGCTGTACAAAGTTACCAGTGGACCCAGTAAAATGCTCCCACATGTCCTCAGCCAGCTTTTCTGTCCATAACCCCTATGTCCATAAATCTCCAGGAATCTCTCCTGTTTTTGTACCACCTTCCTATCTCTTCTCCAACAACTCAAGCAGCAGTTGTCAGTGAGGCATGCAACAAATTCTAATTGCTCTCCAGAATCATCTGAGGTTGGCCTAAAGAAACTAAGAAGAAAGAAGCATTGTCTATTTGGTTACCACACTTTTTTTATTTTAAAATATTAAAGATGGCAGAGAGTCTCTTGCCCATGCGCCTGGCTGTCTTCCCCAGGCCCCTCAGAGGGGATGGGCTCCAGCTTCCCTCCCCACCCTGAGCAGAGCTCCCGGTGGCCAAAGACCTCCAGAGCCTAGCCACAGCCATGCTCAAGGCCCCTCTCCACAAGTTCGGACAGGCCTCATGCATGAAGGTACCGACAGAGGAACCCAGGTGTGTGGGACCTGGGGCCGAGACCTCCAAGCCTGCTCGGATCAGGACTGGGCCTCTTCCGCCCAGATTTCCCATTTTCCAGTAGCTAGGCGGTCACACCCAGGGGCTGCCCCCGGTGCCCTGTAATACGATCAACAGCCAACATGCAGAGACTTAAACGCAAGCTCCCGGAAGCTCGAGGCCGCTTCAAGGCCGCACGATGTCTTATAGCCTACTTCTCCCTCTGGGAGAAACTGGCAAGCTATTGAGAGTTTCCTGCCCGCATGGGAGAGCCTCACAAGCTTCCCATGGTGTATTCATATGCTAAAGCCAGTAACAAGCTGGATCTCATTCCCCTGACCCTTGATGCAGCATGGTTGGGAGGGCCGAGTGGAGAGAGGCTTCTAAAATCTCAGGGCTAGGACAAATGGAGACGTTACTGAGACCGCTCAAGAAATTTGATGATCAACGGAATGATGATGATGATGATGATGATGATGATGATGATGATGATGATGAAAGATGGGACTGGAGCAATAGTACAGAGGGCAGGACACTCACCTGGTCCACAGCTGACCTGGGCTCCATCCCCAGCATCTCATATGGTCTCCTGAGCACTGCCAAAAGTAATTTCTGAGCAGAGAGCCAGAAGTAATCTCTAGCATCACCAGATGTGGCCCCCAAACAAACAAATAAACAAGAAATAAATGTCACTGTCATCCCCTTGGTCATTGATTTGCCGGAGCGGGCATCAGTAATATTTCTCATGGTGAGACTTGTTACTGTTTTTGGCATATCCTATATGCCACGGGTAGCTTGCCAGGCTCTGCCATGCGGGCGCAATACTCTCAGTAGCTTGCTGGGCTCTCCGAGAGGGGCAGAGGAACCGAATACGGGTGGGCCGAGTGAAAGGCGAACACCCTACCACTATGCTATTGCTTGTCTTTATATAATAAGTTAGTTAAAAAGTTAAATTATTGAAGATTTTAAAATATGTCATTGTAGAGAAGAAACTGAGAAAACCCAGAGGATTTTTTTTTTTTGAAGAGAAAAATGGACTACATAAAAAGAAACATTGACTCTTGGAAAACCCTCTGTGCTGGCTACTAATGCATTTGTGCATGCCACCGTGCCTTAAATCTTAGTCCAGACCACAATTAGACTTCTTTCAGGAGTGTTGAAAAGAGTAAGAGAGGAAATGGTAGTAGTAGTACGGAAATAAGCCCGAGGAAACAATAGTTCTCACTATTTTTCAGCTTCCTCTGTTACTATATAATGCTTCTCTTGAAATTACCATGCAAATTTCTCTCAGTAATTAGCATGAAGGACTGGAGCAATAGCACAGCAGGTACGGCGTTTGCCTTGCACATGACCGACCTGGGTTCAATTCTGGCAAGCTACCAAGAGTATCCCGCCTGCATGGCAGAGCCTGGCAAGTTACCCATGGTGTATTCAGTATGCCAAAAATAGTAACAATAGTCTCACAATAGAGATGTTACTGGTGCCTGCTGGAGCAAATCAATGAACAAGGGGACAACATTGCTACAGTGCTTAATTAGCATGAAAGTAAAGACTTCCTCTTTTTTGGTGGCAGTATTGACAATGAATTTAACAATAATTCAGATGTGAATTAAAAAAAATTATTTAAGTCCGTTAATGAGTTTTTCAGCAATGACTAATGTCAGTAACAGGCATGGTGCTTCTACTATGCTACAGAAAGTTATGTATTTCAGTTAAATAGAAATTGATATGTGGGGATTTAATTTTTCTCCAAATCTAATAGGGTAATTTTCTATAAGTTGGCATATATTCATTGAAACTGTTGAATTTATCTAGTCCAGTCATCAATGTGTTCACTCGACTGTTTGACTTTCAGTAAAAATGTTATTTTAAAATGTTGTACAATTTATGTCAGATGTTTTCTATGACATTATTAGCTTCTTATATTCAAAACTACAAAGGGTTGAAAAAGGAACTCTAGTTATAGTTGCATTAGACTATAATCTTTTATAAGATTACAGTAGAACATAATTAATTAAAGAATTTTGAAAGTCATTCAAGACTTAATATCCTCCAAATAGCTCAGAATCCTATAAAAAGCTTGTTTTTTTTTAAAAGCCATCTTTAAACTGCTAAGGTAAATGCCTCCTTTATTGAGTAGTTTTAATTAAATATTTAGCATAAAGTGAGGGTGAATATGTATCAAAGCTGGATATGTCTCCTAAGCTAAAACAAATTTATCCAAAGACCAGAACAATGTAATTGTAGTGTTAATCATAAGTTAGCTCTAGCTCCTTATTCTCTTCTCTTCGCAGCCTGTTCTAGCTTTATTTCTCAGAGGTCATCATTAAGTCAGAGCACAGCTCTGATCTGTTTATTTTATTTTACTTAATTTTGAACATGGTTTAATATTCAAGGTATGGAGGTTGGAGAGATAGTGATAGAATAGGGGTTTAAGGGCATGCCTCCTGTGCTGTCAATCCTGGTTCAGATCCTCGACCCCACATCTGGTCCCCTGTGAATCGCCAGGAGTGATCTCTGAGCAGAGAACCAGGAGTTAAGAGTGTTCAAAGTATGGGTTCGAGATGGTGTGTTTGGTGGTTGGGAGCCACTTCTGTTTCAGGAAATAACTCAAGGAGACACTGTCTCCCAGGGATATCTATATTGCTTTTCTCTTTCCATTTAGTTGTACATACTAAACAATTAAGTTTACTTCTTATTAATAGTTTCAGTTATTTGGATAAACACAGTAAGAGATATAGAAATTTGGTTCTCTGGACTCTGAGGCAAGCAAGTCTTTTACTGTAAATCCCAGACCAAGTCCTCAGGCCAGTTCAGCTTATTTCATTTTCATGGAGGTCCTGTCTCTAAAGGCATAATGCCTTGCATCAAGACTGTGTTTTTTATTCTTTCTAGATTGTCCTATTTCAGTGTTGGGGTAGCTTTGCTGCTCGCTCGTCCAAGGCCCATGGTGGGACCCCACATTTTGAGGTGTTAGGAACTATGGCAACTGATCAAGTAATTATGGCAGATGCCCAGGAGTAAATATATTTCAGAGTCAATCAACTCCCAGATATTAGGAGCAGAGCATTAATGGTCTTTCTGTGTTTAAGCCAAAACCATTGCTCTATAGTAAAATATGAAAAGGCTATAGGGAAAATAGAAAAGGAAATCATTCAGTACAAACACAAAGTTCAGAATCACCAGAAATTTTGTCTTATAAGTAACCAACCCTGACTTGGGGAATTGTGACAATGAGAAGTAAAGCACAAAGGAAAGGTTAAAGATAAACTCAGGGGAATAGGGGTGCTCACAAAATCACTGTAAACTTCTCTGGGGAGGAAAAGGGGCAATTCACTAATGAGACCTAAAGCATTTAGGGTGCACTTATCCAGCAAGTAAGCCCTGAGAATCTGTAAGTGTGATCCCTTAATAAAACAAGTAAATAAATAAATTTAAAAGTGTAATTTAAGGAATAAAAGAGTAAGTTACATAAGTTATTTCCCTCTCCCATCCCAAAGCCACCCATATACCACCACTCAGCAATCACTTATTAGATGATTATTTAAAATCACAGGTGTTTCCAAGTAAAGTGTGGTTGGAGGACCCGCTCAGGATGGGAGATGCATGCTGAAAGTAGACTATAGATTGAACACGATGACCACTCAATACCTCTATTCCAAACTACAACACCCAAAAGGAGAGAGAGAACAAAATGGAATGCCCTGCCACAGAGGCAGGGTGGGGAGGGGGGGATGGAGTGGGGAGGGTGGGAGGGATACTGGGATCATCGGTGGTGGAGAATGGGCACTGGTGGAGGGATGGGTATTCGAGCATTGTATGACTGAAACACAAGCACAAAAATATGTAAATCTGTAACTGTACCCTCATGGCGATTCATTAATAAAAATAAATAAATAAAAATTTAAAAACGGTATTTAATATATAAAAAATAAAATAAAATCACAGGTGTTTATAAAGCATGCCAGTTATGTGAACATAGACTAGAGATCTCTTTGGTTGTATCACTTCAGAGATGCTATAACTCTATGAAACCAGATGCTACAATGCATTGTTGGCTTATGGTACTGGCTCTTTCTGGTCCTCAAGCTTCTTTTTAAAACTCAAGGGAATTATTCAGCATATAATTGGAGGATGAAGGACAGTATTTTCAGAGAAAGTTTATCTGCCAATTATAAAGGGTGAAATGAAGTTCCATGATATGTGCATACTTGGATGTTGGAGGGCACGGCATTTCAGTGTTGCTTTTCCGAACAATTCAGATGTGATTGTTAAGTATCAGGATAAGGATTCTAGGATTTCAGTCTCCTTGGGTTCAATTTTCTCTAGCAACGTGGGAATGTTAGAGTTTACTTAGGCCCCCAAAGGCACCATACCTACAACTTTCAGACATGTGGAGGTAGTAACTCCTTTTCCCCAAACCTGAGTGTCATCACAGATGACAAAAATTTCTCTACAAGACAGGGCTGCATGAGATGAATGTCCTGAAAGAAGGATGGAGTTTAAAATTTATCAGTGTAGCTAAATACTTGTTAACATTTGAAAGAAATATGAAGGTAGACAAAATCCATGATCCAAAGGAGACTTTTATATTTGTTCATTCTACTTGTGACAGTCATCATTTCCATCCCCGCAGCCTGACCCCAGGAGAGGTAAGGCGCCGAACAAAGCATAACACAGGGCCTGCTCCTGATCTTGCTTGGGGATCACTCTTGGAATGCTCAGGGAATCTCTGTGCTGCTGGGGATTGAACCAAGGGGCCATGTGCAAGGCAAATGTCTTAATCTCAGTACTGTGTTTCCCTATCTGTCATCTTTTTAAAAGCAACTTTGAGTTGAATGCTCATATGCTTATTATAAATCAACCTCACTAATTGATAAACTTCATAAGAGAAGGATTATGACTGATTCACTTTTGATTACTCTGCCTTGGGTTAATAACCAGTAATAACATAACATTGGTTTTGTTTTGGTTTTTTTTTTGGTTAGATATTTTAATCAGTGGAAAAAGTTTCATGTTGGTGTTCTTTTTAAATTTTTTTTAATTAGAGAATTACTGTGATGTACAGTTACAAACTTATGAACTTTTGTGTTTGCATTTCACTTATACAGTGATTGTTTGCCCATCCCTCCACCAATGCCCATTCTCCTCCACCAATGATCCCAGTATCCCTCTCACCACCCCCACCCCATCCCCCACCCCCCTACCCTATCTCTTCAGCAGAGCATTCCCTTTTGTTCTGACTCCTTTTGAGTGTTGTAGTTTGCAATAGAGGTATTGAGTGGCCTTCATGTTCAGTCTATAGTCTATTTCGGTCTATAGCTCGCATCTTTCAACCCGAATGCATCCTCCCAACATCCTCTACTTGGTGTTCCCTTCTCTTTCTGAGCTGCCTTTTCCCCCAGCATGTGAGGCCAGTTTCCAAGCTGTGGGGCAGACCTCCTGATCCTTATCTCTACTACTCTTGGGTATTAGTCTCCCACTCTGTTATTTTATATTCCTCAGATGAGTGCATTCTTTCTACATCTCTCTCTTTCTGACTCATTTCACTTAGCATACGTTCCATGTTGATCCACTTATATGCAAATTTCATGACTTCATCTTTTCTAACAGCTGCATAGTATTCCATTGTGTAGATGTACCAAAGTTTCTTTAACCAGTCAAAATACAAAGACAGTCTACAGAATGGGAAAGGGTATTCACTCAATACCCATCTGATAAGGGGTTGATATCAAGGATATACAAGGCACTGGTTGAACTAACTCTACAAGGAGAAAACATCCAACCCTATCAAAAAATGGGGGATGGAAATGAACAGAAATTTTCTCAAAGAAGAAATCCGAATGGCTAAAAGACACATGAGAAGATGTTCTACATCACTAATCATCTGGGAGATGCAGATTAAAACAACAATGAGATATCATTTCACACCACAGAGACTGGCCCACATCCAAAAGAACAAAAGCAACCGGTGTTGGTGTGGATGTGGGGAGAAAGGGACTCTCCTTGATTGCTTGTGGGAATGCCGACTGGTTCAGCCCTTTTGAAAACAATATGGAAGATTCTCAGAATATTAGAAATTGAGCTCCCATTTTACCCAGCAATACCACTCCTGGGAATATATCCTGGAGAGGCAAAAAGGTATAGTAGAAATGACACCTGCATTTGTATGTTCATTGCAGCACTGTTTACAATAGCCAAAATCTGGGAAAAAATGGAGTGCCCAAAAATAACATTTTTAAAGTTTTTTAAAGTGCAAATTCAGTAAATGGGTTATGCTTCGCAGAAATTAATTGTTTCAAATCATCACAGATTACAGATGGTTTGAAACCAATTGAATGTCAGCTCTTATCAGTTCTAGCTAAATCTCTGTTCATGTTGCCTAAAAAAGGAAGTTCAGTAATTATTTGTATAGCTCTGGATTATAAACTATAAGGCAGCAAATTACCTTTTGTGTTTATCAAAGTCACATATTGTCCATGTTGTCACACACCAGTGACCAGTGCCAGATATATGTGTATCTTTTCTAGGAAGTCACACAGGAGAGTAAATAAGCCCTATAAAACTGGTGTTTGACTTCACCTCTCTTTTCTTAGCATCCTACTCTGGGATGATAGAAACTGTTTTTTTACTTCACCTCTCTTTCCTTAGCATCCTACTCTGGGATGATAGTACAGTAGGTAGGGTGCTTGTCTTGTGTGCAGCTGAGCGGCATTCAATGCCTGACACCTGTATGGTTCCCGAGCTCCACGAGGAGTGACTCCTGAGTGCAGAGCCAGGAGGAAGCCCTGAGCACTGCCAGATGATATGGATCAAAAACAAACAACAACAAAAAAAGGAGTTCCATTTTGTCTTACTTGCCACATCAATACACTCTAAGAACCTCCAAAATATTTCCTTCGTTCCTATTTCCATTTTATTGTCTGCTTTCTTCTGTCAAGCATTTCTTCCTGAACAGAATGTTCCTAAGAATACATTAAAGAACATGATAAACCGTTCAGACCACATAGTTCAAGAAATTAATTTGCTAGCGTGTACATTTTAATAGCAGTGGTTAAACCTCAAGTCTCTACTGCTAGAAACTTCACCAGCAGTTTGGGAGAAGAGCGTAATTGGGAATGTAAAGACCTCCAAGCACACTTTGCAGTAGATTGTTCCATCGCTTGCAATTGTAAGAAGCTTTGTTGGTATCCAGCTGTGCTAAAAATGAAAGCCCTTGGTGCTGGAGTTCTCTCTGAAAGCATCAGTGCCTCAGTGCATTAGGGTCTTTCAAAAGCCTGGAACTCGCTCTCAGGATGAGTCTTTTGAGTGTATGATATACACTCATATGTAATAGTACAGACTGGAATCAGAGAGACTCAGCATACATTTCAAATCTAATGTTTAGGGTGAGCTATGGAGTATGTTAATTACTTCTCTGTACCTTGTTTTCCATCTGTCGACACGAAAGCATACATTCCAGGGGTGCTGGGAAAATAAGGTAAGATGAACATGAAACTCTTGGTGCCAAGTCAACATTCAATTCATGGAATCACTATCACCTTTGCCAAAGAATCCATGACTTAATAGGGAGATCAACAGCTATATAGTCAACAAAGCAAAATTCCAAGGGCATGGAGTAAGTTGGATTTGAGTCCGGCATGATTTATGAAGTTTGTAAGGCCCAGAAAACTCCTTATAGAGGTCACGCTCAGTTCAACATTTCTCTTCCTTCTTGCTCTACATCAGGAGATTAACATGGTACTTCTGGATGGCAGCCCTTATACAAGACTTCACCTTCTCTGGATGTAAGAGCTGGTTAGTCCTTTCTGATGAGTCAGCCACTGGGGAGTATGAGCTGTGGAACGTTTACTAAACTTCTTTTGAGTTTCAGGATCATTGTGAAAATAGAGGTGATGATGTCTGCCTTCCAGAACTACTGTGAGACGGGAGTGAGATAATGGATGAGGACACTTTATCTATAATTGGCTCTCAAAGTGAACTTGCTCCCTTCCCCTGAGACCTTAATATTCAAATAGTGTCACCCATGAGTTACACAAAAAGCTTGATGACTGAGTTTGATGATTTGTATGCTGAGCCTCAGTGTCCTTTCCAGACCACCATGCTTATCCAACAGTTATCTGGAGAGTTAGGTTATGGGCCTTTAGAATCAAATCTAGAGGCTATTCAGAATTACTCCTCAGGAGAGACAAAGCTAGGAAATTAGCAGAATATGCCTCTCCATTTGACCTATATTCAATGCCAGCAGGCATACGAAAGCTGTTTCGGCCGAGTGTATAAAATTCTGAGAAATAGGACCAGGGCAGAAGCACCTGTTCTTCCTCTAGGAAAGCTATTGCAAATGGAAAAGCTCAAAAATATATATCAGTGTCGTTGGCAAGCACAATGAGGAAAGCTGGAAGTTTGCTGAGAAAACCACATTGTTGGTGAAAGCACTGCTGTCCACAGACTGGCCTCGGTCTGGACAAAGGCCCTGAAGACTTGGGAACTGGGTCCCAGGACCTGAAGATTGAAAACCAACCTAACAAAGCAATTCTGTTGCTTTGTTCGATTCACGTTTCCATTCGTGAGAGATGAAATAATAGGGGTTTTTGTGACTCACAACCCATCTGGAAGGCCAATCAATTACAAAAGCAAAATGCCTCACCTCTATACCCACCTAGAGGGGACCTCTGACTTCAGTGACTGCATGCTACTAGTCGTAGAGGTGGCGCCAGGAAGAATTATCAGGTTTAGGCATTTGTTTTTAACTCTCCATTTAATTTTGGTTGTTTCCCTTTATTTCTAATTCCTTAAATCTAGCTGTGATTAATGGCATAAAAATAGCAGCTTTTTGATTTTGGATCAAGTGTGGAATAAGAGAATTCAACTATAAAAACCCATAAGTGATTCAAATAAATATAGAAGCAGCAATAACATGGGCTCCTAGTAACTGTGTCATTAATGAGAGAATCAATAATGTATGGGGAACATTTTCAAGTCTAAGACATGAAAATGTGTAACAAACAGTTGAATATTACTTTTAAAATAGAAATCGCATGCTGTACTCAGGCATTTCATTTTTAACTGAAGATTTTGGCAAATTCAGTAAGACAACTCTCCACAGTGGTATTTTATGGAGACTTATTTTACAAAGTGGACCTTTGGTATTTTTTTTCACTGCTATTTCTTTTGGAAGTAGAAAAAGACTTTCAGATATAGAATGATTTCTGTCAACCGGATAGGTAGCTCAATCTGAGTAGTCGGGACTCTATTCAGTGGCAATGCGTTAAGATTCTCCTGAACCTGTTTTCTGTGTAGGTAGACAGTTGTTATCAAGATTTCCTTTTTGTGGGTGAGTTGGCCCAGCAAATGGCAAACATTCAATGAGAGTCAGAGAAAGACACTGATTGTTGTTGATGACAGTTGAAATGAAATACCTTGTAATGAATAACATGCTTGGACCACAAATGTGTCAGAATCTCTTAATCATGGACTCTAAAAATTTGTATCTTGATCATTAGCTGTTGAAGCATCCCCACCAGCCCCTGGTTTTGACAGATCATTTGAATTCTCTATGGGATTCAATGTTTTATAAAATACAAAAGGATCTCAATAGTGACACCCCTTGCCTTCTGATTGACGTCAGTTTTGTCAAGTAGGAAGCAGAATCGCTGCTAAACTGACTTCTTCCTTTCCATCTTTAATAGTGCTTGTTATTTTCTGAACACAACTGTCAGAAGAGACATGCAGACATTTGCCTATGAAAGAAAGTTCAGACCAAAGTATGTGCATTATTATGCAAAGTATGAAGAAAAAAGGTCCAAACAATAGAGTCATTTCCCCAAACTATTCTCTTATAGAACCTTTTAGGCAGTTTGCCTGCTTTAATTTCCAGTGTTGTATCATAATACATGCACACAAATTTATTTCCTATCAGGGGACTTAAGTGAAGAAAGGAGGTCTTTATTCCTAAAAACTAAGTTTTTTATTTCTTTGACTGCTACTATATTGGTGAACAATGAAGTTCAGTATCTGTAAATTAAATGCAGTTAATCCTAGTTACAGCAAATCTTATTATATCACTTCATATTTCTTAGTTTATTTGCTGACAATCCCAGGATTCTTTTGCAGGCTGGGGATAGAAGAGGTTGGGGCTGCCCCTGACAGTGCTGGGGGGGTCACAGCTGGCTCTGGGCTGTGGAGGGGATATATGCAACAAGGATAAAATCTGGTCTCATGATTCTTAGTAAAGGTAAAGGTGGGAACTAGGTAGAAATAAAATTCATCAAAAACAGCTATATAGGAGCTGAGCGATAGCACAGCAGGTAGGGTGTTTGCCTGCACGGGGCCGACCCGGGTTCGATTCCCAGCATCCCATATGGTCCCCTAAGCACTGCCAGGAGTAATTCCTGAGTGTAGAGCCAGGAGTAACCCCTGTGCATCGCCGGGTGTGACCCAAAAAACAAAACAAAACAAAAGACCTCACCAAACAGCTATATAAATATAGCCTATTCTCTTGCCATTCTCTTAAAAATTCAAGAAGCATGCTTTTTGTGTGTGTTTGGTGCCGTGGATTAAACTGTCAAACTCAGGGCTTCAGACATTTGAGGCAAATGCTCTACCACAAGCATCTTTAACTTGATTCCTAAGCCTCCAAACTTATGATGATCAGTAAATGAGCATTTTCTTAAAGATATCTTTGGCTGGAGCGATAGCATAGCGGGTAAGGCGTTTGCACACGGCCGACCCAGGTGTGATTCCTCTGCCCCTCTCTGAGAGCCCAGCAAGCTACCAAGAGTATTTCGCCCACAGGGCAGAGCCTGGCAAGCTACTCATGGTATATTCAGTATGCTAAAAACAGTTAACAACAAGTCTCACAGTGGAGATGTTACTGGTGCCCGCTCGAGCAAATCAATGAGCAATGGGATGACAGTGATACAGTGATCTTTTATGTTATCTTCATATGATTATTAGAAATTGCTGCTCTGATCAAAAATCCCCAAATAGAATAACATTAGCATCTGTCTACTGTATCCTACACTGTCAACCAACTGTTTGTGTGAAGAGCCAGACAGTATTTCTTTTAGGATTTGTGAGCCACATAGACTTTGTCACAATTGCTGAACTCAACTCTTGACACACAACAGTAGCAATAACTAGCTAAGTTAGTGCTATACTCCAACAAAATATTACTGTTATGAAAAGACAAAAAAATTATTTAACCCATGCCACTTAGTCTTTGGTGCCACTTAGACTCCATGCCACAATATCCATCTGCTATCAGAACATAAATCTAATTTATCCTAAATTTTACCCTAACCTGCAAACATTTTAGATTTAGACATGGTATATTATAAATCTGTTGTCATTCACTGCATGGATTTAGCAAATCACTTGCTTCTTCATATTTAACTGTTGTTAATACTACATCATGAATGTGCTGTCATCTCACAAAAAATTTTAAAAATCTTTATTTCCCAAATAAATGTATGAAACAAAAATAAACACACCCTGAGGAAATAAGGATCCTAGTGAACCATCTATTGGATATTAAAATAGCAGATGCCCTCCCTTCTTTTATTTATTCTGATATAAACAGATTTAACATATCTACAGCACTGGGAATAAGGCCCTTCTGTCCTATCCCAACATTAACTTATTAATGTTAAAACTATATTCTATGGTCATTTTTATCTCTGAGGACTGATTGTTCTGATGTTCATGTTTTGTCCTGATGTAACCCCTTCTCACTTATCTTCTTGATCACTTGTGTCTCAATCACTGAGTCTCTCTACGTCCTCAAAGTCCTTAAAGTGTAACAACTAGACTGGAACACAGTGTTCCAGATGGGTCATCATCTTTTTCTAATGGCGCCCAGTTGTACCTCTTGGCTGCAAACAGCAATAAACAAAGTAAAATATGTGATTATAGGGAAAATTTGAAGAGCAAGATGGACTACATGAAAAGAAAGCTTTGACTCTTGCAAAACCCTCTGTGCTGGCTACTAATGTGTTCATGCATGCCACAGTGCCTTAAATCTTAATCAAGACTTCTTTGAGAAGTGTTAAAAAGAGTAGGAGAACAAAACAAACATCGTCTTTGCTCAGGAATAATTTTGTAGTCATTTAGGGTGAGGTTCCTTATAAGAGTTTGCCTCTAATGAATACTAACCATGCAGAGATCATACAAACCACACTTCTGTGGGATGAGAAAATCTGGAGCAAAATTTAATGCAATGATCTAAATAACTCTGAACTGAGTTCTACCCCACAGATAGTACAATGCCAGCAATCTGAGAGTATATACCTTAAGATTCTCTCTCTCCTCTAAACAAGGGGAACAAAGATTAACAGATGGGACTACATTAAACTAAGAAGTTTCTGCACCTCAAAAAAAACAGTGACCAAGATACAAAGACAGCCCATGGAATGGGATAAACCATCTGATAAGGGGTAATATCAAAGATACACAATGCACTGGTAGAAATTTACAAGATAAAAACATCCAACCCCATCAAAAAAAATGGGGAGAAGAAATGAACAAAAACTTCTTCAAAGAAGAAATTTGGATTGCCAAAAGGCACATGAAAAGTTCTCTGCATCACTAATCATCAGGGAGATGTGAATCAAAACAGCAATGAGATACCACCTCACACCACAGAGACTGACACACATTCAAATATAAGAGAATAACCAGTGTTGGCGAGGATTCGTGGAGAAAGGGACTCTCATTCATTGCTGGTGGGAATGCTTACTGGTATAGCCTTTTTGGAAAACAATATGGACATTCCTCAAAAAACTAGAAATTGAGCTCCCATTTGACCCTGCAATACCAATTCTGGGAATATACATTGGGGGTCCAAACACACACCAGAAACACCATCTGTACTTCTATGTTAATACTATTCACAATAGCCAGAATCTGGAAACAACCTGAGTGCCAAGAACAGATGAATGGATAAAGAAACTATGGTCCATCTACTCAATGGAATACAACACAGCTGTTAGGAAAAATGAGGTCATTAAATTTGTCTATAAATGGATGGAGTTGGAGAGTATCATGGTGTGTGAAATGAGTCAGAAGAAGAGGGACAGATACAGAATGACTGCATTTATTTGTGGGATTAAAAAAAACCCTATGAAACTAATAACCAAGGCCAGGGAAAACAGGTCAGGAGGACTAGTCAATGGTTGGAATTACCACAAGTGTGTGGGGGATGGAGGATAGCTAAGATAGAGTCCATTATGACAATACTAGTCGGAAATGATCACTCTGGTCAAGAACTGTGTGTTGGAAGCAGGTAATGGGGTATACATGACAAGCTTTCAGCATCTGTATTGCAAACCATAATGCCTAAAATGAGAGTGAAAAAGAGAAAGAGCAAGAGAGAAGAGAGATGCCTGCCATAGAGGCAGGTAAGGGTAGGGGGTGGTTTGGGGAGGGGTGGAAGGGAAACTGGTGACACTGGTGCTAGGAAATTATACAGGTGGAGGGATGGGAGTTGAAACATTGACAAAACATAATGATGAATAACTTTGTAATGCTCAATCTCACGGTGATTCAACAAAAAATAAATTAATAAATTAGAAAAAGGATTCTCCCCTCTTTCCTGTTGGCCCATAGGGAGAAGTTAAATTTTAAGTTTCTAAGATCAGTGATAGGAGGACTGTGCTGTTATTAAAAGACTCGTGCCAAACTTCAAGTTCAAATTTGTCATAATTTTTTTGATGGTGATTCTGCAAAATTTACTGATCACACTTGTAAATCTCCTTAGACACTCCACTAAGGACAAGGAAAAAATAGGGAGAGGAATGGTCTAGAGCTTATAATATAAGGAGGAAGGAGATATCAAACAAGTGTGTGGATATTTATTTGTTAGTAGGTTAAGGACATGGGATGAGAGATATATTCTCTAAAAACAGCAGCCCTGAAAAACTAATGACTGTCCTGATATCAGAAATTAAAAAGAATTTTCTTAGCAAAATAAATAGTATCTGCTAAAATATTGCAGTGGGTGAGCGAGGGGAAGTGTGCATTGGTAGAATGAAGGAAACAGTTTGAACTAAGTTGAAACAAAATATGAGAAAAAGCTGGAGAATGGAATGAAAAATATCAGGCCACACAGTATCTCAAAAAGCAGCAAGGAACCTCTAGGGTGTTTAAATTAGAGGAACAATATTGGATGAGTGATATTTTCTTAAGAGAGCCACTGGTGCTACTCTGGAAAATATTGTGTGGCGGAAGAGTAGATGCCTATGGACTTAGACAAAGGTTAAGGCAGTCAGTAAGAAAGATGATAAACAACAGTAGCTTGCCTTGTACTATTTTTAAATTACAGACTTGGAAAGTAACCCAAGTCCAGGTACACAGTTAAGATGTTTTCCATCAGGAACATGTGCAAATGAATGCTATTCCACACAGCTTGATTGGCAATGAAATTTAACACATTGGGATATCTGACACACACTTCAGAGGTTGAGAAAGGAGATTTAATTAACTCAGTTTAAGAACTCAATGGGCCTGATGTTTCCTTAATGTCTACCTGGTATTTCTATCTCTATGAATTATTTCCAACAGTGAGTCAACTAGTTGGTTCATTCTTCAAGTCTGGTCAAGTATCCTACTGGTCTTTAAGGGTTTACTTTTCCTTTGTTTACTTCTCAATTCTCATTTTCTCCCCCCAAAAGATGGTGTTTTTTTTGTTTTTTTTTTTTTTTTTTTGCTTTTTGGGTCACACCCAGCAATGCACAGGGGTTACTCCTGGCTTTTCACTTAGGAATTACTCCTGGCGGTGCTTGGGGGACCATATGGGATGCCGGGGATCGAACCCAGGTCGGCCGCGTGCAAGGCAAACGCCCTACCCGCTGTGCTATCACTCCGGCCCCAAAAGATGTTTTTTGTTTTTGGAATCTAAGAAATTTTATTTTATTTGACACTGTAAGGAGATGGAAGAAAGTATTTTTGCATGAGCATAAACATCATTGTTCAGTATATTATAGAGTGGGTTCCTGAAATCGAGAAGCTAGAAAATATATTTACATATAGACTTACCATTTTTATAACTCTTTCCTAACACTATAAAATACAAGGAAGAGAATTTAAATCATCTATAATTCTACCTCTCAAAAAAGCTTTTTCTTTCTTTTCTTTGGAAAAGGGCCACACCTAGTGATGCTCAGTGTTATTACTCATTTTGCACTCAGACATCACTCCTGGAGTGACCTTGGGGACAGTGTCAGGTGCCAGCCATTGAATCTGGATTGGCTGCATGTAAGGCAAGCACCTTACTCACTATACTATCTGTACTATCTCCTCACCCTCCCTCACCCAGGTTTTCTTTTCTTATTTAAAGAAATTAGAAACAGATCCAAAGAGAATACAGTGAGTAGTACCACACCATATGGTTCCTGAGTCTGCCAGTAGTGACTCTGAGCACAGGGCCAGAAGAAAGGCCTGAGCACTGCCAGGTGTGACCCCAAAACAAAACAAAAAATATTAGGGACATACTATACATACATGTTGGAAGCTTTTCAACTAAACTGAATGTTATATGATGGTCAGATAAATAAATAAATATGTCAATAAATTGTTTTTGTTCTTTTTTTTATGGTGCCAGAGATTGAACCCAAGACCTTATAAATGCAAGACAAATGCTCTACAACTGTGGTACATTGTCAGACCCAATAAATAGTTCTTAAGTTTGGAGGAAATATATCTGATGGTACTCATGTGCTACTTCTGGCTTTATGCTGAGGGGTTACTCCAGGAAGCCATACGCTCAGACTGTTGAGCAATCTCTTTGGCTCTTTCAATGTTTTTAAGCAAATATAACATTACATCACATGCATATAGAATTTTACCAATTTAGCAGTCTGAAATAATAGAAATTTTCATTTATCTCATGATCAGCTGTAATTATCTTGCCTAAATTTATCACCCTCATTTATTCTTATATGAATTATTTTATCACCCATCAATATTTCAATTTAGTTCTTAAATATTCTCTTAATTTAAAAAATCACCTCTATTTTAATTATTGTAATCTAATTTATATGTTTGCTGTAAATATTTTGCTCAATGTGATGCTTGTCTTTTAATTGTTTGAAGTATTCTTGACAAACAGATTTATAAATCTTGATAGCTCGACATGTATTGGCTTTTCCGTTTGTGATTTACTCAACAAATACTGAGTGTTATCGGTTAGACACTAGGCAAGATACTAGAGGTATCTATTATCAAAACCAAAAAATAATACAGAGATGACTTAGCCTTCTCAGAGTTTGTAGTCTAATGAGAGAGAAAACCAAGGTCATTACAAATGTAAGCAATTCAATATGAAAGGAAGTTTTGAGACACATAATCTGAATTGGGAATAAAAGATGGTTTCTGGAAGGAAGCAACTTCCTAATAAAAAGTGAAGAGACAAGGATGATGTGATTTGGATAGGAGAAACTGTGGGTGAAGGTTCATCCTCAGTAACCTAGTGCTCTATTTCTTCTGTGCGTAGAACATGGAGTGGGTGTATTTGCTCAAGAATGAGAGGAGCAGTGGTCAAGAGTATGAGCAGTAAAAGGAAGTTACGGCAGTGACCCAGGAGAAGTAATGCAAATGGGCATGAAGCATTTTTAGTAACTCACTGACTCTTTGTCATTGGATAAGCAATACTTCACTTACACATACTTATTCATATATACTGCCTAATGAAGAATGATTTTAGTATTATAATTTATAAATTATTAGTGTATGATTTATATAATTTTATAGAAATAATCTATTATCTTTAAAGATAATAAGTATACATTATATTATAACTCAGTATTGTAATTATAATTTCTAACATAATTTAGTATTATAAATACTAAAAAGTCAATTCTTGAACCAGTGCTATTCTAATTTTTTTTTCTAGTTTTGTGACGCTGGTAAGGCATTTTTCTCTCTCAGCTCTTTTCATTTTCAAAATTTATTTGTCTGCACTTGTCAGACATTTTTCCCTAGGTAAACTCTAAAATAATTTTAAGGAGTTAGAAAAGATTATGCATTATATGTGTATGCACATAGTGAATAATTATATGTATATATGAGCATATGTATGTGTACTTGTGTGTGCATACATATTAATCTCCCACTGGTAATTTGATTAGGAATTTTTTAATTTGTAAAGCAGTTGTAGAAGAATTGATAATATTTTTAATACTGAGTGAATTAAGAACCATGAAACATCTTTACTTGCTTAAATAGTCTTATTAAAATATTATAGTTTTATTTATATATGTTCTATACATTTCTTATTGAGCTATGTTTTATGTATTTTATCATTTCAGTTCATCATTAGTTATTTACTTTTTTTGTATTTTCTCTTATTTGCAGGACCATAGAAAAATGCTAGTTAGTAAATGTGTTTTTTTTTTGCTTTTTCGGTCACACCTGGCGATGCACAGGGGTTATTTCTGGCATTGCACTCAGGAATTACTCCTGGCAGTGCTCAGGGGACCATATGGGATGCTGGGAATCGAACCCGGTTCGGCTGCACTAAAGGCAGACGCCCTACCCGCTGTGCTATTGTTCCAGCCCCAGTAAATGTGTATTTTGAATAATTAATTGTTATAGTGAATTTTAAGTTTGTATCTAATTATAGTAATTTGCAGTTATGATGTCTGAAAATAATAATAATTTTCATAATTCCAATTGTTGTTTCTTGTAATTGGTATCCTACAGCATTTCTGAAAGTTTCTTTCAAATACTAACAGTAAGAATCCCCTCTTAGTATCAACTTCAGGGAGTATTCCTTGCTTATCATCTTTCAAGATATATTTTGTAATTACTAATAAAATTAAGTTAAAAATGTTACAAGTAAAATCCTCTCTGAGGGGTTCATAACTTATATTAATATATTAACAGTCTGAGATCACCAATGGAAAACTATTGCAATTGAGTTTAATTCAGCATTTCTAAAATGCATAGCTATAAAAATATTTTTTATTTATTTTAATTAATCTCAGTTATGACAACTTTATATTAATTGATCTTCCTTCCTTTTTTCAATTTTTCTGCTTTCCTTGTTTTCTTTTTCTTTTTTTGTCTAATATTTCCATGAGAATATGCTTTGGTTTGCTATTTTCTTGAATAATCTGAATGATGACCATCATCTTTTTTATTTCTAGAAGTAATTGCACCTAAGATTTTCCAACATAAATATATTTTATGCTTGCCAAAGTAAATTAAAAAAAAAACTTTTGAAATCAAGTTTAGGATTAAATATTACATTTGAATAACCCCATATTTTTACTTCTTTCCAATCATTTTCCTAGTAACATTTTCCTAATCCTATATATCATGACTTCTATTTTGTGAAGTGGTTTCACTTATTCATGGAATCATATTTGCAATATGTTACTGAGAAGTTACTGTGTTCTTATACCATATATTTCTTAACTTTGACTACCAACTTTAGCTTGCTCTCAGGCAGCTAAGAGATATATTCAATAATTAACACATAAAAGTTTCTAAGAGGTACTATCAGAAGGAAAAACTATAATGAGCAATATCTGGTGATGATTGGGTTGGGTTTTTATTTTTTGCTTTTTGGGTCACACCCAGCCATGCACAGGGTTTACTCCTGGCTCTGCATTCAGGAATTACTCCTGGCAGTGCTCAGGGGACCATATGGGATGCTGGGACTCGAACCTAGGTCAGCCACGTGCAAGGCAAGCGCCCTACCCGCTATGCTATCACTCCAGCCCCTGGTGATGATTGTTGATGAGATTTAGTGTGATCATTTAGAACTATGTCCATATTATATTGCACATCTGAAATTGATATAATACTACATGTCAAAGTAAAACTTACATAAGAAGGAAAATCCTCTATAGTGCTTATTTGATTTGTTTGAATTTCCATTGGCTTTCAACATAAAGAATGGTTTTTCTGGTGTAAAGTTCTTATTGACTTGGAGAAATAAGAATGAACTTCTTAAGGTTTTTTTAAAAAAAAGTTCCTGGTTTTCACCTTCTTGTCTTTTGTACTTAGTCATATGATGAAAATATCTGAGGTCATCAGATTTTGATCATTAATAACCTGTTTTTCAGGACAGGGAGATAGTGCAGAGGTAACTGATCTGTTTAATTCCCGGGATCACATGGTCCCACGCGCAGTACTGGGTGTGGTCCTAGACACTCCCCAGCCTCCCAGGATGGGCCAGGTAAGCCCTGGCACTGTGATACCTGAGCAGCAGAGCTTCCTCTAGCCATTGCATCGACCCAGGAACCTCTTTGGGAGAGAATAACCAGTGGGGTCCCCCTCATCTAAGGAAACTGACCTTGTTTTTCTTCCTGTCTTTTTGGGTTTTATTTTGTAATTTGAGTATTTTTAATCACTGTGCTTCTGTACATGAACTCTGTGTTGATCTTGCATAGTACTTGCCTAACTGGAGGAATTAGTTCTGAGTTTTCTTCTTTAACTTTTCTTTTACAGTTTTGACTAGTTCTCAGTGATATTTATATTACTCTCTTTTTAAGTATGTTTTTAAAATTTGAATGTATTTCTAATAGAGGCATATTTTGCATCCAGTGCAATGTAGAGAGCCTAAATGTATAGTTGGTTGATTTTGCCAAATGTGTGCATCTTTCCCCGAACCCATTCACACTGCATCTATATATATATAGATTTTTTGTTAATTATCCTACTTATGAGTATCTATCTATCTATCTATCTATCTATCTATCTATCTATCTATCTATCTAACTCACAATTTCTTTGTTGATTCTCCTATTCTCCTATTTTGGTTGCTTATAGACCATTTCTAGTTTGGGGCTCTTATGAATAAAACTGTTAATGTTTTGGTAGGTTAATTGCAGATATATTTTTCATATTTTCTTTTTTTTTTTTCGGGGAAGAGCGAGTTTATTGAAGGCCCCAGGGGGTAGTGACCCAGTTCACTGAGCCCTCTGTGTGCGCACGGTTCGGTGGCTCCTTAAGGCGCCGACCATTTTTCATACTTTCTATATTATACTCTGAGCAATCACTAATCTGAAGCTTATCACCTTAAACTTGAAAGTCAAACAAATGGAACCATGCAATATTATGTATGAGACTGCTTTTCACTTCTCTATATCTGACTCTCATTGTTGAAGTAACAGTTATAATAGTGTTAAGGTTTGCACTTTTGATATGCAAAATTATGTATCTCCACTGCTATCAAAGTGCAAAGTGGTAGAGACCCTCCACCACTATCCTATGTCCCTTCTAGGCTACCTCTTCCTTTTTTCAAGTTTTTCACATTTCCCCATACTGTTTTTTGTATCTGTAATTCATTGTAATTACTGCAAAGTAGCATCTTAACCTATGACTAAACCACAATGTTTTTGTTAATTATCCTACTTATGAGTATCTAGACCATTTCTAGTTTGGGACTATTATGAATAAAGCTATTATTAAAGTTTCGTTAGGTTAATTGTGGGCATATTTTTTCATATCTTCTAGATAACTGCCTAGGGTAGAAACTTCAAGGTTAAAGGTTGAATATATGTTTAACTATATTGAAACTGCAACCGTTTTCCAAAGTGGTTTATGCCATTCTGCACCCTGGCAGGAACCTGTGAGTTCTTTAGTTGCGGTGTCCTCTGTTACACGAGTTTCTGTCCTTTCACTCTTAATAGCACAGTGGGTGTGCCTCTCTATCTCACTGTAAGCACCGGTCTTTTATGAGTAAAAATTAACTAATTTGTTTCTCTTCCCCCTTTTGTTTGTCTATATCATTTTATCTCATTGTTCTTTCTAGGGAGTGTAATGTAGGGCATCTATATTTCACTATATTTTAGAAAGATCTTCCAATCTCTTTCCGGTAGCAGTTATCCATCTCACTGCTTTCAATGGACATATTGTAGCACGTCCTCCTGTTGTTCATTGATTTGCTTGAGCAGGCACCAGTAACATCTTCATTGTGAGACTTGTTACTGTTTTTTGCATATCGATTACCCAAAGTAGCTTGCCAGGCTCTGCTGTGATACTCTCGGTAGCTTGCCGGGCTCTCCGAGAGGCACGGAGGAATCGAACCTGGGTCGGCTGCGTGCAAGGCAAACGCCCTACTCGCTGTGCTAGTGTCACTTTTCACTTCCCTCTAATCCTTTCCTATCACAGCCAAGATTTCCCTTCCATCTCTTTCTCTATAATGCTACTTTGTCTATTTTTCTTTGTTTTATTTGTGTTGTGGGCCCACGCTGGGTGGTGCTCAAGGCTTATTCCTGGCACTGTGCTCAAGGACCACTACTGGAGTGCTCAGCATCATATGGGATGGCAGCAATAGAACCCAGTAGGTCATGTGTAAGACAAGTGCCCTACCTACCTGGACTGTGGCTCTGGTCTCCATGTCCATTTTTCAGCATGTCCTTTTTAAACCCTATTGAGGATGAGAAGTCATTTTCTAAAATTGTCTTTGAGATGGTTTCAATTCTCCTATTATGTGTTTTTGTCATGGTCTATGCTATTTATTTTTCCAAGAATGAAAATCGATCTACTTTGTGAACTCTTAAGCATGTGCAATTTGTTCCTGTGTCTGGTTCAATAAGTTCCAGGCTATAAGTTTTCTGGTCCACAGTCGCAGGACCAGAATGTTCTGGGAGAGAGACAGAGACAGAAAAAAAAAGTGATACGTCCTAGTTCACTGTCAGCTTCTAAGAAGAATGACACCGATAGAACTTGATTAATTGAGTAAAGATCTTCTCTTATTCTCACTGGCTACTTTCACTCAAAATGGAAAACACAAAACACATTATCTTGGGGATATCCTTTTCCTGTTTTTCCCCTTCCCAGACTGTATTTTTCAGATATGCATTTCTAGGTTCAGTGTGCTCTTGCATAGACCAGGCACATCCAACTTCACTGTTTTCTGGATGTTTTATATAGATATAGAAGGTCTGTCTGCCCTGTCATGTTGGACATAATTCCATTCCACAGAGGGATATCTAGAGAGTTTTCTAGGAAGGGATAAACTATACCCTACTTCCATTGAAGTCAGTGGTTTGGTTTGGTTTTCAGTCAAGTCATTTGTTAATAATTTTAATTATAAATAGAAAATCATATGCCATGTTAGACCTGACATTTCTTCCATGGCTTTTGCTATTAACTTACTGGTTTCATCCGTTGCCTAGTTTTCTTTTTCCTCCACTACCCTATGTTTTTATAGATAGTCAAAAATAAATATTTCTCAATAAAACAAATACAGTGACCCGTGGTAATCACAGGGCAAGGGGATGAGGGAGGGAGGTTCAGACCCCTTTCATGCCATAATGTATGAATTTTCAATCCTGTATATAAAAGTATGTATTGTTTGCTTTATAACCCATTCTCTCCAGAAAACTTTAAATCATTTCTAGTTTACTTATAGTATGTAAGATCATGTAAATGCTAGGTAAATAGTAGCTTATTATATTATGAGGTCAACAATGACAAGAAAAAGTCTAATGTTGAGTACAAATGCAACCATTGCTTGCCAAACTACATAATAAGTATTTAATGTGTGGCTGGTTGAATCTTAAATGTGGGACCCATGGATATGGATGACCAACAATAAATGTCTCCTAAGTCCTTACCAATTCTAATATTTTTTCACATTTTAGGTTTCTCCCATAAAACTCAGCTAAGTTCTTCATTTAATCAAATTCACATTTTCATGAACAGCTAACCTGTTTCTCTGTTTACCTGCATAATAAAATTTGAATATCTAATTAACACTTTAGCGTTCTGAAGTGCACTTTCATCAAGAAAATCTCTTTACAGATGACCAAATGTTTTGAGAGAAGCGCAAAAGAAAGCTAGCTAATCATACCTTTTGTTATTTCTTAAAAGGGTGAAGAGGTGGTTGGCTGAAAGTTGTGGCATTATTATTTCTGAAAGACACTAGAGTTCAGCTCTTTACTAAAGTCTTACAATGTGTCAATCACTGCACTAGAAAACAAACAATCATAGATGTATAGACATATTTCTTTCATTACATTATTCAAGATATACTTCTTACCTTTCCCATTCTTGCAAATAGGATTGGTGAGTCCAACCTTAAGAATTTGTGGGGTCTCCCATATTGTTCAAAAATCTTTTGACTCCCTTACAAACATACTTTCCCTTTCTTAGAATCATATCTGCTGATTTTGACTCAAATTTAATTTTATAGTGTCTTGGGGTGATATGTTTGATGAGATTAAGTATCTTTGATGAACAGTGTCAAATAGATATTCACTACAACTGAGCCATTAAGGCAGCATCCAGGAATTCTATGGTTAACCATTGCTGCTTACAGTGAAAATTTCCAAATCAGAAAATAGGATTACCTTACTGATAAGATGCAAAAACATAGCAAATCATGTTGACATTACATGTATGTATTTTATACTCTTAACTCAGGACATTTATCACTTCTAGAAGAACAATGACAACATCAAATTCCAATCTTCACATGATTAGCCTTTGAAATACATGTTCTGTAAAGTACTATAAAGCATTGTTTTACTGATCAAACAATGTTTCAAGTAAACAGATTTATGTTCCTCTTCATGATTTTTCTTATCACCACACAAAAAATTATATAAGCTATGTTGTTCTCTACATGACCCTCAAAAAAGAAATAAATCTTGGCTTTTTCTATCCTGACTTCAGTATCAAGGAAACCAAATAAAAATAAAGGATCCAGGAGCAAAGCTCAACTATATGCCCTCAACATTTAATGTAGCAATTTTGAACTTGGCGTAAAAGCTCAAAACTTCTATGCTTGCTCACTCAATGAGAAGAGAAGCTTTTTATTAGGAAATTATACCCAAGAAGGTAGTTAGCTCTACTACGTGTTTTGGCTTCAGATTAACTTGGCACTCTCTTTGTGTACGTGTGTTTGATAAGCCGTTGGCAAAGCTGTGTTAGACTAGCTTAGCGCTCTGTCAGGTCTGTGTTAAGCTGTCACTGAGTGGATCATCATTAAGTTGGTTTCTGTTCCACCTACGACAAAATTCAGAACACAAATGACAAGAATGGTATTGGATTCAAAGTGCTGAAACAAAATTCTACCTGCCTCCTTGAGCCTTTATTTCAGGGCTAACCGTGATTCCCAACCATGTTAGGAGCTCAATAAATATGGAGTCCTTCCATTTCTTTTCTACCCAGTGTGCCTTGCTATGGAATCACTCAGCAAAATGCTCTGCTGAGCATGGCATCTCCCATGGCTGCTGTCACCTTTGGCATAACCACTTAATGATTTAAAAAAAAAAACAAAATTTAAGACATGTTTTTCCAAGAATCTAACTTCTATAGCACAAGAATCCATTCAACTATCCTCTGTCCATAGAGACAGACAACTCCGTCTTTCTGAAAGGACCATTCCATGGCAGCATGTCAACAAGGTGGTCTGGAAATTGATGCTTCCTCCCGAGCTAGATGAGAGATGTGGTTGACTTAGATGCTCTCTTTTTCTCATCCCCTTTGTAGCAGATTTTGCCCAGAACATAACTGACCATGAAAGTCCATTGAGATTTATAACATGTTTACAAAAGAGGCCAAGAATGGGATCATTATGCAATATCCCTCCATTTTATTGTCAAAAGACAGATGCTCCGTTAACAGAGGCATTCCCACTGACATTTTCAGGAACATATAAAATTGACACTTGAACATTTTTCCAGGCTTTCAAAGGAGTTTAGCAATGAAATTGCATGAGACTTTATTGCACTAATGTCTTTAACGAGAGTTTTTGTGTTACTTATTTTATTAGTTTAATTTCAAACAGATGCTCTCATATATTTTTCTAAGGTAGATAGAAAGAAGTCATCTTATGGTCATCATTCTGGTTTTTCTTGTTACTGTTGTGCCCATCATCAAATCCAGGGCCTCACACATGTAAGGCATCACATTCCCTTTGATCACAATGCTTAGTAAATCTGCCTGAAATGCTTAATTCTCTATTTAATCTGTCCATCTTTTGCAAATAGCTGCTGCCCACCCATTATATGTTGTACACCCTGCTAGCCACCAATATGAAGATAGTTTTCGTTTTTAGAAAAATTATCAAAAATTTTAATCAACATAAGCTGTGTGGTTACTTAATCCAGTAGCTGTGAAAAAAATTTTAAATCACTATATTATTATTGGTCATAAATCAGGCACATTTAAAAATATGCAGTTTTGAGGAAGGTGATAATTATCCACATGACATCACTTGACCTTGATTTTTTTAACCAAGTTTCTTTAAGTAGTAGTATTGGATTTTCAATGCTGTTAACTATTTTTTTCATGCATATTGTTCCAATATTACATCTACTGCCAAAGTACCCACATCTCTCAATAGTATAACAAGTACTCCTCCCATATAAATACATAAATTACCTACTAGAAGAAATCAGGGAGTTCTTTTATCATTACTTTCATCTTACAGGTGACAAAACTGACCATACAGAAAATAAGAAGTATTCTAAGGTTTTATAGCTATTTAGGTGAGCTTAGCCTGGATGCACCTGGATTTAAGTCTCTAGTACTAACAACACTGTATCTCCTCTTAATCAAAAGATTTTTTACACATTTTCTTGTCTTCTACTGTTAGTTGGGAAGTATCCAGGAGAGGTTTGATAAGAGGCCAGGTTTGAAATAGGAAGGATTAAGAAATGAAGGGGGTGGGAGGGATGCTGGGTTTATTTGTGGTGGAGAATGGGCATTGGTGAAGGGATGGGTTCTCAAACTTTGTATGAGGGAAACATGAGCACGAAAATGTATAAATCTGTAACTGTACCCTCAAGGTGACTCACTAATTAAAAAATAAATTAATTAAAAAAATTAAAACCCCTGAAAATATTTTGTCAGTTGCTGCTAATTGTGCTCCAGAGATGATAGGTTGATAGAGGGGTTTTCTTGCACACCAACAGTAAAATGTTCCAAATGTTAAAAAAAAAAGAAAAGAAATGAAGGATACTCTGTAGCCACATGTCAAAATACCTTGATTCTTTTTATAAACATTTGAAACCTAGATGCCTGGAATCAGGCAACCCTGCCCTTTAAAGACAGGGACATGTTAAAAAGATTGAGAAAGAAAGATTGTGATGCTGAGATCCTGAGATATCCTTGATTATAAATGCTGCAGCAGTATCTACTACCCAAAATACTAAAAGTTAAAAGGCAAACAGAGAAGAAAGATGAAATGTGCCTAAAAATATTGGTTGTTTGGTTTAAGTAAATAAATATCCATGGAAAGAATGGGAAAAAACTTTGTAGTATAAGCTGAGCAAGCAGGACAGACAGGTCCCACAACTATTTCTCTGAGTGCTTCAATAATAAAAACATCCAGATAGGCCTCAGGACTGTCTTCTTACTTTGCACATACCAAAAGAGTAGGATGTATTTTCCTTGGAAGTTCACATGTTAAATGCACTCTTAAAACATGACTTAAATATTATAGCTTTGCAAATCATCTGGCTGGAGCCATAGGACAGCGGGTAGGGCATTTGCCTTCTATGCTGCTGATCAAGGTTCAATTCCTCCGCCCCTCTCGGAGAGCCCAGCAAGCTAGCAAGAGTATCTAGCCTACACAGCAGAGCCCGGCAAGCTCCCCATGGCATGTTCGATATGCCAAAAACAGTAACAACAAGTCTCACAATAGAGACATTGCTGGTACCCGCTCAAGCAAATCGATGAGCAACAGGATGACAGTGACAGTGACAAGTTATCTACTGTGCTTTGGATAGCTATAGCTCAATAGCTTATTAGGATTTAGTATTTGGTAGAAGTTCGTCATCAAATATTTACTGGGTGGGAGGAGGAAAGGGAGTTACCCTGACAGCAAAGACCAGCATGATAGGAAATATTGAGACAGACTATAGCTAACAATGTAAAGTAAAATTTTCAGTAGCTGTTACTCTGATATACTATGCAAAGGACTGATCTTCCTTCCCCCAAGAGTGTTTGAATAGAGTAAATTTAGCAACTGTTGGAGGGTAGTGCCAAGGTGAAATAAGAGCATGGTCTCTCAGCTAGACTAGGAAAGTCTGTGAATTTTCCTCTAGAAACTTCTTTAGAGATATTATGAAGTATTATGAAAGTATTATGGAATGAATCTTTGAAGCTTCTTCTAAAGTATTATGAAATAATTCATAAGCACTGACCTGTGCTAAGGTTGGAGAAAACTATTTTAGCATTCTATATAGATGGAAGTAGTTGAGTAACTGTTTTTTCACATTCATGTATCTACTTTTGAGGCACCAGGCTGTTTTCACTCAGGGTGTCCCAGAGGGGGGTGAGTGAGATCTCTCCCTACCCCAAGGGACCCAGCCCCAGCAGCCGACCTCCACTACCAACTGCTGCCATGCTCCAGGCCGCTTTCCACAAACTCCGGCCAAGCCTCACACATGAGTGAACATATTCCTGGGCCACGTGGCCACAAAGCGACTGTGCAGACACCTCATCATAGAGAGAAATAAGTATATATGCCTCTCGGGGAGCCCAGCAAGCTACCGAGAGTATCCTGCCCGCATAGCAGAGTCTGGCAAGTTCCCCATGGAGTATTTGATATGCCAAAAACAATAAAAATAACAGGTCTCATTCCCCTGACCCTGAAAGAAGCCCCCAATCGTTGGGAAAGACAAGTAGTAGAGGCTGCTAAAATATCAGGGCTGGGACAAATGGAGACATTACTGGTGCCCGCTCGAGTAAATCAATGAACAACAGGATGACAGTGATACAGTGATACTTTTGAGGTCTGACACCTTATTAAATATACCTGTGTCATACACGTTTAAATATGCCAAACATCTCTAACAATATTTTATTAAGCCTCCTAAGTGTATACAAGATGTAACATGCAGAGATCTCTATGACTATATGGTAGATGAAGACACTGTGACCCAGGATCTTCCTATTCTTCTTGTCTCTGATTATTGTTGTTCAAAGCCTTTTGAATAGATCCTTTTAAAAAAAATTTATGGGCATTTTCAGTTTTAATTATGATAAAATACCCATTAAGGGGAAGAGCCTTAGGACTTTGGATCACTTTATATGGAGAAATTTTACCTCTTGTTTTGCTGTCTTAGAATGCATTGTTCTTGGTCCAAGATTGCCCTCCAGCTAATATTTAAGAAGCGTATATAAAATTCTGTTGTCCTACAAGGACATTCCCAGCTTACTGGGTCAGTCTGACACTGGCTATGTACAACTTACATAACAAATATTTACAGGTCAAAGTTTCCCAGTAAGAGCATGTTTCATACAATACGATATGCTTGTAGTAATATGATAGAAATAAAAAAATTAATTTTCTTAGGTGACTAAACCTACATAAATCTGTTCTCACTTAGGTTAAAAATAGTGTTTGGGATTCCTGCTTTGAATTCACAAGACCCTGGTTAACTCTCTAGCACCACATTGCCCCTTGAGTACCACCAGGTATAGTCCTGGTGGCCCCTGTCACCACAGAGACCAAACAGTGCCACATCCTTGGGCCCCAGCCTTTCAATGCTATTGGTTGAGTGTACATCAGATGTGACCCCAGGGTTCCTGAGTGCTGCTTTAAGGCCTTCTGAAAAATAAATATATTTCTCAAAAGCATTTTTTTTTTGCTTTTTGGGTCACACCCAGCAATGCTCAGGGGTTACTCCTGGCTTTGCACTCAGGAATTACTCCTGGCAGTGCTTGGGGGACCATATGGGATGCCGGGGGTCAAACCCGGGTCGGCCGCGTGCAAGGCAAACGCCCTACCCGCTGTGCTATCGCTCCGGCCCCTTCTCAAAAGCATTTTAAAAATTGTTTACATCTCTTGTTGGCTTAGGAATACTAGAAGTAACTACTAGATTGAAAAGGAACTGAAATTTCTATTACAATGCCACAAGTCAACAATCAGGGTTTAGCTAGGCCTTACTAGAAAGTCCAAAAGATGATTCAAAGTTCTATACTAGGAAATGAGCTCCATTGAAAACTTGGCTTTTTTCTGCTATATTTTCTTTTTCATTTTTTTGGTGGTGAGAGCCACACCCAGTTATGTTTAGGATTTACTCCTGGCTCAGTGCTCATAAATCCTTCGGATGAAGCTTGAGAGATCATACTCACTGTGGGGGATGGAACTCTGATGGGCTATGTGCTAAGCAAGCGCCTTAGCTTCTGCACTATCTCCAGCCTCTGCTTTGATTTTCTTGTACAAGAAATTTCATTAAAGATTGACTATATATAAAATTATTATTATTATTATTATTATTATTATTGAATCACCGTGAGATACACTTACAAAGCTTTGAAGTGTTTGAGTTTCAGTTATACAATGGTCAAACACCCATCCCTCCACCAGTGCACACCCTCCACCACCAATGTCCCCAGTATCCCTCCCTCCCACCCCTCCCCCTGCCTCTATGGCAGACAATTTCTTCATACCCTCTCTCTACTTTTGGGCATTATGGTTTGCAATATGGACATTAAGGGGCTATCATGTTTGGTCCTTTATCTACTTTCAGAATGCATCTCCCATTCCAAACGATCCCTCCAACCATCATCAACTTAGTGATCCCTTCTCTATTCCAGCTGCCTTCTCCCTCAGCTCATGGGGCAGGCTACTAACTATGGAGCAATATTTCTGGCCCTTGTCTCTACTGTTCTTGGGTTTCAGTCTCATATTATGCTATGTTATATTCCACAAATGAGTGCATTGACTACGTATTTGTAAGGACCATGGTTTTTTCAAGAAAAAAGAACTTTCATCAAGTTCTTTTTTAAGTCATTGATGTCCTTATGTTTTGAGTGTCTCCTTAGAACTCTGAAATTCCTGAGACATCTTGGTCAACCAAGCAAACCCACTCACTAGGGTCTCTGTTTCAATCCATTACAGGCCTTCCCTTGCCATAAAAATGCATTTTCACTACTCATTAATCATTATCTGAGATACTCAGGGAAGAATACATCAATTCAAGATGCTGTAGACCCTTCTGTTCTGTCCCAAAATGACCCACCTCCGAAAACTGACCTAAGCCAGTTGTGGTAAAATTTCTTTCCCCCCCCTCTATCTCTACTTCCTTCCTTTCATCTTATTCTCTTGCTCCGACCTATGTTTGGTATGTTCACTCTCACTATGGATTCTGAAGATGGCACCAGGAAATTGAGAATTGGATTCATGTTTCTGTTTTATGCAGCTTCTCTGTCACAAAAGATGGATCCCAGAGCTTTATTCGCTCTTGTAAGGCAGACTTTCTTTGACAACATACTTCATTGTCAAAACATGAGGAAAGTACAGGTTTTTAGAAGATGGATTTCTACTCATCTCAATGTACTGCTTTGAAGAATAATTCCAGTGTCTTGCTTTTTATTCCACTTGCACAGTATTTCTAGGAGACAGATATAGCTATAACTATAGCTATAGGTATAGGTATAGATATCTATCTCTACATATATTACTAGCCTCATTTTTTGTAGACAAAGACTGCAGAACAATGGAATGGCATGCCCATGGCCCCACTACTGAAGTGCTTTCAATTCAAGGTTTGGGAATCCAATTTCTCAAATTATCCTCTCCTATCATCCTGTTATCCTCTTTCTCCTACTCTGAGATCATCTTCTTATCCTCAAGAATGAAATGATCCTGGAAAAATAAATAACAATATTGGTAAAATTCACTGTCACTGTCACTCCGTTGCTCATCGATTTGTTTGAGCGGGCACCAGTAATGTCTCTCATTGTGAGTCTTATTGTTACTGTGGTTGGCATATCCAATATGCCACGGGTAGCTTGCCAGGCTCTGCCGTGTAGGTGTAATACTCTCTGTAGCTTACCAGGCTCTCCTAGAGGGGCAGAGGAATCAAACTCCGGTCGGCTGCGTGAAAGGCAAACGCCCTACTGCTGTGCTATCGCTTCAACTCATTGGTAAAATTAGTCATTGACTTTTTTTTAGCATTTTCTCTGTGCTGGATAGCTTACTAATATTTATTATGGCTTCTAATTACTTACTTCTACTCATTATCTTCATAAATCTTGAGGAGGTCTCATTACTTACATTTAAAGAATTCCGATTCAGAGAGCACACATGACTTACTCAAATTTACACAAGATGGTGAGACAAAGTTTATTTCCACACTGGTATGGAGTCATGGTTTAGTTCTATATAATGAAAACTCGCAGGGAAAATTCTCCTGAACAGAATTCTGAGCAGTCAAGATAAAGAATCTGAGTTTGAACTCTAACTCTGCTTCCATCCTTCTGTGTGATCTTTGGCAAATCTGTTAACCTTTCAAACTTTTCATTTTGATTACAAAATGAGGCTGGTACTATTTAACTTGATACTTCACAGAGTAGGACCCAATCAGACCAAACATGCGTAGAGTCTTCCTAAGATAGAGAGCTCTGGAGGAAGGAGGTGAAATTATTCTAAATTCAGATTTGGGATTTTAGTCCTGGAGTCCTAACACCTCATCACAGGCCCTGAAAGGCTCTTTCCTCCATCCCTGACTCCCTCTATAGCTGCCAGGTCAGCTTGGTGTAGAAGAGATTTTTTTGGGGGGGAGAATATGCTCATTTCCTTTCCTTGGAGTATAAAAAACTCATTAAGTGAAATTAAGCCACACTTTCTGAAGAATATTTTGAGTCCCCTCTCATTGACTGCTCACAAAGCAATTGCCAGTTAACAAACCAGTAGACAGAGTCACTGTCCTGAAGGGTTTTCTCTTCTGAGAATGACCAGCAGATTTCTCTCTTCCTAGAACAAACATGGCTTTCAGAGGGAAGGTCCTGAGGCAGAGTGTGGCCAAGACACAATCGATTTGCTCTAGTGCCCAAGGTCATTGACTCATGACAGCAGCCACTTACCAAGTACTTCCAAAAAGATGGGTGCGTTCAGTGTTTTATCTCTAACCCCCACAATGCTCCTCGGAGTATCTTAATCCTAATGTAATAAAGGAAGAAAGTGAGATTCCGGGAGAAATTTCAGAACCTGAGAGGTACTAAATTTCACTCTGTTTTTTTTGCCCATCCTCCAGGCCTCAGCACCTTCGTACCCAGCCCGTTTCTAAGCACAACCCCTTTCTGTGGTCCTGCAGACTTAGGTTTTGGAGGACCACTGGCAAGAAAGAAATCCTGCCTTTTGTAAAATTCTCACTCATACTTGAGGCTTTGTGCATTCCCCACACCTGTACTATTTTGAACAGTGTATCTGTCAAAACCCTTGATTCTCTAATATTCTTTGAGTCCTGGAGTTCTTCTGAATTTTCAAAATGATATATTGGGGAAATTTTTGAAGTGTTGATGTACAAACTTGGAATTTATGTAAAATAAGATATCAGCAAGATGTCATGAAAATAGAAATATGGTGCTGGAGTAATAGCACAGCGGGTAGGGCGTTTGGCTTGCATGCGGCCGACCCAGGTTAGATTTCCAGCATCCCATATGGTCCCCTGAGCACCGCCAGGAGTAATTCCTGAGTACAGAGCCAGAAGTAACCCCTGTGCATTGCCAGGTGTGCCCCCCCCAAAGAAAGTAGAAATATACAAGATGTTAGTTTTCAGTTTCATTTACAAGTCTATAGTCTACTTATTTTAGAGTATCAAGATAGATTATTTGATTATTTTGTTGCTTGCATGATAATTAGATATTATTTTAAAACCTATAAAGAATATATCAGAAATGGGGGAAATAGAGTTTAGGTGACTTATTCCTTTCAATGTTCAATTTTTAAGAAAAAGTGTTTTAGAACAATTTTAATTTTGCCTACACTTCACCTCACTTCAGGTCATTGGACAGTAATTAGAATGGTACCTTGGAACATTTCTGTCATAAACTTTATCTCAAAAATTGGTGATAATTATACCTAGCCCCTTAGTACCAGACCTCTGGACTGAAGAGTGAGTTTTTCAATCCAAACCAGATGGGCTTTACACATCTGTAGCAGTGAAGAAGGTGCAGGGAGGATAGCAAGTGAAGGTTGAGTGGCAGAATTTAGTAATAAAAACAATGCATTATCCCAAAAAAGTGTAATTTTATTCTGAAGTCAAACTATATTTCTGTTTATATGACAGTGTCTACTTAACTACACATAACAGAAATAAAATAAAATTAAGTGGTAAGTTGACCATATAACAGGGGGAAGAAGACCGGGGTCCAAGTTTCACACTTTTACATTCCAAAAAGAAGAATCAAAGAGAAAATGATGAGAGGCCTCTTGGCCGTTCCATAGAGTGAAGAGACTTCTCCAGAGTATCCCGCATGCCAAGGAAACCTCCTGATACTAATCAGCTTTGCAGCTTCACTGGAGACTGGAAGGACACTGCAGAAGGTCAACGGACAGGATCCAACAGTGTTGTGTTTGCTTTGGCGAGTGTACGAGAACTGCACTAAGCAATTCTCTTTGAGCAGAAGTGACTCTCCCCTGGGACAAGGCTTTATTAACCTTCATTCCCTGAGAGGGCTTGTGAGATAGCTTTAAGGGGGAGTATACGTGTTGTTAGCATTATTAAGAAATTCCTAAAGCAAAATCAGGTCCCTAGACTGGATTTTCGAATACCTCTGTGTCATGGGGAGATTGAAAAAAGACAAGATGCTGTGCAGGAGAATGAAGTCCTTTCCTGGAGGATATGCAACACCCCAGCTCTGCTCCATCGTTGTCGGGGCAGCCGTCAGAGGCTGCCTTTTCCTCTTGCTCAGATAGGTGCTTCTCCTTGGACTTCCGTTTCTGTCCCCTGCTGTTGCATGCCATGGAATCTCTCAGTGACAGATGTGGATCCAAGGTGGCAGGCCCAAGTGGTAAAGAAACCCTGAACCTAGATTTTTCAGGAGGTTTTTGCTGGTCCACAAATGGGCTAGGGGCAAGCTCTGCAGCACTCAACGAGGGACAGAAGCCTCTGGGACTCACACAGACCTGAGAGAACTCTCAGGTGAGGCCATGTATGTCGGCTGGTGCATCATCTCCTTTAGGTCCTTCTTTATCGTTTAACAACCTCTCTGGGCAGAATGAGGGAACTTAACGTTGAGAACACAAGCCATAGATATGAGCAAGCTCAGCAAGAGCCATGTTCAGCTGAATCTTTTCTTGGGGGGCGGGAGGTGGATCCACACCCAGCGATGCACAGGGGTTACTCCTGGCTTTGCAGTCAGGAATTACCCCTGGCCGTGCTCAGGGGACCATCTGGGATGCTGGGAATTGAACCCGGGTCGGCCGAATCTTCACCTGAGCCTTCAGTGAGTCAGCGACTCCTCATCTGAGCAATGAGGGCTCCCTCCCAGGAGGAAACCTGGGAGTTGATGGACCTGGGGAAGCAGCCAGAAGGGGAGGAGCTGAGCCTGTGGTTGATTAATATTCAAAGAAAAAAAGCAAAGACAAAGAAGATTAATGCTTTCAACACTTCCAATGAGCCAGTCAGTCTCTCCAAGTCCTACAGCCCAGCACATAGGTAGACCTAGACTTACCTTCTTTTCTTCCCCAGTTGTGACTTTTAATTTTATCATAAAGGCTTCTGGTAATTTATTTACATTGGATGAAAAGCTGGGGGGGGTGTCAAAGGAAAGTTACTTCAGGGACCTCCAAGTCCCTCTCCCTGAAGCATTCCTGCAGGGTCATTTCTTGACTGACCTTCTCTTAGTCCACCTGCTCGCACACTGCAGTGCCCAGCCCGGGGCTCTGGGCCTTTGTCCGACTCTCCTGCAGGGTTTCTATGAGTATGGGACCTCATAGAAAGGTCATTTGCTCAAATGACCTTTGTCCACTGTGATTCTCCTGTGGTGGCAGCCTGGGAGACTGGGATGGACACTTTCCACAGCAACAGTTCTGTGAGAAGTGAACCCTACTAGCTACAGGGTTTGTTCTACTTTAGCTTGCTGAGGCCCCAGCCCAACCCCTGCCCTCTGTTCACTTTTCTCAACTCCCCTGGCAGAGTGTTGCTCACTTGTTCTCTCATGCAAGACTCTATCACCTCCAGGCAAAATAGGCCAAGGCTAACCCAGTTTCACATTTCTTCTGAATGTGATTTTGTAAGAACCTCCAACCAGAGTCCTTATTAGCAGCCTCCTCAAAGGAACAAGGGGGCATCTCTTCTCCCCAATGCCGTTGCGATAGCTTTTTATGATTACCAAAGCCGTGGAGCCACAGAGCACACAACACTTTTACTCTAATGAGCTACACCCAGTTGGTTTCTTTTCTTTCCTGTTTTTCCCTCAAGAATCCAGGGAATTGCTAAATACGTCATACAAACCTGCCATGCCTACTTCAGAAAACATAAGAGCTGTTTTCCCAAGAGATAGAAAAATTCACTAGACTTTGAGCATCTTTTCTTGCTGGAGAGAAGAGGGAGAAGGGACTATGCCTTTCACATGGCCCCTCAGTAAAGGCATTTAATTCTACAAGCAACCAAGCATCAGCATCTATGGAGTGCAGGGGAAGGAAAGTTGACAGTAGATACAAGGGCCAGGAGGATTGCCCCATAGCTGGAAGACTGCTTCATGAGTGGAGGGGAGAAGGCAGATGAGTAGAGAAGGCATCACTAAGAAAATGATGGCTGGAGGAATCAGTCGGGATGGGAGATGCATGCCGAAGGTAGATAATGAACCAAACATGATGACCCCTAAGTGTCTGTGTTGCAAGCCATAATGCCCAAAAGTAGAGAGAAAGTATGGGGAATATTGTCTGCCATGGAGGCAGAAGGAAGGTGGGAAAGGCAGGGTATACCGGAATATTGGTGGTGGGGAATGCACTGGTGGAGGGATATGTGTTTGATCATTGTGTGATTGTAACCCAAACATGAAAGCTTGTAACTATCTCAAGGTGATTCAATAAAACTTTTAAAAAAAGAAAGGAAAAGTTGGCCCAGATCATCTTAAGTACATTTTCCTGAGCAGATACTCAAATGTTCTTTAGCCATTTATTCACCGAGCTTCTCCTGAGTACCTTCTATGTGACAGGGTCACAGAGCTATCCAGGGGTTGACACCAGGATTTGAGAGTGTATGGTGAGTGCCTCATGCCATGAGTTTTCTGTGCATAGGACTGATGTTCTGTTGCCCCCATCCTGCCCCAATTGTGGAGGCTGTTTCTCTTGTTGACCTCCCCTGGTGGGATGACTGGGAGGACTAGATAAGCATCAGGGGTATGGAAACAAGGAAACGTCACCTTAAGGGAGTTGGACTAAGGGAGTTAGAATTCTCCAGTGAAGAATTCTAAGAAGTCCCAGTTTGCCTGAAGCATACTAGCCTCTGCTTGCTTTCATAATAGCCCCTGTTTTCCAAATGTGTATAGTGTAAACAGTCAAATCTTATGTGAATGGAAGTCTTGCAGAAATTAGGAAACTCCCTTTTTCTCTGATTTTCACTTCTTTTTCTTCTTATCTGGCCATATTCCTGTTGCTTCCCAGAAAATCAAGTGACTGCTTCCTGAAAAATAAAAAATTTGAGGATGGGGGCCGGGAGTAATAGTATAGCAGGAATAGCATTTACTGTGTATTCAGCCAACTCTGCTAACCTGGTTCAATCCCCAACATCTCATATGCTCCACCAAGTACCACCAGGATTAATGCCCAAGTACAGAGCCAGCAGTAACCCCAGAGTATCACTGAACAATAAATAAATAAATAAATAAATAAATAAATAAACCAAAAACAAGAATTTCAGTACTGAATGTCTCAACTGATTGTGGAGAAATTGAGTGTTACATGCTGGCCTGAATGTTGACTGTTGAAATATGGACTGTTATAGAACTATTGAGTATGATTTCAGGATAAAACATGCTCTTAGTCTTTTCAGTGCTTACATTTCACAAAAGGTTATGGGCTTCTTTGTTCAGAGAAGCTGAGGATTAGTATTTCCTTCAAAGTCGATCCTTATCATTTTTTTTCAAACTTGTTAAATTATTTGACCTCCCCTGTTCCTCACCACTAGCCAACTCCAATGGACACTTGAGAGCAAGTTCTGACCCCAACCACTGACCTTTGGAGCCAGTTGAAACACAATGTACTCTTTTTGTTTTGGGTTTTTTTCAATCCTGGTTTTGTCTTGTCTGTTGTGTTCCCATAACTGAACAAAGATAGCAATTCTCTGTGCTTTAATATTCAGATAAATTATTAACAGTGGGCTGTACCTTTTCTCGGGTTGTAAAAGGATGATTGGTTAAGAGTCCCAACATCCTCCTTGTTAGTGTATCAAATGCTGAGGAGGAAGTCATCTCAGATTACTGCATTGTAAGACTTATAACCAACATGCGACCAGCTTCAGCCAGGAATGTAATTAGGGTGGAGGACTACAGGAAGGCTACAGGTGAGAGGCTTTCGAAACTTTCAGCTTTCTCTGACAATTTGAACAATCTCCTTCCATCTTTCTCTTCTGGGATGGGGACTAGGCTGGGTGCTGGGAATATGATTAGAATATCAATAGTTACATGAAGGTCTTAAGGGAAGATCTCTGTTTCAAAAAGAGATAATGCTTTGTTGTCCCATTGTTCATCGATTTGCTAGAGTGGGCACCAGTAATGTCTCCATTGTGAGACTTGTTGTTACTATTTTTGGCATATTGAATATGCCACAGGTAGCTTGTCAGGCTCTGCCCGGCAGGCGGGATAATCTCAGTAGCTTGCCAGGCTCTCCGAGAGGGACGAAGAAATCGAACCCAGGTCGGCCGCATGTAAGGCAAATGCCCTACCCACTGTGCTATCACTCCAGCCCATAGTAGGGAAGATAATAAGAGATAATAGAGAAGATAATGTATTCACATGAAAATCAACGTGAAGAACCACTCTAGATCTTAGGAGTTACAGAGAGAAAGTGGATCGGGCAAAGGAGCAAAGAGCAAAAGGCCGGAATGATGACACATAAGCACAATCACGTGAGAGACCAATTCTAGGATTATGGACAAGGGAAATTGGGGGCAGGAGTGGTTCTGGGATTGGATAACACTGGGAGTCAAGAACTTGTTTTATTGGTGTGGAGTTGGACATGTTGACAGCTTTCCACGAGGCAGAAAGGTAGAGAGAGTGAACTGCCAGTGAACTGTGAAGATTTCTTGGAATCATACCAAGATGAAGTCTTGGTGATTTGGCTCAATGTTTTGGTTTTGGTTTTGTATTTAATTTCTAAAGGCTGTTTTCCTTTTTTAAAAAAATTATTTATTTTTATTGAATCACTGTGTGATAAAGCTTTCATGTTTTAGTTTCAGTCATACAATGATCAAACACCCATCCCTCCACCACTGCATTCTCCACCACCAGTATCCCCAGTATAGCACCCCTCTCCTAACCTCCCCCTGCCTCTTTGGCAGACAATTCCCCCATACTCTCTCTCTGCTTTTGGCCATTATGGTTTGCAATATACATACTGAGAGGCTATCACGTTTTGTCCTTTATCTACTTTCAACTCACATCTCCCATCCCGAACAGCTCCTCCAACCATCATTGACTTAGTGATCCCTTCTATATTCCAGCTGCCTTCTTCCCCAGCTCATGAGATAGGCTTCCAACTATGGAAAAATATTCCTGGCCCTTGTGTCTACTGTCCTTGGGTGTCAGTCTCATATTATGTTATTTTATATTCCACAAATGAGTCCAGTGATTCTATGTCTGTCCCTCTCTTTCTGACTCATTTCACTTAGCATGATAGTCTTCTTGACCATCCACTTATAAGCAAATTTTATGACTTCATCTTTCCTGACAGCTGTGTAGTATTCCGTTGTGTAAATGTACCAAAGTTTCTTTCACCAGTCATCTGTTCTCGGGCACTTGGGTTGTTTCCAGATTCTGGCTATTGGGAACAGTGCTGCAATGAACATACAGGTGCAGATGTCATTTCTACTGTGCTTTTATTTCTACTGTGTTTTTTTGCACCTTCAGGACATATTCCCAGAAGTGGGGTCGTATGGGAGCTCAATTTCTAGTTTTTTAAGGAATGCCCATATTGTTTTCCAAAAATGCTGGACCAATTGGCATTCCCACCAATGGTGAAGGAGCCTCCCTTTCTCCCCACTAAATGGGAACACTGATTGCTTTTGTTCTTTTGAATGTGTGTCAGTCTCTGTGTTGTGAAATGATATTTCATTGTTGTTTTGATTTGCATCTCCCTGATGACTAGTGATGTAGAACATTTTTTCATGTACCTTTTGGGCATTTGTATTTTTTTTATGAGAAAGCTTCTGTTCACTTCTTCTCTCCATTTTCTGATGGGGTTGGAGGTTTTTTTCTTGTACAGTTCTACTAGTGTCATGTATATCCTGAATATTAAACCCTTATCAGATGGGTATTGGGTAAATATTTTATCCCATTCCGTGGGCTCTCGCTGTCACTGTTTCTTTTGAGGTGCAGAAGCTTCTTAGTTTAATGTAGCCCTATTTGTTTATGTCTGTTTCCACTTCCTTGGCCAGTGGTGTTTTATCCTTAAAGATGCTTTTATCTTCAATGTCATGTAGGGTTCTTCCTACATTTTCTTCCATGCACCTTATGGATTCATGTCTGATATAGACTTTTGTGCCTGGTGTGACACAGAGGTCAGAGTTCATTTTTTTTTTGCAGGTAGCTGTCCAGTTTTTCCAGCACCACTCATTGAAGAGGCTTTCCTTGTTCCACTTCACATTTCTTCCTCCTTTATCAAAGATTCAGTGATCATATATTTGAGAGTCTGTGACAGAATATTCAGCTCTGTTCCATTGGTGTGCAGGTCTGTTTTTGGCCCAATACCATGCTCTTTTAATTACTACTGCTTTGTAGTATAGTTTGAAGTTGGGGAAGATGATGCCACCCATATTCTTTTTCCCTAGGATTGAAAAAGCTGTTTTTCAACATAGGCTTTAGCTGACAAAACAGCAGCACAGAACATAGCCCCACCCTATCCATAATACAAATTCCTCAGTTATTAATGTCTTGGGCTGGAGCAATAGTACAGCAAGTAAGGCATTTGCCTTGCACGAGGCTGACCCAGGTTTGATTCCTCCGCCCCTCTCGGAGAGCCTGGCAAGCTACCGAGAGTATCTCACCTGCATGGCAGAGCCTGGCAAGCTACTGTGGCGTATTTGATATGCCAAGAAAAGTAACAAGTCTCACAATGAAGACGTCACTGGTGCCCGCTCTAGCAAATTGATGAGTAAAGGATGACAAGTGATACAAGTGATTAATATCTTGCTCTAGTGTGATAGAGTCATACAATGATGAGCCAATATTGATCCATTTATATCAACTAAATTTCATAGTTTCCATTTGGGTTCATTATCACCTAGTTTTATAGCTTTGATAAGTGGATCATGTCATGTATTTAGGTACTACATATTTTGGAATATGCATTGTCGTTATGATCCCTAAAAAAACCCTGCATTCCATGTATTCAGCCCCCACTGCCTTCCTCTAAACCCTTGGATACCATAAATCTTTCTGCTGTTTCTGTAGTTTTTCCTTCTCCACAGTGTCACAAAGTTAGAATCACACAGAATACAGTCTTTTCAGATTGGCTTTTTTCATTTAGTCATATGCTTTTAAGATTCCTTTAGGTATCTCTATGGATTGATAGCTCATTTCTCTTGAGAATTAAATAATATTCCTCTGTAGAGATGTGCCACCGTTTGTTAATCCATTTGGGCATACTTTCCAGTGAGATCAAAGGCAAAAACAATGGGGAAGCTAGATGAAAAGAAAGCAGCAAGGGCTGTAAAACATAATCAAAGGAAGCATGAAAGAAGGTTTTGAGGAGAGAAACTGTAAGTATGGGTGTAGAGGTTCAAATTGCTGAGGCAAGAGTGCTCAGTGAGTAGTCAGCTCCTCATTGATCCCCACCAGTCTTCTCTGCTCTTACAGAGGGCAAGACCATATCAACTGTACCATGAGAACCCAACACATAACAGGTTTCCAATAAATATCTATTGAACCCGTTATTTTTTTCTCAATACCTCTTCTAAAGTGAATGTTTCCTTGCACTAAATGATCAGACCAGTCAGACTCCCAAGACTGACCAGTCATTTCAGACAGGTCTCAGCTGCTGATTCTGCTGGTCCCTTCCATGCCAACTGGTGGGAGAGGATGGTTTTGAGTAAAGCTTGTTTTGAGTATTCATTTCTCCAAATGAGAATGTATCGCTCCTGCTCCCATCAGAACCTGCCTTGTGAGATGTTCTATGAACAAGAGCAGAGTTGGTTGTAGAGAAATGGGAAAGCCCACAGAGATTCAGATTAACTTAATCAATCTGGTTTAAACTTTTTAAAATTAGATTCTGGGTCCCCATGCACTGGTATGTGTACCATAGCCACAGGCAATAGAGTTAGCCAAACTGCTTTAGTATAAAGAGAGACCAAGAAGGGTGATTCAGGAACTAAGCAATAGCTGTGAGAGGTATTAACTATCTAATACCTCCAGATGTATCTATGTATCTCTCAAGAAGAGAGAAAGTCTGTGTCACACCATGACTGGGAACTATGGACTCCTGCCTGAGGAGTACAATGAATGCTTTGGATGGTAGAGGTTAACTCTCCAAGAGATATAACAGAGCACTTTCATAATTGAGCTACACCAACAGAAATCCACCTCTTAGAATTTCACTAGTTCAGTGGTGTTCCTGAGTAAAAAGCACAAACCATGTAGACTTGAGTCTTGGTGCAAGGTCACTGCTTAGAATCAGGTCCTTTCTCAGGTCATGAAACTGGCCTTTCTTGGCACCCATTATCACTCGCTTTTGCTGTGATAAGAAAAGGTGAATGAGCAAAGTAAGATGATGGGGGTATTTTGCTTGGGATTTAGTCCTATCTTATTCATCCTCATGTGATTTACACAGTCAGCATGAGGGTGGAGAACTCCAGAGTTACTTATATAAGGGTAAGAATGTGGCTTATCCTTGGCCTAGAGACTGTTTTGAAAAATTCAGCTTATGCATAAGACACACATTTTACTCCTCGTCCCCATGGTTATATAACTAAATTTGTGGATCGCTGTAGACAATTTGTCAGAGGGGGTAGAGGTGGAAGGCAATGGGTTGTGAAGGGAGTAGTTGCCTTTACATGAAGTTCCCTAACTGGTAATTCTAAGGAGAACATATCCCTGTGAAGAATGCCCCAATGATGGCTCCTGTGTTCCCAAGGTGTCACCCTCAGTGATTGTTCAACCACAGTGGCAATAGAAGTAGCACAAACACTTCCATGCAACCAAAAATGCAAGTGGGGAAGTCATACTCAAAGCCTCAAATCACCTCCCTGTATCAGCCTTGTGGACATCTGTTATCTCCAACAGCCACAACTGGCCAGTTTCCAGGGTAAGACTTACATCTATGAGCCTCCAGAGAGGAGCGGAGTTCCTACTGCCAACTTTTTCATAACCCCAAATCTTTGTGAGAAAGATAGAGCCAGTCGCACCTCAATCTGTTTTTTCCTAGCACCTGCTATTTGAGTGCAAACCAGCACAGAGTGTTTGTCTTCATTTCTTGCTCATTTGCATCTTCCTTCAGGTGGGAATTCAGACTTATGGAAATTCAGGCAACCTCCAACATTTGGTAACTGAGGAGAAGAGAAAGAAGAAGAGATGGTGCCGGGCTTGGTTACCATCTTGGGAATATGAATCACTCGCCACACAAACGTTCCCCTTTCCTCCTACCATTCATGCTTTTCTCCAAGGCTTTTCAGAATGCTCTCCTACTTACCTCGTTTCCACTTCCTGTGCTTTTTCTTCCCACACATCCTGCATGTCTCAGAATTAGAGTATATTGAAGTACCTATGTAAAATGAATGTGAAATCATAGCAAGAAGCCTAGGTGCCCAGGAAACTGGAAAGAGGGGACAGAGATGAAAATGGCAAGCAACAGTTGGTGATAGATCTTCCACTTCCACTAGTCTCTCTATTTCCAGTTCCGGGGAAATTTACAGCACAGATTCTTGCAACAGAATCCAGAGCTTTTTCCTTGTTGTGTATGATACTCAATTCAGAATCATTCATCTAGTCTTGTCTTCTCCCAGCAATTATGAACTGAACACCAATTGTGTAACAGGATAGTTCTTTATAGTCTAAAGATAAGTAACATATAATCCTCATCCCCAAGAGGTTTATGAAGCACATGGATCACAGATTTTTGAAATTGAGTCTGTGGTTCTAAAAGATACTACCGTGATGGGTTCCCAGGAGAGAGTTTAAACACAAATGGGCCGATTCAGGAAGAATTTGAGAGAACTTGATGCCTGAACAAGTAAAGTTGTGGGCTAGGATGTATCTCTAGCCAAAGCTGCCCAGTGCCAGAGCACAGGGCTGGGAAAGCTGATAGAAAAGGGAAATTAAGGAGTCAGGGAGCTGGAACCTTGGTTTGCAGCCAGGCAAAGGGTGAAACCTGAGGCGGAGCAGACCCGCTGGGGCTACACAGAAGGTGGAGGTGAGGAAAGTTAAGACAGGGCCATGGCTTACCCAGTCAGCATTGCACTAGGGAAGGAAAGATCCAGCTGAAAGGAGAGAGATCAGTTTGGAAGAAACAAAGCGGGAGATCTGGTGAAATCGTAGGCAGTTGCTCTAGAATTGGTTGTTCCTCAGAGGTGGCTTTGTCCACACAAGACAGACTCCGATTTTCAGTCTGAGCGGTTTTTAGTCTAGGCTGGCAGCTGAAAAGAACTTTCTGGAAAATAACATGGACTTATTCGAATGTGACTAGAGACCAAATCTTGACTTTGTTGACTGTCCCCAGAGTGCCAGTCACCACCGTGTAAATCTCCCTCTTCGCTATCATCCCTGAGCTCCTTCCTGTTCAGGCGCCAGAGCTGCTTCTGCCTGTGTGACTGTCACCAGGCTGGGACCCAGCTTCCGCAATAGCATCCTAATCTCCACCGGGAGGGAAGTCCCCTTCGAGTGCTCCCTGGGGACTCCACTGTCAAGACACTTGTTCTAGAACAGTATGGCACAATAAAATGGTCTCTAACCTCATGAGAGGAAGATCAGGATCCCTACAACCAAACCTGTTCCTGTTTTATTATTATTATTGTTGTTGTTGTTTGTTGTTGTTTTCAAACCTCTTCTTATTTTTCGTATTTGGCTTGGGTTCGGGGGGCCACACCTGGCAGTGCTCAAAGTTTACTCCTGGCTCTGGGCTCAGAAATCATTCCTAGTGGGGCTCTGGAAACCAGATGGAAATCCAGGGATCAAACTCTGGCTGGCCTCGTGCTAAAGCCCTACCTGCTGTACTCTCTTCCCCAGTGGGTACTTTCATTCCTCTTGACTCCGACTCAGGTCTGAGTCCAAATTCAGTTTTGTGTTAAAGAAAGTGCATCCAACTGTTTAAACAGAAGCAGAACTATTTTTAAATACTATCAGATCTGGGCTTAAAACAAACAGAAAACCTGCCTGCTGCTTGTTAGTTGTGTGGCTGTGGCATGGCACTTTCTCTGTCGGTGCCTCAGTTTCCACATATAAAATAGAATGATTATCTTGGCCACTTGCTATTGGTTTGCTGGGCATGCCAAAACAGTAGCCTTATGCGTGACCCAAACAACAGAAATCTGTCTCTGGTTTTGGAGACTAGTAATCTTGGAAAAGATGTGATTAGGAAAACTTTGAGGAAGAATCTGTTCATGCATCTCTCCTCAGTATCTTCATCGCACAGGGTATCTCCCTCCTGATTGTCTGTACCAAATTGCCCCATTTTTTACAGGATGCCTGATCTATTGAATTTGGGGGCCACTAAATGATGTCAGTTTGACATGATTACCTCTGGAAAGGTGCTCCCTTCAAATTAGGGCACATTCTCAAGAATGAGGTTTTGGACTTTTGCAAATGGGTGGGCAATCCAACCCATATACTAACCAGTGAGAATATTCAGTGAGAATTAAATGATGTTACTCTGTAAAAATAATACCTGTTCCTCAAACTCTTCATACTGCAGGCTGTGTTAGAAATGAGTAGAAAATAACCCAGGTTCATGGATAACAGGGTTGAACCATTTTGCTTTGATATTGCCTTGATATTTATGACTGGTGTCTCCTTTTTTTCCCAATATGTCAGAGTTTTTACCATGCCAGTGCTTTGAGTAATATTCCTAGTTAAAGACAGAACAGTCTCAGTTAGGTCTGAGGTTTTTCCCTTCCACTCTCTAAGTTGTTCCTAGTGCTCAATGCCACTTGCCCCAAACAGAAGAGACACATGACCCTTTATTTCACGGAGGCCTCTTGAAGACCCTGTTTTCCCGAGGAGTCCACCAAGCAAAATCCCCCTCGCTGATGGTGTCTTATTCCTATAGACTGGCCCGACTTCCTGCATTGGGTCCAGTAGATGAACTTACTTAAGTGCGTCCGACATGACTGACCCTGGGCTGTGCAGAGAAGCTGCTGACGTGAATAGAATGTTTGTTCTCCTCAGAATAACCCGTTCAAAAATAAATAAGGCATGTTATCATTTGTGTGAATGGTTAAATACATCAGGTGGCCCGATATGAGTTCCAGGTAAAGAGGAGTGAGTGGGAAACCTAAAGACTTGGACTGAGAAGGCCCAATGGCCTCTCTGTGGAATTCTGGGAATCGGGCCAGGTTCTTCTTAGTCAGCACCCTATTGCCACCACTACCACCACCACCAGTTCCCAGGGGCTGCCCAGAGTGACTGTGACAGCAAGCAGCAAGGAGACTGCATGGGCCAGGGGGGCCAACACAACAGACCAAGGGAGCTAAGCTGACAAGGAAAGTGCCCCTGGGGGTGGAGGGGTGTAGAGTCTGTGGAGGGAGATGCAGAAAGGCGGGTGTCTGTGGAGAGTTTTTGAGGGTGGCGTCCTCTACTGTTCGCTGATATTCTCTAGGCTTCCTCACAGAAGCAGGGACTGCCTGCCCCCCAAAGTCAAGGCAAGTTCCCTCTTTCCTTCTCAGTTCTTGATTTCCTGGTCTGTTTTCCGCTAAATAAGCAGAGGGTCTTCCATGTTCCTGTGAGAAAACCTCAGTCTATAGATGGTCTGTATGTGTGAGTGAATTTGGGGGACAGAGAGTAGCTAGTGGGATGTGGGGTGCAGCATAAGATGCTGGTATTTTGTTGCCTCAGAGTTGTGAGACATTGGACAAGTTTGCTGATCTTTCTGAGTTCCTTCTCATCGTATTATTTTTTGAGGGTTTTGAGGTCATGACATCATGGACTCTTCATGTTATATGGGACCCAGTTCAATCTGTCCAACAAATAAGAAAGGTTGAAATGTGAAGTGACATACAAAGTTATGGAGGAGACAGTTGACTCATCCTACTCACAGCAGTGATCTCTTATCTGATTATAGTGTCAGACACTTACATAACCTTCAATTATCTGAAATTAATATTTATCTTTAATAGTGGCCTCCTCCACAGTGCTCTGGGTACAGGGCCCACTTGCAACTATGCTCAGCCCAGTACTTGGGCCCAATGGTACAGTACTTAGTCTGGCAATACTTGGGTGTAAAACAAGTACACCTGTTGAGGCTCAGAGGTCCATGTAGTATCAGGGAATGAACTTGAATACAGAGCCTGTGCTCGCTTCCTTTGAGCTGCCTCCTCAGCCCTGTAAGAGAATCTATACCCATTTCACAGGAAAGGAAACGGGCTGGCCCAAGATCCCTGCCCCCCATTGAGTAACAGAGCCACAATTTTGCTTGCTTGGAACTCTTTGGGAATCATAAGTCTGATCCAGTGACCCTCAGAAATTCTAGCGATGGGTGTGCCCGTCACTGGAAGCAGGTCCTCATTCTCGGGAGCACGTGGGTACATCACAGGGGTCAAAACAAAACAAGAACACAGAGTCTCAATGTTGGCAGCGAAGTCCTCATCTTTCCCTGTGTGAAGCACTTTTCAATGGATAAATGACATTTCGAATAAGAAAATGTTACAGATGTGATCATAGAAACAAACTGTTTCATTAAGGGTACAAAAGCTATTCTCCAGAACACCCTAAGGTGGGCCGTGGCACTTGCCTGTCAGCCTCACAGCGGGATGTCTGTGCTGGGTCCCCTGCTCTCTCCTTCGCCCGTCACCATCTATCTTAAAAGACCAGGTACACTTGAACACAGGGATTTGTGGGGTGGCTTTGGGGCCTGGGAATTCAGCAAGGCAACGCCCTCCAGGGGAAAGTCACTTCCTTTGGATAAACTGGCATCAATGAGAACACAATGCACGAAGAGGAGACAGTCTCTGAACTCTCAAGACCGAGTCTAGAGAGTTCAGGAACCATTGCTACAGCAAATGTCCATTACCCTCTGGTCAGCATGATGGCGGGGAAGGAGATGAGGTGAGTCTCTCTGTGCCAGCAGCTTTCAGTAGAAAAATCACGCTCTGATGTGCTTAGGGAAACTCTCATTCTGCTGCTTGGCCCTGAACTGAAACAGATGCAGCAAAATATACTGTTGAGTCCCTTTCTCCACCGCGAACCTCTCATCACCAGAAGTCCGCAGGCTCATTCCCAGAACAGCAAAAACGCCTGGGCACAATGGGAGAGCAATCTCTTCTTCGTTGATAAATGCATCTACCTTTGCAGTGGTGCCTTGTAAAAATGGGGTTTCTGGTTTTCTGTTTTCCTCCAATATGCCTGCCCTATAGAAGTTCCAGAGTGAATCATTAACAACCAAGCAAATTCAGTCAGCCCGGACTAGCTCTTGCCACAAAGCATGTGTGTTCCTAGCACATTTCCAGGAGGACTTTGGCCCCAGTTTAAATCTATTAAGGGCTGATTTAAACTGGTGGTGGTGGAGGAATATGAGCCCTGTGAAGGGATGGGTATTCGAGCATTGTATAACTGAGATTTAAACCTGAAAACTTTGTAAATTTGTAACTTTCCACAATAAAAAATAAAATAAATAAATAAATAAAATTAAAAAAATAAATCTATTAAGGGCTGAAGGCAGAGACACTAAAAGGCCTTTGATTTCCCTGAAAAAAAGATAAAGCATAAAGGATAAAGATAAAATCAGGGGGAATTTATTTGAAAAAAAATTGTTTTAAGGAAAGTGGATTTCTTTAGCCAAACAGTAACAGGGAGAATGGAATGGAATCTTAGGTGATTTGGGGGTGGTCTGGCCTGCGTTAAAAGGTACTTGAAAAGAAAATCTCATGGAGCTAAGACAGCTCAAGAATCCAGGGCACATGTCTTGTATGCGCAGTACCCAGTTCGATCTCTGGCGCTGGGATGTAGCCCTGGAGGTCCCCAAGCACTGTCAGCGTGGCTCTGTTGGCCACCAGCACTGTCAGGCCCAAGTATTGAACTATCTGGCAGAGTTGGCCTAATCGTTCCTTATGTGGTCCAGGATCCCCTAAGCACTGCTTGGGAGGTCCCCCAAATAAATAAGTTTAATAGACAGAGAGAATTTCATTCATTGTATGAAATAACTCCAAATGATGGTAAACTCTCTGGAGACTTGGTTTACTGGTTTATGCTCCCACCAGATGTGCCTCACATCAAGCGCCAAACACACCAACAGGTTCACCCAGTGATGATGGAAGAAAGGATCTCGGTAGGGGAAACCAGAGAAGGAATTCCTTCCCTTTGGTGGGAGATCAGACTAAAATTCCCTTAAGTTGTTGAGAACTACAGAGCACAGATTTATGATTGTTATTTCTTTTTGTATCCCCCCCAAATAAAACAAAACAAAAATATTCGAATAATATTCATGTCATAGATACCTGTGAGATTTTTGAAGATCAAATAAACGCATGCGGAGTGCTCAGACCTCCCCCATCTTAGTCTCATCCACAGTGTCAGCGAGTCCCTGCTTTAGCCAAGTAGAATCATGCCCCAGAAAGAGGAAAAGCAGATATAGAGCAGGAAGGGTGAGCTGAACAGACAGGCACAGTGAGTGGGATTCTACTGGTACCTTGGCCCCCATACCCATTTCTGACTTGGTATACTTTCCTTCCATTTCTGAAAGTATAAAGATACTTCACTTAAAAGCAAATACGGTTCCGAGGGATTATCTATTACTATCCTCTATTCCCAGGAAATCATGTTATCTTGACCTCAAGTGCCCAAGAAAAGGTCAACCTTCTGAGGTTGCCTCAGATGGCATGCCTGTGAATTCAAAGCATCAGTAGAGATGACCTTTCACATGTAGTCTCATCTCAACAGAGTGACATTTTTTTTTCTTTTTGGATCACACCTGGTAATGCTCAGGGGTTACTCCTGGCTCATGCACTCAGGAATTACTCCTGGCGGTGCTCAGGGGACCATATGGGATGCTTTGAATTGAAGCCGGGTCAGCCTTGTGCAAGGCAAATGCCCTACCTGTTGTGCTATTGCTCTAGCCCCAACAAAGTGACCTTTTCTATGAGAATAAGTTCAATTAAATTCAGATCTTCGTGGATTACCATATATATATATGTATATATATATATACATATATATATATATCCCTGTGTTCTGAAAGAGTGACTTGGAAAAAGAAGAAAATGGATAGAGTCTTTCAAATTTTAAGTTGGTGGTCCAGAGAGATAGTACAGTGAATGGGTGCTTACCTTGCATGCCACCAACCCAGGTTTGATCCCTGGCACCCCCAAGCACTGCTAAGAATGTTTCACTGCACTCAGTTCTGGCTCTTAACCCAAAGAAAAATGAGCGCATGTCCACATGTGTTTCTGCAGCTGACCACAGATCATCAACCCATGGAAGTCCAGCCCTTTCCTGTGTGTGGTAAAGCTAGTGGGGCAGCCTCTGAAACCTAAAGTTTTCCTGGGTCCTGGAGATCACTGCCGGTTGGTTAGATGAGGGAAAATGTGACAGGTTCTGTCTTCTGGCCAAGGAAAGCTTGCTATGGTCCTGGAAGCCTTAATGGAAAATCCAAGATTTAAAGTCAGGATTGTTGAAGAGTCCTGTACCCAGTTCTCTAATGTAACTTAAAGGGGTGTTGGCAACTCACAGCATGTCCATAGGGGGGCGACATGGAAACATAGGTGAGACCAGAGAAATGTCAGCACCAACTGGAATGTTTTAAGGAAAACTCCAGAGGCAGAGTAGGATAGCTGTTGTCTCTTTTAAGGTTGGCCACACAGGAGAAAGGTGCTCCAGGTGACAAAACAGCAACCACTGGAGGAACTTGCTGGCCAGCCCCATTCTTCTGGCTATTCAAGCTATCTGCTGTAGGCTGATGCCTTCCTTGAGACTTGATGTGTTCATTCAGTGGTTGAGGGGCAAAGGGCTGTCAGGCAGGGAGAATGAAAAAGGAATGCTGTCTGCTGTGAGGGAAATTAGACCAAGAATCCCCCAGGATGTTGCACATTACAAAGGATAAGATTTTGTCTTTTTCTTTTTTTATTTCACATCAAAGGTGGGTGTTGAGTTTGTAGCTATAAAGTTTTTGTTGTTGTTGTTAACACCTGGCAATGCACAGGGGTTACTGCTGGCTTTGCACTCAGGAATCACCTCTGGCAGTGCTCAGAGGACCATATGGGATGCTGGGAATCGAACCTGGGTAGGCCGCGTGCAAGGCAAACGCCCTACCCACTGTACTATTGTTCCAGCCCCTGTAGCTATAAATTTTTCGATTAGTTATTTTTATGCATGAATATCCCAATGGGAAAAAATGGAAGCTAAGGTCACATACTTTTTCTGGGAGGCCATTTGGATCACAGAAAGCAACTGATAAAATGGGTTAGAATGAGAGCTGTGGAAATCAAGCTTACGGGGGTTCCAATTCTGCCTCTGCCTTCTTTAAGTTCCAGGACCTTTGACAAGCTACCTAATTTAGTGCTGGTTGCTTTTCCCCTGCCTCCTACTGTTGTGGTGAACCTGAGGTCAGTTAAAACAATCTACATTAAAACTGTGCCTAGTACACATTAAACACTCAGAACCTGCTTGCAATGGACATTATCACAAATTACAAATCACAAAATCCCATTAATCACCGATTTCTCGGGCGGGCTCAGTAACATCTCATTTCATCCTTTCCCTGAGATCTTAGAAGTCTATCTCGACTCGGCCCTCCTAAGGATGTTGCACTGGAGGCTCCTTAGGGTCAGGGGAATGAGATCCAGCTTGTTACTGGATTTTGCTTATGAATACGCCATGGGAAGCTTGCAAGGCTGTCCCAACTGTGCAGGAAACTCTCAGAAGATTGCCAGTTTCTCCCAGAGGGAGAAGTAGGCTAAAGATATCGCTTCTGGGAGCTCGCTTTTAAGTCTCTCTCTGGATGTTGGCCATTGATGGGATTACACACATCTAGGTTCCTCTGCCGGTACCTTCATGCATGAGGCCTGTCCGAACGTATGGAGAGGGGCCTCCAGCATGACTGTAGCTAGGTTCCAGTGGTCTTTGGCTGCCAGGAGCTCTGCTCAGGGTGAGGAGGGAAGCTGGAGCCCATCCCCTCCAAGGGGCCCCGGGGAAGACAGCCAGGTGTGCGGGCAAGAGACTCTGCATCACTCTCTTCTGAGAGCTTGCTTTTAAGTCTCTCTCTGGATGTTGGCCGTTGATGGGATTACACACACCTGGGTTCCTCTGCCGGTACCTTCATGCATGAGGCCTGTTCGAACATGTGGAGAGGGTCCTCCAGCATGGCTGTAGCTAGGTTCCGGTGGTCTTTGGCTGCCAGGAGCTCTGCTTGGGGTGGGGAGGGAAGCTGGAGCCCATCCCCTCTGAGGGGCCCCGGGGAAGACAGCCAGGCATGTGGGCAAGAGACTCTCTGCCAATGGACATTATAGAAAGAGAAATTATTGTTATTTATTTCTTCAGTCCATGAGACAATCTAAAGAGCATTAAATTAACTTCCAAACAAATGTGCTGGTTTTTTTAATTTATAATATAATGAAAAGATAAAGTAAATATGTCTGCCTTAAAAACATAATAACGATGTTTTTAGGGACCAAATTTGGGTTGCATTAATTCTTCAAATGGAGTGAATAATAGCTAGTTGTAGGAAGAAAAAAAATAAGAACTCAGTGATATTTGGGAGTAAAAGTGGGTGGGTCATAAAGTCCAAAGAGGACCAGAGTGGAGCAAATCCCTGAAATTTCCCTGGACTGGCTATGCCCTGGCTTTTTAATTCCCCGAAAGAAATCAAAATCAAGTCTTCATCCAGAGAATCCATCTGCCCTAGGACAGAGAATGCAAAAGTATGTGTCTAACAACTTAAGAGCTGCTACCTTAAATGTTTGTTTCTTGTCAAAAGATCATGTGTGTGACCAGGAGAAAAAATGGAGAAAAAATTTTGAGAAGGCCAAGTTTCTCCTCTTGATGCTTCTCTGATAATTTTTACCAAGAGAGCATGGGAAGAGGCCTTCTTAAAAGCTTTCATATCACCTTTGGTTCTTTGAATTTCTCAGGTCCTCACACTTTTGAAAACTGGCAGCTAATGAAAGGAAGAGTAGAATGATTCAGAATGTTTCTCACAGGGCCTACTTAGCTGTGCTTGAGTTTCTGCCTGCTCATTTTTCCAAATGAGATAGATTGCTGGGGAAACAGCAGAAGTTGCCTGCTGGTGAGCAAAATTTTTTTTTAATCTTGGAGTTATACCACTTTGTTTCTGGGTGAAATAAGGCAACTCTGTCCTAACATTAAATCATCAATAGCATATAACAGTAGGAGCTTATTTTTCATGCTTCCAAAGATACAGTGAGGCCAAGGGTAAGTCAGACTGTCTCTTTGGGAGCTGGATGATAGCAAGACAAGCATTTAAATTGCTTCCTTTCTCCTTGGATTATTCATAAAACCAAGATTATTAAAAATGCTAAGAACTATTACATTTTATTAGTGTGCTCCAGGGCACAATTCAGTGCTTGAGTAATATGTGCTAATCATCTTCATATGCTCTTCTAGGACTCTTCCAACTGGTATATTCATTCTATCCTCTGATCTGGAGCAGGGAGGAATCTGTTGGAATTAAACCTGGGTGGAGGAGGTTTCTTCTGATTCTTTGTTATGATCTTCCTCTGTCTTTGACTGTTTATGACACTAGTCTTAAAAATCTGTCTACATGATAATATGCTCACTAAGTTGAACCTGATGTAACTTCATTCACAAAAGAAAACATCTCTGGTAACAACAGTAGCACTTAACTAGAAGAGCACTATTCACTCAGCTCACTATAGGCTTAAATAAAAACAGTGCCCTGCACCCTGTATATCAGCGTCTGAGTGTTCTTGTTTTGACCTAGAGCAGATAGAGGTGGTGATTTAGTTTGGCAAAATTTCTTCATAGATGTTTCATTCCTCTGGAAGATTCTGTTCACTAAGCTGTAGAGAATGATCAAAAGGCCACTTGTCCTGAGATCCCAGCTGGTTAAGTTCTCCCAGGTAGATAAATACATCATCAAAAATTCAGTGGGTCATGGCAGAACATGAGTCAGAAATACACTATCATTCTCCAAGTCCGCCCTCAGCCACATGTGAGGACTTGTCAACTCAAGCTAACAGCAGTTGAAGACCTTAAAACAGTATCAGGAGCCGATGGACCGTCTCCAGAAAGAGAAAGCTGAAGAAATATTATATGGGCACAGGGAGAGAACGACACAGACAACTACTAAAATGCACAGAATGAGTGGAGTTGTCATGATCTCTCAAATCTAAGATCCTTTCGTACTTAAGAAGGAATTAGGATCTATTCCCCTTAATCAAGAGTGAAAAAAGGAATTTACTGGATTGAATTACTTTAGCCTCTGCTTTCTTCCTTACTTTAAAGAATTGTACTTAATCTTTAAATGAGTTCTTAGTGTTATTGGAATTGGATTGTGAAAATTGGCATTATTAAACTTACTAAGGAAAGGAAGAGCACTCTTAGAAGAATAACAGAGTCTGAGAGACATCTCTCAGTTAATGGGAAGCTGCCTGGAAAATGTTCTGAACTTAACAGCTACATCAAATAATTCAAAAAGAATATGAGTGCCCAGCAATTCTCCCCCTTAGCCTTTCTGAAGGGAACACTGCTAAATCACTCTTCTCTATTATCTCACCAGCTGGAAGGTATGGCTCATCCTACTGTTACACTAATTAATAGCCAAACGTTAATGCCTGACTAATTGATGCGCAGGAATGTACATCAGCTAATGAATAGTAATGCTGCACTAATTTATGTATAAAAATGTCCAATAATTAATGTTCTATAATACTGGAATTATTAAGCATGGTTTTAATACATTTTTGCCCCTGGTGAGATCACCCTTGGTTAAATAGAAAGTCAGTGAAATTCCAGTGCAAAAATTGTAAATAGAGCTTAGCTGATTATTGAACATTCAATTTATATCTCTGTGAACTATTAGGACCAATTTCTGATTTCTATTCCAAGGGACCCAGGAATTAGATCTTTAAGGTTTCACTGAATTTTTTGCTTCTTATATTTGCCTAAAGACATACTCATCAGGGGCTGGAGCAATAGTACAGCGGGTAGGGTGTTTGTCTTGCACATGGCCAACCCAGGCTTGATTCTCAGCATCCCATATGGTCCCCCAGGCACCACCAGAAGTAATTCCTGAGTGCAATTTCAGAAGTAACCCCTGTGCATCCCTGGGTGTGACCCAAAAAAGAAAAAAAAAGACTCACTAATCAATTATTTCTTTTTAAACAATAGTAGGGCGTTCTCCTTGCACGCGGCTGCCCCTCTCAGAGATGCTGGCAAGCTACCGAGAGTATCTCTCCAGCATGGTAGAGCCTGGCAAGCTACCCATGGCCTATTCGATATGCCAAAAACAGTAACAACAAGTCTCACAATAGAGACGTTACTGGTGCCTGCTCAAGCAAATTGATGAGCTATGGGATGACAGTGACAATGACAGTGACTGTGTACTAATATCCTCAAAAAAATTTCAACCTCGAATTGAGGAGATAGGAGATATGTGTCTTTAGCCTTTAAAATCAGGTAACTATATAGAACAATATGTGTGCAATTTCTAAAATGTCAAAATTAGAACAAAAAGGAGTGTTGTAGGAAGTCATTTGTTACCTCAAGCTAAGATAGGCACTCCTATGCACTTTGACAGATATGTATCTATTTACTTGTGCGTTGTCCCTTCAAGCTGGACTGGACACTTTATAAGTACTGGGCCTATATTTCTTTTGTATTCACCTGACCCATCACTAGCAAATAGTTAGAACTTATAGAATGGATGAAACAGCATAACATAAATACTAAAAGATGAGCAAAACTTTAACAGAGAGGGACATGCAAAGGCAGGGCGAACAGATGAGTCAAGATGTAGCAACAAGTATGGCAATTAGAAGCTTTCATTTTCTCAGCCAACATTTGCTGATTCCTTACCATTTGCTATAGGAAATGGGCACTTACCATTATAATAGTGATTAAACACCCGCCTGTGGGCAGAAGGGAGATTTAAGACCAGTCTGAATGGTAGGAAATGAACGTGGATGGCAGGGATTAGAACTGGCCAGGACTAGTAAACTGTGAGGAACAGAACACATTAGATGCAGAGTGCTTGAGACCTTTTCCTGAGGAAAGCGAAAGCCAGCAATAGAATTAAAATTGGAAAAGTTTAAAACTCATTAGTGGGCAGTGGGGAGAGGATGAAAGAATGGATACTTTATACATTGGAAGACCCTGGTCCATCCCTGGTACCATATGAACAATGCTGGGAGTGGCCCCCTGCAGAGTTGAAAGTAACTCCTGAGTACCACTAAGTATAGCCCAAAACCATTAAAACATAATATGAGAAAAACGAAATATTTTTTAAAAAGTCAGAAGGAATGGCCCCAGACATTTTCCATGCTATTATTGTTAGGATATAAATAACTTCTAGAGAAAACTTTGGTTAGGTTGCACTTTTTTTTTTTTTTTTTTTGCTTTTTGGGTCACATCCAGCGATGCTCAGGGGTTACTCCTGGCTTTACACTCAGGAATTACTCCTGGCAGTGCTAGGGGGACCATATGGGATGCCGGGGATCGAACCCAGGTTGGCCGCGTGCAAGGCAAATGCCCTACCCGCTGTGCTATCGCTCCGGCCCCAGTTAGGTTGCACTTTTTTTTAGGGTTAGAAAAAAGTTTTCAATGTTTATAATTGTTATAGATGAACAGACTCACCTCTTTTCAAATGTATTTACAAGACTCACCTACCCCCAAAGGAAAGATTATGTTCCCCAGTTGTCTAACAGTCCAGTGGATCTCCTCCCCTATCCGTTTGCTTTCTGCTACCTCATCATTCTGCTCTGGTAGTTTCAATTCCGAAGCCAGAATCCAGTGGTTTGGTTTGGTTTTGTCTGTTCTTTTGCTTTGTATCTTTCTATTCTACCTATGTGTGAAAGCATCTGGTATTGGCCTTTGTCTTGCTGACTTGTTTCATCTATGATAACCTCTTCTAGTCCCATCTGTATTATCACAAATGGCAAGATTTCATCTTTGCTCCAGTGTGTGTGTGTGTGTGTGTGTGTGTGTGTGTGTGTGTGCATGTGTCTATGTGTCTGTGTGTGTCTGTGTGTGTGTTCTTTTTTCAGTGAGCTCCTGGGTACTAGTTTTATTAAGTGTAAGTCCAAATCTTGACTGATATAAAGTGTGCTAAAATGAATATAGCAATGAATTTATCATTTAGATTCAATATTTTTATATTGAGTACATACCTAAGAATAGAATATTTCTGGGTCACATAGTAAGTCTTATTTATTAATTTGCCTTTCCATAGAGACTAAAGCATGGCTCTTTTTTCTCTACACCCCAATAACACTTTCTCTTTCTCACTGACATCAGAGAAAATAATCATTATGATTTTGGCTTTCATTTCCCTAATAATAAACAATAATAAGCATTTTTTCATATGCCTGTCTGTTTCTTTATTATCTTTATTTCTTCTTTGGAGAAATATGCATTCAGATTTTCGGCCCATTTTTTATAAGGCTGTTTTTTGTTGTTAAGTCTTATGGTCATTTTTATATTTTGGGTATTAACATCTTGTCAGATATTTTAAAAATATTTTTACATATTTTAGGGAGTTTTTTTTAATGACATACTTTTTTCACTATAGAGAAGCTTTGTAGTTTGATGTTGCCCTGTTTCTTTATATTTTTGCTTTAGTCTTTCCATGTTGTACCCTAAGAGCTTCTTTTTCAAAACATTTTTTAAAATGAAATATAAACCCAAATAGTCAGGATTTCCAAAATGGATTATATTTGCACTTTAGTATTTAATTTTCCCATTATACATACATGAATGTTAACAGTGCTTTCTAATTTTTTATTAAGTATATCTTATTTTTAATATATTCTAAAAAGTTTTGGTATATTATTAAAATGTGGTTTTAATCTAATCTACTCATAGACAAAAATCTCTTTTAGAAAACTGCACTTCTCATTTCATAATATAATTCAAAGGGATAATGGGACTTAGTCACTCTAAATTCATCATTAAGCAAACTGCTGAAATTCATCAGCTCTATTATATTTAAGTAAAATCAGGCAGTTTAATCACTAACACCAGTTACTAAACCACCCCTTTTCTATAAATGTTGTCTGTGTATAATCCAATGAAACACACCATAAACTTTTTAAATTTTATATATGCAGCCATATTTTACAATGTGTATAATCTGGTTGCTAGCCAGTCCCGTCATAGGTCATATAATTACCTTCAGAACTCGAGAATCATGCAAGTTGTAGCAAATGGCAGCGACTCTTGTTATAAGGTGTTTATGACACATACAGACCATAAGAACATGTTCAACTTCTAAAAGCAAGTGGGAAATGAAGATCTGAGCATAGAAATGCTCCTTAATATCAGTTTTCTCACAAACTAGCTTGCAGCTAGGTAGCAAAAGCTCTGATTCCAAAAAGGTTAAACTTAGAACCCTGAAAGATCTAATAAGGCAATTTAATAACAGGCAAAGACCAGAATAGCGATTCATCCAAAAAAAGATAGAGAGATCCAAGTAGGAAATAAGTATGTGGAAAAGTGTCCAGTGTTATTATTCTATAGAGAAATAAAGTCAAAACCACAAGAAGATATCGCTTCACAGCAATTAGAATGGCTATAATTAAAATGACAGACAACAAGTGTTGATGAGAATGTGAAAAAATTAGAATCTCTACCCTGCTGATTGGGAGAAAAAAAATTATGTAGCCACTTCAGAAAACAGTTTGGCAGTTCACAAAGAAATTCAAACTGAGTTTACCATTCGACCAGTATATGCCAGCAACACTGAAAATGAATATTTGAACAAATTCTTGTACATGAATATTCATAACAGTAATATTCACTCTGTGTAAAAGGAGAAACCAACCTGATGTCAATCAGTGGATAAGTGGGTAGACCAAATCAGGTAATATATACAAAGGAGTATTCTTTAGCCTAGGAAGGAATGAAGCACTGATACTCTGATGTGATCATCTTCAAAAACATCGTGAGGGATTTCAGCATCACATTGATTAAATCATTGCCATCAACATTATTTTGCCATAATGTTTCCCAAAGAAAGATTTTAATCCAAAAGACATGAACTTTGATGGTTCCATCATAAAACATGCAGAATGGACGTATTCATAAGGACAGAGGGAAAAGTGGGTATGAGTTAACACTATGAGACTTCTTTAGGTGGTGATACAAATAATCTGAAAATTGGGCCAGAAAAAGTAATACAGGAGTACAGCTCTTGCCTTGCACACAGCCAACCCAGCTTTGATCCCAAGCACTGCATGTAAGTCCTGAGCACTGCCAGGATTCATTACTGAGCACAGAGCCAGGAATAGCCTGAACACTGTTTGATGTGGCCTCAACTGTCCCCTCAAAAAAAAAATACTTTAAAATTGACTATGGTGATGGACACTTAACCTTGAGAATATACTGAGAAACTACTGAAAGGGTTGTTGAAAGGGTAAATTGTTTAGTATATGAGTTATTTTCTAAATTTAAAACTTGAGGGAAGGTTAAAAAACTAGACTTAGAATTATTGAATGGTTTTTTGAAGCAGATTGGTATGTAGTGAAATTAGTCCTGGTTTGGGAGAAAAAGCATAAAAAATACACAATTGGAAAAGAATCTAAAAGTAAAGATGGCTGAATTACAGAAGGCTTGGAGAGAGATAATATAAGAAAGATAGACTTGAGTTTATAAAATCAAGCAGGTGGACATTCACACATGTAGCTATGTATTTATGAAATGTATGTATACATAATGTTATGAAATACTACATAATCAATAGAGATGCATATTCTCCTGGAAACAGTTTGCCCCCAGATGTTAAGAAAAGATGATTTAAATTCTTTTTCTCCTTTTACTTTTCAGTATGCATTTATGTTGTGTGCGTTATAGTTCACATAGAAGTTGAATTAGAGAAATCAAGTGAATGAAGAAGAATTATGTTTGAGAAAATCGACTCTGGTCACACAAAATAAGGAGTGACCATGTTTGAAGTCTTACAAACAAATAATGTCTGAGTGGCGAGGCCTGGTCTCCCTACACAAAACGTGCAGAAGAAAGTGAGTCTCAGTTGCAGAAATGACTGGTGTGCACCATCTCCAACACTGAGGCTCAGAAGCAGTCCGTCACATGTGTACTGTATGCATATACATATATTCTTTCCTCCTCTCTCCCTCTTGCCCCCTTTTCCACCTTTCCTCCCACATCACCCACTCTTCTCCGGCCACTCCAAGCCCCTTGACACATAAAAACAATGGAAGTTCATTTGCTAAGTCACTTTGAAACCACTTTGAAACCACAAGATGGGACAAGTGTCTCAGGCCTTGTGGCAGAGCCAAGCATTTCCCATTGACTCACTCCGACCCATTCTTGTCTCTCACTGCTTGCAGTCTGGACAGGCAAGAGCCCCAAATGAGCACATCCAGGTAGGACCAGTCCCACGGGCTTTATGGAGGTCAAAGGGTGGAGCTCTTTCCCTCTGCTTTCCCCCCTGAAACTGGAAGGCAGACAAGATTCCCGTCCTGGCGGAGTTCTCAAGGACAAAGCCAAGGGAACAGATTCCAGAACAGGTCCTTGACACACGGGTGAGGTCAGACAACAAGACTCAAGACAAGGCGCCCACAGAGTGACCTGGGTGTGGTACAGACGAAAGCGGGGTCCTCTGGAAACTGGGTGGCGGGGAGGAAGTGGCAGTAGATAGGGGAAGGGGATGACATCGTTGCCTGTGTGCGCAGACCACCATTGCCAGCAACATTGTGTAGGAGGAAGAGTGGGTGTGGGGGGAGTAGGTGGCCAGGAAGTGGTTCCACCAGGTTGAGTTTTCGTTTTGCACGTGGGAGGCCCACGTTTGGTAACACCACATGCTATGACCATCACCAGAAGCAACACCCTAAGCATAGGAGCTGGGAGTAGCCACCAAGAACCACCAGTGTATTCGCTTGCCCTGCCCCCCCCCAAATAAGAAAGATGAAAGAGAAAGAAAGGAACGAATCATGCAGACACTTCCTAATCCAGCAACAAAAGTTAGCAAGTTATTTGGGTAGCAGGATTGTTAAATAACGCATTTCTCACCAGAAAAAAAAAAATAAATCAAAGTAGCATGCATCAGTGCCAAGCACAAAGAATAACAACAGGGGCTGGAGTGATAGCACAGCGGGTAGCTATGCTTCCACATAGCTGACCTGGGTTCAATCCCCGGCATCCCATGTGGTCCCCCAAGCAGTAATTCAGGAGTAATTCCTGAATGCAGAGCCAGGAGTAACCCCTGAGCAATGCTGGGTGTGACCAAAAAAGAAAAAAAAAGAATAACAACAAAAAAATACCCTTAAGATATTAAATATTATAATGGGCAATCATTTCTCTCACATTTCTTTCACAATCTGTTGACTGAAGCATCAAAGTTTCTTTCCATTGAATGGGACTATCTCTGAAGGTTAAGTGTCAGAAAAAGTTTCAGCTGCCAAAAATAAAAGAGAAACTTGGAAGGATTCAACTTGTAAACTGGAAGGTCACTCTTGCCAGAAGTATTTGAAGCAGGTCAGGTTCTTCTTTGTCTTCTTTTTTGAAATTGATTTTATTTTCATGTTCTGGATTGAGATTTTGTAATTAAAAATTTGTTACTGGGAGTTTGCCTTCTGCATTATCCTAACACCACATTCATCACCAGTGTATCACCTCCCTACCCCAAGGACCCCAACCTCTTCCCCTTCAATCCCTCCCTCACCAGTCCTGTGCATCAGTTCTCCTGTGGTGTTGCCTTTAGCCCTTTGTTGCTACCTCACTGTGTATCTTTAAGTCCCACCATATGAGGAGGGAACTCATTCTGTATACATCTCTTTCTTTGTGGCTAACTTCAGTCCACATGGCATTCTCTAGTTCCATCTATGTTGCTGAAAATTCCAGGATTTTATTCTTTCTTAGAGCTGCTTAGGATTCCATTGTGTATATATGCCACAAATTTTGGATTCATTCATCTGTTGTTAGGCATTTGGGTTGTTTCTGTATGTTGGGACTAAGTGTGGTGATGAACATAAGTGTGTATATAACTGTAGCACTGTCATCCCGTTGTTCATCGATTTGCTTGAGCAGGCACCAGTAACGTCTCCAAGTTAGACTTGTTGTTACTGTTTTTGGTATACCGAATACGCCATGGGGAGCTTGCCAGGCTCTGCTGTGCGGATGGGATACTCTCAGTAGCTTGCCGGCCTCTCCGAGAGGGATGAAGGAATCGAACCTAGGTCGGCTGCTTGCAAGGCAAATGCCCTACCCACTGTGCTATCGCTCCAGCCCCAGTCAAGAACAAATTTTCCAAAGTTCTATTTTTTTAAAGCTTCGTTTTTAAAACTGGTAAAATACTATGAATTGGATGGACATAAACCTGCTACATGATTCTGCGGCAATGCCTGCCCAGTAACCAAACTTAAGTAAACATAATCTCATTTTCTAAAATACTGTGCTTTGGAACTGGAGCAGTAGCACAGGGGCAAGGAGCTAGCCTTGCATGCAGCCAAACCAGGGTCGCTCCCCTGTACCAAAAATGCCCTCCCAGCCCCGCAGAACTGAGACCCGAGTGCAGAACCTGGATCAAGCCCTGAGCACCACTGGGTGTGGCCCCAAAGCCAACGCCAACCAAAAAGGTGTTACTCCATTAAATCAGAGTACACCTTGAGTAAGTACACAAGTATTGTGGTCTTTAGATTCCTTGAAGTAACAATAGTACTTCAGCATGTAGCAAGTGTGCATATATCCTTCCAAATTAATGTTTTTGTGTTTGCAGGATAAGTGCCAGAAAGTGGTATTTCTGGGTAATATGGGGGGTTCTGAACCTACTTTTTGGTTTATCTCCTTAGCCTTTTTGTGAATGGGGTCGTTGGATTTTTTTGTTGTTGTTGAGTTTCATAAGTGCTTTATAAATTTGGGATATCATCTCTCTCTGCTCAGTATTGTGTGCAAATATCTTATTCCATCTGGTAGGGTGTCTTTTATTATAACTTGAATTTCTTTCAATGTGCAGAGCTTTTTAATTTGATGTAGTCACTTTTGATTATTTTTGTTTTTGTCTTTGCCACCGTGGTCCTGTTGCTGAAGCTTTTTCCTGCCCAGTTTCATGGAGAGTTCTACCAGTGTTTCCTTCAGTGTATTTTATGGAATCTGGTCTTATTTCAAGAAATTTATTCCACTTTGAGTTTACTTTTGCAAATGGTGTGAGGTATGGTTCTCATTTCAGTTTTACATGTGGCTATTCAGTCTTTCCAACACCATTTGTTGAAGAGATTTTCTATGCTTCACTGCATATACTTAGCTCCTTTGTCATAGATTAATCATCCATAAATTTGGGGGTTTAACTCAGGACTCTCAATTCTGTTTCATTGGTCTGCTGGTCTATCTGTTTTGATTATTACAGTTTTGATTATTACAGTTTTGTGGTATACAAAGTAGTTTAAAGTTAGGAACTACAGTACCAAGGGGTGCCAGATAGTACATTTTGCTCCCTGATTTTTTTCCTCTTTAAATAAAGCACCACATTTTTGAGGTCATTCTGGCCACAGGAGCATGATTCTGGTAAACCATCTCCTTAGAGTTGTCCTCATGGGGTTTTACACACCTGTTTGGGCTGCTTCTCCTTCCCTTACAGAGTGACTCTTCCTGAGGAACAAGGCCAGTGCTGAAGAAGAGAAAAGCAGGGGATGGGTTTGTTTGGGACTTTATTTCCTGAATGCCAGCTCTGCTTTCTCTGCTCTTTCCACCTTCCTGTCGAAGCATCCTTCATGCACAGTGGACCCTTCTAAAGTGAGTAGAACACCCTGGGAAGGGACAGAATTTTATCAGCCAATATCTACAGGATGTTCCTAGGGAGTTTGGTCTTGGTAAAACGAATCAGAGAGGACAGAGGGGAGAGAGAAGAGCAAGAGGAGAAAGTCAAAATATGAGCAAGGGGACAAGAAGTACAGGGGGATGTGTGGGAAAAGATGTTTTTCCCAGTAGACTACTTATTTCAAGGCTGATTTTTACTTATTTCAAGGCTGATTTTATATATATATATATATATATATATATTACTTAAGAACAAGCATAACAAGCAAAAGTGAGAGAAAGGCAGAAGAGAGAGGAGGTAGGGGAAAAGGAAATCAAAAAGCAAGGGAGGGAGGAGAAAACCCATAGGCTAAGTATTAGAAACTTTTCCCCACATATCTTCACTGTATCACTGTCATCCTGTTGCTCATTGATTTTGCTCAAGCAGGCACCAGTAACATCTCCATTGTGAGACTTGTTGTGACTGTTTTTGGCTTATGGAATACGCCACAGGGAGCTTGCCAGGCTCTGCCGTGCGGGCGAGATACTCTGGGTAGCTTGCTGGGCTCTCCAAGAGGGATGGATGGAGGAATCGAACCCAGGCCGGCCGCGTGCAAGGCAAATGCCCTACTCGCTGTGCTATCGCTCCAGCCCACATATCTTAAAAAGCCTAAATTTTGTTGTAGTTTCACAGAACCATTTTCTCAGAACCAGAGCTCCCTTCTGCTTAAATAGAAGCATTAACAATATCCCCCAGAGCAAACCGAGCACTGTCACTGGAGGAGAGGAAGTGCATCCAGAGTCAAGCCTGGGAGCAAGAGTCCACTATTCCGAGGAAGCAGCATGAGGGGGTGGGGGCGGGGTGGGTGGCATCTGCACCTTGCCTGAGCTTTGAGGGGGAGGGCGCTGTCCCGCAGTGCAGGGAACTGCAGGAAACAGTGGCAGTGAAGGGCCTACAGGGCCTGGGAATACTTCTGGGTGGGGCGAGCCCCCTTATGCACACCCCTGCCCGAAGGAATCAGGTCAGCAGGAGCAATCTCAACTCTAGAACAAGGAGTCCTAGGGCAAATGCCACCCCTATTGTTGTTGTTGTTGTTGTTGTTGTTGTTCTGTTGTTCTGTTTTTTGTTGTCATACCTAGCAATACTCAAGAGTTACTTGATCCTGTCCGTGCACTCAGAAATTACTCCTGGCAGTGCCTGGGGGACCGTATGGGGTGCCAGGGATGGAACCCGGGTTAGCCCCATGCAAGGTAAGCGCCGGGCCCAGCAAGTGCCACCGCTTGGAGGAAACCATGACCCTCGGCCAGCCCCAGGTTACCTCAGGACAGGGTAGGGGATAAATCCCACCTCGCTCCTTTCTTCGCCCTTATCCTGCCCAGGCCCCCCTGTGGCCAGCTCCTCTAGGAAGAGACAAAGCAGGAGAGCGTGTGCAGTGGGTCAGCTGAGAGCCACACGGGGTGAGAGGGCACAGCTACATGCTCCGGGCACAGCGGGCAAACCCCTCTGGGATTGCAGAGCTGCAGAAGAGACTCGGTGCCAGAAGCTGCCGCTTAGAGCTTCTCAGACGCCCCAGAGGCAGACACTCCTGAGGAAGAGACAGCGCGGAGCTGTGGGGAGACCAGCAGCCAGTAAGTGGGATTTCTTTCCCCTGGGTTTGGAAGTAGCAACTTCCACAGAGCTGCCTCAGCTCCACCTTGGGGCTGGGATGGACGTAGGGGAGGGAGGAAATGCAGTTTTTGCTCTCAGTGTCGATGTAAGGTATTGCCTGTGTGGTCGAGCTTTGCTGGGATTGGAATCCCTGGGGTCTCAAGGCACACTCTGAGCTGAGATGATTTGCATCCTAGAAAATAATTCCTTTCTTTTTCCAAAAGTATCTGTATCACTGTATCACTATCATCCCATTGCTCATCGCTTTGCTCGAGCAGGCACCAGTAATGTCTCCATTGTGACACTTGTGTTACTGGTTTTTGGCATGTCGAGTATGTCACGGGTGGCTTGCCAGCTCTGCTGTGCAGGTGGGATAGATACTCTCAGTAGCTTGCCGGCGGCTCTCCAAGAGGGACAAGAGGGAGAGAGGGACAGAGGGATGGAGGAATAGAACCTGGGTTGGCCACATGTAAGGCAAACGCCCTACCTGCTGTGCTCTTTAAATTCCAAAAGTAAAAAAAAAAGTTCTTTAAAAGATATCCCCTATGAGAGCTGAGATGACGCCTGGCTAAGTACCTACCTGGCAATGCCTTCCTCTCCCTCACTGGACCTGCTCATGCCAAGCATCACCTTGGCAGAAAGCTGCTAAGGCTGTTTGTTTCCTGAACTGTCTGTGTTCAAGGTACCGCAAGTTGGGTTCAGCTACACTGCAGGCAGGTGTGTGAGAGAACCCCCCACTGGACAGTGGGATTCCCAAGCAGTACTTGGCGGAATGTGTGGGCCCAGAGCCCCAGACTGCCTTGGACCCGGTCATTACAGTGTCAATAGAAGAGAGAGTGGTAGGGAGGGTCGAGCCACATCCCGGCAGTACCCAGGGCCTATTGCTAGCTCTGTGCTCAAGAGGGACCCTTGGTCGTGCTCCAGGACCAAATACAGTACCAGGGATCAAACAGGTGTAAGGCTGCATTGGAAAGCAAAAGCCTTGACACCTTCCTATCTCTCCAGCCCGGGAAAAGATATTTCTAAGAATTCAGTTTAGGTGAGTCAGAGGCCTGCATCTTTGATCTTTTATTTTTATTTTTGTATTGAGTCACAGTAAGACACATAGTGACTAAACTGTACATGATTGGGTTTCAGTAGGCTAATGTCCCTTCACTGGTGTGCATGTCCCCAGTTTCCCTACCACCCTCTGCCTCTATAGCAGGCACTTTTCTCCTCTCTCTCTCTCTCTCTCTCTCTCTCTCTCTCTCTCCCCACACTGCGTTTCATGCATCATTGTGACTATACCTCAAATATGTCAGGATAATTCCTCTGAATTGGCAAATATGCTCCATGTTCCTGTATTTCTGCCTTCATCCTTATTGCTCCAGGCGCCCCATCCCCTTCATCCCGGGCCCTCCTTACCTGGGACTGCCACAGCCAAGGGCATCAAGTGTGAGCCGGGACATCTGCTATGAAAGAGCTGGAAGGGCACCCCAGTTCTCACAGGGGAAACAAGGAGCGGAGAGACTCACCTGGGGAGGAATGAAACCAGAGTCATCCTTCTAGAATCTGTCAGCCTGTGCCTGGTTTGAGCATCCCCTTGTGCGGAACACCGCCGCTTGCTTATAGGCTCGGCATGACAAATGTCTCCTGGCTTCCCAACAGTTATCTAAAGAAGCACTTCAGAATTTCTCAGGAATAATTAGATTTGACTTTCAATCTGTTATGTAAGCACTTTTGCTGTTGTTATTATTATTATTATTTCATTTTTTAAAATCCCCTGTTTTGGCCTTGGTGGTGGTGGTTTGAGGTCTTAGAATTAAGAATTATCTGCTACAGTAATTAAGACAGGAATTTTCCAGAAAAGTTTAATACCAGCTAAAGAACTCTTGCCCAGGCACTTATTCATTCTACTACTCAAAATATTTTGGGGTAAAAGGTGAGATTCCTATGGCAGTAAACATAAAGGAGAGCATAAGTAAACAAGGAAACAAAAAACAAACAGGAAGAGAAGATCCTTAGTACAGTACTGAAAAGCAGTTCTCTCTCCCACTAAATGTAAATTATGATTGTAGGGACTCTTTTCTTTTCGTTTTTTTAATTTCTAATTATGTTTTCTTTTTTAAAATTTTTTTTAATTTTATTGAATCACCGTGAGATAGTTACAAGCATTCATGTTTGGGTTACAATCTCACAATGATCCCTCCACCAGTGCCCATTCCCCACCCCCGATATTCCGGGTATACCACCCCCTTTCCTACCCTCCCCTGCCACCATGCACTCCTGGTCCCTGTGTCATTATCTTCATTTCTAGTTTGGGGCCCACACCTGGAGGTGTTCCAGGCCTACTCCCAGCTTCGGGCTTGGGGCTTACTCCAGACATTGCTTGGGGCACTAGGCAATGCAGACATCAGACCCGAGTCTCCTGCATACAAAGAATGCCACCAGCTGTTCGAGCTATTGCCCCAATCAGAGACTTTTAGCTGATTTAGAAGCAACCTAGCTAATGGAACTAAACTGGAAAATGGGAAAAACAGTCCTTTGCTTCTTGCTGTGCACCTGTGTGCTCCTCAGCCTCGCATAGCTTCCTGGTGTGCTTTGCTTCACATAGTCCATAATTACCCAGCTGGCCTCCACTGAGTTGCTAACACTTGACCTTGCAAATGCCTCTAGCATAGGCCAACTTTGCACAGAACCACTAAAGGGAGTATGGGGAGGTTGGGTTTCCAGCTGCCCTTGAATTTAAGTCTTTTGTGATCTATCAGAAAGGTAAAAATGAGACTGGAGCAGAGCCCATGAAAACCCTCTTTTAGTTTGGCATCCAAGCAAGCCCACTCCAATTATTTCACATCTCGGCTGCTTTCAGGACATGGTGTTTATCTGGAAATAGTACAACCCAGCTTTTGAGCAAAGCAAACCCCACACCACTCTGGCGGATTATGCAGAAGATTCAGGGCTTTGGTGCCTAGTCGTGCACATAAAACTGAGTCATTCTCAATTGCACAGAAAATTGTGATCTAGCTAGACACACTGATAGAAAATGGAAGGTGTTTCCACCTAGGTAGGTAAGTACAACTTCTTCCTACTCACCGTAATTCTTGAAAATCGTTCATCATTTCTTTTATGAGCTGTCAAGATGGAGATAGGGTAGCTGAGGCTTCCTGGTAGATGCAGAGAGAGGTGTAATGGAAAGACAATATGTGAAGCCTGTTCTACTAACTGGCTCCCCCTCAAACAGAGCACCCAGTGCCATCTTCATCTGGGATATGAAACAGCTGCTCATCTCTGAGTTCTGTCTCCAGTCTGACCCTCTTCCCTCTGAGAAGCATTGTATTCTAAGGCTGCATTTCGAAGTAATAACCTCCTCAATGGGCTGTGGATGTGATTATGGATCTGGGATTCTCACAGAATAATATGAGAATCCAGGGGAATTCATTTTATGAATTTTTGTGTTCCTTCATATTTTGAATGAAAAACACCTTGTGAGCACTTCTTTAAAATATGCGTTGAAAATATGAAAAATGAAGACCTGAGAGATAGTTCAGTGGCATGAGTGCGTGTTGTAAATGAGTTAGGCCTGGGTTTGATCCCTGGCATTGCATTCCCTGGGAATATCACCCAAACTCCACAGGATGTGGCCCCAAAATATATATAGATATAGATATTGCTATGGACATGAATATGGATATAGATATAGATGCATACCAGAAACCAATAGGCTAAGAGAAAAAGGTTAGGGCTCTGGTTCAGGGAATTTGGGCTTCTGTGGCTTTGTGCCTTGATTTTGGAGCTGAATTTGAATTGAAGATCTTTCGTGATCTCCAGAAAGGCAAAATGAGATTGAAACATGCAAAATAGTAACATTAAGATGTGTGTATCTTATTTCACAAAATACCTAAGTTGTAAACAGAATTTCTGTCTCTACAATCATTAGCAAGTCTGTCATTACTGTGATGAATCAAAGGATGGAAAGTCCTGTAATAGATGAAAAAGTTAAATTCTAGAATTTTTCTTTATGGACAAGATGCATGGGGTAAATGGTGGTCATTTAGCAGAACCATGTATCACATACATAAAATACTTTGATTAAGTGCTAAATCTTCAGGAGTTCAAGATTTTCAAAGCCTTGGAAAATTGACTTACTTTTCTGGCATGCTACAAGCTTTTCCATTCTCACAAGACTTTGGAACTAGGGTCCAGTGTGTTTGGAGGCTCACAGGGCAAAGAAACATATCACTTGCAAACTATGCCATGTGCAAGTTTGATTTTCAAGTGTACGTCTGGACTGCCAAGTGTGCTGGTTCTGGGCATATGTTCATTAGCCAAGTCAAGAGAACAGCTGAGGCATTTGTCCAGAGGATTCAAGCCAGCACTAGGCCCTTGAGACAACAAAAAGAAGCTCGTCTGATCAAGTGGGGGGAATTGGCTGATTAGACAGGATTAATGCATTTTCCGTGACTCACCACAATCAGATACTATTGAGACAAAGCATTTGGCAAGATGGATACCTTTCGGTCAGTTCCTTCCATTTTCGACTTCATTTTGCTTCTGTAATCATGGCCACAGTTTTGAAAATAAAGAACATGATAAAGTTAGAGATCAGAGGAACTGTAAGAATGCTGTATTTGGTTTGTAGAATCATGAATCTGCCAGGGTTACTTTCCTAGCACTAGTCTCTGATTATGATAAATGGGCACCAAAGCTCTCCGACCTGACCCTTTCTGGTTAGCATCAACCCTTGTGAGATAAGGGGGATTGTAGATCTGTCAAGGGAGAGAAGCAAGGTCCGTAGGATTTGAACACTTTTCCTGGTTACACTGGAGGCTGGGCATAAAACTGGTTGATCTTTATCTCTCTAATGGCTACCAACGGATACTGAGGAAAATTTTTGGAGATAGATCTATGTAGAGTAGTATAATCAAAGTATTTTTTTGTAGTGAGAGGACTGGGAATATTTTTGACTATGCAAGCCATATGGTCACAGCTGAAATTAGCCAACTGACACTGTAGTATTAAATCAGACGCAGATAGTATTAACAAACTGGGTGTAACTTTGTTCCAATGCAGCTATTAATAAATACTGAAATATGCATTTTTATTATTTTCACATGTCATAAAATAGGATTCCACTGGGGATTTTTTTCAACTACTTGAAATTAGGAAAACCGTTGTTAGCTTACTATGGGCTGAATTTGCTTCCACAGGACAGTAGTTCACCTGGCCCTGTAGCAGAGGGAATTGATCATACATTCTTGGCAACTCCCATTCACTCTGGATCCATCCCATCCCTTCCCCCAGAACCTCATGTTGCTCACTTTTTCTATAAAATATATTGTCAAATTAGAAGATGAGGATAATTTCTTTTACATTTCATCTCCAAAGCACCTTATTTAATAAAAGTCAGAGGGCAAAAAATTCCTTCACAGGGGCAAAAGAGTCTTAGTGTAGGTTGTGAACATTCCTCTAATGGAAAATATAGAACATTACCAACACTTGTTGCCAAAATTATCAACTTCATCCTTGCAAGAAAATGAAATACTTGGATTTGTATATACATAACTTCCTTGAGAACTTGTGTATAAATAACTGGCCATATTCCTTTAGGTCAATCTATGCTTTCTAGTGGCCTAATCCTTAGACAAGCCTGATTTACTTGCTCCCTTAACATAACAGCCAAGAAGTCCCTTAACTTTCTCTCCTGCTAAGACTATTTACATCAATAAGGTTGAAGTCTCTCTCACTCTTCAGGATTTTTCTGGGTTATAAGTATGTAGATGTAGGACCACAGTTTTCCTTAATCTGATGAGAGCTAATGCTATTGGTCTGAACAAAGAGGGAAAGTGTGCCCTTTCTCCTCTTTTGATTGGAGTGCTCATAGAAGAGAAGAGTGCCCCTCATCTGTGGAATATAGAATAATAGACTAGGAGTCTAAGACCCAAGAATAGTAGAAATAAGTACTAGGAGGTTGACTCCATGGCTTGGAGGCTGGTCCTCATTCTGGGCAACTCAGAGAAGGGAACACCAAGTAAAATGTGGTCGGAGGTCATGTGGGGGAGGTGTGACATGTGCTGAATGTAGACTAGAGACTGAACGCAATGGCCACTCACACCTTTATTGCAAACCACAACACCTAATCAGAGAGAGAGAACGAAAGGGAATACCCTGCCATAGTGGCAGTTTGGGATGGGGGGAGACGGGACTGGGGAGGGTGGGAGGGATACTGGGTTTACTGGTGGTGGAGAATGGGCACTGGTGAAGGGATGGGTTCTCGAACTTTGTATGGGGGAAAAATGAGCACAAAAATGTATAAATCTGTAACTGTACCCTCACGGTGATTCACTAATTAAAAATAAAAAAAATAAAATATATCACTGTTTCACTAAAAAAAAAAAAAAAAGAAGAAGAGAATAGTGCCCCATGAAAATTGGGGAAAGATTGCTGGAGGATTACAGACTCATTTGCTGCCACAGTAATGCCTTTCAACTGGAGCCACCAAAAAGTGAAGAGCATTTGGTTGGGAAATATAATTTAGACCCCTTCCATGGAGCATGGGTTTGGGATCTCTGAGTAATCACTCTTGTTATGTTGCTGAACATATTTGAATCCAGAATCACTTATATTGATAGTATATTACCTATTATATATAGTATAGCTGCCAAGACTATTTGGATGCAAGTCACAGGAACATAGTCCAAATTGTGCCGTGCAAAAGTAGACACGTTAATAAATACCATTTTGTTTAAAAATCTGGGTTGATCTTCATACATAGTTGTGATACTGAAGCAGCAAACTGCATCTCTTCTTTTCTTTCTGTCTTACTTTGTATTGACTTCCTTTTTTTTTTTATTGACTTCTTGCTTGAACTTAGTTTCTCTCTATGGAAAGAAAGATGGACTCCAGTCTTTCAAGATTTATGGGGTTCTTGTAGCAGAGACTCAAAAGAAAAATATTCCTCTTATCATCATCGATTTGTCTCTGTCAAAAAAAATCTCACTTATCCCTGCCTGAGTATATGCTCAGCCATAGACTTACCAGTGAGTCCAAAGAGAAGACATACTCTGATAGACTCACATGTTCATCCGTTTGGTCTTATTATAAGATTGTAGATTGAGTAAGATGTAATTACAAAAAAAAGAAATAAGGTTAGATCGACACAACACTAAAAGCTCTGTGCTATGTTAATAATTCATCTGTAATGAGTAAGAATGTGGTTTTCATAAACTTTAAGCAAATGAGAAGCCACCTGGTGAATTATCAGTTATCGCTAGTCAGTTCTTTCTTCCTTCTTTATTCCTGGGTCTTCTTTTCTCCTCTCACAGGACTTTGAGTTGAGGAATGTCAATAAAAAAATAAATAAAATGCATATGACTGTTGTCCTTCCCTATATTTTATTTTTAAGCCCAAGCACCATGGATAGATTTCCTAAGCAAACATCTGTGTTTTTGCCATTTATACCTATTCAAGCTAAATGAAGTGAGTAAATAAATTCCAATTACTAAAAGAAAAATGTTAACATTTTTTAAGCTCTCTACTCAATTTAATATTCTCATAAATTTAAAGAGAGGGAGAGTGAAAGAGATAGAGAGCCAGGCTAATAAAATCGAAATGCTTACAATCATACTAAATCTAATATTTTTATATTTTCCTCTCTTCAGGCAATATGATGAAAAGAGCTTTAAAGCTGGTAAGCTGTGCAATCAAATTCTAACTCTTCTACTTGAAAGCTTTGTGACCTCAGGGATGTTACTTCAACCCTCTTAAACTACATTGGAATTTAAATAGAATTAATAATGGAGTTTTTATTATAATAGGCTCATAGGGATAGCTATATTCAAATGTTATAATATATGTGAAATTGTTGGGGCTCATTAGAGGGTCACTGTAAACTACCCAACATCCATCCAGTCAAGAAATAGCAATGAATGGAACAGAAAACATTCCTGTTCCTGTTTTTTGCAAAGCTTCCATGCTCTGTCTGGAAGACAATAGTATGTTAGATGGTGCTCAATAAGCAAAAAAAAAAAAAAAAACCTAAGCAAATAAAAAGAAGGATGAGAGGATTTTTCATGAGGATTGTTCATGAGAAGGGAAGTAATAGAGTCGTCATGGCTGGCCCTACATGCTTCAGATTTTGTAGGGGTAAGGAAATACAAGTGAAGAGATACATGTTAGACATCTAAGTATTTTATAAATTATAAAAACAAACATGAAACACCTTTTAGCCTTGATCATAAGCCTTTCAGTTTCTTAGCAAGACATGTTCAAATTTGGATCCTCATTCTCCTCCAAGTTTTGTGTTAGAAAAATGGAGAGTTCTGTCTCTGGCTACTGTCCTTCTTCACTTCTGTTTGCTGTCTTCTCACCTCGAAGGAGGTGCTATTCCATGAGGATTCTCAGACATATGATTATTGGTCTCCACCCCACAAGTCCAGATTCCGTCCACAGCTGCTTCTTGGAGCTCTTCTCAGATCTAGAGAGTAACACCCCCCAGCCACCCGCAGCAGCACTGTCTTGGGAGTGGGCATAGGGCTGTTGATGAAGAGGGAACTGCAGTGGACTCTACATGGATATGCCCATTGCCCCGCAGAGAAGGATGAATGAGAATAGGACTTTCTAAATGACAAGACAGTTGTGCTTTCTGCCCCATCAAAGGTCAGAACTGATTTTTAAAACAAAACAAAAGAAAGCAATAAATAAATAAATAAATAAATAAACAAACAGAAACTCATTGATTTGGTTATCTTCATCTTTGTCTTGTGCAAAAACCCAAAGGGCAAAAAAACAAGCCCAGAAATTATACTTGAAAAAGGAGTGTTAGTTACAGACAGCAGGAATTATATGTGAAAAAAGCTCTTGGAGTACGAACATGCTTGATTTTTCCCAAAAGCATCAAAGAAATCTGAGAAGATAGAGAGCAAGAGTGAGGGCAAAGGGAGTGAGATGATTTCAGAGAGCTGCCTGTGGTCAGATGCTGAGGAGTCTTGCCCTTTGTGGTAGTAATTTTGACTTTGACTGAGAAGGCAAGCCATTGGCAGGTTTCTGAATAGAGAAGTGAAAGGCTCTTATGTTTTCAAAGAATCGTATTGCTGGTGTTGGAAATAGCCGGCAAGGAGTCAGGAAGGAAGCAGTAATTTGAGTCAGGAGGATAATGCAGTCACCAATTAGACCAAGTGGTGATGGAGAAGAAGAGGAGAGAAGTATTGTACTGTCATCTCATTGAAAAGCAGAATTTACCCCAAAATTGGATATTGAGTAAGAGAGAGAGGGGGGAGCCAAGAATGATGTCATGGGTTTTTCCCCCTAACTTTATTTCAAATAGAACATATTATGATGGACTTTTAGAGCATTTTTATGCTTTATAAATGTAAAAAACCTTTCTAAATATAAAAGATTTATATATTTATGACCTTGGAATCTTTGCTTTGCTTTTAGTAACATGGAGTTGTAGAACATAGCAGCATAGCGGTGCTGATGGAAGTCAAAAATGCATCTTGGCGCTGGAGAGCTAGTATAGCTGGTAAGGTGCTTGCCTTGCATCTGGCAGATCACATTCAATCCCCAGCACTATATGTGGCCTCAAAGTACTGCCAAGTGACTCCTGTGTACAGAACAAGGAGTAAGTTCTGAGTACCACCAGATGTATGTCACTTCCACCCACCCACCAAAAAAAAAGGCATCTTGCTGGTCTGAAGTTTAGTAGATATAAAGGTTTCTAAATAAAGAGGTAGCATGTATTTATTACGCCTATGCAATCATTGCATAAAAGCTGTTTACCTGCATTTATTTTTCAGCATGCTGGTAGTCACATTGGAAATAACTGTTTTCAAGTTATGAAATTTTTTGTCCAAACTTTGCTTTACTAACAAGTTAGAAGCAGCCTTGTGTTTGGTCCCTAAACCATTGGGCAACACCTAAAATTAGTGTGGTACATCGGAATGAGCACAGGGACCTGACTTTAAGATCTGAGACTTGCTTTTTTTAGTTTAGGAATCTCCAACAAGTCTTTTCATTGTTCTAAGGCTCTGTTCCCACATCTTAAAAAAGGAGAGGATGATTGCCCATTTCATAAACTCTGGAAAAGCATCCAAAATTATAGGTGTCATTAAATACTAATGGCTCCCAGCTAAGCAGAAATTTTGTTTGGGTTTTATCCATATAATAAGTACTTGGTTTTATCCACATTATAATTTATACTCTTATTTAATGTTCTCTCTTACTGTGAATGCTTGATGACAGATACTTTTAAAGTGTGCTTTGTGAACACAGTTATAGTTCAATAATTCTAAAATTAATGAGCTACTTTCTTTGTGTATATTCACAAATTAACTTCACTCTGTTTCCTGGCTACATACCTCAGTTCAACTTCATGTTAAACTGGTCATACCATGGACTAGGCTGGAGAGTAGACGTAAGCAAACCCATCAATTATAGTAAGAAGGGTTCCGAGGCAGGAGAGCTCAAGTGGTAGAGCTCATGCCTGCTACATACAAGACTGAATTTGTTCCCCAGAACAACATGCCTCCCCCTCCAGAACTTCAGGGGTTTATCCCTGGTGGCCCCTGTGTCACTGAGTGCAGCACAATGCCCACCTCCCGACACCACATCCATGCTTCTGCCTGGAATGGACCCAGGCCCCTGAGCACTAGAGAATGTGAACCCAGAAAAAGAACAGGGAGGGGGCTGAAAAGCACAAAAAACAAGTTTCTCTGCTGGTAGTCAGAATTTTTTTTTCCTATTTTGAAAGCTACAGCCTTCAAGTTTTGTGACAAAGGCAAAGCGTAAATAAATACATAAATAATCAAATTATAGAAAGAAAAGTGAAGACTAAGCAACTAAAAGTTTAGAATGTTGTTTGAAACTGTTTGTTCCTTTGCTCTGTTCTTTATATACCACATGAATGAGATCACCTGGTGTTTGCCATTCTTAAAGGATAAAAAAACTGTTTTTTCTTTTTATTATTAGTGGATCACCATGAGGTACAATTACAGAGTCATAAATTTTCATGCTTGCATTCCAGTCACACAATGATGGAATACCCATCCCTCCACAATTGCCTATTCTCCACTACCAGTAATCCCTGTATCCTTCCCACCATCCCCACCCTATCTCCCCCACCCCACCTCTGTGGTGGGGCATTCCCTTTTGTTCTCTCTCTCCTTTGGGGTGTTGTGACCTACAATAGAGGTATTGAGTGCATCACATTTGGTCTGTAGTCTACATTCAGCACATATCTCCCATCCCAAGCGGGTCTTCAGAACATCCTTTACCTGGTATTCCCTTCTCTATTTGAGCTTCTCTCTACCCCGGCATGTGAGGCAGGCTTCTAAACCATGGAGCTAACCTCCTGGTACTTATCTCTACTATTCTTGGGTATTAGTCTCCCATTCTGTTACTTTATATGCCAAAGATGAGTTCAGTCTTTCTATGTCTGTCCCTCTCTTCCTGACTTATTTCACTTAACATGATACTTTGCATGTTGATCCATTTATATGCAAATTTCATGACTTCATCTTTTCTAACAACTGCATAGTATTCCATTGTGTAGATGTACCAAAGTTTCTTTAACCAGTCATCTGTTCTCGGGCACTTGGTTTTTTTCCCAGATTCTGGCTATTATAAACAGTGAAACAATGAACATACAAGTGCATATGTCATTTTTACTATGCCTTTTTGCCTCTTCGAAATATATTTACAGGAGTGGTATTGCTGGGTCAAATGGGAGCTCAGTTTCTAATTTTTTGAGAATCATCCATACTGTTTTTCAAAAGGACTGAACCAGTCGGCTTTCTCACCAGCAGTGAAGGAGAGTCCCTTTCTCCCCACATCTGTGCCAACACCACTTGCTTTTGTTCTTTTGGATGTGGGCCAGTCTTTGTGGTGTAAGATGATATCTCATTGTTGTTTTAATCTGCATCTCCCTGATGATTAGTGAATGGTGAATGATGAAGAGCATTTTTTCATGTGCCTTTTGGCCATTCGGATATCTTTGAGAAAGTTTCTGTTCATTTCATTGCCCCATTTTTTGATGGGATTGGATGTCTTCTTTTTGTAGAGTTCAGCTAGTGCCTTGTATATAGGATGAAAAACTTTTGACCTTGTATTACAAAACTGATACTAACAATCAGTGGGGAAGGACAGGGGAACATAAAAAGGCAGATTAGAAGTAATGTAGGACAACTATTGTTACTAAGTGAACTTGAGCATTTTGGTAGTGGTTAATGTGCAGTAATTGTAGACTAAAAACACAAATGTGAATAATGTTATAATCATTTACCTAAACAATAATATTTTTTAAAGTAAACTGAAAAACTGACTATTGACTTATCTACCCCTCCCCCCTAACTATGGGACTCATGATCTAATACAACTTTTCTTGGGACCTGAGAGTCAGTATAATGGGTGAAGTGTTTGCCTTGGACATGACCAACCTGGGATCGATTTCCCAATACCATGTAGCGTCTCATGAGCCTCTCCATGAGTGATACGTAAACAAAAAGCCCAGAGAAAATCCTGAGTACTGCTGGTGTGGCACAAAAATAAAAAACAAACAAAATTATCTTATTTTGATACATAAAGCATACTTATAATAAAAGTAAAAATTAAATTTTGGAGTATTTTAAATTTCATCAATAATTTATATGTGAAACAGTTTTCATAGTTAACAAGAGTTATTTTTATCCCTTATAAATTATTTGGGCTGGAGCGATAGCACAGTGGTTGGCGTTTGCCTTTCATGAGGCTGACCCGAGTTCGATTCCTCCGCCCCTCTTGGAGTACCCGGCAAGCTACCTAGAGTATCGAGCCTGCATGGCAGAGCCTGACAAGCTACCCATGCATATCGGATATGCCAAAAACAGTAACAATAAGTCTCTCAGTGAGAGACATTACTGGTGCCCACTCGAACAAATCGATGAGCAACGGGATGACAGTGATACAGTGATAAATTATTTGAGATTCTAGTGTTAACTCTCAGAATGTTTGCTTTCTTGAATGTATACCAAGAAGTTGAACTTCTTTGCTTCACAGACATCTGCCAACTTAACAAAACTATAATCCTATGAATGATCTACCTTGAAATTTTTCTTCCCTTCAGGGTAAGAAACATGTTCACATGTATTTAATTTAATCTAAATTTTAGAATGCAACTTTGGTGAGCTACAAATATTCAAAAAGCTCAATGAATTCTCTATGTTCTGAGAAAATTATCAAAATCAGTCAAAAAAATGGTTTGTGACTGTGTGACTGAATTTGAAATAGGTCAGCAGGGATCTCTTTGGAGGCAAGGAACCTTATCATCAACCTTATCATCAACTTATTCCATAGCGAAGCAACTTGAAGTGATTCCTGGGATCCCAAAACTCTTTCAGACTTAAACAAACATGCAAACACCTTCCTTGAGTCCTGAGGACTGCACCCTAACAAGGTCATTGGCTTTGCAGAAATAATAATAATGGGGTGTGTGTGTATGTGTGTGTGTGTGTGTGTGTGTGTGTGTGTGTGTGTGTGTGTGTGTAATGAGGCATGAGTAGCAACCAGTAGAGACATCGGGTTGAAATGGAAAGAAGAGAGACAATCACATTATGTTATTTTATAACAAAATATGAGACCGACACCCAAGGACAGTAGACACAAGGGCCAGGACTGTTGTTCCATAGCTGGAAGCCTGCCTCATAAGCTGGGGGAGAAGGCAGCTGGAATAGAAAAGGAATCACTAAGTCAATGATGGTTGAAGGGATTATTTGGGATGGGAGATGTGTGCTGAAAGTAGATAAAGGACCAAAATGATAACCTCTCAGTATCTGTATTGCAAACCATAATACCCAGAAGTAGAGAGAGAGTATGGGGAATATTGTCTGACATGGAGGCAGGGGGAGGGTAGGAGAGGGGGGATATACTGGGGATACTGGTGGTGGGAAATGTGCACTGGTGGAGGGATGGGTGTTTGGTCATTGTATGGCTGAAACTCAAACATGGAAGCTTTGTAAGTGTATCTCATGGTGATTTAGTAAAAAAGAGTCAGAGAGAGAGAGACAGAGAGAGACAGAGAGAGACAGAGAGAGAGATAGAGAGAATCACAAAAGCAGCAACTTACCCAGTGCAAATCAGAGAATTGTTTAGAATGCCATGCTGGTTGTGCATATGAATAATTGTCTTGCAAATCACTTTCTCAGCTTGTTATATAATAACAATTATTTCAGTTGCTGTTGATCAAGTCCTAGGGAAAATGACAGCTTACTAAGCCGAGTCTTATTTGTGGAATAAGACTTCAGTTATGAGAATCTACATCTCTGTCTCATATACCTAAACAGGCAGGTTTGAGCCTGGTCATTACATATCATTTGGAGAGGTGAAGTCCCAGATCAGTTGGACTCCAAAACAAAATGGAGGCAAAACAAGAGAATATACCCAAGGGGCACATTTGTTTTGTAATTCAAGGGTTATTTATGGTGTTTAGTTTTGTGTAAAAAAGCTACTAGCTATATCTTATTAAAATATTATAATCACTCTTTTTTTTTTTTTGCTTTTTGGGTCACACCTGGTGGTGCACAGGGGTTATTCCTGGCTCTGCACTCAGGAGCCACCCCTGGTGGTGCTCAGGGGACCATATGGGATGCTAGGAATCCTGGGAATCGAACCCGGGTTGGCCGCGTGCAAGGCAAACGCCCTACCCGCTGTGCTATTGCTCCAGCCCCTATTATAATCACTCTTTATTAGTGCTCACTCTATACCAGTGATTTTATGTACATGGTTTCTCCCTTTCAAAAGAACCCTTTGCTATGGATATTATCATGCCCTTATTAAAAATCAAGAAACAATGCGGCTGGAGTGATAATGGTAGGGCGTTTGCCTTGCACGCGGCCGATTTGGGTTTGAATCCCAGCATCCCATATGGTCCCCTGAGCACCGCCAGGGGTGATTCCTGAGTGCATGAGCCAGAAGTGACCCCTGTGCATCTCTGGGTGTGTCCAAAAAAACAAAAAAAATTGAAAATTTAAAAATAAAATTAAATAAAAATCAAGAAACAAGACATGGAAAACTGTTTATTCAAACAGCAAGTTAACAGAGTAGCTATTGTTTAATTCCTGGTCTTGTCAATTTCTAGACCCATACCTCTTCCAGCACCCTATCTTGCCTCTATAACACTGTGTAATACTTAGTGAATTATACATCACTCTGATTATAACTCGAGCAGAGTAGCAGAGTTCTGAACCTCCCTTCTGCGTTTCTCATTGCTGAGAGAGAAGATGACAAATCAAGTGGATCATTGGCTTCAGAGTAGAACCTGACTTGCTGTAGGTTGGTTGGTTGGTCTGTTCCTTTGTTTGTAGTAATCATTTTGCCTTCTCTGCAAACTGTCAGTGTGCATTGTATGTTTTCTCTGGAATGCACTTCTTCCAAGACTTTTTGGGTAATGAAAATTGACCCATAAACTTTAAGTTGTGAAGCAAACCTTCTTCAGGTAATACTTACACTTGTGTGGAGTCAGTTGTGTTCATTTGCCCCTAGAGCTCTGGAACCTTAAATTTAAGCTAACTCATCGGTTTTATGATTATGTGTAATATTTTGTAAATTTCCTTTTATCATTTTTAATTCCTAACATCTTTGCTTCTCTATATAAATATGATGTGCATTTCTAAATTGTTCTCATAGTTTGGTTAAAATATTCTGCACTAATAATTTGATGGAGAGGAGCAACATTCTCTAAGAAGTTTTACAAATATATTGGCAGGATCTGAAGCATATATCATAGTAATAGCCTAGATGTTTGCTATTTCTGACAAACCAATTTTTCCAATATGAGGCTCCTAGTTTTCTTCCTGACATTCCAGCAGGTATAAACATTTTTAATGTACCATTTATTTGTTTGGGTGCAGAAGGATGCAGTTCTTTTCAGAATAAATCTCACCTGGATGACATGATATAAAATTTCTGTGCCCCAGAAAACTCAGTCTATGAAATATTACACATAAGAATAAGGTACTTGGAATCTAGTTTGTAATTAATGTATAATGTATAGTTAAGGAGAGTCACCAAAAAAAAGCTTATGTAAGTTCTCCTAAGACAGTGATACTGAATAGGGTGTTCCCAGCAAAACTCAGAAAGCATTATTTTTATTCCTACTTTTTTTTGCTTTACAAATTATGTATTTTATTGGTGGGTATAGTGTGGTAACATTGTACCCCTAAAGGATATAAACATTTGTTGGAGCGGGCACCAGTAACATCTCTCATTGAGAGACTTATTGTTACTGTGTTTGGCATATCCAGTATGCACGGGTAGCTTGCCAGGCTCTGCCGCGTGGGCTCGATACTCTCGGTAGCTTGCTGCGCTCTCCGAGAGGGGATATAAACATTTATACTCAATAAATCTAAAAGTTATGACAAAAATGTTCTTCTGTTAGGAGGACTAAAATTAGCGTGAGGTATCATCCATATGTTCCCATTGTAATTTTCTTTATACCCACCTCAAATTTGGTAGTATAAAGCAAAAAACTTTTTTTTTACTCACCATGTCTATGCATGGTGAGTAAAAAAAACTGTCTCTCAGTTTCTGTGTAGTGTGAGGGATCTAAATTGAGTAATAAAAATATTTGGAGCCTTCTTCACTCACATCATTAGAGCCTGCCATGAGTGATCCAGATTAGCTAGAACTCTTGGTACCTGCAGATGCTCTCAGTGATACTTGGTCTATGGGAACTGGATCCTGAATGGGGAACAAGTGAAGAACAAGTGTCTGAAGAAAGTGGATATCTATGAGAATTTTTCCAGGCTTTTCTGATCTAGTTTTGACTGTCACACAGCTTCACTTTCAAACAAATTCAAAATGAGGGCAAGTGGCGTGTGCCTTTTTGAGGGGCGAAAGGCAAATTCACTCTTAAAAGAGTACGTTGAATGGTAGATAGAATAGGCATCCTCACCATCTTTGGAATATGCCATCTGCTGTGCATTGGTTTACATCAATAGAGATTTGTTTCTTGCTCAAACAAAGCTGCGGTTACAGGTACTGTGGTTACAGGTCGTTCTCTAAAGCAGATGGTCTTCTGTTGGATTAGAAATTCAATCTGCTACTTGCAATTTACAATTTCTTCATATTAACTCATGATTTCCTAATCCAATGAAAGGGAAAAGGAGTATAGTAGATCACCCACACTCTTGGTACCACCACCAGGAAAGGACATTTCTGCTCACGTTTCATGGCTCTTTCAGTCATGCCCAAATTCACTGGCCAAAGCAAAAATGGCCTTCTGTGTGCCCAGGAAGAAAAGAGAGCTGAAAATATCGGCAAACGGCAGTAGTGTTCATCACAGACTCGGAGATTCTGCCTGAGTGGTGAAAACCTATAATTGCCTTCAGGACTGACTTTTGCACTTTGTCAAATCAGCTCATTTATTCCTTTATCTAGGTGCCCAGTATGTACAACACATTGGTATCTCGTTTCAGAAGCGAATTTTAATTCCCTCCCCAAAGGCAAATAATTTTTACTCCTGCAAGTCAACTGAAATTTTGGTTGCTCCCTTTGACTTCTGTGGGGAGAAAAAAAAAATGTTCCTTTCAAATCCTGGACTGACTGCCCTGTCCCCTCCAAGGCAGCTAGAATGAGATTTTTCTTTCTTATCTCTCATTGCCATTGATCATATCAGTTTTCTATACTCATGTCAGTCAGAACCCTTTCTTTCTGTTGTCACTGGCTGCCTTTCGCTTTGCTGACCTTAATTTCATGTCAGACTATTGAGGGTACAGCTGCATTTCCAGAAAATGCAGATGGTGACTACTAATTGGACACTGCCATGGCAATAAACTGTATGATAAATTAAATGGCTTTAATCCAGTTTAGACTCATCATGCATCATTAGTCTGACAGCGTGATACCATTTGTTGTTGTTTTAAAGGAAATTTAGCTAGCCAGGCTGCAACTAGAGGAAATGTCTGGCCAGAAGGCTCCTATTTTCTAAAATCAGAGCTCATAGTTCTGTTTCGACAACGAAAGGGACAAAACCCAGCAGGAACTCTCTTTGGGACCAGTTGGTTTCAGTCTTCAATTAGAAAATTGTGTTGTGGAAATATGTGTGGAAAATCATAGAACAATCTTTACTCTGTGGTGAGAAAAAAATGTAGAAGAAGAAATGAGCTGTATGACAGATTGAAACATGGACCAGTTAACTTTTATTTTTTTTGCTGCTTAATTTGGGGTATTAAAAAGTCGCTCTTAGGAAGCAAAGAAGTATAGTCAAAATGACATCTGCACTTATATGTTCATCACAGCACTGTTTACAATAGCCAAAATCTGGAAAAAACCCAAGTGCCCTAGAACAGATGACTGGTTGAAGAAACTTTGGTACATCTATACAATGGAATACTATGCAGCTGTTAGAAAAAAGGAGGTCATGAATTTTGCATATAAGTGGATCGGCATGGAGAGTATCATGCTAAGTGAAATGAGTCAGAAAGAAAGAGACAGACGTAGAAAGATTGCACTCATCTGTGGAATATAGAATAACAGAGTGGGAGACTAACACCCAAGACTAGTAGAAATAAGTACCAGGAGGCTGACTTCATGGCTTGGAGGCTGGCCTCACATTCTGGGGAGAGGGCAACTGAGAGAAGGGATCACCAAGTATAATGCGGTCGGTGGCCATGCAGGGGAAGGGTGATGTGGGCTGAATGTAGACTAGAGACTGAACACAGTGGCCACTCAATACCTTTACTTCGAACCACAACAGCTAATTAGAGAGAGAGAACAAAAGGGAATACCCTGCCACAGTGGTGGGGTGGGGTGGGGGGAGATGGGATTGGAGAGGGTAGGAGGGATGCTGGGTTTACTGGTGGTGGAATATGGGCACTGGTGAAGGGATGGGTTCTCGAACTTTGTATGAGGGAAACAAGAGCACAAAGATGAGTAAATCTGTAACTGTACCCTCACGGTGATTCACTAATTAAAAAAGAAAGAAATAAAACAAACAAACAAACAAACAAACAAACAAAAAGAAAGTCGCTCTTAGGACCAGAGCAATAGTAGTATAGCATGCAGCTGACCTTGTTCTTTCCTTGGCACTTTATATGGTCCCAACCAGGAATAAGAGAGGCAGGAGTAGGGCCTGAGCACCACTGAGTGTGGCTCCCCAAGGGAGGGAGGGAGGGAGGGAAGGAGGGAGGGAGGGAGGGACGGAGGGATGGAGGGATGGAGGGAGAGAAAGAAAAAATTCACTTCTATTTTTTAAAATATTTTTTATGTAATTAAAGAACCTTGACTTACAGCATTATTGATAGCTCAGCTTTAGGCATAAACTATTTCAACACCAATCCCACCGCCTGTGTCAACTTCTCTCTACCGGTGTTCTCATACTCCATCGCCCGTATGGCAACACACACTTCCCCCACTGCCACCTTGCCAGACCTATCACAGAGTTGGGTGGTTGCAGCTTAAAGCTTATGTTTTCAGTGTCATTGAATCTGTGCTTTGGATTGATAACTCTACCCCTCTCCCACATCACCAGTATAACCCAAACCCCAACCCTTGCCCCCCCATTACTTCCCCTTTCCTCTTCTTTCTTCTCCACTTGATTTCTTTCCTTCTCTTTGTTTCTCTTCCCTAAACTTTAGGGTGAAGGGTGATCTGGGCATCCCTCTTAGCACATTACATTTCTTCACCCAATTAAAGAAAACCATACTTGCCTATAGCTTGTCCAAGGACAAATCACACTGTAGACTATCTCCCTGAAATTGCTAAATCATTGAGACCTTAGAACAAATTTTTATTTAAATACAAATAGTAGGAGATATAAGTAATGAAAATAATTTGAATTGAACACTAAAAATGGCACCATCTTTAAGATAATGTATATTTAAATAAAGGTGTAGATGTTAAAACATTCAGTCTTTTCTTTTTCTTTTTCTTTTTCCCCCTCTTTGGGCCATACCCAGGGTGGTAAGAGCTTACTTCTGGCCTGCACCCAAGGATCACTCCTGTGGGAAGCTATATGGGGTACTGAGGATCCAGTCTAGGTTGGCCATGTACAAGGCAAGGGCCCTACCCACTAAACTAAGCTGGAATATGATTATACTGAAAGTTACTAAGCAACTCAACATTTTGAGTTCCAAGAATTTTAGTTCTGTCATGGTAGACAATGATCAACAACTTCACTTTATTTGATGCTTTTGAGTCCAATGCACTATTTTAGAGCCTGAACCTGTACTTTTCAAGGACATCATTTTTAACAACTTCTAAAACTTTTTGAAAGTTCACCAATATTAATTTTAGTTATGAGCTTAGTTAAAGCTCTTTGTTTAAATTTTAACATATTTTACTCTTAATTTTAATTAAACTGAATTAACTAAGCTCAATTTTATAAAACTAAGAGAGTTTGTGTATATAATATACTTATATGCATGTATAGGTAAGACACTATATGTTGCATGTATTTGGTATACATGGCTATATGTAAAGAGTCTATGTCTCTTGCATTTTAAAAATTCTACATGATATTTACATTTTAGGTTCTCTGGTATATATGCTATATATAATGTGTTTCTTTTTCATGCTTGAATGCAAATAATGACTTTTATCAACTTGAACCTATGAATTTCTTTGTTGCCAAATTATTTCCTTTAATATTAAATTCCCTTAAAAGGTTAATATTAAATATGCCTCCTTCAAAATCAAGGCTTAAACTAAATGCCTCCTTCAAAATCAAGACTTAAATTAAATGACCCCTCTCTTCTCTGACAGAAGGGAAAAAATTGAATATATTGAGCATATAGTCTATGCCTTGTGCATATCACTGTATCACTGTCACTGTCATCCCATTGTTCATCGATGTGCTCAAGTGGGCACCAGTAACGTCTCCATTGTGAGACTTGTTACTGTTTTTGGCATATCGAATATGCCAAGGAGAGCTTGCCAGGCTCTGCTGTGTGGGAGGGATACTATCGGTAGCTTGCCGGGCTCTCCGAGAGCGATGGAGGAATCGAACCTCCGCATGCAAGGCAAACGCCCTACCCGCTGTGCTATTGCTCCAGTCCTGTGCTCAGCTACACTATTGTGCTGACCTACACTATTTTATTTAATCTTAACTACTATCCTATAAGGTAACTTATTGTTCTCTTAGCAAGTGAAAAACATTAACTTCCTAGAGAAAGAAGTTTTTCCAAGTTCACTTGACTAATCAGCCATGAAATTGGAATTATACCCCAAATCTGTCCAGCATCAAAGCCCACTCTCTTTCATACCTGCACCTCCTTGGTTCATATAGTAGTATGCATTAGGCAGTGACTATCTAAATAACATTGAACTTCTTTTTTTTTCTTAAGAAATGCTAAAAATCAAGTACCTTTATTGGTTTAAGTGATAAAAGGTTTTACTTAACACACCCTTTAAGTACATTGTGTTGTTATCAAGGGCAGGAGTAGTTTAACTTTCTTATAAAGTCAACTATTATCTCGTTTTGTGTGTATATGTGTGTGTGTGTTTGTGTGTGTGTGTGTATATATACATCTGTAGAGAGAGATTATCTGATTTATTTATGTGTATATATATATATATATATAAAGTCATATGTGTGTGTGTGTGTGTTTGTTTTGGAGGCCACTCCTGGCAAGTCTCAGGCATTAATTACTCTTGGCTCTACACTTAGGAATTACTTCTGACAGTGCTCAGAGACCCATATAGAATGCCTAGGATTGAACCTGGGTCAGTTGCATGCAAGGCAAAAACCCTATCCACTATAATATCACTCTGGCCCCTGGCAAGTCTCAGGCATTAATTACTCTTGACTCTACACTTAGGAATTACTTCTGACAGTGCTCAGAAACCCATATAGAATGCCTAGGATTGAACCTGGGTCAGCTGCATGCAAGGCAAAAACCCTATCCACTATAATATCACTCTGGCCCCTAATCACATATTCTTTATCCTTTCTCTATCAGTAGGCACTTAAGTTGTCTCCATATCTTGGTTTCAGTGAATAATGCTGTGAAGAACATGGGTGCATGTACTTCTTGAATTATTAAGTCAAATGGAAAAAAAGCCAACACCATATAATTTCACTTACACATGTTAGACAAATCAATGAAACAAATGTATAAACAAAATTTAAAAAAATTAACTTTTTGATTGTAAGATGTGTAAGTTAATAAGTCAGGTAACAGGGAGAATTAATTAATTAATTTAATTAATTAAAAACAATTAATTAAATTTATTGCTTTCTGTTGAAAATAGAAAAAATTGATGAAAACTAGACTTTTGGCAGTTAAAATAATGCAATATAAACATGTTGATTTATAAGGCTATAGTATACCTGAAACCTGTATAACATTATATATGTGTATATACGTATATACACATATATATATGTATATATATATACACACACATATATATATGGGCTGGAGCGATAGCGCAGCAGGTAGGGTGTTCGTCTTTGCTCTGGATTTGGTCCCTAGCACTGCCACACTACCCTGAGTGACATCCCCATGCCACACCAGCAGAGAGCCGGGAATAAACCCTGAGAACCACTTAATATAGAGGGAGGAGAAGAAAAATGGAGGAAAGAAGACATAAGGGTGAGGGGTGGAGAAAGAGGACGAGGAACAAGAACAGGTGGAGGAGGAGGGGAAGAGGAAAAAGAAGAGGAAAGAGAGAAGATGAAGAGGGAAAATGGGAAGAGGAAGAGGAGGAGGAGATTGACAATTTTTTTTGCCATATTTAAAAATATATTTGAAAATACATATTTCAAAATGTATTTTGGACCAACATATTTTATTGTAATTTAAGCTACATTTAATGTAATATAAACTAAGACTTTATTTGGAAAAGTCAGTGCACTTTGAATTTCTTCAATATTCTGATTTTTTGTTACTGTGGTTGCTTCAAGTTTGCCTCTTCCGATTTGGAATTTGTCTGATTTTAACAGAAATGTTTTTTCTCAATGAATACTGAATTCATCATGGAATCACACCCTTTTTTTAAATATCATTAAATACCATTAAATACCATTAAATACCATTACAAATCAGGTTCAATTACAAAAATTCTTTGCATGTCAATGTCTCTTTTAAAGAAAACTTTGTTGAACTCTCTGTATTCCACTTCAACATTGGGAATTAATACACTTCTTTAAACCTGTGGTTTAATAACTCCTGCAATATGATAACAATTTCCTGTGAATCTGTGTGATAGCACAGCAAGTAGGGCATTTGCCTTGCAGGAGGCCGACCCGGGTTCGATTCCTCCTTCCCTCTCAGAGAGCCTGGTAAGCTACCAAGAATATCCTACCCCCACGGTAGAGCCTGGCAAGCTACCTGTGGCTTATTCAATATGCCAAAAACAGTAACAACGAGTCTCACAATGGAGACATTGCTGGTGCCCACTCGAGCAAATCGATGAACAACGGGACGACAGTGCTATAGTGAATCTGAGAAGGCATTTCATATTTCCAGGTATGAAGAAAGAAAATGCTATAACAGTTTTACTAGGGCAGTTGACACACCATAGGTAAAATAAGCAGTAAATGGCCTAAAATGGACCAATACAATAACCACAAAAGACACAGACTTTAATATCTTTGCAGATGGAAAATATTATTGGAAGGAAGTCGAGTTCACTTGGGCATCTTGCACTTCTCCCAATACCCATTCCTATCCTGTGCTCCGAGAAATTTAGGGATAGAAGCAGAGACTGTATGTGAATGTGTAGTGAAGTACTTGGAAGTTCTTTTTGTTCCCAGGTCGATGTTTCCACTTCTCTTCATTTCTTTCAAAACTTCTTTCTAAAAGCCAGGGTCCGGGGGAGGGTTGGGGAGGGGAGAGACCCTCATTTCAGAAAGGTTTAAAGGAACTAAGTGTGCACACCGTCTGGATCCGCTGAAAACCCAAATTGATACTGTGGTTCATTAAACAGTTGCTCCAGCAAACGTGCTGCTCACAGTGTAGCACAGAAGTTGTCTTTCAGCCTCTGGGTTTATGTATTCTAAGTCCTCCATCTTCTCTTCTGGAGAGCAGAATTAGAGCTCCACATTTCTCACCACTTAGCCCACAGGTGGCCCCACCCAGAGCATGGTCCTTGGCTTCATAATATCCTGAGTTATAATGGCATCACACACATGGAGAGACATTGATAAGTGCCTCAACCCTCAATTAGTAAAGGAAGTTGTCACCCAAATACTGAATACAGTAGTATTGAAGAAAGGGATCAGTCAAACTGTATCTTTTTATAATTGTAAAGGCCTTGGAGGGAGGAACTTAATCTCAATGTAATAAAATAGTGTGTACATTGCAGAAAAATATGTATGCGGGGGGCTGGATCGATAGCACAGGGCGTAGGGCATTTGCCTTGCAAGCAGCCAACCAGGGTTCAATTGCCAGAATCCCATATGGTCCCTCAAGCATCGCCAGGAATAATTTCTGAGTGCATGAGCCAGGAGTAAACCCTGTGCATCGCCAGGTGTGGCCCCAAAAAACAAACAAACAAAAAACTATATGCTATGCAGAAAGTGATTTACTCAAAGCCACAGAAACCCCTTAGCACCACCAGCCTGAGCAATATCATGTTTTCAGGTCCTTTCAACCAATGGACAGACTATCTGAGTGTCATCCAGAGGCCCTTTAAGAAACCCCAACCAAAGTAAAAACACACTTATAATTCTCAAGGCCCCTCTCCATATGTTCGGACAAGCCTCATACATGAAGGAACCGGCAGAGGAACCCAGGTGTGTGGGACCTGGGGCTGAGACCTCCAAGGCTGCTCATATCAGGACTGGGCCGCCTCCGCCCAGATTTCCCATCTCCCAGTAGCTAGGCGGTCAAACCCAGGGACTGCCCCCAGCACCGTGTAATCTTGTCAACGGCCAGCATCCAGACTTAAAAGCCAGCTCCCGCATGGCTGTTTCGCGGCAGCCCTATATCTTATAGCCTACTTCTCCCTCTGGGAGAACTTGGCAAACTACTGGGAGTTTCCTGCCCACCTGGGAGAGCCTGGCAAGGTCCCCATGGTGTATTAATATGCCAAAACCAGTAACAAGCTGTGTCTGATTCCTCTGACCCTGAAAGAGCCTCCAGTATGGCATTGTTGGAAGGACGAGTGGAGAGAGGCTTCTAAAATCTCAGGGCTTGGATGAATGGAGACATTACTGAGACCGCTCAAGAAATTCGACAATCAACGGGATGATGATGATGATGATGATCATGATGATGATGATATAATTCTTTGCACTTGACTTGATTTGTGTATTGTCTGCTTCTCACTACACTGTGAGCTCATAGAAGTCAAGCTTCTCATTTCCAGTGTCTATAGATCCTTGCAGTTCTATCTCCTTACTCTAGTGGCTACAACAGTCCTTTCTGTGTTCTCTGTGCCAAGTATGTCAGATTGAATGCCTTCATGTATTGGTTGAAGAGTGGTTGACAAAATCAGATCCTCACAGTGACTTAGCAAGTCTAGTTTTATAAGATTCTACAATTCTACATCAGCGGGAAGTAATCAAGGATTTGTGGAGATTCCCTGCCAGCTGTTCACACCACCAGTAGCTTAAGGAAATTTTATTCAGTCTATTGTGAATAGCTGTGAATACAGAAATTATCAGAAATCTAACTAAATGGAGTAAATGTAAAAGAAAAAGTGGTTAAAAACTGACCTTCCACTACAAGATTTTCTTTGTATACAAATTAGGGGGACATAATCTGATGTGTGGCCTATGTGAATGTAAACTACAACTATGTTGTAAGAGAAATGTTTCATAGGGCTGGAGAGATAGTATAGAGAATAGGGCACTTGCCTTGCAAGAAATCAACTGGGATTCAATTCCTGGGACCACATATGGTCCCTCACGCCCCACCAAGAGTAATACCTGACCACAGTGGATATAGCCCCTCTCCCCGCCCCAATAAAAGGTAAAGTAAATGAGGAGGATTTCACTGTGATGCATACATGCATTATAAAACAAATATTGTCAAATGGACTATCTAGTTTTATATCTAAAAGATATAAAAAAAGAGGAAAAATAGCAAAGAAAGAAAATAGCAATGGTTGAAGCAGAAATAAATTAAAATAATACATTAAAACGGGCTAAAAAGATAATGGAGCTAGCAGGACTCTTTCCTAGCACATGGCCAACCTGGGTTCAATCCCTAATATCCACGTGGTTCCCGGGGCACCACCAGAAGTAGTTCCTGAGTGTAGAGCCAGGAGAAACCCCTGAGCACTGAGAGGTGTGTCTCAAACAACAACAAAATATATATATATACATATATATATACATATATATGTATGTAGGAAAGAAAAAATCTGTGACATTGGGTACATATAAAATTGCTAAATTCTTACTAGACTAATTAAAGAGAAGATACAAATAAAAACAAAAATGGAAGAAGAAAATACATTACTACTGAAATCATGATACTGCTATGAACAAGCATACACCAACAAACCAGATAATCTAAAAAATATTAATAAGGTTATAAAACCATACACTCTACAAAAACTAAATGTGAATAAATAGAAAGTCTGAACAGGATTGCAACTTATATTGAGACTGAGTGCCAGAGATTCGATCAGTAACCTCCTAAAAAAGAAAAGCTTAAAAGCAGATAAGTTCAAGGGGTATTTTACCAAACTTTTAAAAATAACTAATGTAAATTCTTCTCTAAGTCTTAGAAAAATTTAAAGGGGAGGGGATACTTTCAAATTAATATTATAAAATCAGCATTATTCAGACACAAAAGCAACATAAGACATCACAAGAAAAGAAAACTATAGGCCAATGTTCTTGATGAATAGTGATTTAAAAATCCTCAACAAAATACTAGCAACAGTTAAAAGGCACATTAAACAGTACATGAAAGGATTATACACCGTGACCAAGAGGGATTTATCAATGGAATGCAAGGATAGTTCAATATAAAAGAAATCAATGTGACAAAAACCACATTAACAGAATAAAGGATACAAAATCACTTTAATTCAATAAATGAGAAAGAGAAGAGGCAAGGAGAGAAGAAAAGTAACATAATAAGAGCCCTATATTAAAATCTTACCTCATGACTCACTGGAAAAATCCTTAAATCTTTTCCTGTAATATCAGGAGGAAGACAAAGATGCCCATTCTCACCACTTCTTAGTACTTAGAACTGTAGGTCCTAGCAATAGCAATTAGGCAATAAAAGTCACCCAAATTGGAAAAAGAAATATAACAGGCATTATTTTCTGACAATGTGACCTTATATAGCCAAATCTCCAAGTTTTCCATAAAAATATTGTTAGTGCCAGTAAATGAATTCAATAAGATTGCAAAATACTAAGCAGCATACCAAAAAAGTTGCATTTCTATTGACAAAAAAACAAACTAGCTGAAAAGGAAATTAGGAAAACAATGTCATTTGCAATAATACCAAAAAAAAATGAAATACATAGGAAAAATTTAATCAAAATGATCTGCACACTAAAAACATTGTGCAAAACATCTGCACAAAACATAAAAATGGAACAAATTTATGTTCGTAGATTGGAATATCTTTTGAAATTTTTGAAATTTTACTGTCATTTAGGTAGCTTATTTGCAACATTGTGAATGTTCGTGGTTTTGATGTACCAAGTTACTGCACTCTCACCACCAAGAGAGGCCCCAAGACCCTCCACCACTGTTCTGTCACTTTTAGTCAACCTCCTCATTCCCCCCTCCATCCTCTTTCCCCATGCTTGCTAATCTCAATTTGGTAATCAAAGGTCAAAGATTTATCATCATTTCATATTACCTATTCCCTTGTTTTGTTTCTCTACATGCCATCAGTGAGTGAGATCATCTGTTACTTGTCCTTCTCAGATTAAAAGGCGTTAGAGTTTTATGTTTGGCTTTGGATTTTGGTTTTGGTTTTACTGTTGGGTTATTTGGGGGGTTATTTTAATGGCATGCACGCCCAGCAGAGCTCAAGGCTTACTTTTGGCTCTGGGCTCAGAGATCACTCCTGATGGGACTCGGGACCATATTGGGTCCTGGAGACTTAACTTGGGTCTGCTACATGAAAAGTAGGTCAAGTGACTTATCCACTGTGCCATCTCTCTGGCCCATAAAAGCTTACGTGGTTGTTGTTTTTGTTTGGTTAGTTGGTTAGTTTTTGTTTGGGCACCCAAAGGTGCTCAGAGCTTACTCCTAGCTCTGAGTTCAAGGATCACTCCTGGCAGTGCTTAGGGGGCGCCATCTGAAGTGCCAGGGATTGAACCCAGATCGGCAAGGCAAGTACCCTACCCACGATACTATAAGACTAAGAAGTTTTTAGAGTTTTACACAAAGAAATCTATGGATTTAATATAATCCCTAGCAAAGTCCCAAAACACTTTTACAAAAATTTAAAAGAAAAACAAAAACAGCCTTACAATTCATCTGAAATCACAAGATACCTAAGTCCACTATTCTTAAATAAGCGGAGTAAAGTTGGAAGCATTACATTTCCCTATTTTAGAGTATATTAAGCTACAGTAACTAGGATGTATAGTATTGTATCAAGATAGACATATAAAGTAGAACTGAAGAGGGCCCAGACGTAACCTTACCAATCAACTGCTTTTTGATACAGATGCCAAGATTATATTCCAGACTGGACAGTGTCCTTAACAAATGTCTCTAGGAAAACTGGATATCCAGATACCAAAAAAAAAAAATGGACCCTATTTTACAACATACAGAAAACTCCATTAAAAATTATTAAAGACTTAAATATGAGAAAAGCCTGAAACTGTAATACTCTAAAAACTAGTAAGGGAAAACTGTGAGTGACACTAAAGTTATGACACCAAAAACTGAGGCTACAAAATCAAAGCAGGTTATGTGGACTGTATCAATCTAAAAACTCTTGCACAGCAAAGAAAGAAACAAGCAGTATAAAGAAAGAGCAACCTATAGGCTGGTAGAAAATATTAGCAAGCCAGATATCTTGCCATGTAAGGAGTTAATTCTCCAAATTTAGAAAGAATGCCAACAACTCAATAGAAAACAAACAAATAACCTTATGATCTGATTTGTAAAATGGGTTAGCTATTTGAACTGATATTTAGTTGATGAATACAAAAAAGTAGATGGAAAAAAACATATTATTATTCACCAGGGAGATGTAAGTCAAAATATCGTTTTTTACCTGCCAGCATGGTGATTATCAAAAGGAAAACAAAGACAAGTATTGTCTAATATGGAAAATGGGACCCTTACATAATTTTGTTAGGAATGCAAAATAGTACATCCACTATGGAAAATAGTGTGCAGAGTCCTCAAAAAGTGAAAAAAATTAAAAAGAACCATTATATGTCCTAGAAGTTACTAGGTCTTAATCCCAAAGAGCTTAAATCAGGATCTTGAAGAAATATCAGCACTTCCATATTCCATTGCACTGCTGTTTATGATAGCCAAAATGTGGAAACAAACTAAATGTTCATAAACAGATGAATCAACAAAAATGTGGTAACACTGTAGCACTGTCATCCCGTTGTTCATCAGCTTGCTCGAGCGGGCACCAGTAACATCTCTATTGTGAGACTTGTTACTGTTTTTGGCATATCAGATATGCCCAACAGGTACGGCATTTGCCTTGCATGTGGCCGACCCAGGTTCGATTTCTCCATCCCTCTCAGAGAGCTCAGCAAGCTACCGAGAGTATCCCGGCCCGCACGGCAGAACATAAATGTGGTATATAAAAAAACTGGCATATGCACATAATAAAATACTATTCAGCCTTCTAAAGAAAAGAATCTTGTCTAATCTGTGACAATATTGACAAAACTTAAGACATGCTAAATGAAGTAAGCCAGTCACAAAAAAGACAAAACTGCATGATTTCACTAACATGAAATATCTAATAGAGCTAAACTCACTGAATCAGAAATTAGAGCAATCATTGGCAAGACATAGAGGAGGCTTGGGTGGTACTAGATATCACTGTCATCCCATTGTTCGTCGATTTACTCGAGTGGGCACCAGTTTCTATTATACTCAGCCCTGAGATTTTAGCAGCCTCTCCTTACTCGTCTTTCCCAGCGATTGGAGGCTCTTTCAGCCCTGAGATTTTAGCAGCCTCTCCTTACTCATCTTTCCCAGTGATTGGAGGCTCTTTCAGGGTCAGGGGAATGAGATCTATCATTACTGTTTTTGGCATATTGAATACACCATGGGTAGCTTGCCAGGCTCTGCCGTACGGGCGGGATACTCGTGGTAGTTTGCCGGGCTCTCCGAGAGGTATGTATATATCTGTTACTATATTTTGGATATGAATGTGCCATGGAGAGCTTGCAAGGCTCTCCTGTGTGGGCAATAGGCTCTTGGTAGCTTGTCAGGTTTTCCAAGAGGGAGAACAAGGCTAGGTATACTAGGTATAAAGTTTTACTCAAGTGGGGGCTGGAGTGATAGCACAGCGGGTAGGGCATTTGCCTTGCATGTGGCCAACTCGCGTTCAATTCCCAGCATCCCATATAGTCCCCTGAGCACCGCCGGGGGTAATTCCTGAGTGCAGAGCCAGGAGTGACCCCTGTGCATTGCCAGGTGTGACCCAAAAAAAGCAAAAAAAAAAAAAATAAAAAAAATAAAGTTTTACTCAAGTGTTATGAATGAGCTCAAGATCTGTGCAACCAACAGTTAACAATACTGTGTTGTGCCCTTAAAGTATTCAACAGGGTATTTAATGGATGTTACATAATACTTTCTAAAGAACTTAATGAGTCTGCTATATGGGAGAATTTTGTTTTCTTCTCAATTTTGATTATCTTACTCATTGATGGAACCATAGTGATAATATAGCAGTTAAAGCACTTTCCCTGAATGCATTAAACCCTGGTTCAATCCCCAGCACCTGATATGATTCTCTGAGCTGGCCAGGAGTAATCCCTGAGCACAGATCCAGGTAAGTCCTGAGCACTACTGAGTGTAGTCCTGAAACAAAAATAAAACAAATTGGAAAAAAAATGTATATTAGTCATTGATTGATAAGACTGTTATTCCTTATATTTTATGCAGCTTTATAAAGATGTTTCTAAGTAAAAAGAAATAAATTTTTTCTTGAAGCATTAAGATTTTATTTATTATTTTATTTCATCAGAAAATATTTGCTAATAACTTTGTGATACAAAGGAAAGTAAGACCTCTGTCATCAAAATGTGTGATATTATGGACAAGGAAAACACTTTTTCTTAAGTTGCTAATGCAATAATAGAGGTGTGTACAAAGCACAGTAGATCTATAGGTAAATTGATGGATATTTTTCTCAAGTATTTTTTATTTAAAAAGAGCAACCAAGTCAATTTTACATAGTTTGATAATTAAGGAAAGAAAAAATTAACAAGGAATAAAATATTTCCAGATCTTTTTATCATACATAAAAATTATAATTCATGATTAAGATTAATTTTTAGTGCCAAAGAGATAGTATGATGAGTTGAGTGCTTGCCTTGCATGCAGCTGATCTGGGTTCTATCCCTCACGCCATATGGTTCCCCAGGCTCTCCCAAGAGTGATCCACAGAGCCAGGAGTAAGCCCTGAGTATTGCCACCTGTGGCCCAAATCCACTCCACCCCCAAAAATGAATAGATTTGTGAGAAAAAAGTTTTCCAAGAAACTTATAAATTAGAAAAATTAAATTTAAAGTATAAATAAATCAGTAGATCTTTTAAATTGTTATCCAAGCTCCCCAAATCAAATTCTACTTATAATTTTTTTTTAACTTTCTAGTTATAGCACACCAGAGAGAGGCTTATCTAGGATACGTTTTGCTAGAATTGACAACCCAGACAATTCACGCAATCCAAGATTCCAAGAGTTTCCAATGTGAGAACTTCTTCCTTTAACCAGTAAAGGTGGCTCATTTGGTATGCAGTCAACATAAATTAAGTGCAATCCTGTTGTCTTGCCCTGATTCTATCAAATTGAGGAGAGCTTCTGAAAAACATTTCTCTTGTTCTTTGTTTTGTTTTGTCTTATTAAATCCTCCTTAACACCATCGGAGTGTCAAAAGGGAAAGAAATGCCTGTACTGAGAGAGCCTGTGCTGTTACCAGCATAGTGTTTATAAAATAAAATTTCTATATATGCTGGCTCAGTCTTATTTGAAAGATAGTTTTCAACAATCTTTCATACCCATTCCTTGGTCATTTGACAGTGCTAATATTCTATCACAGACGCAAAGGTATAAGCACTATTCTACTATTTCTCTTACTTTGCCAGGTTGGTAAATAATATGCATATGGTAATTTGAGAGACATTGTGCTCCCATTGCTCTTCTTTTTATTATTATTTCTAGAACTCGATCTTTTGTAAATGCTGCAAAAATATAAACCAAAAGTGCTTCAAATTTTTATCTTATATTCCTTCTACTCTCAGTTTTCTGGTGCCTACACAACACATACAGTATATTTCTGTTTTCACCATTGTTATAAGATAGCAGACTTTTCTGTTGATATTTTTACAATAGAATATTCTAGAATAAGTCTATGACGATGTCTTTTTTAATTTACAGACCTAAGCACAGACTGAATGCAAACTACTATGATATGATAAATCTTATGCATAAGAGGTAAAAGACATGGAAGCATTTCATTTAAAGCCATTTAAAAAAAATCTTGGTGGCATTACACAGAGACAGAACAGTATAATGAAACAGGTAGCCTAAATATCAATGGATTGATAAAGAATAAAAGAACTGCGACATTCTCCTGAACAGTTGATTTCAGTCAACAGTTCTTTAAGTAAACTGATAAAACTGGAAGATTATGATTGGGCCCATGAACTTTGGAATGAAAGTCACATTCATAGACTCGGTATATTGAAAGTAGATATATGTATCAGTTTTCATACAAATCAGTGACTACATTAGTCTGTTTGACGGAGGTTAGTGATATGCATTTTAAATGCCTGAGTGTTTAGTGCTTTGTGGCCAGAAATTCTTTCATTTTTGAAATATTTATTAACCTGCTTCTGTTGTGAGATCAGTCGTCATTCCAATTAAAGGGGCTGCCATCCTGTAGTTTACATTCAGTTAAGAAGACAACGAAAGCAAATGTACCAATTACTAAAATTTACAGGTTCTGACATGAGATATGAAGTAATATGCATATATGTGTATGCTCATATGAGTTTAGGTATACGGTTAATTCACACAAAGTGATCAAGAAGAACTAGTCATGCAAATAGGGACAGAAAGAAACTTTTAGGCAGAGAATAATATTTACCAATTGTATTCAAGTAATAATTCTGTCTAGACAGCTTCAACTGTACATTGATCTAAATCGGGGTTTGGCAAATCCTTCCTACTGTCTGTCATTATAGATTAAAAATGTGTCCTGGTTTTATAAAGACAATTTGGAAAAAGGCTTGCCATTCTTTCACATGTTGTTAATAGCTACTTTCATATTATGGCTCAGAATTTTTACGACTGAAACGAAGTCTGCCTAGTACACTAAGTTCAAAATATTTTCTGCCTGGTCCTTTAGTTTGCCAAGCTGGGGAAGTAGCTCTGCAGTATAAAACTTTGCTTGACTTGCGTTTGTGAGCCCCTGATTTTGATTCTCAGAACTAAAAATGAAGAAGAGAATGATGAGGGGAAAGGAACATAAAAAGAGGAAGGGAGTGAGTAAGGAAGGGAGGAAAGAAGGGAGGAAGGGAGGGAGGGAGGGAGGGAGGGAGGGAGGGAGGGAGGGAGGGTGTTTGTCTACTCTTGATACAAAGCACCAATATGAATAATCATAACATTTGATTCACTCGTGTTCTGTTGTCTTTAGGCAAGTGAAACTAGCAGTAATAGTCACTCTGCTAAAATCCTGCTAGTAGTGATAGTCGACATTTATTAATTGGAATTGTATTTTGGGAACTCTTTCAAGGACATAACGTGATTTCTGTTTTACTTAATTTTTACAACGCTGCTATATGGTGGCTTCTGATATCACTCCTGAATCCTAACGAGCAAGCAAAGACAAAGAAAGTTTAAGTAACTCACTGGACATCCTAAGGCTTTGTGGCTTAGCGCTCTGCAGTTCCACCATCATAAAATACCTTCGCTCTAAATGCCTATTTTTACTAATTTGTGTAAGTAAATAAACTACTTGTTTGAAATAATTTTGTAACTTTTGGGAGAGCCAATTTTTATGATTGTTCCTTTCTTATAAATACAACATAGTATTTATTATATAACATACAATAGATATACATGCCTATGTTTATTGCAGGACTTAGTACAATAGCCTGGATATGGAAACAATCCAAATGGCCAACTACAAATAAGTGACCAAGAAGTTATGATATACACAATGGGACACTATACAGCTATAAAAAAGAAGATAAAATCATGCAATTTGCCACTATATGGATGCAAGGAAGGGGTATCATTCGAAGTGAAATCAGCCAGTCAGAAGGAGAGGGATACAGAATGATCTTTCTCACATAAAGATATATAGTAACAAAGATATGTAGTAACAAAGCAACAAATAGTACTCCATTGTGTATATATACTACAATTTCTTGATTATTTATTCATAGTTGGACATTTATATTATTTCCATATCCTGGCTATTGTACCAAGTGCTGCAATGAATATAGGTATGCATGCAATACAGAATTTCAGAGGTGTAGCTTAGCATCTCTGTAAGTATATACAATTTACTGCACATAACCTTCAAAGTCAGCTCCCTCCCAACCACCAGAAAGATCCATTCAGCTTGTTCCTCCCTCCCGCCCCCTTTCGACTACAGTGAGCTCAACTAGTTTTCATTAAATCTAAGAGTTAATTTTGTTGTTTGGTGTCAGTTTGCTTCAGGTTCTTACTTTCCTTCATATAATCCCCTCGAATTCCATTCATTTGTCCCAAAATGATATAGTTTTATCTTTTTTTAATAGTAGAGTAGTATTCCACTCAGTGTATATAGCAAAGCTTCTTTATGTAGCCAAAATGCCTTTGTAATCATCTCTTCACTTATAAAGAGATTCTCGCAAGTTGGTATAAGCTTCTGAAAGTTGTTGTGTTTATACACCTACACACATCCAATGAAAACACTGCACAGTAGAAAATTATCATAGTAGAAATTTTTCTAAGTCTGGTATGAGTTGTGGTAGTTATAAAGTAACCACAGTGTCCTGAGAAGTAGTTACCTAATCACACATGTTACCTAATCTTTGCCTTATGGGACAGGGATGCATAAAGAGAAAATGAACATACAATGTAGTATTATAAGGAACATAAGTGCAGAACGTTAGGGTACACCAGAGCACATAATTAGGTGATGGGAATGGAGGAAAGACTTCCTTTAGGAAGACTCCCTGAAGGATTGCTTAGCATTGCATCCTTAGGTCCTTATGCTGAAATATCAACCAGGTTGGCCCAAAACTAGGTACAGTGACTACCTCCTGAGACCATTGGGAAGGTTCCTCCCATGCCCCCAAAGAAACATATCAAGATAAACTCACTCTACTAATAACCAACTATGAAATTTTCAACAAATAACTGAACTTGACTCAGCCTTATTCTTCCCACCCTCATCAGTATATAGACAATTTGATTTTCTTTTTGACTTTTTTAGGATGCCCTTAGCTAAATGAGGGTTGTATAAGCAAAAGGGATTGCAGAGATACATGATTTACTGAAGGTTTTCTGGATGAAATATTCAAAACATTTTTATACAGGCTTACGAAACTGACTACTCAGAGCAAATTAAAGCCAGCATCCTAGAGAGCTACACATCAGTTGGATGATGGAAACACTCATATCTTTCTGCTCGGCGCTGTGATCACAGCATATCATTTCATCCCCCACCCTCCAGATAATATGGCTAAACTTCATCAAGAACAGTATTCCATGTTGTATGTTCCCTTCCCAGTCCCTAGAAAAGTGACATTCATATAGAGTAAATGATCACTTCATTGAATGGAGCTGAATTATTCATATTATGATCTGAGAATGAGTGAATCAGACAAAAACCTGTTCAAGTTATTACCTCTTCCATTTTCTCAGGAATGAATGACGCCTTTGAATAGACACTATAATCCTAAATGCCACAGCACAATTGATATAAAACTGGCAGATGCTATGGTCTTTGAAGGTTGTTTAAATCTCTTAGGATGATTCAAAAGGATTATTATAAACTTAAAACAAAGAAAGAGAAGTATTGTTTGAAGTTTCAAAAGAAGGTTCAAGTGTAATAGAGACTTAAGAGTATTTTTTTCTTCATTTATTACATTGAATAGAACTAATAGAAGTCCCCTTACCATTATGTAAATGTCACTGTCACTGTCATTGTCATCCCATTGCTCATCGATTTGTTCGAGTGGGCACTAGTAACATCTCTCATTGTGAGACTTATTGTTACTGTTTTCAGCATATCCAATACGCCACGGGTAGCTTGCCAGGCTCTGCCGTGTGGGCGCAATATGCCAGGCTCTGCCGTGTGGGCGCAATACTCTCTGTAGCTTGCCGGGCTCTCCAAGAGGGGCAGAGGAATTGAACACAGGTCAGCTGAGTGAAAGATGGTACAGCAAGCATGATGCTTGCTTGCCATGTGGTCTACCTGAATCCCCGTTATCTTATATGTTACCCAAGTCCTACCAGGAATAATCCCTGAGTGCAAAGCCAGGAGTAAATCCTGAGTGCTGCTGGGTTAACCAAAAAAAATAGGGTAAAATAGTAAAATAAAGTAGCTAATAATATACTCACAATAGTCTTTTAAGAGACTGGCAGTCTTTCTTAATATAGACTTTAGTACTGTAGCACTGTCGTCTTGTTGTTCATTGATTTGCTCAAGCAGGCACCAGTAACATCTCCATTGTGAGACTTGTTGTTACTATTTTTGGCATATTAAATATGCCACAGGTAGCTTGTCAGGCTCTGCTGGGCAGGCAGGATACTCTAAGTAGCTTTCCAGGCTCTCCGAGAGGGATGGAGGACTCGAACCCAGGTGGGCCGTGTGCAAGGCAAACGCCCTACCTGCTGTGCTCTCGCTCCAGTCCAATATAGACTTTGTGTCCCAGAAAAAAAAAATAGAAGTCTAGAGATGTAGATGCTGATGGTCTTGAATGTTCTGGACACAAAGTGAAGAAATTAAATGAGCTAGAGGCCACCCAAGTTTTTTCCAAAGATCTGGGGAGTGGGGATTGAATTATTTCTTTTCCTCTTTCCATGTAATATGGGTGGGTTGGTAAATTGAAAGCAAATTCCCCTGGGAAAAAAATAGAAATCCTGAAAGGCTTGAGCAACTTTTGCAGGAGTGCCTACTGATGGCTAGCCAGAAAAAAAGATTGATGGATGGAGCTGTTTGACGGCCTCCCCTCCACCCCTTCTTGAAAAGTACCAGAAGTACTTGTGCTTTGGGCACTCTTTGTCTCATAGGATCTTGTATCTATCTGTAATCATTCTTTGCCCTCCTTCTCTTTCCTCCATGGATGTTGTGGTATGGTTCTTGGCTGTGCTACTTGCAGCTCAACTAGTTGTGGTGCTCACATTTATCTGGCCACTGTGCAGCCAGAAGTCACTTGTGGAATCGGAGATGACAAATCGCACAGCTGTCAGGCCCAGAGAGGAGGGCTGTCATGGCTGCGTACCGGGGATCAGACTCTCAGGTTCATGCTTGCATGCTAAAGTGCTCTCATGCACTCTAGCCGCTTAGCTGTCTCCTAGTGCCTTACTCATTCTTAAAGCTCTGCAGACTGCTTATAATTCTCCTTTACATGAAAATTAGCAAGCCCTTTAAGTGAACTGCTAAAACTCTGACCAGCTTCTTGCATGGCCCACTGGAGAGGGTATGGAGGTTGCTGTCCGTGTTGGTCAGGAAGACCAAATCCTACAGAATCCAAACTTGGATATAGAAAGTGTTGCCAAAATTTAAATCCATTCATCAGAGAAGCATAAACTGGTCATGGAGGTGGTTTTGGATAAACACATCAGCTCACTCAGATCGAAGCTGTCTCATTTGTTCCTGAGGGCTGCCTTAACCAAGTGCCATAATCAGATCGCTCACAATAGCAGACTTATTTTCTCCCAGTCCTGGAGGCTGAGATATTCCTTCTGACCCCAGTGATGAGTCCTTCACATGTGTTTGCCTTTTGAGAGGGCCCGGTATGGCTCGTACGCCATCATGTCAGCACAAAACTTTGTCCCTCACCGGGGGGGGGGGGAGAGGGGGTGGTGAGTGGAACATCTCTTCTCCTCTGTATATAAGGATATCACTCTTACAGGGTCCAGAGAGGTAGTATAGTACAGTGAGTAATGTGTGTGCCTCGCATGCAGCTAACCTAAGTTCGACCCCAAGAACCAACCCCCCATGGTCCTCTGACCACCATCAGAAGCAATCTCTGAGCAGAGTCAGGAGAAAACCCTGAGCACAGTAATGGCCAAAAACAAAACCTAAAAAGGACATCACTCATACAATGGAACCACCTTATGGCTTCATCTTAACCAACTGCATCTCCTAAAACTCTTGACCAAATATGTTCATGTTCCAAGCCTTGGAGAATTAAACTGCCTTTTCAGTGTGTGCACCAGTAACCCTTCCAAAGAAACTCAAGCACGACTGAGAGAACAGCTGAAAGCTGGGCCTTTGGAGCCCCCTCAGAAACACAGGCCTGTCCCATGAGTCATGTTCCTGGAACCCCAGGGAGTGTATGATGTCCATGCCGTGGAGACACAGTGGACTCCAGCGTGCCGTGGGCAGGGCCGCTAGGGTCTAGAGCACCCGTAGGAGCGCGTCTGTGCAGCTCTGCTTCCCTCGGAGCTTCCCTCTCTGCCTGGCTCTTTCTTCTTTGCCTAGAATCCGCAGCTGCTTTGAATCTAACCGTCTAGATACAGTGACAGGTGAGCTCTAAGCCAAACCAAACAAATCCATCCTCCACCACAGGCAAGTTCCCCGGGATTGCTCTGGTTTGTATTTGGTTTTGTTTTTAGCTTCTGCGTGGGGAAGAGGCCCTCACAGATCACACCTCTCGAACCAGCTTGCCTAGGGGTGATCAGCAAAGAGGATGGTATTTCTCAGACTGCGTGGACTACCACTGTGTATGTGCAGTCAGGAACAAATCGTACCAGACGCCCTCGGTGAATCAAGCGAGCTCTGTGTCTTCACTCTCCTTGTTCTGAAGCAGGTAGCCAAACTCTGCCTGGTTTGTGGCATGCCCAGGGTAAATCATCAGATTGGGATTCTTGGCAGATTTCCTAATGCCACAAGTAGTGCGCTCTCTCTCTTGCTCTCTCTCTCTTTCTCTTTCGCTCTCTCCCTCTCTCTCTCCCTTTCTCTCTCTCTCTCTCCCCCTCTTCCTCCCTTACATCTTTCTCCATTTCTCCATTTCCCTCTATCCCTCTCTCCTCTGTTCCTCTCTCCCTCTTTCTCCTCTCTTTCTTCTCTTCCTCCTCGTCACTCTCCTCCCTCTGTTCATTTCCCTCCCTCTCTTCTCATTCCCTATCTCTTTCTTATTTTATCTCTCTCTCTCCCTGCCACCCTTTCTCTCTTACTCTCATGGTCTTTCTGTCCCTTCTCCCTTCTCCACCGCCTGCTTCCCTCCCCTCTCTCATCTTCTGGGAAGGAGGAACTATAAAAGTGTGTTTTATAGTCAGGACTCAACCTAGTCCTGAGCCCACATTTTACTCTATGGTTCGGCATTTTACATGCCTTCTCTTATAAGAACAAGAAAGTGGAAAGTAATTCAACTCCTTTTTTGTTACTGGCAGGGGATGAAGCCTGCCTAAAAGCAAGAGGGGGCAAAAAGAGAAGCACGAAGCGGTGGTCAAAGGGAAACCATTAAAAACGGGGAAAAAGACTCATCATCATATGATGCCATAGTATCATGATAGAGGGATCAAATTTGGACAAGATTTCTGAATCTCCTCCTGCCTTAAAACCAGTTAAGTCTTCCCTCCATATATCCTAGTTAATCCCTGACCTTTGTTTAAATCCTCCCTAACCTTATTGGACCTGAGCCATGGAATGTAGAAGAAGGATTCAGTCTCATTGCACAATTCCATGGTGGTTCATCACCTGGTCACTGATTTTAGCATGCAGGAAAGCTGAATGGAGACCAAAACTCCCAATATATAAAAGAAGGATTTGGATTTCTATCCATAAGATTTTTTTACCCTCGATGTAGATGTCCATGCAGTAGATACAACAAACCCAAAACATGAGGGAGAGAATTCTGTTTCTTGATACCTCAGTGGCACTTGTCATTGTTTAAAGTTCTCTCAAGTGGCATCCTAACTCCAGTGTGACTCCTGGTGTAGTTCACACTGAAATGAAAGCAGCCTGCATTCCCACCACCATCAGCCAAAAATCAAAGAAGGTGAGACCATCTTTTTTTCATATCCCTTAAGTATTCTAGCCACAATTCTTTGTGTTTGGTAAGAGTTGGCTCTGATCCCTTTGCAACTGAGAGCCACCAAGGTGCCACTGTGAATTACCTCTGATGTAGGAGAGAGGATTTTCCCCCAAAGCCTTAGAAGAGAAGGAAAGGTAACCCAGGAACCAGAGGTAAAGACATATTTGCAAGTTCGACCTGAAATAATAACCGATCAATATCTCTGTAATTCTGACTTCCCTACTAGTCAAAACTTGACAGACAACCAGATTAAGAATTAGGACAAATTTAATTATCAAGGTCCTTGGGGGAGGACAGGAGAGAGAAGATAAATGCTTCATTGTCGGCAATGCTATATTGAAGAGTAGCACTGTAGCACTGTCGTCCCATTGTTCATCGATTTGCTCGAGTGGGCACCAGTAACATCTCCATTGTGAGATTATCTACTTTCAGCACACATCTCCCATCCCAACTGATTCCTCCAGCCATCATTTTCTTAGTGTTCCCTTTTCTATTCCAGCTGCCTTCTCCCCTCTGCTCATGAGGCAGCCTTCCAGCTATGGAGCAGTCTTTCTGGCCCTCATATCTACTGTCCTTGGGTGTCAGCCTCATGTTATGTTATTTTATACTCTACAAATGAGCATACCACTTTGATTGATCCATTTATCAGTTGATGGGAGACCTAATGCTATTTAAAATAACAAACATATATAGTCTCTGTGATAGGAGTTTAACACCTCTTTAACCTTGATAGCAATTAAATCATTCCTAGACTTAATATCTTTAATGTAATTTAATATTAAATAATAAAGATAATTTCTTTTTAAGTTAGGATGTTTGAAGGATGACCTAATGATAATAGCATAATAATGTTACATTCATATTTGTGTCATTCAATGATCTTAGCGTGGCTCTGTATTTCAAAGCACTCATTTCTCCCTTATGATGAAATTACTTCATAGTTACATAAAGTTTTTTTAATAATGTTCACATTGAATGCTTTTCTGTGTATATTCAGTCAAAAATTTGCAACTGCTCTTGAGGTCAAACTCCAGAGCTGCTCTGTTCTTTGTTAAATGTCAGGTTCTACATTTCCCTGCTTCTGGATCAGGAAAGAATATGGAGTTTTGGAAGAAGGGTAGAAAGCAAAGAGAGTTCCACAGGGCTTAGAAATTGTTCATAGTCTAGGTGGCAAATTCCCTGCTGCCCATTCTGCTGGGTGGGGCTTACTGGCCAGAGAGAGGGCCCAGTAGTATGGGCATGGTCATTTCCTATCTTTTTGATCATTCTCCTCATCAGCAAAGGAAGATCATAATAGTTCCTATTTCCCACTTCCTAATGTTTCATGAAAGCGTGATCAATATTTGATATGAACATCGTTAACATTGTGAATTGCTTGTTCTCTCCTAAATATTGTGAACTAATTGTCACAATAACCCAAAAAGGTAGCTAAAGATATTCCTACGCTATGGAAGAAACTAAAATCTGAGTAACTGCACAAATTTTCCACAAAGTCACGTAGCTAGAAAATGCTAGAGTCATATTTATATTCTTTTCATTCTTGTTCGAAATCCTTTACCCATCCAGTGAATCATGCTATATGCAATAAAGCAGGCTAGTCAATGTATTATGCACTGGGACATAGTCCAAATAACACACACATTTGTCTTAAGAAAAATAAATCATTAATAATCGGTCATGTTTGAAAACGATGTCACCGAAACCTGTGAGGAGAAAACCTCAGTTCAAGGGATAAAGATATTAGAATTAAAAGGCATAAAGAACCCCAAAATAAAGCCAATAACCGAGCTAGATGCTCAGTCTCTCAGTTATGGAGAGCCAGATCTCTCAGTTTATGCAGATGAACAGAAACTGTGAGGGCACTTCGGCCTGAACATGATGGTACAGTGATGCATTCCAGTCAGCTGAGGAATCTATCTTGTGCTCAGGTGAAATTTCAGTCCTCCACTTAATGGTTAAAGATTCTCCCATTACCATCACCCCTTGCCCACAAACAGCCCTTTTACATTTGCTCTGGGAACAAAGTAAAGAGAATCACCATTTCCCATTCTGCACATTTTAACTGACCCTAAAAAAGGCAACATCTAAAAGTCAAACAACCAGCTTGGAACACAGAAATGTTGACCTTCACACTTGCTAATTATTTGCTACTCTGTGAGGGTTCTTGAATGTGTTGCGGGAGAGAACTGCTAAGCAGTTCAACAACTAAAGACAAGTAGCATTTAGATAGAACCTAATTGGCTGAAGGAATAATAATAATAATAAAAAGAAACTAAAACATGTTTTCCTTCTGAATTCTTTTCTACAGTCTCCCTGATTACATTCTGTAAAATAGATTTTGAGACTAATCCTAAATAATCCTGCACCTTGGATACTAAGACTGGGAAATATTTATTTTCTTGTATCTCCAGGTGAAAAGGTGTTCTTGAGTTAAATTACCACAATCATAACAACAAGCTATTTTAATTAAAATAGTGTGTTCTTTCCTCACTTACACTGTTAGTGGCTTAAAGAACCTTCTGATAAGCCCTCTCATGCAGCTTTAGCAATCACGACAAAAAGGTATCCTTTCAAGAATGTTCTTAATATTGCAATCAACTAGAGATTATTTTTTAAAACCAATTCCCTTGAAAATTCTGGAATCCAGTTTTTATTGGCAGGGTTTTTATTTTCACTTGTCCTTTTTATAAGGAGAAAAATACCAACATGCACATGCCCCTCACCTTCTGTGTGAAGGTAAATTTAGACTTGCGGCCTCTAAGCTAACAGAAGAAAAAGCTTTTGTATTCAGATTCCCTGCTGGTGGCCATTTTGTCCCCATGTCCAATCTGTGGTTGCTTGTTCAACACAACTGTGATGCAATTGGTGTGGATTCCATTCGTCCCGTGTCTTTTCTGGAACGGAGCAACCACTCTGCTTTGGAAGTGATCCCACTCAGACTAGACTAGCATGTTTATAATAAAATTCAGCTCTAAACTCTACCCTTTTCCACTAGCCAATCATGAGCTGGACTTTGGTTACTTTCAAATGATCATTAATATTTTTTATTTCCTTTACACTCATTCCCCAAGGAATCTGAAACCACCTGCTTTAGATATGACTGTTAATTACCAGTATTGTGACCTTGGGCAGGTTATAATAATAAAACTTATATAATAATAAACCGTATAACCTTTGATAGTGTTTCACTGTTCCAAAGCACTTCTATATACCTTCTTTTATTAACATTATTACCCCCAGAGAATGCCAAGTAATCTATTTGCTTCTGATAAAGCAGGTAGAGGAAAAACAGGCAAATGAAAGCACTGGGGCTAAGGCAAGGGTAACCTTATCAGTTTATTGACTGATAGAACTAGAGCTCTTCCGACTTTGGTTTCAATTTTGGCCTCCAGAGACGTTCTCATCTCACGTATTTGACAATAACGGTTAGAAATGCCCAAAATCAGAAGGTCAAGGTGGGTTTTATGCCAAGGCATGAAAGAAACTTTGGGAAGAAATGAATTGAGATACTGAACTCTCAGTCACTATAAAGGACCTTGTATTTTCCTGGCAGATGGTTGCAGGACTACCCAAACTTTGGAGTAAGGATTATAAACCCCATCTTATGTTGTAAGCCTTCAGTGTCTAAAAATTATAAAATCCCCTTTACTGGTCATTCTTTTCTAATGCAAGTGACTAGCATCTCTGTGATTTCATATGGTTATGCAGTCGCAGTTCAGCTCTTACAAGAAAAACTAGTCTTATCCGTGGATCATAACAATCATTAAAAAGTGGTTCTTCTAGAGGTGCCTGCCATAGAGTCAGGCTGGGTTGGAGGATGGCTTGAAGGGTTGGGAGGGAAACAAGGACACTTGTGCTGAGAAATTACACTGGTGAAGGGATGGGTGAAGGGTTGGAACATGGTATGACTGAAATGCAATCATGAATAATTTTGTAATGCTCCACGCCACAGTGATTCAATAAAAAGATTTCACAAAGAAATTAAAAAGAAAAAAAAGTGATTCTTTGGGACTGGCGCAATAGCACAGCGGGTAGGGTGTTTGCCTTGCATGCGGCCAACCCGGGTTTGATTCCCAGGATCCCATATGGTCCCCCGAGCACTACCAGGAGTAATTCCTGAGCACAGAGCTAGAAGTAACCTCTGTGCGTTGCCAGGGGTGACCCAAAAAGCAAAAGAAAAAAAAAGTGATTCTTCTCCTAGGGATCTGGCCTTCTTTCCACCTTACTGTATCAACCATTCAGTTCAGTAGTGGGCAAGAGGAATGTCCAGTATGGTATTTTATTACCCTTTTATTGAACTTGAATCTGTCCTTATGTAATTTCCTACAGCAAGTAGGTTTTTCTTCTGCCTTTGGATATACTTTGTCAGTGATCATAATAGCTTCATATAGTTTCAAAAATCAGAATACAAAGCTCCTTTTTAGCTGACCTGTCTTTCATCCTACATTCTACTCCTTGTCTTCTTAAACCTTCTATATCTTGGTTTTTCCTTCTGACATAGGCACCCAAGTATTTAAAACTCTTCTTTAAATTAAATAAACTCACATATGGGGGGCATGGGTATCCACTGGGAATAGTAAAAGTTGGGTGAAGCCCTGAAAATTTCTACCTCTCAAGTGTCATAGAAAATATCATAACTTAATGATATAGGAAATGTTAATAACATAAATGAGTCAACAATTATAATTTCCATGTTCATATTAAATGTAATCATCAGGACAGTAGTCCTAGCTTCTTTTACTGCATTACAGGACATAAAACAGAGATGAAAAGTAACATGTCCAAGGGCACAGACCATCTAGAGGGAGAACTGAAAACTCCGCTAACCAGTTCAGACGATTTGATGCTAAGGCCTGGCCACAATCACTCTCAGCAATACTGTGGTGTCAAGATTCAAAAATTTGTTTGTGGGGGGAGGAGGCACACCCAGTCATGGTCAGGACTTACTCCTGGCTCTACACTCAGGATCATATAGGTTGGACCAGGGGGACCAGATGGGATTCTGGGAATCAACCCATGTCACTCACGTGCAAGGCAAACGCCCTACCCACTATACCATCTGGCCCCACAAATTATTCTCATTTTAGGTGCAAGGCATGTACCCTGTTACCTCTAAGCTATTTCCCAGATCCCTTTAATTATTTCCACTTCTCCGTAGGAAATTTGCTTCTCAAATGAGAATTGTAAAGATTAAATGCATTACAATGCTAAAAGCAGTGTCTGGAAGTCAATAAATGCTAATCGATTATTATCTTTCTCTGTTTTCTAGCCATTTTTATTGTTTTACATTTTAATTAAAGAACTGTGATTTACAAAATTATTGATAGTTTTGCTTTTGACATATAATATTTCAACACCAGTCTCACCACCAGTGTCAACTTCGCACCAGAGTTCCTACCCCAACCCTCACCCCATCCTGCCTGCCAACCTAAGAGGCACATTACAAAATTTCAGTGGTTACAGCTTAAATCTCACATTTTCTGTTTTGTTAAGTCTGTGTTTTGGATATATGTCTCGCCATTTTTCTAAACAGGAACATGATGATTTAAGAACTCACTAATCTGAAAATCATTTTGCAATTTACTATTAAAAGGAATCCTGGAGTAGCTAAGCTATCACAACTACTAGCAGTGAACTTGAACCAAAAGACTTTATTTTGGTCCGTTCCTATTCTGTGCTTTTGACTAAGCCACCCACATCCACTGCCTGTCATTGGCACCCAAAAGATACAAACAAAATCCTGGATTCTTTTACTTCCTCCTCTGGGCTTGTGCTTATTTCTGGGCTCAGTCTCCAATTCTCAATCGCTATTAGACCTGACAACTCATTTGGCTCTACTCTGTTTGACCCCTAACATTCATGCTTCTTCTTTCAGTCTTAATCCCAGTAGGGAATTTGTAATTTCCTTTTGGTTTCATCCCGTCCTAGACTGTCCAGGAGCTCTGCTCCTTCTAGACAAGACCCAAGTTATGTTTTCCTCTACTTAAGAAGGAAAAAAAAAAGAGAGAGAGAGATTGTTCTTGTTGTATCATTTGTTGTAAATATTGGTTATTTCTTTAATATTTGGAACCGGGAAATGGAAATTAGAATTTAGCTTTTTCACATGTTTGAATTTCAGAAAAGGGAAGGGAGTGGGTATGCAATGTTGCCACAAGTTGATTTTCTTCTGTTGGTGTTAGCTGAATTGTTTTTTTTTCTATATGTTTCCTGTGGTCTCCTAGTTGGATAATGCTCGTATCCAACTGCTCGTAATGAGGGATTGACCTGCTCGTAATGAGGGATTCTTGAAGCCGTGTGGACTATTTTCCTTTGAGAGCTTCACGGGCATATCAACAAGTTGTCATGGTGATCTATATAAGTTGCTACATTCTTGAATTTTTTTCTGAATCTCTGAGCCTATATGCATATGACAAAATTAAAAGCTAAACTTGGACTAATGCCCACAAATAAGAAAGAGCTTGGGTAGTCATCAGGATTGTACTCAAAGTTTTGGAATGGACAAAAAAATTATCTTTTTAATCTCTATGCATCATGATCAATTGCCACATAATGTTTTCTCATTTATTAATAGTGTGTTTATTATTCTCTCTCTTCTATATCCCTTCAAGATTATAAGTACCTTCTTGAGTATAAACTTTGTCTATATTCACAACTTCATCCTCAGTATCTCAGTTAGTGCTTGGCAAAGATTATGGAAGCAATTTTCATTTGTTGAATACCGAATGAATGCATGGATGAATCATAAACAGGAGGGTATTCAGGTTGGACCAGGTGCAAAAGAGATCCCTGTTCAATTTTTCGTTTTGTCACTTCCCATCAATAAGTCTTCTATGGACTCAAATTTCTTTTCAATAAAATGTAGCTAAAAATAGCAGCTTCCTCATAGGTTTTGGAGAGGAATTAAATAATACAATGCATGTAAAGTTTTTTGGCCAGTAGCTGGCATATTCTCAGGTCTTGAAAAATGTTGACTGCTACATCTATTTTTTTTTCTGTAAAAATCCTCAAATGTTGAAGGGTATTAGAGGCAATTAAACTAATTTAATATGATTAGTAATGATGAATGTACAGGGACAAGTTAGTTTAATTAATCTGTCAGCAAGATTTTTGCTAAAAAAGCCAAGTTGACAAAACACTTATTGGCCCCCCCCACCAAATTTAAAGTCTAGGTTCTCAGACAAGAACAAGATGCAGGTAGTAGGCATGGCATTGCTCTTCCACTTACAAGCATAAAATTGAAAAGACTTGCTTTGTGTGCAGTAGTCTGCTGAGTAACCTAAATTGGAGAATTTATCAACTTCCACCTCACCTGATTACTCTCCATGCTCTGCAGAAAACTGCTTCGCAGTTCGCAACCTCTCAGTTGAACCCTTACAATGACACAGGAGAAAAGAAACAAAAGACAAAATAAAACCCCACTGCTTTATAAAATACCTCACTCTGTTTGGGAACAGAATTCTTTAGAAAAAAAAAATGGCCTTCAAATTAACACAAATCTACCTCCCTGCAATTTTTACTCATTGATCCAACTTCTTCCTTCTGAACAAACCCAGAACAAATCCACTTTTTTCCCTTTATATCAAAAGTCAGAAAAGTAAATCCTGCAGAGAAAATCCAGACCACCTTTTTTATTTTTGTGGACCAACTATTTTTATTTTTGAGTCACCTTGAGAAACACAGTTACAAAACTGTTTATGATCAGGTTTCAGTCATACAATGTTCCAACACACTTTCTCCATCAGTGTACATTTGCCAGCACAAATGACTCCAGTTCCCCCCCCCCATGCTCCCTACCCCCAGCCTGCCTTTATGACGGACACTTTTCTTCTCTCTCTCTCTATTTCTCTATCCCCCTCTCTTTCTCTTCCTCTCTCCCTCTCTCCCTCTCTCTTCCCTCCTCTCTCCTTCGCCCTCTCCCCTCCCACACCCTCCCTCCCTTTCCCTTTCTCTCTCTCCTACCTCTCCTACCTCCTCACCCCTCCCTTCCCCCTCTCCCCTTTTGGGTATTATGGTTTGCAGTACAGATACTGAGAGGTTATCATGTTTGTTCCCTTACCTACTTTCAGCACACTGTTCTTATCCAGAGTGATCGTTTCCAACTATCTTTGTCATAGTGGTTCCTTCTCTATCCCTACCACCTTCTCCCCCAGTACCTGAGGCAGGTTTTGAACCATGGACCAATCCCCCTGGTTCTTGTTTCTACTCTCCTTGGGTATTAGTCTCATACTATGCTTTTTTTTTTATGGTAGACTGTAGGATGACATTACTTTGTCCTTTTCCTCCTTGCCACAAGTAGCTTGTCCCGGTTTTACCCAGAGTTTAGGCTTACCCCAGTCTCACCCATCAAGGTGTTCCCGAATCTCTCCCATCCCTTTGTTTAGCTATAATCACTTCTCCATGTTCTCTTCCCCAAAACAGTTAATCCGTGGCTTTCCCTTAATCTGACTGCTAATTTGCAAGGTCAGACCTTCCTAGGATACTGAATTTATATTATATAAGTTAATATTGCCTTTCTCCTCTTCTTGTGCCTTTTGAATAATTTACTTTAAAGCTATGTCTGTTTTGTATAGACACAAGAAGACAATATTATGTTTTTATAACTTGGGAATTAATTGGCCTCGAATATTATTCCCTCCCGGGCCCCTGCTTTCTCCACTTAAGCCTCAGTTGCTAGCACCCCAAAGTAGGGTCCCCGACGTGGGACGGGAAGGATCCAGGGCAAGCGGTGAGTTATGTGCTACCCTGGCATCGAGATGGGCCTGGCCAAAGTGCCTAATTCTTAACTATAAGTTAAGAGCTTGATCGTAGACAAATGCTGTCACATGATCCAATAGTAATTATGAGACTGGGACCCTGCCAGGGATAGGAAAGACTGATCTGGCCTGAGCACTGCAGTCTGAGATTGAGATAGCCCCAGGAGAGCAATTCTATAAGCTTTAATGCATCTCTTATTGTGTCCATACAAAATAATTAATATTATGAATTCTTATATGTTTGCTGGCTGAGGAGAAGAGAAACACATTCATGGGACTCCGCCCTTGGGTGGATCCTCCTGCTGAAAGAGAATTAAGCCCTAGGAGAAGCATCCCCTAAGGGAAAGGAACCTTACCCTATTGATGGGGACCACACCTATGTGTATGCCTCAACCCCCTCATGCTGTGGAGATTTAACTAGGCTGTAAGAGTGGGTTGGGGGGCCAGATCCACGGGGCAGATCCACGGGGAGAGATCCAGGAGATCGGGAGAGAAGCGGAGAGAGAGAATGAAATAAACGGATCGAGCAACCAGTTTGGCCTTCTTCCTTCTTCCTTCCGTCGCCTGCCTTTGACCGACAGCACACACAGCGGTTACTGGGCACCGAACGCGGGCGGTGAGACAGAGCCACCCGGAGAGCCCGCGAGTGCTCGAGCCCCTCGGTGCTCTTTAGTTTTTTACAGTAGACCAACATTTTTTAGAACTCAGTCAAGTCTATTCAATTGTCTACAAATACTTTGGCACCCTAGCTCAGTCGTTGCAAAGAGAACATATGGCCCACACAGTCAAAAATAGTTACTATTGTCCCCTGAAGGAAAAGTTTATTTTTAAATTCTGTTTTTTTATACCAGCTAACTTCAAACACTTCTGGAAGCTAACATCTTATCTTCAAGTGCAAAGTCCAAAACTGAATCTAGAGCTCAAAGTGGGAGTTTGTAGAGGAAAAAAAAATACTATTACCTCCCTGGTTGTGATCACCATACTTCTAATGATGTGGCTAGAGATAGTGCCATTGCCCTCTCTGCATAGATAGAACCTGGGAGGGAGGAGAGATTTTTACTAAGAACCCACTGATAGCAGAGCCATGTGACAGAAGTTGCCAATTTGGGCTGTGGTGATGGAAATAAAATCAAGGCAAGAGGAATGGGGATATATTCCCAGAAGTGCTTTCTACTATCTGTCACCTACCAGTGGTGGAATCTAAACCAAAGTTGCAGTCAAGAGAACTACAGGAGTCTCCCCCAGGAATCTCAGAGCAAATTAGAGTAGGTATGGGTGTTGGAACAGAGAATGACAAGGGCCAAATGCTGTGCCAGCCACTTTCATTTGTTTGTTTAATTTCATAATTGAAGTGTTCAAAACTTACTCTTAGCTCTGTGTTCAGAGATGATTCCTGAATGTGCTCAGAACTATATGTGGTACCAGGGATTGAGTCGGAGTCAGTCAGGTGCCTGGTAAATTCCTTAACCCCCTCTCACCAGTCCAAATTTCAGTGCCTTTTTGTTTGTTTTGCTTTGGGTCCACTTCCAGTGGTACTCAGAGGATATGAGTGCCTGAAGATAGACCCATTGTTCACTGCATGCAAGGCAAGTGCCTTGACACCTGCATTCTCCCTCCAACCCTTAAGCATTTTTAAAATCCCAAGTCAATAAACAGACAAATGAATGGAATGAGCCCAAGTTCTGGCTCTCCATAAACATATGTTGAAGTGCAGAAGTGAGTGAAATGTCCGTGATGGCCTTTGCGGACTCCATCCAGGATCCCAGTGCTGGAGCTTATCATTTCAGATTTTCCACCCTCAGTCTATCGCTCTTCTCATATCCCACCTGCTCTGCACCCTTCCCTTGTGTCTTCTCACCCCTCAGGGTTTTTTAACACAGGATCAAAAGTCTGGATTTTTATTGAGGAGCAAACAGAGCAGCAGTTGTTCTGAACAAAGACAGCATGGCATAAAAGAGAAGGCTTGAAGTCCTGAAACAATTCTCAGAATTTACAATCTGTTCTAGAATGTTCTGTCTTCTAAATGAGACATTCAGCCATGCTGGAAAAATCTCTGAAGAAAAATTGGTAGCTTCTGAGAAATAGGGCCCAGACATATGTATTATAAGCTTGACACTCATCAGACGTTTCATTACCAGATGCCTTGGGGCTGGTCGTTTTGTGCTCAGATGCCCTCATCACATCACATCACACTTTTATTGCAAAGATGTCTGGGTTCCACCCATTATGCCACTAGCAGTAATGTTGAGAAAGTGGAGTGTGAGAGAGAGAAAGAGATTTTCATCAGTATGAGGTTGTTGGTAGGTACCCACATGCAAGCTTCCCCTTCCATCAGTTGAGTCAACGTGGAGAATGGGGAATATCCAGTCTTAGATTCCTCAAAGCATAAAGCCTTAGGATTCTGGATTTTGAAATCAATCAACATTATTGGGAAGCATTGTTTGTTCCGTCCCTCTGATAAAAGTAAATAAGACAAAATTGAGCTCTAATTTAGGGAGCTCAATCAAGACACCAACGTAAAATTTTACAAGTAGCTACAGACATCTCCCTATGTTGCATTCAAGTTCTGAAATCAGTTTTGTCCTAACTCATATCCATATTACTAGCTTATATCACCTAAGACCTCATGCCATGGGTTGGTCAGTTCCCAGAGTTTAAAATGTCTTATGCCGAAAAGATGACATCTTGCTTCTTACTACAACTTGGATGGAACTAGAGGGGGGTTCATTTAAATAAAATAAATCAGAGGGAGATGGACAAATGTGGAATGATCTCACAAATCAAGTGTCCAAGGAAAACAAACCTTGGACTCTTAACAACAGAACTGAGATCTGAAAAAAGGAACTGAAGTTACCAAGCAAGGGTGAGGGGAGGGGTGGGATGAATTATAATGAACTAGAAGGTCCGAGGGACAATGGTGGAGAGTTGTGTATACTTGGTGGTAGTTAAACAAGCCCTACATCCAACACTATGAATCATATTACTTCAGTAATAATTCAATAAAATTTAAAAACTAAAAGCAATAGAATGGTGTCTCAAAGCTGATAAATTAGCAGGAACAAGATAGGAACTACAAATTCTAATGATTCCATCCCAGACAATAGAAAACTGCAACTGGCAGCCCAGAAAACAGTTCTTTCTTCACCAAAAATTGTTCACAATTATAAAAACCATCTAGGTATGCAACTTAATGTGGAAGACAAAACCATAAGATCAAATCAAACTGGAGTTTCAAGTTGAAGTGGCCAAATTCTAAAATTGGGAAATGGTCAAGAAAGAAATTGGGAATGAGTTTAATTAAGTGTCCTCAAAATAAAAAACATCTAATTCTAGAGTGGATGATTGGCAACATTTGAGTAAAATAATGTGGGTTTAACAGCAGTTCTTACTATATCAATGTTAATTTTTCTATTTTAATCATTATACTGTGTTTATGTAAGAGAATAATCTTGTTCTTAGGAAAACACATTAAATATTTAGCGGTTAAAATGTCTCATGACTGTGGCTTACTCTTAAATAATTCTGAAAAATAGTCATATATTATATTTACGGAAAACAAAGAATGAAAAATCAAATGCATTAAGATAGAGACTGCATTTCAGGGTATTTAAATTATTTCATACTGAGGTTGCTATAAAACCAAATCCGAAACACTGGGACTGTCTGTCACTGTCACTGAAGCATAATCTTTTCAGTGAAGCAAGGACTGCAAAGTGAGTCAGAAATGGTATATCTCTTGTTTTGTTATCTTTGAGCTAATATGAGTCATTTCCTCTTTCAGCTAAAGAATTCTTCTATTCATGGAGGCAAGCACTAAGGATGTTTTCCACAGGAACCCTGAAGGTAAGCGGACTTTGATCACATGGCCCTTTAACATCCGGTTCCTATGCCTACTGTCCAGTTCATCTGAGTAAGGACAGGACTTAATCACCTTGGCTCTGAGAGAAAATCCTTCTAAATCCATCAACATCTGCATCACAATATTCTGCTCTTATGTAGATCTTTTCTACCCAAGCACCCCTAATCTGTCCTGATTAGATAATCCTTCTCTGTTTCACTCAAAGAAAATATCAAAATTATTGATAGCTACTATCTTGTAGTGCTGCAATTATGAGGGATGTATTTCCCCTCTAACTTTTTCTTCACCAGAGGTCGAACTGACATTGCCCGTGTTACTTTTAAAATTGGGGGTAGGATGGGGTTGGGAAGCGCCACACTTGCTTTTATTTTCCCCAGCAGTCCTACAATAGTTCCATATCCCAGTTTTCTGAGCTCCTTCTGCAGTCAGTATTGTCAGTGCATCTGTCTCCAGAGTCCCAGTCTATTGACTTATCTAAGGAAAGATTCATCTATGATGAGAAACGATCTTCTCCACCTACTATAAACAAGGGAATTATTGCCTAGCCCCCTGGTCCTCTGACCCCCAGCCATCATTCTGCTGGCTTTCATCTCACAAGCTGTTGACTAACTCACCCCTCACCTACCCACTTACTTTACAGTATCCCATTGCCATTTTGTAGTTGGATTTAAATAGTAACTAATGCATCTCCCTTTCATATCAACTTGATAATGGGATAGGTATATCCTATACCCTATCCCATTTTCCTAAGCTATGAGACCCAGATTTAAAAAAAAAAAAAGGTCATAAATTATTAGGGCTCCATTTTACAGTTAGAGAAACCAAATTTCAGGGCTTGCCTCTATAGATATCATATGTATGGGCATTATGTAATGGGATACACACCCATTAACACCAACTTAACAAGTGCCACTATGAGGGTGCAATCTCTTCAGGGGAAGTTGAAGATATAAAATTGATGAGATTATCGTTAAAAAAAGACTTCTAGCCAAAGTTATCCTGCGCTTTCTGAATTCACCCCGGGGTATCTACTAGTCTTACAACAGAGAAAAAAAATGATAACGCTTAGAAGGCATCTGCGCTTCAGTGCCAACCCCTGCACTTCCCCTCTCACCAGAATTCCTTAGCTTCTGCTCGAGTGACATTCAAGATAGGTCATTTTTTGTGGTGGGTGCAGTTCTGTGCAGTTCCTGGTGCTTGACTACCTGATCTCCGCCCTCCTCTTGTAACTATGAACAGTATCTTCAGACATTGCCGAAGATTCAAGTGAGGGAAAAAAAATGCTTCCTAGCAGTGACAATAAAATAATGTTTCTAGATATTGGCAAATGTCTTGGTGTGAAGGGGAGAAAGAGAAGGGTCAAAATCACACGCCCCCATGATGAACTGAACCACTGCTCTAAGTTACCTCAGCCTAGCCAGAACTTTATTTTTCATGCAAATGGACTGAAATTTATAGTGTTGACAGCAAACACTAGGAAAGACTTGAGAATAGAGGCTGTAAATCATCAAAATGATTTGGCAAAACAGGACACTGTGGCATAATAACTTTGCCCAGGACTATTTGGCAACATAGCAGCCGGTGAATCAACCCAACGGGACAACCGGCTTCTCCAGATCTCTTTTTTTCTTTCTGAACTTTCTGATGCCAGATGCCTCATGGATTAATCTGAATAAGAGATAAACAGGGAACATAAGGAATGTGAGTTCTAGGACTCACTCTTCCCTTTGTCAAGTGGGAAAGGGCCAGGAAAATATGGTATGGGCTGAAGTGGTTTGTAAAGCATCAGTCTAGCTGCTTTTATGTGTATGTGTGTACATCTCAGTGGCATTATAGCACTAAAGATATGAGACCCGTCTCCAATTAGCTTCATACATGTGTTTTTAAGCAAGTAAGTGTACTATCTAAACATTAATTTAAAATGACCTTTTCGTTTTCTCAAAGAGCATAGAGTAGGTGAAGCTCTTTGTACATCAATGTACCTGCAGTATCCAACCCTAAATGCCTTTGGGCTCAGGTTGGTGTAGACTCTTTCTGCCTACCTCCAAACTTGCCTTTTATACCCCTCTTATTCTCCACCTTTGACTCCTCCTAATGTTTGCTTTGAAAGGCTGTTTCTGGTACCAGTGGGTATCTATGAAAACTTCAGACTAATTTCATGGTCGTCCAAGAGAAACAGAGAAGCAGTTCAGTTTCAGAGTGTGAAAAACATTTGGAAATCAGTATTCATAAAAAAATTGAGAAAGAAAAGAAATTCTCCCTAAATGGTGGAGTTTGAATTATGAGTAGAACAGTAGTATCTGTCCACACAACTCTGTCAAGAAGTGCCACCATCTATTTTGTAGTCTTCAAAAGATCTCTCTGGCTGCACTGTTAACCCTTCAATGCTGCCCCAGTGGTATGAATCATGCCCAAACAATTTCTCCCTGGCACTTTCTCCCCAGGGTGGAACAGAGCAACATTCTGACAGTCACTCCAGCTTCTTTTGCAACTGTTTGGTTTTCTTGGAGCTCTGCCCATTCCTACTCTTTACCCTCTCTACTGTCTACCTTCCCAAGACTCCCATCTATGCATCTGTGGGATCCATTTCCTCCACCCCCAGACTGTGAAGGGATAGAAGCAGTCAAGGACAATGAGAAAGGTGTGCCCATCTCTACAGGGTGCTTTGAAGTGACTCTAAAACTCCATGCCAATAACCATTTCACCCACCATGCTTGGCTGGAGCTATAGCACAATGGGTAGGGCGTTTGCCTTGCACGTGGCTGACCCGGGTCCGATTCCTCCATCCCTCTCAGGGAGCCTGGCACGCTACTGAGAATATCCTGCCCACACAGCAGAGCCTGGCAAGCTACCCATGGCATATTCGATATGCCAAAAACAATAACAAGTCTCACAATGGAGACGTTACTGATGCCCACTTGAGCAAATTGATGAGCAACAGGATGATGGCAGTGCTACAAACAGTGCTTGACTGCCAGTCTCCACATTCCTATCTTGAATCTAATCTGAATGAAATGCAAGATTGCTCAAAACCCATTCACTTACCTAAGAAGGCAAGACTTTAATTTCTGGATATAAATGTATGAAGTTCATTGTTGATACTTCTTTAAGAAAAGGGTCTTGGAATTTGCCATGGGGTAACAAACAATGGAGATAGTGCATCCCGGTTCTGTACTGTTTGATACACCAGCCACCACCCACTTATGACAATGCAAATGAAATTAAATAATACTCAGAACTTATTTCCTGTATCATGTTGCTCACTTTTCAAATGTTCAGTAACTAGGTATGGGTAGTTGTAATTATATTTGCTAGAGTAAAGCTGTGCAGAGAAGTGATAAAGGAAGACCTCAAAGAGAGAAGAGCAGCAGTGTTGGCCGTTATGGCAGAAGCCAGGAAAAGTATTCGCAACACCTGCCTGTCCTTTGCCAACTATAAGACCAAGATGACTGCCCTCTGACGTCCTGATGGATCTATCACATCTTCCTGACGGGCAATGGAAAAGGTTATCCACGACTTCTACTCAGATCTCTTTGATAGCCACATCCACCTGCCCACATACCAAATTCCGCAGGATGGATATGTCCCTCCCAGTGTTCTCCCTTCCGAAATCTGACACGCCATTTCATTGATAAAGAAGCGTACAGCACCCAGTCCAGACAAGATTGGACGCAAACACCTGAAGAATCTGCCGCCAGTACTCGTCAATACACTGGCTCGGCTCTTCACATGCTACTTGTCTGAATACAAGCTTCTGTCCCAATAGAAAACCAGCAGGACCGTTCTGTTGTACAAGAAGGGAGAGGTCCGCGACATCAGCAACTATCACCCAATCTGCCTATTGTCCATCATCTACAAGTTATTCACTTGAGTCATCCTGAATAGGATTGGCAGAACACTAGACGAAGGACAACAAGGCGAGCAAGCCAGATTCCAAAAAGGATTCAGCACGATCGACCCTATCCATACAGTGACCAAGCTCATTGAGGTTTCGTGAGAGTTCAGGATGCCATTCTGTCTAACATTCATTGATTTAAGAAGGCCTTTGATTCTCTTGATACTGAAGTGGTCATCAAAGCCCTAGCCAAACAGGGTGTTCAAATTCATTACATCAGGATCCTCCATAAGCTGTATTACAGATTCACCACCAGGATCTCAGCATTCTACAAAGAAGTGATCATCAACGTAAAGAGAGGGGTTCGGCAAGGCGACACCATTTCACGAAATTTCAGTGCCACCCTCAAGAACATCATGCAACGGACTGGAATGGGAAGGAATGGGAGTGAAGATAGACAGTCGGCAACTACACCACCTCTGCTTCACTGATGACATCGTTCTCATAACACTAAATAATCAGCCAAGTGGCACGAATGCTGGCTGACTTCGACCGTGAGTGTGGGAAGATCAGACTGCAGCTGAATCTCACGAAGACAATGTTCCATTTGATCTCAACAGAATGAACATCTTCGAATGCAGCAGTTATGTGTACCTAGGCCAAGAACTCAACATGACAAACGACTTGGCACCTGAACTGCACGGGAGGAAGAGAGCAACGTGGAACACCTTCAAGAGTGTCGAAGAAGTGGTTAAGAGGACAAAGAACCTCCAGCTCCAGGCACATCTTTTCAACTCCCACCATTCTTCCTGTACTAACATAGGCCTCAGAGACCTGGGCCCTACGACAACAGGACGAGAATGCTATTCGGGTCTCCCAAAGAGGAATTGAAAGAGCTATGCTTGGAGTATCATGTTTCACTCAAGTGAGAGAAGGAATCCGGAATTCCAACCTCTGTCAATGGCCAAGTATCAGGGACGCTGCCTCGTTTGACAGGGTGTCAAAAACCAGATGGGCTGGACACATAATGCGATTTAGAGATGACCGCTGGACTAGAGCTGTTACCTACTGAATTCCACGAGGTGTCAAAAGACAGTGTGGCCACCCACCTACGAGATGCTCAGACTTCTTCGACAAGACCCTGAATGAACAGTTTGAGGCTCTTCGTTTTCCTGGAGCGAGCAGAAACCATTGGGCTACACTAGCACATGACAGGGGCAAATGGAGACGTTACTGGCACCCACTCGAACAAATCGACGAACAACAGGATAACAAGTGATACAAGAGTAAATATGGAACATTCCCATTATCATAGAAAATCTATTGAGCAACACCATAGGCTGAGGCTGCCACAGACCATAGAGATTTGCAAAGCAAAATGATCCTGAAACTACCCTTTCTACGGGGAATGATAGAGAAGAATATGAGAGGTAACAGAGTTCCAAAGAAAAAGAGCAAGAGAACTAAAGTTTCACTTTGGATGCTTTGCCAAGAGCCTCGCTTGGAGCAAGCATACATCTGTCTACCTTCCTGCAAAGTGTTTGTGTTCAGACCTTCAAATGGAGGAGTGGCTGGGGTTCTTTGGTCCCTATTTACCCATTGTCTAACCCAGGCTTCTGCCAGCTTCTTATGAAGCCAGAGACCCCATCTTCCATCTTAAGCTGAGAGGGCTTAGAGCATCACAGCACATAGGTGCCAACAGCCAGAGGATATTAGAGTCACTGGGCCATCATCACTCTGACAGGTCCAGCCAGCAATTCAGTATCCCAGAGCCCACACTTAGCATTCCCCAACCAAAGAGTAAACATCGGGAAACTAAGCCTTCGCAACCTGGAGCTGCACCTCCACTCAGAGTCTAAGGGGCACAGAGGGCCCAAAGAGCAAGCGTCACCCCTTCCTGAAAAATGCCAGTTCTCACTGGCACAGCACTGGCAGGTCGGTAGGGCGGTTGCACAGTATCGATGCCTGAGTCTTCACCCTTCTTGACTGTAGAGCGGATGTTAGGAGCCATGTGAGCCCAGGAAGAGGACAAGGCAAAGCAGAGTCAGTCTGACTAGTATATGACAGAACTCCCTCTAGACCCCTCCCTCCTGCCCTGTCTGCAGCTGGTGTCCCCTCTCTCAGGGGATGAGGGGGATTTGTACCTGCTCAAATCCCCAGGGAGTCTCAGCCCCACAGGAATCACCTGCCATCACACTGCAGCCTCAGTTCTCATGGAACCCCAGACCATGAAGGGAGCGCTAACCATCTCATGGACACGTGCTACCACCAAGAGGCTAAGGGCACTGCCCTGTGTCAGGGCAAGGGACACTGCAGACTAGGACAAGAGCACTAGTAGAACAACTGATGTCCAGAAATTTGCAAGGAGTTCAGGGCACCCTCTCATCTCAGAGTCCAGCTAAATCTGGTTTCTTGTGCATGTGACATGGGAATCAACTCTGTGCCTGGCTCCCCAACCCCCAAGTCTGCAATTGGGGAAAACCCTGCAGTATACCAGAGTATTATGCTTACTAGAAAAGGATCCCTAGATGCAGTTTGGGCTATTTGGGGGGTTGAGTCTGGCTTCTTGCTATAAACCTTCCAAAGAAAGACAAACTTCCAAAGAAGCACCAGAAACAACTTCCCCTGATCAAGGGCTGACAACCCAAGGTTTTCTTTTTATTATTTTTTAAAATTTTTTAATTAGTGAGTCACAGTGAGGGTACACTTACAGTTACAGATTCACACATTTCGTGCTTGTTTTTCCCTCATGCAGTGTTTGGGCGCCCATCCCTCCACCAGTGTCCATTCTCCACCACCAATCCCAATCCCCCTCACCCCGCCTCTGTGGCAGGGCATTCCGATTTGTTCTCTCTCTCCTTTTGGGCTTTGTGGTCTGCAATAGGTGTATTGAGTGGCCATCATATTCAGTCACTAGTTCACTTTCAGCACGCATCTCCCTTCCCGCGCAGGATCTCCAATCACATTTTACTTGGTGTTCCCTTCTCCATTTGGTATGACTTTCCCCCAGCGTGTGAGGCCAGCTTCCAAGCTATGGAGTCAACCTCCTGGTATTATATACTACTATTCTTGACAACCCAAGGTTTTCATGGCACTGTTGTTCCAGTGGGGATGTGGGGTTGGCAGGAAGGATGGGAGAGACACCCTTGCCTGAGGAAGGAGCATGTGCAAAGGCCCTATGGCAGGAGCTTAGGACTTTGGTCTTAAACAAAACAGCCCAAACTACGTCTGGGGTTCATGAGTGCAAACGCATGCCCCAAGGTGCTCAATTGACACATGTGGCAGGGCTGAGTACTGTTGCAGACCAGGCCAATGGAAGTAACAGCAAAAAACTGTTTTCTAGATCCTTTAAACTGGAATGAACATTTAATAACTGATGGTGCTTGGGCTGTGCAAAACGCCAGCAGGGAGAAGGTATGCCTTGCATGTGACCAACCTGGGTTTGACTACCGGAAGCCCAAGGAGTCACATGAGCACCTCCAGGAGTGAGTGCAGAGCCAGGAGTAACCCCTGGGTGTGGCCCCAAATATATATTTATATTAAGTAAATAAAACTCGGGGCTGCAGCGATAGCACAGCGGGTAGGGCGTCTGCCTTGCACACGGCGGACCCAGGTTCCATTCCTCTGTCCCTCTCAGAGAGCTTGGCAAGCTACCGAGAGTATCCTCCCCGCACAGCAGAGCCTGGCGAGCTCCTCGTGGCGTATTCGATATGCCAAAAACAGTAACACAATGTCTCACAATGGAGATGTTACCAGTGCCCGCTCAAGCAAATCGATGAGCAACGGGATGTTAGTGACAGTGGCAGTGACGGAAAAGGATCCAGAATGCTGAATCAGATTAGTCCACTTCTAGAGCTTTCCACAGTCTTGGACCAAATGTTTGTTCTTTTTTTTTCTTTTTGAGTCACTTCTGGCAATGCATAGGGGTTACTCCTGGCTCTGCACTCAGTAATTACTCCTGGCAGTGCTCAGAGGACCATATGGGATGCTGAGAATCAAACCTGGGTCGACCGCATGCAAGGCAAACGCCCTACCTGCTGTGCTATTGCTCTAGCCCCCAAATGTTTATTCTTAAATTTGAAAAAAGTTCTCACTTCATGAGAGACATTTATATACTTCATCAAATTGCAGATCAAATTCCATATTTTTCTTGTCAGAGCATAAAAACATTCATAAACTTCACAGTCAAGTGTGTACCTTTCTTGACCTGTAAACTCCTGCAATTGGAGGCATACCCATATTATCAGTTAGGCCACTGAGCTGACCATGACAAACTTTGGTGAGATGCCCCCAAAGTTAAATAATCTGCATAAATGTGGACTAAATTGTGGGCATGTACAACTAAAGAAGTCCTGAGAAATACAGCTCAATTTTGAGACAGATAGCAGCTCACAGTATCACCAGGTACCCAATCTCTTCCCATTTGAAACATGTTTCTCCTTCCTTCTCCCTTTTGGTTAGGATAAAAATCTTTCCCAGAAGACCACAGAAGACTTTTACTATATCTCAGTGATTAGCCATTGTTCAAAGAATCACAAGGTAATGGGAACTGAAATTGCTATGGTTACCTTCGACTAATAGCTCCTCATCCTCTGGGACTGGACAACTGAAAGCATTTAAAACTAGGCTTTTTAAGCAAATACAAAAGAGAAAAATGGTTGTCAGTAGAAGAAGTGTCTGTCATCAGGGCTGTACTAGAAAAGAGAGACTTTCCAGTTCATCCCACCGGTGTCTCCAGAAGAGCACCACTATCAGATTTCATGGCACCTGTAATTAATTGCAATATTTTGTTGTTTACATTGAAGTAGTTTACTGATTTCTCTCTTCTCTGCCACAACAATTATGAAAAGGGTCTTTGGGGGCTTTGCTCATGCCTTATCCCTTATTAGGTGCTCAGTGGTTGTTTTTTAAAAGATGAATCTATGTGTGAATAGGTGAACAGGTGCATAGATAGACAGGTGAATGGGTAGTTGATTGGGTGAAGGAAGGAAGGAGGGAGGGAGGCAGGGAGGGAGGGAAGTAAGGAGGGAGGGAAAGGAGGAAGGAAGGAAGGAAGGAAGGAAGGAAGGAAGGAAGGAAGGAAGGAAGGAAGGAAGGAAGGAAGGAAGGAAGGAAGGAAGGAGGGAGGGAGGGAGGGAGGGAGGGAGGGAAGAAAGGAGGGAAGGAAGGAAGGAGGGAAGGAAGGAAGGAAGGAAGGAAGGAATGAAGGAGGGAGGGAGGGAAGGAAGGAAGGAAGGAAGGAAGGAAGGAAGGAAGGAAGGAAGGAAGGAAGGAAGGAAGGAAGGAAGGAAGGAGGGAAGGAGAAAAGGAAGGAAGGAAGGAGGGAAGGAGAAAAGGAAGGAAGGAAGGAAGGAAGGAAGGAAGGAAGGAAGGAAGGAAGGAAGGAAGGAAGGAAGGAAGGAAGGAAGGAGGGAAGGAGAAAAGGAAGGAAGGAAGGAGGGAAGGAGAAAAGGAAGGAAGGAAGGAGGGAAGGAGAAAAGGAAGGAAGGAAGGAAGGAAGGAAGGAAGGAAGGAAGGAAGGAAGGAAGGAAGGAAGGAAGGAAGGAAGGAAGGAAGGAAGGAAGGAGGGAAGGAAGGGAGGGAGGGAGGGAGGGAGGGAGGGAGGGAGGGAGGAAGGAAGGAAGGAAGGAAGGAAGGAAGGAAGGAAGGAAGGAAGGAAGGAAGGAAGGAAGGAAGGAAGGAAGGAAGGAAGGAAGGAAGAAAGGGGAGGGAGGGGTAGAGAGAGGGAGGGGTAGGGGGAGGGAGGGGGGAAAGGGAGGGTGGAGACCCATCACTTTATTAGGTACACCCAGACTTTTTCTGAAAGTGGGTTTTAAATGGGTAAATCTTGCTTTTCCTTACATCTCACGTTCTCAGTCAGTGAGTCTGCCCTGGGAATATTTCTTGCTCCACACCCAGGCCCAGCCAAATTAAGTATACAGACCATACACATCTTTGATTGGATAGATGGTTTTCCTGCTAAAAGAGGACTTAAATAGAAGTTGAGTAAATGTGTAAGCATGAAAAAGTGAATTGATATGTTATTAAAACAAATAATTCTCTTCCTGGATACATTGCTTAGGATTTAAAAAGCATCATGCTTGAAAAGAAGGGCTAATGGGCAGAGACAAATGCTCATAGAAGATGGGGCAAAATGAGGAAGGAAAGTGAAGCATTGGGACTTCTAGAAATTTCAAGATGTGGCAAAGATACTCAGACTTAGGGGTAGTTGACCAGAAGGTAGACATTTTCACCTTGAGCCATTGACTTCACATCTTCTCCATCACTCTTTGAACTTCCGGGTCCTCCTGCTTCCTCCCTAGCTACCCCGTCTTCCTGTCATCGTCCATCTCCTTTTGCTGTACATACCAAGGATACTAAGCTGAGATACCAGAGTGAAACAAGTGCTAGCTTCTTGGAGAGGCACTCAAAGAACTTACTCAACACTCCTGACATGACCCCGCCCTTCACTGAGGATCCGAAAAGGGGTTTTTCTGTGAAATTGCCTTTGGCCCTCTTGTGTGAAGCTTTATGGCAAGAAATGACTAGTTCCCCCTGGGTCTTTTCAGTGAGCCAAAAATGGATGCATTGATGGATTTCAGAGAAGTGGGAGGAATTTCTAAAAACAAGGAGGAAGGCTTTGGAACATCAAGAGCAGTTGAACTAACGCTATTGCTCAAGAACACATGTACCACACACATATATTAGCAGCGAGCTTGGCAGCTACTGAAAAATTTGCCTCACACAAATGATTTATTTTGCTTCTTAGTGAAGTACTTTTCTAGGTGCTTATACCACTAAGTGTGAGGTTTTCATTAGGGGATTGTTTTTGTGGTTTTAATATTTTTGTGGATATTTGACACACCCCTTTGCCATTTAATTACCAAAAAAAATTAACTTTTATGTAGATGTTTTGGTAAAATTTTATTGCAAGAGTATAAATTTTTAATTTTAAAATCATCCTCACAAAGATAACTTCAGCTCATAGTTAGTGCTTATATATTTCCAGTATTTCTTCTGTTCACAGAAATAGATACCTTTCTGTAGAGAGACATTCTTCTGTGAAACAATAGATTGAGATCAGCCATATCTACATTTTTTTTTTTTGCTTTTCGGGTCACACCCGGCGATGCACAAGGGTTACTCCTGGCTCTGCACTCAGGAATTACTCCTGACAGTGCTCAGGGGACCAGATGGGATGCTGGGAATTGAACCTGGGTCGGCCGCGTGCAAGACACACGCCCTACCTGCTGTGCTATTATTGCTCCAGCTCCCATATCTACATTTTAAACTCAGTTTTCTTTTTATTTTTATTTTTTCATATCATTAGCAGTACTATATTATTTTTATTAAGTAGTATTTTGTTGTATGCCTATACCATGGTCTAGACTAGCCATTATAATTTGATACTAGCTCTTTTTCTAATGTTTCTTTTTTATAAATTGCATGGAGAGATTTTATGGAGAGAATGCTTCTCTTACAGAATTGCTTATACACATTCTCACACACATATTCTCACACATATAGATTTATATATATATATATATACACATGTAAATTTCTTCATTTTGGGATACGTTACACAAGTGCATTTTTCAATTTATGGTGTATCTACACTCTTAAGCTTTCGGGGTGTGGGAGACACCTGTCCTTGGAGCTTACTCCTGGCTCTGTGCCCAGGGGAATGCTCCTGCATTTGTGGGACCATATGTGTACCCACTGTGATTCAAACCTTAGGGCAAGCACTTTACCCACATGTATTATGTCTCTGGACCTGATTTCTTACACTTTTAATCCATAAAAACATTTCTCAACTTATACTCAAAAGGCAAAATTCCAGTCCCACCTCTTCCACTGAACTGACGAAGTGTTTGAAAACTCAGTGATATTATCCCAAAATCTCAGAGTTGGAAAATAAGTAATAATGCTAAGATAAAAAAAATAAATTTAACTATTTTATTCGAAAAATTAATTTGGCTTTTTTTTGGGGGGGAGGTCATACCCAGCCATGCTCAGGGGTTACTCCTGGCTTTGCACTCAGGAATTACTCCTGGCAGTGCTTGGGGGACCATATGGGATGCCAGGGATCGAACCCAGGTCGGCTGCGTGCAAGGCAAACGCCCTACCTGCTGTGCTATCGATCCAGCCCCTAATTTGGCTTTTTTAAGCCACACACCCAGTGATGCACAGGAGTTGCTCCTGGCTCTGCACTCAGGAATTACTCCTGGTGGTGCTCAAGAGACCATATGGGATGCTGGGGTTTGGACCAGTGTCGGCAACATGCAAAGGCAAGCACCAACCTGCTGCCCTGTCTCTCCGTCTCCCTCCTTGAAATCTTTAAGTACTATTGAAACACAAGTTCCCATAATAATCACTTGTCTTTTGGTTTTTGTTTTGGAGCCACATGTGGCAGTGCTCGGGAGACTTTATGCAACACCAGGATCAAATCTGAGCCTCCTGCATGCAAACCATGTGCTCTAGCCAGTTAAACTGTAGTTTATAATAAATAAATATATGTAGTTTGTTATATTACATTTATTTTTATTATAATTAAAATAATAAAAAATAAATGTAATATAATAAAAATAATTAAAAATAAATGTAGTTTATTTCTGCCTTACATGCAGCCGACCCGGGTTCGATTCCTCTGTCCCTCTCAGAAAGCCCGGCAAGCTACCAAGAGTATGCCGCCCACACGGCAGAGCCTGGCAAGCTCCCTGTGGCATACTCGATATGCCCAAAACAGTAACAACAAGTCTCACAATGGAGACATTACTGGTGTCCACTCGAGCAAATCAATGAACAACAGGATGACAGTGTTACAGTGCTATAGTGCAGTTTATTTTTTCATTTGAAGCATCATGATTTACAATACTGTTAAAGATAGGGTTTTGTATATACAACTTTCCAACACCACACCCACCACCAGAGTGTCTGCTTCCTTCAACCACTGCCTCAGAATCCCATCACACCCACCTACCCCACATCTCTCTCTACCCCCTCCTCCCCATCATTTTTCAAAATCAACCAAAAGGCATTGCCTCTCTTGTGTATATGTCCCAACAACTAAGACCTCTTTAAAGATCTTGACAAACTTCCCTCTAAATACAACTGACACACTAAATACAAACTTAAATAAATTCAATTTATTCTTAACTAATTATTAAGCATGTTTTATACATTGATCTTTTAGTATTAAGTATGGGGAATATGGAAGAAAGTAATCACTTGTGTCACTAGTATCACTTGTCATCCCACTGTTCATCGATTTGTTTGAGCAGGTGCCAGTAATGCCTCCATGTGTCTCTGTCATAGGCTAGTGTAGCCCAATGGTTTCTGCTCGCTCCAGGAACACAAAGAGCCTCAAACCTTTCATTCAGGGTCTTGTTGAGGAAGTCAGTGGTGGGCAGCCATGTGGTCTTTTGACATCCCGTGGAATCCAGTCAGTAAGAGCTCTAGTCCAGCAGTCATCTCTAAATCACATTACGTGTCCAGCCCATCTGATTTTTGATGCCTTGGCAAACGAGACAGTGTCCCAGATTCTTGATCATTGACAGAGGTTGAAACTCCAGATTCCTTTTCTCACTTGAGTAAAATGTAATACTCCAAACATAGCTCTTTCAATTCCTTTTTGGGATACCTGAATAGTGTTCTCATCTTGTTTTCGTAGGGCCCAGGTCTCTGAGACATATGTTAGTGCAGGAAGAAAATAATAATAACCATAATTCTTGCATTAATGAGCTTCTTGCCGTGGTGGCTGTGGGAAAAAAGAAAAAAATTAAGATTCATTATCAATCCTATAGTTGGGTCAGGTCCTAGATACCCTATAGACATGGCATCTCCCACTGTGGGGAGACGTTTCTGGAAGAAAAGAAGGCTAAATCTGAGAGTGAGAGGAGAGCTTAGCTGGGTTTTCCATTAAGTGCCCATATTTCAGTCCATATTGCTTCTAAAATATGGATCAATTTTTGCGTTTTGCTCACTTTTTTACCAGATATAGTCATGCATTATAAAGGAGCCACTTGGGGGAGCAAAGTCCTTAATAAGTCACACAGTAAAAAACTAAGACTGCATAGGGTCTGTTTTGATAAACACTAGTGGTTTTATTAGGTGAGACACGCAAGCTGAAACTAAGAAAATTGTTTGAGATGCCAATGAGGAATTCTGCCAGCTGTCTGCTATAAAACATGTAACCTGTCCACCCACAACAGGAGAAATCCTTCCTCCTGTTGCTCCATGAAGTGACATAAAAACAAAATGTGACCTCCAGATGGGGCGGAGAGTGAGAATGTGGCTGCCTGTTGGAGGCTGTTAGAACTGGTTTATTCACCCTGTAGATATGCAAGGGCTCAGCAGACTTCAGTTACATGAGAAACTTCTTTTCTGAGCTGCCCAGGATGTTCATTATCTGCTGTTCTCCCCATGTTGTCCACTGTGCCAACGTGTTCTCCATTTGCTGGCATGTGTATAGAGCTTGAAAGAAAAGGCCAGGGTCAAAATGGGGTCTTTTGGGTAATCAAGGATATTCAGACATGTGTTCAAGAAATCAGGGTGTGATTTCTTACTTACACCCATAACAAATATCTTAAGCAATTTCTATTTTGATTTGTAAATAAATTGGCAGCTAACAGAACTCAGGTATCAGCAAAGCAGCAAAACTTTATCCCAACTTATGTTGGTCTTGTAGTTGATAAAATAAATGCCTGTCTCTAGAGCTGAGTTGAGAAATATGGAAATACAGCAAGAGGACATTTGCCAGGCCAAGGATTAAAAAAAAAAAAGATGGATAATCTCCCAAAAGATTGTTTACCAAGATAAGGGGAAATTGACTAAACTTTTGGATATTAACCTTAGTCTGTTTTTTTTTCCTTTGGGGGGTCCCAGAGAGGATTATTTGAAAGATACACCATCAATTATATGTTGTGCAAAGAGGTTATAATATTTGTATAAAACAATGAGCCGATTATTATTTATTGAGCCTGCCAGACCAATATCACGTAGCCAAATCTACAATTTTTTCATAATCCCACTCTACTTCCATGTGTAAATGGAAGCTTAGCAACCGCTTGGCGGTTAGATGTGCTACTTGTTGATATACACTAATGAGATAGTGGACTTAGAAAGAACTGTACAGAGAGATCATTTTAAGACTGATATTTTAATAGCACTGGATATTACCACTTATCATATTTTCACATGTGCCATTATCTTTTTTGGGTAGCTAGAAATTCATCACTAATCGAAACTATCCAATAGTCACATCTCAGTGACTCTCTAACACATTTGTCAAATTCAAATTAATGAGCCAAAATAACTTCATTGGAGAAGTAAATGAGATCTAAAGACATATTCTTCCACAGCATGAGGAAGAATTCTCCTGACTAACTGAAAGAACTTCAGTGTAGAGTTTAAAATCAAGTGCTTTTCCTATGTATCTGTGATATGTATATAAGCGTGTCAGTGTGTGGACACTGAATATATAGAGGAATTGAGACAAATCATTCTGGAACTTGTTGATGGGATTCCACAGTGACAATGGGTCAGATACCTTTTTACATACAGCCCTTTTGCATAGTTAAATATACTAGTTGCCCTCTAAGCAGCTCTGACAGTCTATAAGTTGTCCCAGGGTACTTCAAGTCAAGGAGGCTGGCTCTTATAAAACCCTACCTCTCTGTATCTCAGAAATTTAACCAATGTCACTCAGGTCCAGCAGACATCAGCAGGGAATGTATGATTCTTCCATCTCTTGGCTGTACCAAGTCCTTAGCTGAAAGCCCTTCTATTTACTATCTTGCTCTGATCCCTAATGAATTTCAAGGAAGAACACAAAAGAATGAATGAGTGAATAAATGAATGAGAAAGTGGAGATAAGTTTTAAGACCAGGACTAGATTTGAAAGGCAGCTATGCTCATCACTGTCCCACCAATGCCTCCACAGAATCAGATTTGAAGTATGTCGTTCCTGTCACTTTCAGAGACTACCGTTCAGTCACCTGATCGGATCTAACCCCAGGGAGTGACTGAGGTAAAGTTTAATTATGTTCTCAGAGAAGAAAGAAGAACCAAATTCTGATGGATACTAGAAGCTTGTGCTACTTATATAAATGATCACCCAGAATTCTAACTGAGGCTTTTAAAAAAAAGAAAAAGCAAAATAGAGAGGGCTAATGCTTTGACACATTCTTAAGAATTTCTACTTAGAATTAACAGCTTTCTCAGATGGGCACACATCCCAGCCTCCATGTTGCACAATTCTCCCAGCAAGCCATTGGCGAAGGCATCGCCTCTTCCCAGGTCTCAGTTGCCCTTATAGAAGTGACACATAGGATCACAATTCTTTGAATTGTCATTTTCTTTAGATGCAAGATGTCATGATTCTCTTATTCCCACTGTTGGTTCTTTGTGAGGTAAAGAAGCCACAGAGGTGATACCAGGAGGCCAATTTTTTTTCTCTTTAATTTTCAACTCCCCATCTCACTCTCCAAGCCTAAATTTCTTGAAATTAAAATTGACATATAATCCACAAGGTTATTAGTGTCAGGACACAGGGGAAAATCCCTTCCCTCCACTGGGATTTTTGGAGACTGGATGAATGAACAAATTAACATCAGATCAGTGGGAGAAAAGCAGCAAATTTAATTATGTAACTGTGGTGGCTTTATGTGGCAGGAAGTTCTAAGGCAAAAGGAAGAAAACAGAGGTTTGTTTCCTGTGCTAGAATCTGGACATCAATGTTCTCACACGACTAGGAGGGAATAACTTCATATGGCTAATCTTTGCTCTACATACTTGCCCTGCCTAAATGTGTGTGTGTGTGTGTGTGTGTGTGTGTGTGTGTGTGTGTTTCTGTAATTTAGGGAAACAAAGGAAAAGATCACTTCTGTAGCTATCCTTAAGCCTGGATAAGCTTCATTCTAGACAGCTAAGCAGCAATAACATTTTTGCAAACCAGCAAGAAATTTCTATGGCCTGTCCTGCTTAACAGTTGGAAACCAACACTTAAATACTGATAAGGGCCCTGCAGAATTAGCCCAGGGATGTTAAGATATTTGCCTTGTTCCCTGTTGACCCAAGTTTGATCCCCAGCACCACTTATGGTCCCCCGAGCACCAGCAGGAGTAATCCCTGAGCATACAGTTAGCAATAAGTCCTGAATAAATAAATAATAGTAACAGTTTCTCTTGGGACTTACCAGAACTCCATTGAATTTAGTTCTGCATATCAAGGTGACACTTATTAGAGATTTTCTCTGAACATCTTTGAGTTTTTTTTTAAAAAAAAAAGTCTGCTGAACTTCTTGTGGGGAAATGGTCCTACAGTACCAATCACAAGAGTGGATATTTCTTATAGGAAAGTAAAGTTGTTTTACGCAGAAATCATACCTGCTTTTTAATATATGTGCTGCCAAAGTGAGCACTAGAAATTATACCTGGAAGTTTTTATAAAGCCAAAAATATATCGTATTTCAATTAGTATTTTTATTTATATACTTTCAAATATAAATTAGAATATATGCCAATAAAAACATATGAATAAAATATTTTTAACACTTTTATCCTTAGTACATTTAAACTATAATCTGCCATGTTGTTTTTATATAACTTAGCACTAAACAGGAAAGACTACTCATATATGTAACAATACATATGGATTAAATAACCTTAAGGAAAAAAAAGTAAAGTTGTTTTTGTTTAGATGAGCAACACATTCACACACACACACGCGCGTGCGCGCACACACACACCTACACACACACACACATATCCCTTCATGAAAAATCCATCTAGTTTGACCAGTCTTGTCAATCCTGCATTTCTCCTCCAGACTCTCCTTACTAGTCAAGTCTGCAGTGGAATAAGCAGATCTCTGTCAGTGACTTGCAGCATCCTGTACCTTTGCGCAATTGACACAGGACTGTGGGTCGGCCACAGGTGGACAGAGTCTCTGCTGGGTTTGACTCTGAACTGAGCTCAGCTCATCCGCCTTCCAGCCATCGTCTCATTCTGGAACCCACACTGCAGTAGTAACCCCTGGCTGAGACATCCTGAGCTCATAAGGAGAGCAAAACTAAGGCCTGTGCCCAGCACTGCTGTTGTATTGCAGGCATCTGATTGGACTCAGCAAGCACAATCCCAGCCACTCACATCAGATTGGCCAGAGCCTTAGTCAGAGGCGCTGAGGTGGCACGGGCTCTTCCTACACAGGCTGCAAGGGTGCATCTGATGACTATGGAAGGGGATGTTGTTTAGTCTGTGACTGGGAAGGAGCAAAGAGCTGGCGACTGCAAGCTAGTCAGAGCTGGAGACTGCTCTGACCCCATTGCCTCCACTGGAGTTCCAAATGCAATATTTCTCATAGAGAACAAATTTCTCTGCCACTTTCATTCTGCTGTGGAGAGTTCTCGGATTGGGAGAGTTAAGAGGAAGAAGAGATGGGCAGTGAGGGAATTGGCTGTATGTCACAGAATGTCTGTATCTTTTCTTACTGGCTCGGAACATTTTTATTTTTTTATTTATTTCTTTATTTATTTTTTGCTTTTTTAAATTAATTAATTTATTTATTTATTTATTTATTTATTTTGCGATGGTCAGGGATCACTCCTGGCTCATGCACTCAGGAATTACTCCCGGTGGTGCTCGGGGAACCATATGCAATGCTGGGAATCAAACCCAGGTTGGCCACGTGTAAGGCAAATGCCCTACTCACTGTGCTATCACTCCAATCCCTCAGAACATTTTCAAAGATCACTAAAAATAAAAATATAAACCCTTCACCTTTACCACAGCTATGAAAAGTTGGTCTTAATATTACTCTCAATTAACAGATAAGAAAATCAAATCAGGGCTAGAGCGATAGTACACTGGAGAAGGTGTTTGCCTTGCTGGGTTCAATCCCCGGCATCCCATATAGTCCCCAAAGCACCGCCAGGAGTAACTCCTGAGTGCCTAGCCAGGAGTAACCCCTGAGCATCATCAAGTGTGCAAAAAAACAAAAAGGAATGAAGGGAGGGAGGAAGGAAAGAGGGAAGGAAGGAAGGGAGGGAGGGACAAAGGGAGGGAGGAAGAAAAAGAAAATCTCAGAGTTCTGTCCGTTGCTGATGATCACCTACCTAGTAAGTGTCAGAAACAGTACTACAATTTAGATCAACGGGATCCTACATACCAATTCCTAAATGCTGTGAAGGAAAGAGAAATGGGAGGTGCCAGTACAGGTGGATTCACAGGTGGCTGATAGGCTCTGGTTTTAAGGAGCAGGGAGATCAGTAATCTCTAGAAGGGCCAGTCATCTTTTCAGCAAGTTATGACAAATATGTTTTCCAGAACATACACAGAATTGAGCATTCTGAAACCATGGGTCAGTGGAGGGAGGCCATCCTCAGCACTGGTCCACATCTCTTCTCTCATGGAACTTGTAGTTTCATTCAGGAAGATGCAGCATCAGCAGATAAATAGGACAAAGTCCCCGAGGACAGAGGATGGGAAGTGCTACCAGGGCAAAATCAGATAAGGAGGGTAGGGAGGTGAAGCCCTGCTGCAGATGGATTACAATTTGAAGATGGTCATTGGTGAAGGCCTTGCTGATAAGGTAACATTTGAACAATGACCTACAGAAAAGGAGGGAGATAAGTATTTGATAGCTGAACAAATGAATGAATAAATGAATGAATGCTCAAAAAAATTTTGAGCATTTCCATGAAAACTCAAAAAACTTACTTCTTCCTTATACCTGGCCAGACCAGCCTCTCCTCCAGAATAATGGTGGTTTTTTGGGGTTTTTTTGGTTTTGTTGTTGTTGTTGTTGTTGTTGTTGTTGTTGTTTTTTGTTTGTTTTTTGGCTTTTTTGCTTTTGGTGTCACACCCAATGATGCTCAGGGGTTCCTTCTGGCTCTGCACTCAGGAATTACTCCTGCTGTTGCTCGGGGGACCATATGGGATGCTGGGGATGGAACCCGGGTTGGCCACGTGCAAGGCAAACACCCTCCTCACTGTACAATCTCTCCAGCCCCACCTCCAGAATAATTTAGACTCATGTGGTTGAGATCTACTTCTTGTTCCTTGCTACTTGGCTACTGCCACTCCCAAGTTTACCAAACCAGTTCCTTTAGAAAGGAAAGGTACACTGTGATCACCTCTTTAAATCACCAGGATATTTTCCTGATTGGGAACATAAAGGGGTATCGAATGACAGCTTTCCACATATTTTACAGTGCATGGTAAGAGGAATGGAGTTGATTTGTGGCACTGTTATTAACACATCTGCATGCACACACAGGAGACAAGCCTGAGCATAGTTTGCTTGACAGGGAAGTGAGTCAGATATGAAACAGACAGAGTTAATAGAATTACTGTGCGGTGAGTAAATGAGAAAGTGCGAAACCTCTAGTGAAGTACAAAGATTCATTCTGATTAATAACAAGAATGCAGAAGTGAATCAAATCAAAAATAACCCTTGGGATATGATGTACAATCTGCATCGTTGGTTAATAATGTTGTATTCCTTATTTCTAAGTTGCTAGGAGAGTAAATCTTAAAAATTCTCATCACAAGAAAAAATTGTAGCTATATGGTGATGAATGGCTTGCTGCAGTGATCCTTTCATTGCATAAGCAAACACAGAACCACGATGTACATCTGAAAAGAACGTGTTGGTTCTACCTCAATTAAAAGAAAAATACAGTAGAAAATGCACAGTGGGAAGGCAGATATACACTTTCTTATGCTCTGACTCTGGGAATCAGAAGAGGAGGGGTCAGAGTTGGACACTTAGGGACTAGCGTGGGAGAAGTTACAACCTGAATACTGCTCATTCCTCCAGTAAAGGAGCGAGAGGATGGTGAGTGAGTGAGGGGGGACTCAAGACCCAGGAGAGGAGGCGAGGCAAGTTGCTAGGTCTGCCTGGAGTGATTGCCCTGTGATTCTGCTAAGAATTCATAGGGACAATTTTTTTCACAGAACCTGGGAGCCCACAGATTGTGGGGTGCAGATCAACCCTCGGAAACAGCACCAGGTCTGGGCTTTGGACAGTCCTCATGTGCCGAGTTCAGCCATGGAAGATTAGGGTCTTAGTGATCGACAAAGCAGGCGTGCAGCCAGGACCCAGGGCAGGTTTCAGCGTGAACTTCTCTGGACTTCTCTTGCTGGACAGTCAGTGCACCATCCAGAGCCTGGCTTCTAGCCACCCCAGCTCTGGAAACCTGTGAACAGAGGTAGAGAGGCAGTCAAGTACGGCAGCACACGAGCTGGATTGTGGAAAATAGATACACTCTGAAAATGCTAGCGCAGAAGTCCTGGACTACAAGAGATAAGCTTACAAAAATCAAGGCGGGCTGAGTTAGTTTATTGCTTTAAGTGACAGGTGTTTGTGTTTGTCTTGGTTTATTTGGGGTTTTCGTGCCATGAACGGTTAAGTACTTTAGGGATTGACCTCTTGTACGGTGTTCAGCAGTCAGAATAAGACCTCCAGCTTTGACTTGCAGAAGCAGCAATGGACTGGCCTCAAGAGGGCCGGGCTAAGTCAGCACAGGAGAGGGGTGGGAAAGGACAAGAGACTCACTTCTAGAGAGAAGGCGGAAGGAGGGCCCATTCACACGGAAGATCCCCAGTTGGAAAGAGCCGCCTGCACACCTGCATTCTGCAGCCTGAGTTTCTGCTCTTCCACATCCTCCTGCTACGTGTGAGAACCTTGGCCCAGAGAGGCAGTCAGGCTGTGAAAGTCAGGATTGCTCTCCACGGGGGAAGGAGAAAGGAAGATGTTCTGACTTGTAGCATTTATCAATTCCCATAGTGTAAATCATCGCTCTACAGAAGCCTTTAAGCCACTAACATGAACTCAAGGGATTTAGAGCATGTCTAACAACGTAATCACACCTCCTCATGTGGGCTGGCATGATTCTCCCCTTCCAGAAACTCTCCCTGTGCTCATCGCTCTGACACACCGAGCCCTTTTCCTCAGAACAGGACTGACACCTCCAGGTGTGAGGGTCAAGTGAGCAAGCATTGCAGTGTTCATGAGGCGCTGTGTGCTGTACCAGGCCTAACTGCTTTCATCACCCTGTGGCTTTACAGATTGGGGTATTGATAAATAACCACTCTGAACCTCTTTAAGCTTTAGATTACTTGTGTTGCAAATGGAGCAGTGTTGTAGTAGTAGCAGTAACAGAGGTACAAGCAATAGTGATAGCAGAAGTAGTAATAGCACTATTAATGATAGGGCCAGAGAGAGAATTTAAGGGATAAAGTTAAGGCATTTGCCTTGCACACAGCAGACCTAGGTTCAATCTCCGCATCACACATATGGTCCCCCAAGCACTGTGTGGTCTAGAAGTGGTCCCTGACAGCAGAGCCAGGAGTAGGCCTTGAACATCATTGGTGTGGCCCCAAATCTGATAATAATCACTGTCACTGTATCACTGTCATCCCGTTGCTCATCGATTTGCTTGAGCAGGCACCAGTAACATCTCCAAGTGAGACTTGTTGTTACTGTTTTGGGCATATCGAATATGCCACAGGTAGCTTACCAGGCTCTTCCGTGCAGGTTGGATACTCTCAGTAGCTTGCTGGGTTCTCCAAGAGGGATGAAGAAATCAAACCCGGGTCATCTGCATGCAAGGCAAATGCCCTACCTGCTGTGCTATCACTCCAGCCCAAATAATAATAATAAATAGTGGGCTGGAGCGATAGCACAGCAGTAGGGTGTTTGCCTTACATGTGGCCCACCCGGGTTCGGTTCCTCCATCCCTCTCAGAGAGCCCAGCAAGCTACCGAGAGTATCTCATTCTCAGACCACCATTCTCAGACCACCAGGCAGGTGGGTCACTGCAAAGGCTTGAGGATCCAAGAGGATCCAGTGCTGTTTAGGCCCTGCAGTGTGGGAGATCACCTGACTCACCCAGCGGTGCTGGGGTCCTCCAGGACCACGCGTGGCATTGTTGGGGCCCTCCATAGCTGCCCCAAGTAATACTCGGGGATTGAAAGGGTTCCAGGGATCAAACTTGAGTCTTACGCATGCTAAGCATACACCCTCACTGCGGTACTGTCTCCTGCCCTGTCGTTTTATATTTGAGGTTGCTGACTTGAGACGGGATCATGAGCCCAAATACCAGAGCCCCATGTCTGTCTGTTGGGCTGCTGCCCTGGGGGGGTCATGAATAAGATGAAACCAGCTACCTCTTTGAGCCTGTTCACTCTCGTCAGGGGGAGCTCCAAAGCAGAGACACTCTACGAGTGAGGTGGAAGCCAGGAGTTGGTCGTGTCTTGCCACTCCTGGCTTTATGTTAGAAATATCCGAAGGGCTTTATTAAAACGTCCTGGTGCCAGTGTGCCCAGTGCTGAACTGATCCATCAGAGTCTCGGTGAACAAGACACAGGCATTGCTACTTTCAAGATGTGACTCTAATGTGAATCCAGATTCGAAGGCCATTGATGTCTGTACCGCTTTATAAACTGCAAAACGTACTGTGCAATTTACGGCTGTTTTTAATTGCCAGGAAGTGATTGATGATCTCATGAGGGACTAGTTCCTCTGAAAATCAAGCCAACGGGTATTTTCCACCATCTGTCCGAAGTGTGCCTTGGCCGGAAGACTTGAAACTCACCCAGTTTCTACTCTTGCCTTCCAGCCAAGTAGACTGAGCGAAAACAAGTCTCCCTCACTTCAAAGATGCTGCAGAGATGCCACAGGGAGCTGAATTGGTGGAAGGGGTATTGGCAGCAGGGAGAAGCCTGCAGTCTTATTTCTTAAGTGAGTCCAGGGCAGAGATGCAATCCTCACTGTGGTGACCTACCCAATAGGTTGGGAGCCAGGAAATCTATTTAAGTCCCCATATGCTGTACAAATCCTCATTCAGCCTCAGAGGTGAGTGCTCTTCTGTTAATTGCCCAAATGCCTTGTCATTTAAAACCGGCATTCCCCCCTCCCCCCACCTTGGATGCATCTTCCCAGAGCATCTTCAAGATGCTCTTCCCTTGGTGCTACCTCTGGCTTTATCTGATTCTAGTGAAAGGGCATCTCAAATCAGGGATGGACAATCAGCCACTCAACTGTTTCTAATAAGTAACACATAGCCATGAAGTTCTGACTAAGCTGCCAGTTTTCTTATTCAGTGAACATCTGTGGCGAACGTGTTAATGTGTAGTTAATGTGTAGTCAAAAGGGGAGTTGAAAAGGGTCCTTGGAATCAACTACATGTGTGTGTAGGGCGGAGGTTAGGTAACATAGAGAAGGGACCAGTATGACAATAATAGCTAGGAATTATCACCCTGGACAAGAACTGAATATTAAAATTAGGTAAAGGGATATACCTGATAGCCTTTCAGTATCTGTATTGCAAACCACAATGTCCCAAAGGAGAGACAGGCAGACAGACAGACAGACACAGAAGAACAGTGTTTTCCATAGAGGCAGGCTGGATGCGGCTGAGTGGGTTAGGGAGGGAAACTGAGGACACTGATGCAGGGAAATGTACACTTGTGGAGGAATGGATGTTGAAACACTGTATGACTGGAAACTAATCATGAACAGCTTTGTGATTAAATTTTTATTAAATTAAATATCACAGTGATTTAATTTTTTTTAAAAAATTGAAAAAAAGAAAGGTGTCCTTGGAGGAAGGAGGTGGGACACTGGTGATGGGTGTGCTGCTGGAATTATGTGCATAAGAATGCATCATTGTATGGCAGATTTTTACCTCTCTACCTAATATTTTATCTATCAAATTTTTAAGTTAATTCTTTTGTGGAAAGTTTCCACCAAGGAATATTTTAAATATAGCATTCAAGAAGCAACAAAAAGTGAGGTAGTGTTTAAAAAAAATAGTTATAACAGGCAACTGCACATGCAAGGATCCCGCTGTGAAGTTCACAGACACATGTTTACATGTGTTGTCCGGGGTCCAGGCAGATAAGGATTTTATTGGGGGGTGTGCAGGAGTAGCTGGAAACATTATCTTCCCTTAGCACAACATTGCTAGCTTCCAACATCAACATCATGCTCTCCTTAAACCTTTTCAGAGTCACCTGTCAAATTCAGAAGAGTGGGCTGGCTCCCAGTAGCAGAAGGCCTCTTGAGTATTCAGCGTTTGACACCAAAGCTAGAGTCTTGTTCTGCTCTCTACCTTTAAGGCTTTTGAGTCAGTTATTCATTCTACTGGAAATTGTTGACCTTTGACTTAGGACCTCACCTTGTAAATAGCCTTAATCTTGAGCTGGGTCTGAAATATCTAACCTGAAAACTCTAGTCCCTCCTGTTTCTCTACCACCCTTAGGAAAATATTTTCTCTATTTTCTGAACTAAATATTGGTATTCTACTTTGGAACAACAATTCTGTCTCCTGAAAATCAGAGAGCACCTGTTAGGTGTACAGATTCTCTCTGTTGTTTTAGTCTTGGGCCATCTAATCCAGGTGAAAAACAAAAAACTCTGGCAGACCCAACCCCAAATGCCTAATGCAATTTATAACTACTGGAAACAATTAATGAACATAGTTTGTTTGCATTCTGTGAGGGTCTTTTGCATTTTCATACAAGAAAGGCATCTGGAATTTAATTTTCATTCTCTGCAAGCAATCTCTTGACCACTTAGGACAGAGGACTGAGTGTGGAACTCAAAGAGAATTGGAGGCACATGGGGTTTCCCTAGGTTTGAAAAGTCCCTATGTTAGAAAACTCCAAAAACTGAAAACAACTCAAGCATCCATCAAGAGTAAGTGAATAACAAATTGTGTTCTTTCATTCTACATCACATGAATGAAGATGAATGAAATGAATAGAAAGTAAACTTTGTAAAACTTGACATAATAGTGATGAATCATATGCCATGTGAGTTGAAAGAAGACAGACACCCACACTCAAAAAATGCATATTGGATGATTCTATTTCTGTAAAGCCCAAAAGCAGCACAACTAATCTATAATGTTAGGAGTCAGAACAAATGATTCCTCTTGGGAGAGGTGGGTAGAGTTTGGGAGAAGACATGTGAGGTGGGAGGTCCCAGAGTTCTATTTATGTTCTAGTTCTTCCCTGGCTGCAACATGAGAGTATTCCCTTTATGATCATTCGTTGAAAAATGCTTAGAATTTTTGCATGTCGTATGTGTGACATTGTCTAAAGAAATTCAGTCTTGGAGCTTTGTCCCTAAGAACTGAGTCTGCAAGTCTAGACATGTCCTCAGGATCCCTTCCTGATTGTCCAGTGCATCTCTAGAGTTAGGAGAGCAGAGATAAAAATCTGAGCATCTGGGGCTGGAGTGATAGCATAGTCCTGCATGCAACAGGTCCAGATTCAACCCCTAGCACCGTGTATGATTCCCCCGAGTCCTCCAAGAGTGATCCCTGAGCACTGCCAGGTGTGGCCTAAAAAACAAAGAAAAAAATCTGAGTGTAGGTAAGATTGGGAGAACAGTGACGTAGGAGGCACAACAGAATGTGTACTGCACTTACTTTGGGGAATCATCGGATCCCACAAAATGTTCAATGGCGTCTGGGATTAGCTCTGGACCAGAGTGTGCAGATGGTGTCCAGCAAGCATGGGGAGCTCAGCTCCATTATTTTTTTCAGTGATTTGTTTGATTTTTTTTTCCCTTCCCCGCCCCATGCCATTGTTGTTGTGATGACCAGTGTTTGCACATACTTGGTTGCAGGGTACTACAGACCACACACTGGGTTGTGGTACTGGGGATCCTAAGCATCACTGCTGCTGGGATTGCACTTGGGCGTGTGGGACAGTGCCAACAACTTCTGGGCAAACTCAAGTACTGAACCCCATGCCCTGAAGTCAGTTCCATTCTTCTGAACTCTAGGGAGGTCCCTCTGAACCGCCACCCTACTGGGGAGAAGGGCATCAGCTCAACTCTGGAACTGTGGCCCTAATCTTCCCTCTCTGGGGGAATGACTCCTGTTTCTCAAAAGAGCAGGCAGTAGCGCACTGCCTCTTTCTTGAGCCTCTCTAAAGAGACTTGGCTTAATAGGAGGGGGTGAGGAAGAGATTTTAGGAAGCTGGTTTGAACAGATCAAAGTAGGAATGATTAGCACGAGGGCATTCAATCCACAGTGGGGGCAGAGCACTGGGGGAAGATGTGTTTGAATAAGATGGAATGGGGGAGGCCAGAGGTTTGTTAGAACTGGGAGAGTCTTGGAGGATTCAGAAAGGACAAAGCTCCTTGCTCATGGTGACCCTGGGGCAGAGGCTGCTGACTTGCTCGGGGCCTGCCTGTTAGTTCCAAGTCATGCATTTTCGAACCACAGTCACGCCCAGGGAGCTGGTGGAGAAGGAAGCCAAGAAAATTGTCCTGGGGTTTAGGGCATGTGGTTGTCTTTTTCCTACTTGGATTCCAAATGTTCAGAACCATTTGCCACTATCATTCATCTCTGAAAACAAAAGCTGTAGACCCTCTTGTGTGTTCCAGCCCCATTTAGGATGACTAAGAGGAGCTCTTGGTGGAGATCTTGAATTCAATGGAATAGACTGAGGGGAATAAAAAAAAATCTAAGGGCCAGAGTGATAGTACAGCAGGGAGGGCACTTGCACATGGCTGACCTAGATTCAGTCCCCTGCATCCCCTCTTGGTCCCTCAAACCAGCCAGGAGTGATCCCTCAGCACAGAGCCAGAAGTAAGCCCTGAACACCTCCAGGTGTGGTTAAAACACACACACACACACACACACACACACACACACACACACACACACACACACACACACAGTGTCTAACCCCAGCCATAGCCTACAGTCAGTGGGCAGCTGGGATGGGGAAGGTGGTGCCTTGAGGGGTGGGACAAACCACAAACCACAGTGTATTATTTAATTTTCCACTTAGCTCACCTGGCATAAATTGTATTCTCTCTCTCTCTTTGAAGGTTTTCTTACTCCCCAGTGTTTTCTCTGCTGGGACCCGGGATGGGGATGAGTTGGGAAATCATGAAAAGTCAGACAGGAAGGACACCAATTAGAGTGTGTTCACTTTCAGACCATCAGAAAGGCCTTGTGGCTAATAACCAGATTTGGGATATCTCCAGAAACCCCAGAGGAACTTATTTCTTGCTAGTGCACGAACTACCTCCTGAAAGCAATCTTATCAGAAAACTTTATTTAGGAAAGTTTCTTTCAGCCTGGCTCAGCGCACCAGAAAGAATAAACTATGACGGTATCTGTTCCTGCCTGCCCGCCCTCGCCCTGGTCCCCATTCCAAGCGTTTCTTTTGCAAAACACGCGGAGCCCTGATTTGACAGAGCTGGAGAGCATCTGACCTTACTCATCAGGTATGATTTATTTTGGATGCAATGTCCAGAACAGGGAAGTCTCTAAAGAAAACGATTTTAGAACTTCCTCAGCCACTTTACAAAATCTGACCCTCCAACTAGGCTGAGTTCACCAGATCTCCAGGACCAAGAACTCTTTGAGGCTCCACGGACCTGATGAAGTTGGGTCCACGGGAGCAGTGAAATCCTCAGCACCTGCTGGCTGGCCACTGAGGGCACCCTGAGCTCTGGCATTTTAGTTTCCACTCCTTGATGGACGCTCACTCAGTGTCCACTGCTGCTGTCTCCACCACCTCCCTCGCAAAAGAATAACCATCACACCAATAATAATCTTACCCTGAACTATCCTCAGTTGTGATGTCTTATTCTGTGTCCTCGGGGAGGGGTAGTCTAGTGGGTAAGGCTGTAGCCTTCAAGAAGCTGACACTGGGGCTGGAGTGATAGCACAGCGGGTAGGGCGTTTGTCTTGCACGAGGCCGACCTGGGTTCGATTCCCAGCATCCCATATGGTCCCCTGAGCACCTCCAGGAGTAATTCCTGAGTGCAAAGCCAGGAGCAACCCTTGTGCAGCACCGGGTGTGACCCCAACAAAAAAGGAAAAAAAAAGAATCTGACCCAGGTCTGATTCTCCACTATTCCAGAGGGTCACCTAAGCCCTGCCAGGTCTGATCCCTGAGCTCAGAGCCAAGAGTAAGCCCTGAGCACATCTGGGGTATGACCCAAAAAAATATCAGATATCCTCAGGTTTGCCAGATTTCTCTCTCCTGGTGGCATGTGACTGAGTTTACCAACCCTCTATGTATTTCCATTTCTTCATCTGTTCAAAGGGAATGCTAGTAGCCTATAGTACTATGCGGTGAGGGCTCTATGAAATTTGAGTTACTATAGTGCTTGGCCCAGAATAAGTATTCTATACTGATTTTAACCATTTCAACAACTTGATTTGAATTATATGATTCTGAGGATTACACCGAGCAGGCCGTTAAAAATAAGCTACCCCAGGATATAGAGAGTAAGGTGGAGGGGATAATTGCTTGGAAAACTGAGTAGAAGTTTCCCAAGAATAGCACACAGTTTCACTGGAGGTGTAACTGATGCAGGATACCTAATAAGAGTCATTTATGGTGCCAGTTGCTCCAAACTTCCATGATCACAAAGATTTCCATTTCCAGATACATCTCGAGGGAGTCGTAGCAGGGGAATGAGGCTCCCACAGTTGTCTTTTGCATAGTTTTGCAGGCTGATGGGGAACCATCCCTGGCCAGGAGGAATGAGCAAAGGCTGGTCTTTTCAGGCTCCAGGAAGATAGCCTTGCTTCCGAATGTCCTATCCTTGAATTTTTTTTTTAAAAAATCACGTCAAATTTAAACGAAATATACAACATGTGTTTCCAAGAATTTACACTTAGTCCATCAAATCTGTTGTCCTCAGAGAGTTGTGTGGAGTGCAAGACCAATGAGCTCTCACAAATGTCATTTAAAACTCTTTTTTCTAAAATAAAAAAGCACATTTGGATGCTTTGAACATTGTTCCAACAGTCAAAATAATAATATTAATAATAAATTTCCAAAACACTCAACCCCTGCAGGTTCAAAATGTACTTAATACTGTGAACCCAAGGGACTTAAGTTATTACTGGAGTTTGTCATCTCGTTTATGGACTTTTCCAAAGAAGGCTTCGTAGAGGTCACTTGCATTTATGGTTTGGGGAATTGCCCAAAGCCCAGAAGATTTCCAGAACCTTCTTTGCCTGGATCCTTAGAGGAAAGTCCTAACTTGACAGCATCGGCAAGACAAGGTGTGGTCATAGACCTTGGCCTTGTTTTGGCTGGTGAATAGGGCTTCTGTCCTTGCACAATTTGTTTCTCCTAACAGGGGTGATATATTGGTAAGTGACTATGTGGTGGCAAGAGGACAATTTCCTTTGCAGTGTGCAAACAGGGGACTGCCTTGAGGCTGCCCTGAACGTTGTCATCTAATGACCTCTGGTGGTGAAATTTTTCCCAGCCTCTGTGCAGGGATGCTTCTGAGTCAAACCATCCAACCATGTTACATGTTCTGACATTCCTTTCCTCCTGTTTTGTCATTCACATTAAGCAAGGAGCAAGAATCAGTTGCAAACACCCCAAACAAAGTGGTGTGTGTTCCTGATCAGATTGCCATTTCTTAGAATGCCTGGTGCCTTCTCTTTCAGTGACCCTCAAGTACATTTCCTGTAGAAAGAGGAAGGGAGTCGACATGAAGGAAAATGTGGCCTCCACCACTGCTTTCATTTTGCTGCTTTTTCTCAACATCGGTCTTCTGAATGGTAAGTAAGGGCTCTTGAGCTTTCTCATTCCCTAAGTTTAGGAAGGGGGTGGAGAGGCCATCAGTTTCCTCTTGCAGTGCCATTATCAGAAAGGAACGGTGTCATTTGCTGCTCTGAATGTTGCAACATTTGGGGCATTAAAATCAAAAGAATCCAGGCAATAACTGCCTAATCTTGTCACTGTGTTCTAACTTGTCTCATCACTGTAGCTTGCAGGGAAGCAGCTCTGTCAGATAAGAGTAGAGGGTTCATCCAGATTCTTCCAGGATCTAGCTGTGTGACCTAGTCAGTTACCTAATCACTCTGGGCTTCCACATTTTCAAAGTGAAGATAGTGATGTATCTTCCACCTCAGATGAAATAATGCATGTGAAAATTTTTAGAAAAACTGTAAAGAGGTATGAGAGATTGCTACTACACGGTAGAAAACAGGTCCAGCCAACTCTGTGATGATGGAAATGAAAATCACAGCTAAACTAGAGTGTACCCACCTGGAGTGAAAATTTATTTTTTTAATCTCTGTATATTTCTGAGTGTGTATACTGTTCTAGTGCTGTACATAGTATTAACTTCTCTGTATGTAACTGGTTAAAAATGTGTGTCTGTGTATTCTGCATAAGTCTATGCCTGTATGTGTTTCTCATGCGTACTGATGTGTTTCCTGAAATGCGCACCTGTATGTATTTTTTCTGTATACCTGACATGGAGTCTATATGGGCATATAAATGTACCTGTGTCCATGGTATTTATACAGCTGTTTTTGTATATATTTTAAAGGGTTAGCAAAACAGTTCATTGATTTTAACTGTCTTCTCCACAGTGGGTGGTAAGACAGGAACATTAGACGGCTGCTTATAATTTCACAACTTTACTTCTCCCTTGCATTTCTTAAAGGTACAGTTAACAACCAGTGACATGTGAAAGAGCTAAGCTTTCAAAGAGAGTAAGAAGAGCAGACATCAGTACAATCCCTCAGAAAATTTTTGGTCCTTAAAGAAAGAAAAGTTTCCTAATTGGCAATTTCTGAGTATGCTCATTGTTGAACTATAGGACTAAAGGGTGGGCGAAGGGGCTTTCTTTTTCAAATAAGATTTCATTTTTACCTAACACATTCCTCCCCTGGTGCAACAAAAACCCACTTCAGCCTTTGTAAATAACTTGGCAATTTTTTCCCTAAAGGAGAAGCAAAGTTACAAACACTGGCAGAGAGAAGAGCAATCTGGTGGACACAGACCATGTCCACGGGGCAGGGATCAGGCATGTAGCTGGACTCCAGTGGACAGCTTCATCCAGCACACTGTGCCATGCCATAAAATTCTTCTTTCCAATCTGTTTGCCCACAGCGGGGTCTTCCCAACTGTTCTCCAGGCTTGTTCTTTCTGTTCTGCAGCCTTGCTGGAAGTTGCTAGAAGTTCCTAGAAACCAGCATGAGGAAAGGGGGTGGGAGAACAAGAGAAAGAGTCCCCAGAGTTCTGGAGACCCACAGCAGAAGGTGCTGCTCTCTGCTTCTGATTTCCCAAACTAGGTGCTCAGGCATCCAGGTTGGCCAAAGGAAAAATCAGCTGGTTGTGTGTGGAGAGACAGGACTGAGCTCCTTGACCCAGCGGCATCAGGGCAAAAATCTAAGGCCCTCATTGAACTGAGGGCACCAGTTCAACACTCGCTTTGTGTGTTAGGTCACTGAAATTTCTGTCCCCTTGACACTGGGTTCCAGCAAGGATATGATGCAGCACTTAGATAGTAATAGTTGCTCTTATCTAAGAAAGCCACCCCCCCCCACACACACACCCATGTTCTACCATGCCCATAAAGAACTAAATTGCTTTAAATAAGTTTCTTCTTACATCACCACAGAGTGACCCAAGTTGAGGAAGAGAAACCTAAAAAAGAAGGGCCTTAAAAGCCAACATTCAGACATGGAAAGATTTCAAGAAATCTTAAGTAGGTAGACTGGGAAGTCGGGCCTATCTCAAAGCTGAGTGGAATCAAGTGGAATCAAGTGAAAGTGAAGGGAAAGGGGGAGAAAGGAGTAGACAAAGCAAGAAGAGAAGGATGCAGCAAGGGAACAATCTTCCAGATAAAGGAGCATAGGAGGTATCAGGGAGAACTGTTCCAAAGCTTGAGTTCAGTGTGGAAATGGCAGAAAGATGGAGACTGTTGAGCAAAGTGGCGAAGTTGCCAGCTAGCACTTTCTCAGACACAATTGTGGCTTCTCAGCCTCCCAGGACACACCACGTCCTCCGCCACCAAGCTCACACTCTCTGAACCCACCAACATCACAGCAGCGTCCAGAGAAGAAGTGCCGGACATCAGCACTGGTGTTCCTGGGTGCCTCGTCCCAGAATTGCTCTGAGCCCTCATTATCAGTCTGCTTCCCTCTGTCAGCCTCTGTCCCCAGGAGAGTGGGCTGGGGGCTGAATGCACCTGAATACTGACTCCAATCATCTGGCTTTTTCTAGGACAATCAATTCCTGGAAAACCTAAATTCCATAAATGTCGTTCTCCGGAAAAAGAAACCTTCACCTGCTGGTGGAATCCGGGGGCCGATGGAGGACTACCTACCAATTACACGCTGACTTACCACAAGGAAGGGTAATGTTCCATCAAAACCCACATGCATGTCTCTGGGCTCCAGACCCAGGGAACACTGTCTCTCAGGTAGAATGCCCACATTGCCCTGCATGCAGCTAAGGAAGGATCAAGGGACAAAGGGCTTGAGAGTGGGTGTGCACATTCTCCTGTGAATGTTCGAGAGTTCTCTCCATGTGTGCATGCTTCTCTGCACACATGGAGTCGTACAGAACAGGGGTATCTCCATTGCAGGCTAAGTTTCAGAATCCCTGGTCTCAGAAAGGTGCTTCCTAAATGATGGTAGATTTTTTATATCCTCAATGCTTGTCCCAGGAACCAGGGAGATAGATCAAAGTGCTGGGTCCCAGGACTGCACTGGCCCCAAGCACTGGTAGAAGTGGCCCCCAAGCACTCCGCTGAGAGTGACCTCTACTTGCTACCAGGTGCAAAAAGAAAGGAAAAAACAGAAAGAAACATAGAAGTCAAGAAATAAAAAATGGGGGCCGGAGCGATAGCACAGCGGGTAGGGCATTTGCCTTGCACGAGGCCCACCCGGGTTTGATCCCCAGCATCCCATATGGTCCCCCCAAGCACCGCCAGAAGTAATTCCTGAGTGCAAAGCCAGGAGTAACCCCTGAGCATTGCTGGGTGTGACCCAAAAAGCAAAAAAAAAAAAAAGAAAAGAAATAAAAAATGGTTTCATTTATACATATATGTAATGCATTGGAACCAGATTTTAATATAATCATTTAAATGTCCTTTCCATTGCCACATAAAAACAAGATTCTGGCCAGAGTGGGAAGGATACGCCAGACCCATACCTCACCTCCACAACAATATTTCCCTGGTTAGAAAGATCTAGAAATCCAATCTCTTCATCCCCACCATCTTTAGTCCCCAGTCAACAATGATCAGGTCAGTTTGCAGAAAGGCACACTCATTGTCTTGCTGCCATTAAACCCCACTCCATCAAGAAGAATGGGACAGTCCTGGAAATGCCCATGAAAACCATGTGACTGGTCAGCACAGAGGTGACAGGTCACCACTTCCACCCAATAGCAGACCTACTCTGGAAAAACCATCCCTGCATCTGTCCATAGATGATACTCTGACCTTCTATGGGCTGGAACTAGAGAAAATCTTAGACCTAACAGGTCCCTGGTGGCCATAGAATCCCAAAGCCGGCTCACCACAACCCTGCCCAGACCTTTCACTGCAGTTAGGATCTAATGCACTAAAACCAAAGTTTATGCTTTAAAATCAGACTTTTGCTATATTAAATTTAGTAATCATTACTTTCACAACATAAGAATATTATCATGTAATCCTTGACAATTCATGGCACACAAACTTTTTAAACTTCTTTCATGTTTGAGAAAATAAAGAGCTCTCTAAGTGATTTTCCTGAGCAGATACAGGATCCACCATCTCCTAGAGGACAGGGAAGGTTGCTATATGGACTAAAGGAAGTCATCTCTGGGTGGAATTCTGCTACATTCCGAAGGAGCGTCTCCTGAAAATCCCATCAGAGTTATATCTTTCTCCCTTGAGCAAAACATTTACTGTTAGCAACAGCTGGCCCACTTCCCAGAGACAGCACTCTGTTGTACACAAAGCTGTCATCCCTTCTGGGACTGAAAAGGGTGTCATTTAAACAGATTGCAGGAACTCAAACTGGGAACCGAAACAAAGAAGCCTTTGCACCTGTATGGTGTGCCGTGTGGAATCCCCCAACCCTAAATGTGAGCACCCAAATGAGCCACTCGGACCTGGAAACTTTTCTTGCGTAGTCTCTTCATGTGATTGCCAAATTAATATGGTCTGAAATATACTGGCACCTATTTCTATCCCCTTTCATCTTGTTTTGAGAAAAAATGTATTCAGCATCTGTTTGCAATCATTTTTTCTTCTTATGACCCCTGTCCCATTTCTGAGTTGACAAATGGCATTGTCCTAGTTGTGCTGGTTCTCTGACCATTGGAAGCTCAAGTTTTTGTTGGCAGAGAAGCATATATCACAAAAACTTGTACAAGAGAAAAGTTGGAGTCATTAATTAAAAGTACAGAGTCATTGAAAAGTAAAGTCACTAATACCCTAATGTAACTTAGACACCCCTTACCAGCATTCTCGTCTCACTCCCAGGATGACATGGGCAGAAAACAGAAAATCAGAGTATGTTCTTCACCTCTAATTTTTGTTTTATTTGGGGGTGTCTTTTTCCTTTTCTTTTTGAGTCACACCAAGTGGCTCTGAGAAACCACTCCTGGCAGAGTTTAGGGGACCATATGGGTGGGCTACCAGGGATTAAACCTAGGTTGGTCACATGCAAGGCAAGCATCTTACTAGCTATACTATTGCTCCAACCCCCAACCTACTTTTCACATTTGGAATTCACAAAAGCCTACTGGAAGAAATCTATTAAGAAAAAACTATGTTCCTTTCACTACTTTCTTATTCACCTGTAATATATTACTTGTTGCAGAGAAACACTCATCCATGAATGTCCAGACTACAAGACCGGTGGGCCCAATTCCTGTTATTTTGACAAGAAACACACCTCCATATGGACAATGTATATCATGACCATAAACGCCACAAACGAAATGGGAAGCAGTTCCTCGGATCCACTTTATGTGGATGTAACTTACATAGGTAAGGTAAAGGGTTTCTCATGAGGAATTTGTATTCCCTTAGGGACCTACTGATAGACCCAGTTTGAATCTTCTTAATTTTAAGGTGAATCCAGAAAGAAAGAAAAAGAAAAATTAGAAAATTCTCAATATTTTTGTCAACTGAGTCATTCAAACCAATTTTTATCAAGCCATTCATGACCGTAGGACTGACATTTGGGATACTTGTGTTTTGTACTTTCCTTTGACCCTTTTTCCCATCTCTGAACCCAACAGGAATGTTCTATTAATTCTTTCTTAATCAGCCCTTCTCCTGTGACTGCTGTTACCTTCTCCCTTGATACTCAAATTTTATTTCTCTCTCCCTGTGGAAAGAAAGCTGCTCTGTGGGGTATCAGCTCTTAGAATGTGTCTACGTGGCTCCACACCCACAGGAATTGCTAAGCTCCAGTTTTCAATGTACAAATGGCTCTTAGTAACAGAGCTATAATTTTAAAAATAAAGAATTTGGGAAGTAAATAATGCTGCTTGGACAGCTGGCTGAAGGCCAAGTCTCAAGTGCAGCATTTGGAAAAGTCATCAGCTAAGTAAAACAAAGTCAATCGGAGAGCTGCTTCTTGATTTTCATGGTCAACATTGAACTTTAGCAATGAGGCCATAACTGTTGTTCATCAGGGAGGACAAAATGACAAGAAGACAAGAGATGGTTAAACCAGGACTGGGTTAAGCCCTACTTTACTCATTTATTTCTTAGGGTAGTAATCCAGGCTGTAACGTATTGAGTTCAGTGTCACCCAAGATTGACTTAGCACCACCTAATTTTTATTTTTATTTTTTTGACTGAGAATGAGAAATAGTTTTTTAATTGTTTTAATTGTTTTAAATTTTTTATATTTTATTGAATCACTAGTGAGATAGACCCTTACAAAGCTGTTCATGATTAGGTTTCAGTCATACAATGTTCCAACACTTGTTCCTTCACCAGTGTACATTTCCCACCACCAATGTCCCTAGTTACCCTCCCATTCTTTCCCCCCCCCATGGCAAATGTTTTTCCTCCCTCTCTCCCTCCCTTCCTCTCTCTCTGTCTCTCTCTCCCTCCCTCTCTCCCTCCCTTTCTCTTTCTGTCTCTCTCTCTCTCTTCTCTCTCCTCTCTCTCTATCTCTCTCTATTTCTCTTTTAGATATTTTGGTTTGCAATACAGATTCTGAAAGGTTATCAGGTTCATCCCTTCACTTACTTTTAACACTCAGTTCTTGTCCAACATAATTTCCAGGTAATTATTATCACACTGGTCCCTTCTTTCTCTTACCTATCACTACTTAATTTAAAAAAAAATAAGGCTGGAACACTCAAGTGTTCACTTGCACAACTTCCCATTGCATGTATTTGTAGCTGATCCTTATAACTAGAAGAGCTTTCTGTACTCACCATGTACACTTGCATCTAGTGAATTACTCCCAAGAGCCCAGGGGTGGAAATTGAATTTGATCTTAGTTTTTAAAGAAAATAAAAATGTAGTTCCATTGGCAAGAAATAATAAAATATGTTCCACTTATATAAATGTAAATCGTTGCATCTTAAAGATGCTGCATGTCAAATAATTCCACTTGTACAGGTTCTTTCTTGAGTTGCTGTCTTCTAAAATGCCAAAATATTTCATATCTGAGGGAAGACAGTGATAGCAAGAAAAGTTCTGAAATGAGCAAGTGTTAAAATGAATACTCCTCATCAAGAAGCCACATGTTGTCACTTGCAAAGATTAAGTGCATTTAAAAAATATAATCAATGAGTGTATCAAATTCACAATGACTCTGGGAAATAATTCTCTGGTCAAAGAATGTGTTGGACCATCATTTTCAAAGCAATCAAAGTATTTTTGGAATGCTCCTATCACCCTCAGAATACATGGTTGGTGGCTGGCCAAGAGAAGTTCATTAAAAATCCGTTTTAACCACAGTACATTTTCTGTCAGCTTGACTTTCATCCAATGATAACCTGCAGTACAGAATGACAACATTGGCAGATGTTTCAGAAACAGATTCTACTGTTCTTGTTGAGTAATGCTTGACTGTCCTGGAGGTGTTTAAAAACAGTAAATCTCAACTGGCGGGGACTTTGTTTTCACCAGGATATTTGGCAATGTCAGGAGACATATTTGACTGCTGCAACCAAGGAGAAGGAACAGAAAAAGGGTGGGTGTAACTGACATCCCATATTCTAGAGGTGCTTGTAAACATCCTACAATTCTTGGGATATCTCTATACCCCCCGGCCCACACACACACAAACTAATGTGCAATAAAGATTTTTGTAGTTCAAAATGTGAATAATGCTGAAGTTGTGAAAGGTTGCTTAAAAGATTCATCTTTAACATTTTACTCATATGTTTACACAAATATGTTTCTGATCAAAGGGATTTCTCATTATTTTGCTTCACATAAAGCCTATGTTAAAGAACTATGTTTAGTTAATAAGTGCATAAAGAGTAACCATCCTTAGGTGTTAACTATGTAACATGTAAACATCAAACTACATGGCAAATTTTCTGAGTTTCTTAGTTTGGGGCAGTTGTGGGTTATAATATCAGATACAGCTATGGTTATACTCAATTTTTGTCCACTTGATATGAAAACAGTTTTAAGGGAATAAACAGGAAAGAGAAAAAGTTCCCTGAGATTAGAGTAAGGCAAGTTAGAACCGGAGGTATCTCAGTCTTAATGAGGTACTCACCAGCCTTTGATTGAAAAAACCCAAGTAAGAAATATTGTAGTTTGTCATTGTGGTTATAAATATATGTATAAATAAATGGCACACTTTAGCCATTTTAAAGTGTGCACTCAGTTACATTAGTTCATTCACAATGTTATGCAACCGCCACCACAATCTATCTTTCGAACACTGCCATCACTACAAATGGAAAACTCACAGCCTCTAATACACTCCTGATTCACCTCTACTCTAGCCCCAGAGCAATCACTGATCTCCATCTCTCTCTATAAATGTACCTTTTTTTCTAGATCATTCATCTATATGGAATCATACAGTGGTCACCTTTTGGGTCTGGCTTTTTCGCTTAGTAAATTTTCAAGTTTTATCCAAGTCATAAAATATATGCCAGCATTTCCTTTTTATAGGTGAACAGTATTCCATTACATGGATATATTTTCTCCATCTGTGAGTTTGTGGACATTTAGACTGTGTCCAATTCTTGACTAAGATGACTATGCAGCTATGAACATTTATGTCTAAAATTTTTTTCAAATACCTACTTTCAGTTCTTTACAGTAATTTTGGGCTGGAGTGATAGCACAGTGTGTAGGGAGTTTGCCTTGCACTTGGGTTCAATTCCTCCATCCCTCTCGGAGAGCCTGGCAAACTACCGAGAGTATCCCACCCACACGGCAGATCCTGGCAAACTACCCGTGGTGTATTCGATGTGTCAGAACAGTAACAAGTCTTACAATGGAGACATTACTGGTGCCCACTCAAGCAAATCAATGAACGACAGTGCTACAACAGTGCTGACAGATAGGGTAATTTCTGAGGAGTAAATTCCTGGGTGGCGTGGTTAACTTTCTTAGGAAATTTCAGATTGTTTCCCCACTCCGGTTGTATTGTTTTATATTCCCATCTACCATATCTAAGAGTTCCAATTTCTCCACATTTTAACTAAAACTTCCTGTTTCTCAATTTTCAAACTTTATTCCTGTTAGAGGGAACTTGAACAATCTTTGGATTGTGCTTTGATTTGTTTTTTTCCAAGTGACTAATGACACTGAAGCATCATTCATATAACTTGTTGGTTGTTGGTACCTTCCTAAATTGTGTACCCCAGACATCTTGCTTGCATCATCCTAACCCCAGTCTGTGTATCAGCACCTCACATGAAATGTACCATATCTCATAACCACGATAGACTGAAATAGTATATAGCAAGCTCCTCCAAGCTTTACATTCAAATATCACTTTCACTAAATATGTGATTATATGAAAGTAATTTCCCCTCCTGTAAGTCTGTCTTCTCCTCTGTAGAATGGGTATTTCAGGAAGATGCTTAGAGGATGAAATAAAATATGCGGGAACATTGTTTTTCACAGTGCCTGGCAGACATATAGTGAGCACTTAGAAATGTTAATTACACTTTGCTAGTAGAAATTCAGTATATCTTTGGTAAATGAGTGAATGAGCTGATGGCTATTATAAAATCATTGTGGACATCATTACCCAAAAGTCGAATCTCTACAATTTAATAATTGAATATTTGAAAGATTAGATTTAATTCACCATAGAAAGTAATATCTATATTAAATTTAAAACTACTGAAGTAAAAATGAACTCTGTTACCTACTGAGATTAATTATTCATAGATCATTCACAAGACCTTGTGTGTGTGCCATTGAAGGGAAGCTTCTTCCTCATGAGGGAAATAGATATTTAAATCCCTTCCTGTAATCCTTCACTCCATCTCCCAGTTTTACATGCAGTGTAATTTATATAATCTGATCCCTGTTATCATGAAAATTACTTCAGTGGATACCTTGTCTTGTGGTAGAAAATAGAGGTAACGTGTCAATAATAAAATCTTAGCTGCTTGTTATTTCAACCAGCCCAATCTTCAAGCACCTTGTGTTTCATCTTCAAGTACAAATATGATAAAGTACATACTAAAGGCCACGTGAGACATAACCTTTGTCTGCCATAGTTGAGATCGATAGAATGATACCCAGACATTTAGTTTGTTATAGAAAACAGGAAAGTCAAATAAAGGGTGCAAGCGATGTGTACTACAGAGTTCATTTCCTATTACAGTTGAACCAGACCCTCCTGTCAACCTGACTTTGGAAGTGAAACAGCCAGAAGACAGAAATCCATACCTGTGGATGAAATGGTTTCCACCCACCCTGGTTGATGTAAGATCCGGTTGGCTCACACTCCAGTATGAGATTCGACTAAAACCTGAGAAGGCATCTGAGTGGGAGGTGAGTTAACCAGGAGCTAAAGGTCTCACAGAAGAAAACAGGCTCTTCCTCCTAATTATTGGGCCTCCTTGTTGCCCACCTGAGACTGGTCTGGCCCACCCAGATGTGAAAGGGCCTCTTTCCTGAGGGACTCATCTACACAGCTCTCCCCCAGACCTACTTCCTTACACTGAGCAGATTCTTTTGTCAGGTTTCCAACCCAGCTCTCTCAGTTTGCCTTCCAGCTAGTCATCTATAAGGGTATTTAAGTGGTCCTAAATGAGGTGCAGGGAGGGTTGATCTCAGAGTAATCATGAACAACATTATCAGTGGCTGACTATGATTGAGTTCACAAGTAAATCAGTCATACAGTAAATGTTGTCATTATCGTATTTGACCCTTAAATAACTTAGGCTATATCTCTTTTGAAGGGCTAATTTCTAAGTAATCAAAATAACAATTATCACAAAAGATAATTAAGTTCATTAACTTCATTTAATAGCCACTCCATGTTTTAATTACCCTTCTTACTTCACAAATAACTTTAATGGTTAATTTTCCTAACCATAATTCACTGTAGGACCATCCACTGAGGCTGGTTGTTATATTCTGTGCTCAGAAGGTTGGGGTTACTGTCCCGTAGAGTGTGCTACCTTCTGCATTTAAGTCTTTGTGGAATAATTTAGCTAATTCTTCTTCCACTGTGTTTCCTGTAAGCAGACTCTATATCCAAAGACTTTGTTATAGCATTAGACAGATCGCTCTTAGGAGCATAGTGCATGCTTTGTATGCAGGAAGCCTTGGTTCAATCTCTGGAATCATGTGATCCCTGAGCACTTCCAGGTATAATCAAAAAAGGTAAAAAATGCAATAAAAAGACTTCATTAGGTATGGGTGGAAAAATATTTGGAAGGAAAATCAAAACCTTAAGAGGTGATAGTATATATTTCATATTGCATTATTACCCAGAAGTCCAATCTCTATATTTTAATAATTGAATATTTGAGAGATCGGACTTTATTCACATAGAAAGTAATATCTTAAAAACAATTACTGAAGTATCATTGCTTCATATCAGGAAAAACACACACACGGACACACACACACACACACACACACACACACACACCACCATCTGTTGACCCACAAGAAGAAATGATGTTAGACCCAACGCCTGGATTAGAGAGACCACAAACCAATCCTTTGATTATAAAATTGTCTTGATTCATGCATTATTGCTTCAACATAGATGAATTTCCAGCTCTCTTATACCTAATGGTTTTGCACAAATTAATAATCCTGAATCTATTATTTTATTAGTCTCTTTTTTAAAAAATCAGTTTGCAGCTGTGTTAGCTGGTCTTCTTTCATGATGCAGAGATAGGGAGGAAAATATTTGTCTTTCTGAAACAGAATTTAAAATAGATGGAGAAAGAAACTTTATTTGGAATAAGAAACTTATCTATTTTTTTAATTTCTATGATTTTGTTAATGTTATCAGTTCTCTCCCTCCCTGACAACATTCCCTCCCACACTCACAATCCCTCGCCCAAATACAAGCAATTTTTTTAATAGGTGAGAAAAAATAGGCTGAGTGGGAAGAATGGTGACCTTAGACTACCCACTAAGTCTGCCTTTCCGGTCCCTTTGCTCAAATAGTTTATTCTCTAGGGGAATTCTCCAGTTTATTCTCTCTTTTATAACACAACTCAGAAGCAACTTCTCTTTGTCTTGTTCCTCCTCCCTAGACCCATTTTGCTGGACACCAGACTCAGTTTAAGATTCTCAGCTTATATCCAGGACAGAAATACATTGTCCAAGTTCGTTGCAAACCTGACCATGGATCCTGGAGTGAGTGGGGCCCAGAGAGCTCTATCCAGATACCTAACGGTATGTGTCTAAAGAATCTTATGCCTCTACTTGTAAATATTTTTAAATGTAATGAATGAAGTAAATCTGCGTGTAGTACCTTGTAAAGAAACTATTTAGAATCTTATCCAGAAGAATTAATAGAGGTGGGTTTCTCATTTCCCCATCCCATTCCAAGAAATTTGAAAGTGGAGGGCTGTTCTCTGATCTTTACCATGAAAAACCATTTCCAGCAAAGCTGCAGAGATAGGTGTGGCAGATCCCAGAGTACTGGGTCATTAATATTTCTGCCCTCTTTCTCTGCTTCTTCAGTACCATTAGTCCAAATCATCATCTCATTCTTGAAGAATTTGTAAGATAGTATCATCTGTCGAGGACCTAGATGAATTTTCAGTTTCTGGTATCAATTACGTGTCAGTCTCTTCATTGAGGAACAGTAGATAAGAGACTCAATTCTAGCTAAATGCCTTTAGCCATGGTGGCCTGTAATTCCACTAGGATATAATTCTTACTGTGTTTCTAACATACTTTATAAGTTACCAAGTTCTTACCTTGTTTGGTCTTCCAATTTGTTCATTATTAAGAGAGAATATAATATTCAGAAAGAATGTTGACATTAAAATTAAAAGTGAGGGTGGGGGACTGGAGGGAGGTTTACGGTGGTTCTTGGTGGTGGAATATGTGCACTGGTGAAGGGATGGGTGTTAGAGCATTATGTAACTGAGACTTAAACCTGAAAGCTTTGTAACTTTCCACATGGTGATTCAATAAAAAATAATAATAAAGAAAAATAAATTAATTAATTAAATTAAAAGTGAGGAAATTGAAATGTACAGAAGTTAGAACTTCTGTGCCCAGAACCATCAGACAAAGCTTCACTCTTTTGAAACTTGCCTGGGCAGTATCAGGGCTTACTATTTGACTGTCAAACTGGGAAGGTTTTATGATTTACATGCTCATCTAAACTAATCCTAGTTCTTACTAATAAACCTATAGGTCTAGAGACAAACGAGTTGAATTTTAAGTCCTAAATTGCAACTTTATAATTACATGCTCATGAATATATCAGTCTCTGAGTTTTGGTTTTCTTATATTTACATACAAAAAAACTATACATATAAAGAGCTTTGCACCAGGGATGGCTTTTAATAAGAACTTTGTGTTAGCTTTTATTGTTAGAATGCAACAGATCATGTGACTTTGTATCTCTTCCTTAAATTTCAAATTTTAAAATATATAAAATAATTTTGAAGTTTGTAGAGTAAGAACAAGTATACACAAGTATATTATATGGGAGAATAGGGTAACCATCCTGTTCTAATGTTTCGTTCATTAGTTTTGTTTTTTTTCGTTTGCTTATTTGTTTTTAATAGTGCTGTGTGTGATCAAAGCTTTCTTGCTGTTTGCTTTCTAGACTTCACCATGAAAGATACAACCGTGTGGATCTTTGTAGCTGTTCTTTCTGCTGTCATCTGTTTGATTATGGTCTGGGCAGTGGCTTTGAAGGGCTATAGGTACTTTTCCTCTCTATCGATCCTCCTATCCATCATTGTTGTCCCAAATAATAGCAAAAAAAAGACAATATAAAGATAATGGAAACCTGTGGGTGATTCAGGCTCCTAATTTTAGCCATTATTTCCATTGTGTACACACACATACACAAACACACACACACACTTCTTTTATCTATGTTAACAAAAGTAAAAAATATCTTTTTGAAGCTGGTGTTTTTTCCAGTAGTTGTGAAATGGTGAAAAAAAAATATCTTTGGGCTAAACTCTCCCTTTTCAAAGGATTGGGAACTAGTGCCTGTGATGATTTATGTAAAAGAAAAAATCAGCAAAACGATAAAGAAGGGGGGCACTTTATGTGGCCAGAGAATAAAGAAAGAACTTACTTCTGTTAGAAAAATAAAATCTTGGGGCTGGAGCAATGGCACAGCAGGTAGGGCATTTGCCTTGCTCACAGCCAACACGGGTTCGATTCCCAGCATTCCATATAGTCCCCAGAGCACTGCCAGGAGTAATTCCTGAGCGCAGAGCCAGGAGTAACCCCTGTGCATTGCCAGGTGTGACCCAAAAAGCAAAAAAAATTATAAATAAATAAATAAATTCTTGTAAGAGCAGTTAAAATCAGTATAAACAAAGTCACAAATTTCAGAATAGTCTTCTGTTATCCAGAGTTACTTTTGATACAAGATTTCTATATTTATTAATTGTCTTCACTACTTATTGTTAGTTTCATGTAATCTTAAAATTCTATTTCCTATCTACTGCAATCCATGTAGTAGCTATTTAGAGAAAATGTTTAAAGTTACAAGGGGAGAAAAAAATTCATTTATCCTATCTCACAAATTATTTCATAGCATGGTGACCTGTATTCTTCCACCAGTTCCGGGTCCAAAAATAAAAGGATTTGATACTCATCTGCTTGAGGTAAGTCCAAAAGTTTAGAAGGCTGTGTGACTCTCTGTTTTTTAATAACTACCTTTACGTATGCGTACACAATCCCCATCAATCCCATCTGATCATTTCAGTCATCCTCATCCGACTGCATGTTTGCCAAAAAGGCATGAGAACACATACTACCAGACGCATAATGTCATAGGACAAGAAGAAGCACCAAGAAAGCACAAAATGTATAGCAATGTCACACCTGCTCTATGTACCACAGCTGTTTGTAGATGTGAAGACAAACACCTTGTACAAATAGTTGTTTTAGAAACAAGGGGTACCACCCCAGCAGGTAGCTCAGTTGGTTAGAGCTGTGGTGCTGATAGGAACAAGGTGACTATTTTGATTAATAAAACACAGGAACCCTCCATCCTCCCACCTCCATTATACACTATAAAAAAAATTGCTCTTAAATGTCCTATATTTAAGACCATAGTCACAGAAAACCCTATTGCCATTGCTCAGACTGAGCAGTCAGTTGAGACGGGATTGCTGCAGTGGTCCTGGTGTGCCAGGAACCATTGAGGCTGATTCAAGAAATTAAATTTCAGTGTTTTAAATAAAACGAGGGGATATGACATTCTTTAATTTCTCTTCAAGTTAAAATACATCACTTCATTTTGACCTTAAACTTAACCCTGAGGTACATAGAAGCAACCACTAGCACTTTCTATCACTTGGTCCATCTACAGTGAAGCCCACAATGTAAGAATTGAAAAGTGAGTCTCAGAGAATTTGGCTTAACTGTGTTCATTTAGGTAACAGATATCAGAATAGGGACCAGAGCCCTATAATTTGGGCTTCTGGTCCAGTATTCTTTCTTTCTTTTTTTTTCTTTCTAACTGAGTCAACATTGGTTTACAAGAGTGTCAATGTTTCTATGCTCTAATAATACAATATTACAACACCCACCACCAAAGTATGATGGACCCTCCACCACAGTTTGTCCAGCCCTTTCAGCCCACTTCTCCCATCTAAGTGACTTTGACTCTGTTTTCACGCTAGGATGTCTTTCTGATTAAAAAATAAAATAAAATAAAGATATATCTTTGGTTTTTAATTTACTTTATCAATTTATCATTGCTTTACAGTTTCCCAGTTCAGGATTTTTGGTCTATTCACCTATATGCGTAGGTGCTATCACCTTCACAAAAAAAGAGAATGAGAGACAAGAGGACAGAGAGATCTTTCCCAAGTATGAGATAAAAAGAAACATTAAAAGGGAATAAAGCATGATCAAAGTCATCAGAACTGAAGATATTGTCTCTAGAACTGAGCTTACATGACTGGCATTGTCGGGGGTGGGCATCCCCCCATGAGTGTAGTGTTACAATGATGTATCCATTTTTGAAGAGAGTTAACAGCATTGTAAATCCTTGTAGCTCTATAGCATAGTCATCCTGTTGTTCATGGATTTGTTGGAGCAAGCACCAGTCACTTCTCCATTGTGAGACTTGTTACTGTTTTAGGCATATGGAATACTCCATGGGCAGCTTGCCAGGCTCTGCCATGCAGGCGGGATACTCTCAGTAGCTTGCTGGGCTCTCCAAGATGGAAATCCTTGTGCCTCAAAAAAAAAAAAAAATGTTTCTTTTTAAATGTTACTTTCCAACACAGGAACATGAAGTATTTTTTCATTTTCTTATTCTTTACTCACTTCTTTTAGTAGCAAAAAAGCATGGGGTTTGATGTATAAGTCTTTTGCTTCCCTTTGTTCCTAAGCATATGATTTTTGATGCAATTATAAATGGAATTATCTTCCTGATTTATTTCTTTTTCTAGTTTGTAGTTTCCATAGAAACATGCAGCATATTTTTGTATATTGACCCTATAACCTGCGACTTAACTGTATTGATTTGTTGTTTTTAATAATTTTTAGTTAGACCTTTAAAATTCAATGTATATTTTCATGTCATCCCAAGTAGGGATGTTTTACTTCCTTTTTCAATTTCCATTGCACAATACTCAATCTTGCACGAGGCCGACCCAGGTTCAATTCCCAGCATCCCATATGGTCCCATGAGCAGCGCCAAGGGTAATTCCTGAGTTCATCACCGGGTGTGACCCAAAAAGCAAAAATAAAGAAAAAAAAAAGAGGAGAAGAAATTAGAATTAACTTACTACAACCAACTCAAAAAAGTGGCCGGCAGCCTGGTCCCACAGCCTGCCAGTAATTCCCAAAATGCTGTGTGTTTTTTGTGAGTTTAGCGGTTTCACAAGCTTTTCTTATTTAGTAGCTGCGTGCTCATTGTATGTGAGCGCTGTTTGCTCTCTTAGACTGTAATCTTTGCTGTCTACAGTTTAAAAATCATATTGTGACGAAAATTAAAAATAATAGCAATCAGGGAGGTGGTTATAATATGGAAATGTCTAGAAGTTTGGTGAATGATGCTCATTGTCACATCTCTTGTGCCCATAACTGAAAATGCAGGCAGGGAAAAGAGGCAGAATGGCTCATTGGGACACTAACCACTTGCTCTGCCTGTGTTTGTGTTTTGATAGAAGGGCAAATCGGAAGAACTGCTGAGTGCCCTGGGGTGCCAAGACTTTCCCCCAACTTCTGACTGTGAGGACTTGCTGGTAGAGTATTTAGAAGTCGATGACAGTGAGGACCAGCAGCTGATGCCCGGCCATTCCAAAGAACACCCAGCTCAGAAAATAGATCCTGACAGTGACTCTGGCCGAGGAAGCTGCGACAGCCCTTCCCTTTTGTCAGAGAAGTGTGAGGAACCCCGGGCCAATCCCCCGCCATGCCACACTCCTGAGGGACCTGAAAAACCAGACAATCCCAAAACCACCATTATCCGCACCTGGAACCCCCAGAACTCAAGCTTGGGAGCCAAGATTCCCCATTTTCATGCAGATGCCTCCAAATCTTCAACATGGCCCTTACCCCAGCCTCCCGGAGAACAGAACCCCAGATCTTCTTACCACAATATCGCTGATGTGTGCAAGCTGGCCCTGGGCACCGCAGGCACAGCTGCCACTTTGCTGGACAAGACAGACAAACTTGCTCTGAAATCCTCCAACACCAATGAGACAGGAGAGGAGGAAAAGGCAGCAGAGCAGAGGAAGGGGGGAAGTTTTCAGCCCAAGACTGGCCAAGACACGACCCTGCTGCCGCCACCAGAGCAAACCCCCTTCCTGTCTGCAAAGCCACTGGATTACGTGGAGATTCACAAGATCAACAAAGACGGCGCACTGTCATTACTCCCAAAGCAGAGAGAGGACAGTGACCCTATGGAGAAGCTGGGGGCTCCGGAAACCAGTAAGGAGTACGCAAAGGTATCCAGTGTGATGGATAACAACATCCTAGTCTTGGTACCAGATCCACGCGCTCAAAACCTGGCTTTGCTCGAAGAACCCACCAAGGAAGTGCCACCATTCCTTCAGCAGAACCAAGTCGAAAATGACCTGACCTCCTTCACCATGACCCCAGGCAACTGCAAACTCCAGCTGGGTGGGTTGGATTACCTGGATCCCACAGGCTTTGTGCACTCCTTTCAGTAATTATTTGGTTGATAGGATGGTTGGTTAAAATGTGATTTTTTTCTTCAGGTAACACTACAGAGTACACGAAATGCTATCTACTAGACATTACCTAAGAGTGTGGTTAGAATAACACTACAAAAACTCACAGTTCACGCCTTTTCATGCTCCATTTTCAACCAGTTGCCTCTCTCTCCAACAGCTGATTCCAGAACAAATTGTTTCGTTTCATGACTGTGATTTGTAGATTTCCTTTTCTTGCTATTACTTATAAAATTATGTGTTCAATGAAATAAAAGCACATTGTTTAGTGTTTTGGAGGGATGGTGCCAATAGGTATATCCTTGGGGAAAGGATTTAATGGTTGAGTATGTGATAGAAGGAAATGAAAATAGTCATAATTGTTTACCACAGAAAGATGACAGACATGAGAAAATGCCTTGAAAACCAATTACTTCATCTTTATACTCCTCTTTCATTTGATTAGAATTAACTAAATATAATACATTTGAAGAAAAACTATATCAGACACCCAGAAAATTGTTTACATCTGTCCAGTTACCTTAGTGATGGCTTGCCAACATGCAAATCAAAAATGATGCCTCTAGCTCTTTCTTAAAATAGTTCAGACTGTCAAGTATGTATTCCCTTCCCTCAATTGAAATGTATTCTAAAGACTCTAGAGAGATTATAATTTGGGGAAGTCAAATTTCTTACACAAGAGGCAAATAAATTCCATGTAGTAAATTCTCCTAAAAAAAACACATTTCCCTGCTTCATTTTGGCATTATCTATCACTTAATATGGACCCTAGTCTTCTTTTACTGAGAAAAACATCCCAAAAGACTAACTTTAATTAAAAGATAATCATAGCAGGATGCTAGTGGAAATACTGCCTTACTGTAAATACAAATTCTACTTTACTATAAACCCATAATTTAACAATGTATTTTTGAAGACTATTTTTCTATCGCTTAGGTAAAATAAAAGACAATTTTCTATCTTTCCCGGTACAGCTGTTTACGTATTCAGTGGGTACAGTGCTTTCTGCTATGAGGTTGTAATGAGTATTTACGGTACATATTAGTATATGCAGCTTCTCTCGGTGGAGTAAAATGCCATATCAACCTAAAGTCCACTAAGAAATAGGAAGTAGATGACAATATTCAATTTCCAACACAATATAGTATAGTGTATCTGGTTTCTTTTTCTCTCCAGAATAACTTGAACAATAATCACCAAACTAGAGTTTTAGGGCTCTCCACAAACCAAAAATTGCTTCTTCTGTAAGTTTAGGGCTAGTCCAGGGCTTCTACTCTACATGAATGAATCTTCTTAAAGCTACTATGAATAAGAAGCACAGTTACTTCTAAGGTAGTATTTGAAAGAGATGGTTTGATTTGGTTTTGCTTTGATGAATGAACATGAACCACAGAGAAATTTTAAGCAAAGCCAACAGTATTTCTCTAGAGGAGACACATCAGCAAACCCTGGAGAGAGGCGGGACTTATATCAGAGGAGTCCAATAAAAGTTCTAAGAAACCAGGTATCTGCAGGGCAGTAGGAAGGGTTAAAAGAAATCCTGGTAGTGAGGATCTCTAAGTGAGTTCCATGGATAAACTCCCCAAGAATCATCAAAAGCCCAGATCTTTCATTTTTAAGACAGCATCTGTGACTCATTCAATTATCTTCCTCTTTTTTTTTTAAATTTTCATTGAAGAGTCATAAGTTACAAAGTTACTGCAACTATCTCCCTCTTTTTTTCATTTTACCTGATGGTAAATCCATTCCTAATGTCTACTCCCCAGACAGAAAATTTTAGTTCACTCCTACAGGTTAAATGTTCTACCCTAACAATATTCATGATGATATGAACTGGACTCACAGATGACCTAATGTTTGAAAGTGAACACTTGTCAGGGTTTCCAGAATTGCAGTCTTCTTGAGGTTCTATTCTCCCAATGCATAAATACATATACATTGTATACTGAGGAAGAGAATATTTAGGAAAGCTGTCCAAATTCATTCAGTCATGTTTCTCAAAGTAAACAAAGATCCTTATTGCTCAGATATGCCTCGGCATTGACTGAAGACTGATTAGAAATGTAGAATCTCAGCCCCCATTGTCCCATATGTACAGAATCAGAATCTGCATTTTACTAAGATACCAGATGATATATGTGTACTCTGAAGTTTGAGAAGCAGTACCCACTAAATGTTATTTTAGTGCATGAAAGAAATTACTCTCTTGAAAACTACAAGTCAAATCTGTTTGACTTGCAGTAAACTACACCATGTAAGGAAAGAGCATAGTTTGTCCTAAGTATCAGTGGTTTTATGTTCCTGTAATATAGAATGACCTAAAAAAGATGAACTCTTCAAGAGAGCCAGGAACATCTTCCACATAGAGAGACATTGACCAATGACTGTTTCCCTCACACCCAACAGAATCAACCTTTACTCTAAGTAATCAATTCTTCTCCTACCACTGTCATAGTTTAAAAAATTCAAAAATAAATCTGATTTTTAGATATAATTTGGTATATGTTTTTTAAAATTATGGCCAAAAAATTAACTTGAAATTAGTCTCTTTAAAATATCAGTTAGCCTCTCATTAGGTAAAATCAAAGCTGTAATGCTATGGTCAGTTAGGGCTCTATAAAAATTGGGTTTTGTTTTCATGGGTTAGTATAATTTCTATCAGGGAGATGGTTAGTCAAATGGAAGGGTCCAGGTTGAGCAGTCAAGACTCAGACTTGAGTATTGCCTAACTAAATTCTCTTCTCTGGGCCTCCAATTCCTCGGAAGGAAATGCTGTGTCAAATAATCTCTAAGGCCCTATCAAACTGTGACTCCCTGATTTCATGATTCATTTAATACTTTCCAGCAGATATTGAACCAATGCCCATATCTTAATTTAGATAATAAATATCATAGAAATAAATATAAGGACTCTTTAGAATGGACACATTTTATTTCATTTTGAAATCATCAATTTCAGCTAGTTCTAACATATGACACATGCATAAATTATACAGATGCAAAATCATTCTAAGATTATGTGTCTAGAGAGAAGAGGCCTGAGATGTTAACAAAAGACACCCTGAATAAGATTCTAACTTTCAAAAGTGATATTTTCCTGAATCAAGCCATGCTCATCACTTGCTGAGCCATATGGTCCCTAATCTTTTTGTTTTTTATACCTAGCAACTGATCCTAGTTAGTTTTGCTTTGGTTCTCTCTTTCTCCCTCTCTCTCTTTTTCTCTTTCTTTCACACATACATGCACACACGTATATATGCACGTATATACATATAAATATACCATAGATTATGAACAATCAGTGTTCAATTGTTTGAAAGAGTTTTATGGTCCAAGTTACCGAAATTCATTCTTATAAGAACCTAAACATTCAAGTTAAAAGGCACTTAGAAACTGCAGCTAGCTGTAGGTGATTGAAGGACCCTTATGACCTAAACTGCAATGAGTTCACATGTCATGTTAGTGAACAAATAGAAGTCACCCCAATATGAGCACAAGTTGTTATCAGCCATGTTATTGACACTACATTCCCCTAAGTGCCTAAGACCAATCCTGGTAGGCGGTTGTGTACAGAAAACTTGCTCTCACTGGTTTGGTTCAAAGGGTATCAATCCCTTACCATCGTTATAAGAACAAATATTTTGACTCTTTATCCTGTAGTGACCCAATCAATCAAAGACTCCTATGAGTTTAGGCAGAGAAAATTGAGTCAGGAGGACAAGTTTGCTGTGTGGGTGATCTGGCTCACTCTCTCTGCTCACTACTACATGTCACTTGCGGAAAGATAAGTCCCTGCTTTAGTACCTTCTCTATCTCCTTAGATAAGAAAGAAACAGATTTGTACACTTTATACAAAGTGCCTTTCTTTTACTTTTTTTTTCAGTTTTCATTTTGCACAAAACCTTTCCTTTTCGTGTGTATAAATGGTAATGTCAGAAAGAAAATGACAAAATGGTCTCAAGTCTAATCAGCAACTGTCAGTGAAGTTTTAAATTCATTGTTTAACTGAGTCACCACATCGTTGATGTGATAAGGATAATTAATTTGTCTGATCACAGACTCTGGCTAGAACTGGGGGGCATACCTGCCACCCCATGATTCAAGATTCTCAATTTTAAAACACACTCTTGCACTTTTGAATGTATCTGAATTGCATGTCTGGGCCTGAAATGCACAATGGAATTTTGCACACTGACAGAAAAATGTAAATGCTTCTGTCTCACCATCCCGTGTTCTAACATAGATTTATCACTGATGAGTATCTCTGATACTTCATCAAATACATTTTTTCCTGACTATTCAGCTCCAGCACAATAATGTGGTTGGGATATTGGACTGGGACTCAATTCCCAGGTCTTTAGTTTATATTATTGCCACTACACAGATTGAATGTCCTTATGCTCGTCCTTTAAGCTAAGCATTTCCTCACTTATTTTTTCAAATACAGCTTGAGGGCTGGAGAGGTAGCTCAATGAGCTGAGAGCATACTGTACATGCTGGTGATCCCCAGCACCATATAGACCTCTGAGCACTTGAGTGACCCCTGAGCACAGAGCTGGGAGTAACCCCTGAGCATTGCCAGGTGTGCACCTCCCCCCCAAAAAGACAGTGGGTTGACCTAAAATATTTCTGAAACTCCCTCCAGTTCTGTCTTTGATTCTCCTGAGCTAAGTAAAACCCAAGGTTCCATGTCAGAAACCCACGGCAGCACTGGAAAACATAACCCATGTGACTTTACCTGCAAACAGTATGGCTGGAATGATGTTTAAGAGAGAAACAGATGTCCATTCCTCCAAGTCAGATCAATTTGATGTAATAGCCTTGCTTCTCCTCTTCTTAGCTTGTCCACACTTGAAGCCTTTTTTATGCTCTTACTCCAAGCCCTATATTTTTCCTAAGTGTTAATGATGTGCAGTTGCCAGTGTAGGAACTGCAGGAAAGAAAATTATTCATGAACCATTGTTATTTGGCTTAGCGAAGGACTCAGTCAAATAAATGTTCCATTGGTCATGCAATTACCAAGACTCAAGCTGAGGATCAAAAGATACTTCATTTGGAGTTGGTCTACTTAGAGATTCTAGCTCAATACATTCATTATTTAATCAATTCAAAAGCCATTAGTAAATTCAGGCATCCTTGACGACTCAGTCTTATAAGTTTTAAGCAGAATCTAAATATAGAATTTTTTTGCTTGAGAGTCTATAATCTAAACAGAAATTCTATTTATAATTTTGGCCTAGACTTCTTTCCTGATTAGCAGCTATATTATCTGCAAATCAAAGAGGAGTTTTCTCTGCAGGCTTGTATTGCTCAGGTTGGTGACTTTGGGTCTGAGACCTTTGTGGTATCTATTTTAAGAAAAGGGAAAAGATGGAAAATGGAACATTTCCAGAGGTTAGGGCATCTCAGGATTCCACAAAATGCAAGAGCATCCCATTAAGCATGAGTTTTATTGGCTCTGAAGAATCAATAACCTATTTTGTGTTCTGAGTTTATGGCTAAGAGCTGTATATAATAACACTCACATCAATTTCTTAGATGTATGCTTTGACTTTGAGATGTTAAAGTGGGAACATATAGCCTGTTTCCAGGTTGTGGTCAATAACCCTTAGTCTCTTAGTTAACTTTCTTGCTGCTGGTTAAAAAGGAAAAACACTGAAGTCATAATATAAGAACTAACCTTTTGTAGTTGGTCATATTATGTTTTCCCTGCACAAAATCCAAAAACTGAGGCTTTATGTAAATTTCAAAAATTCTGACTGGAGAATTCATCTTGCTATGTTCTCTGAAATTACAAAACTATGTAAAGATGATACCTCCCAAAACGAATTTGTTTTATAAAATTCCTGATAAAATGCATTTGAATTCTTAAAAGTATCTACCTCCCCGTCTTGTCCTTATGTTCTTTTTTTCCATGCTGCTTATTGTTTAGAAATGAAAGATATTATGTCTCATGCTTTGACAAATTTTTCAGTGGCATGTTTGATGTATTTGCCGTGTAATATATTTGACTTTAACATGACTTTTATATTATTTTCTATGCCATTGCTTTATGTGGTTCAAAAACTGTGGCACATTGAAATATATAATCCTCATAGTGTGAAACTCATTATATAATACAAATGAAAATAATTATTTAATGACTTTCGATATATTCATATGGATTTCAGTATGATTGTGTCTGTGTCTATGAAACAAACCGAAAAATTTGTAGTCATATATTTCTGTTAAAACCTTGAATGTACTAATTTTTGTGTAATATTTGTTTAGCTGTAGTATAATATGCCATTGTATTGTGATGGGGTATTGTGTGTTTAAAGTACAATGTAACAATGTTCAAAAGTCAACTCCCAAGCTCTGCTTTTTGTGAGCTCTGATACTTTTTGAGTGTTACTTACATCATGAGGCTTGCTTTTGCCCTTAGCCATTCATTTTAAATATTTTAATAGTTTCATGTGGAAACCAAAGCGATCTCAGACCAGCCTGTTGAGTAATCTGTGTCTTCTGTAAAGCCATATTGAAGTGAAAACTATGTAATAGTGTAAGTTTCCATATTTTCAAAGCTATCACTACCTCTGCTTTTTTCTCTTATGCCAACCCCAATTCTTCAAATTAGAAGTGATTATTCTTAGAGTTGCTAGGGCTTTTGATTTTTTTACGCAAGAATACATCTTCTAAACCACCATTTTTGCACGGTTAATGCTAGGGTTTCTCAATTACCATTTTCTACATTTTATGAAAACTGGTGATAAAGGGTAAGAAAAATAATAAATATAAATAAATAAAAATTGGTAAATAGCAAATCACCACCAAAACCATAAAATGCAGAGGTTTTTGTTGTTATGTTTTAAAGACTTACCTCAATGTGGCCGCCCAAAGCCATGAAAATGACATTTCTTCACAATTTTATTTCCCTCACCTCCAAGAAATAAATTCGAATTCATCTAAACCATTATATCTACATATATGTATATTATATATATAATGCTATGGGAATGTTGGCCATAAATCAGAAATAATCTTGTCTCAACTTTCAAAACTCATTTCTATATGTACTTGTGATTTCTAATTTTAATAATTATGGGAGACTACAGTGATCCTCTCTTGCATTTTTAATTCAGTAATCTTTGGTCATCAGAAATTGTACTTTGCTTTCCATCAGTTTATTCATTTGTCTCCTTTCAGTTTGCAAGGGGACAACAAAGAACAGCTAAATTTTAATAAATAATATGAGAGACATTAACTTCTATTACTATAACATCTTCATTTTTATTGCACGCCAAAAACAATGCTTGCCAAACAAAATTGTGGACATCTTCGTGTAAAATGGCCATTATATTTCTACTCATGTTACTGAAAATATCCAGCTTCGTGCCTGGCTAATTAATGTTTTTTTCCCTTGCCTATCCTTACTCTATTTTTTATCTTGACATGAAAATGAGTAGAACAATATGTGTGATACTGAAGTAATTTTCTTGAAGAATTTTTTTCTGTGATAGGATCTGTAGTTTGTAAATTATTTATATAAGTTGGACCAAAACCACTGTTTTCTTTTTTCTTCCCTTTACCATAAGATTCAAAACATACCCATCCCCTTTCCCTTGTTCCTTTCCAAAGTGAGATGAAATCCAGACATGAGAAAAAATTAGAAAAACTCAGTTAAAAATTATAAAACAAAAGACCAGCATCTTTTTAAATGGGAAACCTTTTGAACAGTAAGAGTCATCCATATTGCCAATAACACCTTTTCTATCAAAGCTACCAGACTATATCTGAAGACATGTATAATAATGACCTGCTACATTAGGTACACATCTGCTCATGCTGGTGTCAACAAGTTGAGAAATAGTGTAGGGAGGGACTTTATTTACAAATTCTTCTTCCTCTCCTAATTCTCTAATGTCATGTCTTAGCAGGGACTGAGATTAGTTTCCAAGTAAGTATCATGCTCCAAAACTTGGCTTTCATCAAAACAAAAATGAACCCCAAAACTATAAAACAAAACAACAACAACAACAACAACAACAATACTGACTCATATATTGGAGACATCTGCTTTTTTTTCCGTCTGCCCTTAATTTGGGGGCACATTTCTCATTTTAAGATAAAATTTGGAGTGTCAGTCACAAGACTCAGCCTTCCTATAATTAATGAGCTGGAAAACTAACAAGTGGCTGTTTTTCCAAGATTATTGCATATGCTTTCCTGCAAGAAATGATAAATTGTCACATCCTGCCAGGATCCCATCTGAAACTTAACCCCACCACACTTCTTGTAACTGACTAACCAAATTTTATGCATTCTAAAGGTTCTCCCCTCCTTTTTAAAGGACTCAGAGATTTAGCTTCCACTTGGTAGAAACTTTGAGATCTTGGGGGTTGCATGGGGCTTGAAGAAGAATAAGAAGGGAAGTTATTTAAAAATTCCCCATTGGAGTTATTTAAAAATTTCCCATTGGCACCCTTAGCTAGTGGATGTCACTCTGCCAGACCTTTAAACCATGCAGATGAGATTGAGCCTATTCTTCATATTGTTAAATTATTTTCTACTTGGAAAGCTTGACACCTAAATCGGAGTTTTAATCTCCAACTTTCCCTACCTATCCCTCAACTCCTTCTGCCGTGCAATTGTAAAACATTTTTCTCCTGTTATAACCAGATTTCCATTGCCACTAATGCTTACAAAGTGACTCGAAGCACAGATATTTTAATGAATGCCTAATATACTTTCTAAAGAAAAGGCTATATAGAAGATGCCAGTCAAATATCACATGGATGTCTGTTGGCAAGCACCACTCTAGGAAAAGGGAGCTCAGGAAATTTTCTTACTGTATTTATAAATGTGTTTGAAAGAATTTGTAAATGTTATAGATACATTTTCAAGGGAACACACTTTCGCTCCATTATAAGACTACGAGGTGAGCTTAAAAGTGCCATTTGCCAGTAGTTTTATGATCAGTATCAACATTGTTTCTGAACTATGTAACCGTGTGATGTGTTTTTCAATCCTTTTTCAGAACAACTGCTTTTGCAATGGTAAAAATGCTTAGCTTAAATCGAATCAATAAATTACTTCCTAATCAATGACTTTTGGACGTTCTTTGCAAATCTCTCTGTACATATGCAACACAGACTTGGTGAGGGGAAAATGTAACTTTGAGATTATTTCTTTGCTTCAGTAAACTTTATTAGTGCTTCTTTTCTTAAAAAGCTTGGGAAACAGCAATCCCAGTCTTTCTGGAAATAAAATATGCAGGCTCATGCTAAATCACAGAACAGTTCTCCAAGACATTTTTTCAGGCGCATACACTTGTGCTCATCGTTCAACTCTGAATTTTTGTTTCTCTACAATTTTTAATCAAAATTGACACTTGCTCCCAACCCAGTGTCTTCTCTTCCACTGTCCTCAGGCTGACCTAGGTTTTTTTGTTTTGCCAGACCAAATGCATTTGGAAGCATTCAAAGTTCCTTGCACTTCTGAAAAGAAACAAGAACCATCAAAAAGAGCTTTCAAATCTCATATATAATCAGTGTTCCCAATTGAAATTTAAGCCATGAGCTTCAACCTAAGGAATCACATTGTCTTTTCCTCTTTTAATCCAGAACTCTCTATATCACTTGAAACTTCGATGAAACAAATTTTATTGAATTATTTTTTAGCTATGATCTAACTTTCATTACAACTTTGATTTATTGCACATTTAATCCACATTAAAATTTATAAATATAGAAAAAAATACTAACACCAAGTTTGACAAATATCCACGGCTTCTGCATCTTTTTTTAAATAAATTTTAAATGAATTTATATTCCTCAGTAACGAAATTCTCTATCTTCCTCTCCATTATTAGCCATATTCTACTATAGCCTACAGCTGTCGTATATCCTTCATGGCTATTTTAATAATCTACTTGCTGGCATTGGAGAAATAAAACAGTGAACAAGCCTTGGTCGTGACTGACCTAGGTTCAACCCTAGCACTACATATAGTTCCCTGAATATCAACAGGAATGATCCCTGAACACAAAACCAAAGAGTAGCCCTGAGCATCACTGGGTATGGCCCAAATCATCTTCCCACCCAAAGTCCATTTTCCATATAATTATATATCATGAACATAGGTATCTATAAATAATATGTATCATTATTTGTAGTGCTTATGAATTTTACATAGATAATAACAAATATCATTATGTTCCTAATTTTGTGTTCCATTCAGCATTAGATTTTTAGGACCCAAATAATTCACTCATTGGTTTTATCTGCTTCTGTGGTTGTATACGTGAATGCAATGTATTTGTTTCTTACTGCTCCATCTTCCATTTTCACTATTATACATGACTCTGCAATGTTTCAGAGAATTTCTCTCTCTCTCTTTTTTTTTTTTTGCTTTTTGGATCACACCTGGCGATACACAGGGGTTGCTCCTGGCTCTCACTCATGAATTACCCCTGGCGGTGCTCAGGGGACCGTATGATATGCTGGGAATCAAACCCATGTCGACCGAGTGCAAGGCAAATGCCCTACCAGCTGTGCTATCGCTCCAGCCCCAAGAGTCTTTATCTTTAAAGGAAAGTTGTCACACCACCCTCACCACCAAAGAGCTGAAATCCTTCCACCCCTTGTGCCCTCTATAATCTCCTCCTCTGTCAGTCTTGGGTCTGAATGACAGGGTTGGCTTGGGGGTGGTTTTGTGTGCTCCCTTGCTTGGTCTTTATATTGCCACACAAGACTAAGATCATTTCATGTTTATTTCACTTAGCCAAAACACCTCCAATTCTGTTCATATTTTCATAAATAGCAGTTTCATTTATTTCACCTAGCTGAGTGATATTCCATTGTGTCTTTATAACACTAATTTTTTACTCACCCCTCAATAGGTATGGGTTGTTTCACATATTGACTATTGTAAATAGGGTTACAAGGAATATGGCAGTGTTCCTTTTGAATTAGAGTTTTGATATTTTTTGGGAAAATTGGTAGAAGTGAAATATCTGGATTGCCTAAAATGTCTATATTAGCATCTTAAGAAAACTCCATATTGATTACCAAAAGGCTGACAGATTATATCCCAAAGAGCAATGTTCTATATGGAGAACAGAAACCAATACCTACTGCCAAAACCTATTGATTTTGATCTTTATAGGGACCTTGTCACTTGAGTGAATTGTTATTTTATGTCATGAACATTTTTATGCCAATTTTACCATTTACAAAAATTTCTCCATCAAAGAATATAATATAGAAGGGTCATATGGAAGATATACCTAATATTTTCCTAATGTCTATCAATTAATACCTAAAGCAATTGTATCAATGTACATCAGCAGCAAAGGAGTTTCTATTCCCTTCTTTATTTTTTTTTCTTTTTGGATCACACCCGGCGATGCTCAGGGATTATTCCTGGCTCTGCACTCAGGAATTACTCCTGGCGGTGCTCTGGGGACCATATGGAATGCTGGGAATCGAACCTGGGTTGGCCACATGCAAGGCAAATGCCCTACCCGCTGTGCTATCACTACAGCCCCTCCATTCCCTTCTTAATCATTACATGAATCATTATGTGGTACACTAGATCATTTAATTTTGACAGTTTGATTAACATAAAATATTGTAGATGTATTCGTTTTTATTTTCCTAATTAAGTCATCCTGTTCAGCCATCTTTGTTATCTTTCAAGTTTCTATATATGCGAAAGCTCGACATTTATTCTAGCCCAGTATTCTGTTTTACCGATCTCTGCCCTGTCTTATTAAAAATAATTTCATGAGGGCCAGGGAAATAGTACAAGAGTTAAAATACAAGACTTGCACTTAGTCCAAGTTCAGTCTCGGCACTGCAGGGACTGTCATGTCAGAATTGCTGGGTGCTGTCTCGGAGATCCCCAGGCACCAGTTTAGTGACCCAGGCCATCCAAGCACTACATTTTTGAGTCCTCACATTGAAACATAAGCCCAGTCAGCCAAGAACTTTCTGGGCCTTCAGATTATCACATTTTGTAGGTGCCCTCCCGACAAAAAAAAAAATGTAATTTATATGCAATTTATTCTGGTTATTCTTGGACATTTCATACAATTTTCAGGATAAACCTTTCAACTTCCCTTTAAATATTGTGCTGTGACAGAGATCAGGAAAGAAAGTACAGTGGGAGGGGGGGGGGGGCTGGAGCAATAGCACAGCGGGTAGGGAGTTTGCCTTGCACGCGGCCGACCCAGGTTCGAATCCCAGCATCCCATATGGTCCCCCCGAGCACCGCCAGGAGTAATTCCTGAGTGCATGAGCCAGGAGTAACCCCTGTGCATCGCCGGGTGTGACCCAAAAAACAAAAGAAAAAAGAAAGTACAGTGGGTAGTGCATTTGGCTCACATAAAGCTAATACAGTTTCAATCCCCAGCATCCTAGATGGTCCCTCAGGAAGTACCACCAGGAGTGATCCCTGAGCACAGAGCCAGGAGTGAGCCCTGAGAACAGATCTAAAACCAAAGAAAAAAGATAAATCATAAATAAATAAATATTGTGTTGTGGGTTAACCTAAAAGATCATAAATATATAAATAAATATTGTGTTAAATGGTAAAACACTCCCATTACTTACTCGTATGAGGTCTTGGACTTGATTTCTAAGCCCACGTGATTCCCTGAGCACTGCTGGGGATGACCCTGAGCGTAAAGCCTTGAGTAGCCCCTGAACATTGCTGGGTCTGGCCCCAAAACAACAACGGGCTGAAACAAATTGCTGCTCATTTAACTTGCATCAATTCTTGGAGTGGCTACATCTTTACAAAGTTGTGTCTTACTATCATGAATGTGGCATATCAATTTATACCATATCATTTTCTTGTTCTTTATTATGGATTTATGCTATTCTTCATAATTATCTGCTTGTGATGATATTCATTTCTAGTACCTTATGTTGGAATTATAAATCAAATTTTATTTAATCATACTGAAGGGTGCATATCCTTAGGTTCTCAGGGCATACTCGTGGCTGTGCACTCAGGGGTCATTCCTGGCAATGCTCAGGAAACTTTTGGGGGTGTCAGGGGTCAAACTCAGATCAGCCACGTGCAAGGCAAATGCCCTCCCTGCTGACCTATTGCTCTAGCCCCTTTTTAATGAGCTTATTCTAACTGGTTGAGACTCATGTATAGAAATCACAACATTTTTCTCATTTTGAGTCCATGTCCTGAAATAACTTACTGACTCTAATTATTAGGTCTTGTAATTTGTAGATTTCTTGGATTTCCCATTTTTGCAGTCTTATCACCAGAAAAAAGTTTCTACTTTTATCATCCTTGAACATCTCATTCCTTTTCCTTGCTCTATCTGCTGACGTTTGGTTTTAGGTATGATGGAATATTGATAGGAGAGCAGTGGACGTGCAACCCCTGACTCAAGAATAATGTTACTTAGCATCCAACATGTTTCCTGTAGTTTTTTTAAAGATTACCTTAGTAGGGGGGCTGGAGCAATAGCACATCGGGTAGGGCGTTTACCTTGCATGTGGCCGACCCGGGTTCAATTCCCAGCATCCCATATGGTCCCCTGAGCACCGCCAGGGGTGATTCCTGAGTGTAGAGCCAGGAGTAACCCCTGTGCATAGCCAGGCGTGACCCCCCCAAAAAAAAGATTGCCTTAGTATCAGAGTAAATAAACGTCTTTCTATTGTTAGTTTTCTCATATTATTTTACCCTGAATTACTATTAAAAACTCATTTTTTTTCTACACATAATGCTATGAAAATGTTGTTTTTCTGTTATTCAATTAATATGTAAATTTTACAGAAAAAATCAATTTAGAAAAACATCATTTCATACTAAACTACTTCACATTCTTACAAAAATCCAACTTAGACACTACATATTTTTGCAAATTTGGTTGTATCAATTTATTTTTTTTTTTGTTTCTCCAGGTATCCAAAGCTGTTGTTTTTTATTATTTTTTTTTCATTACTGAGTCACAGTGAGGGTATAGTTACAGATTCACACATTTTCATGCTTGTTTTTCCCTCATGCAATGTTCGAGAGCCCATCCCTCCGCCAGTGTCCATTCTCCACCACTTATGAACCCAGTATTCCTCCCACCCCCCAGTCCCATCCCCCCCATCCCACCCCGCCTCTGTGGCAGGGCATTCCAATTTGCCTATCTTGGTCATGCTGGGTTTATTCCTGGATCTGCACTCAGGAATTACTTCTGGTGGTGCTTGGAGGCCTTATAGGCAACCAGGGATGTAATCTGGTTGGCTGGACGCAAGGCAAATGCTGTGCTATCACTCTAGTCCCTGAAGTGCCTGCTTTGTATGCAGGAGCCCTAAGGTAGTTTCCTGGTGCTGTATGGTCCCCAGAGCACTTTCCAGAGTGCCCTTAGAGTAGCCCCCCCCAGCACTATTGGATGTGGCTCAGAAACCCAAAACCAAATGACTAAAACTCAATCATGAAAGCTTGATAACTGTATCCCATGGTGATTCAATAAAATTAATAGTAATAATAATAATAATAATAATAATAATAATAAAAACAGGAATGATTTTTTAAATGTTTTTAAGGTTTTTAATTTTTTTATTAGTTTATTTTTAATTAGAGAGTCATCGTGAGGGTACAGTTACTGATCCATACATCTTTGTGCTCATGTTTCCCCCATACAAAGTTCGATAACCCATCCCTTCACCAGTGCCCATTCTCCACCACCAGTAAACCCAACATCCCTCCCCCCCTCCCCAGTCCCGTCTCCCCCACCCCACCCTGCCACTATGGCAGGGAATTCCCCTTTGTTCTCTCTCTCTGATTAGGTGTTGTGGCTTGCAATAAAGGTGTTGAGTGGCCATTGTGTTCAGTCTCTAGTCTGTATTCGGCCTGCATCACCCTTCCCCCACATGACCTCCAACCACATCAAAATAACTTTTTAAGGTTGTGCCGGTGCTGGCTCTCTGAGGTTACACGGGGCTGGCTCTCTGAGGTTGCGCAGGGCTGGCTCTCTGAGGTTACTCAGGTGCTGGCTCTCGGAGGTTGCACAGGTGCTGGCTCTCGGAGGTTACTCAGGTGCTGGCTCTCGGAGGTTACACAGGGCTGGCTCTCTGAGGTTACTCTGGTGCTGGCTCTCGGAGGTTGCACAGGTGCTGGCTCTCTGAGGTTACTCAGGTCCTGGATCTCTGAGGTTACACAGGGCTGGCTCTCTGAGAGAAAAGGTCGCGCGGCCGCGCTAGCGCGCCCCACTCCAGTGGCCCCCACGGCTCGGATGTGTCCCAGTCCCGAATCCTGGAGCTGTGTTAGTTGCTGCTCAGTGTCGCGGGGGTTCCATCCGGAGAAGGTGTGCAGGCGGCACCTCCTCCCTCCGGCCCCCCGGTGTTGCTGGCCCCGATTCGGGTCCGGAGCATTGTCCGGGCCGCGTTGCTCACCAGAATGCCTGCCGCTTCTCTGTGGATTGTGGCCAAGATTTTTAATTTTTAATGTATTCCTCTGTCCCTCTCAGAGAGCCCAGCAAGCTACCAAGAGTAACCCGCCCTCACGGCAGATCCTGGCAAGCTACCCGTGGCGTATTTGATATGCCAAAAACAGTAACAAGTCTCACAATGAAGATGTTACTGTTGTCTGCTCGAGAAAATCGATGAACAATGGGATGACAGTGCTACAGTGCTAATTTACTAAAATTTTTGAGATCTTTGTTTTTTATGAAATCTCCTGTTGTTTATAGTATTTTCTGAGTTTATTTGTAAGAAAGTCAGACTCTACCTCTAGGATTATAAAATTCATTTTTCTTGTAATTCTATCCATTATATATGTTTAGAGGTGGGCTGGAGAGATAGCACAGCAGGTAGGGCATTTGCCTTGCACTAGGCCAACCCAGATTCGGTTCCTCCGCCCCTCTCAGAGAGCCCGGCAAACTACCAAGAATATTCCACCCACACGGCAGAGCCTGGCAAGCTACCCGTGGCATATCTGGTATGCCAAAAACAGTAACAACAAGTCTTACAATATTGACATTACTTGTGCCTGCTCGAGCAAATCAATGAGCAATGGGATGACAGTGATACAGTGATATATTAAGAGGTATAGATTTTGGTACGTGTATCTAGATTTAAATATTCCATCTTTCAAATGAATAATCCTATTCATTATTAAATATATTCCATCTTTATCATTACTGATCATCTTAAGGTCATGTTTTCTGGCTTGTTCTTTATTTTGTTTGGGGACCACACCTGGTAGTGCTCAGGTCTCTTCCTGTCTCTGTGCTCAGGGAACACTTCAGACAGTGCTCTGGCGGCTATAGGTGGTGACATAGATTCAGACTGGGCACAGCTGCATTCAAGACACATGTTTAATAACTGTCTCCCCGGCTCAAGGCCATTGTTGCTGATACATTGCTGCATTAGCTTTCTCTTGGCAGTTTTCTCTGGTGAGTCTCTCTCCATTTTTACTAATTTACAGCACTATGATATCAGTGTTCTCACAACATAAGATATAGGTTTTGTTTTTCTCATTGCATATGAGATGATTTTTCCCCTTTAGGTTTTCTCACCTGCTTCAATCTTTCTTTGTTTTCCTTTTGCTGTCTAAATCTATTTAAAATTTAAGGCCAGTTCTGCAATAATCACTATAGGAAGAGGGTATAATTAGCAGTCTTAATTAGATACACAACTCACTGTATATGAGGACCCAAATTTAGCTATAACTCTTTCTCCACAGCAATTACCCTTGTCAGAGTGACCAAGTTGTAATGAATCTCAAGTTGCTATGATTAGAAAAAGACTAAGCTCTGGTTCTAAAGTACAAAGGAAGGAGTAAATTGACATAGTCAGCAGCTAACAGAAGGACTTAGGTGCAAAAAAATTCCTGCCGTGCATTCTACCAAAGAGGTATTGGTTTCGTTATTCAAGACCCTAGTCATAAGTACAAATTTTCTCAATTATGTAATCTTTCCGTTATTCAGTCATATTTAATTTTTTATTTTTGGTTTTAGTTTTTGTTTGGGAGCCATACCCAGTGGTGCTCAGGCTTACTCCTGGCTGGGTGCTCAGTGGGGCATATGTGGCTCAAGGTATTAAACCATGATCAGCCACATGCAAGGCAAGCACCCCTACACTATTGGCCATGTTAGAGGCAAACACCCTCTCCCCCTACCCTATCCTCTCTAGCCCCATTTTTTTTTTTATATAACTCAATAGTGCTTGGGGACTGCTCCTGGCTTGGTCACTGGAAGGTCATTCCCAGTAGTTCTGAAAATCAGACCTGGAGCCCCAGCATGCAAAATCTGCACTCCTGGCCCTTGCACCGTCTCCCCAGCCTTCAACCACATGCATTATTGAGCAGTACTTGCCGAGCATTGTGTGCCTGGCACTGTTCATGGGCATGACATGTCTAATAGGAAGGCTGAGCTAACCCACGTGTCCCAACATCTTGCATGGCTGACCTTTTAAGAATCTTAAGTCCAATAATTTTATATGAGCTTTGCCCAAAACGTTAGTCTTAATTAATGAGAACACTTCAATTTTGCACTGTTTTTTTTTTAATGAGAAAAATAAAGTCGGCACTCTGAGAAATCCTAAGGAGCACAGCTTTTGAGCCATATCTCTTTGCAATTATTCTCTTCTCTGCACTGTGGTGTCCTCACCTTACACTTGCCATTCTCATCGCCATCAGACAGTGGAATGGAATACCTGTAATATTACTTTCATGTAAATTTGCTTTGAAAAAAAATCCTTTCCAAAATGTTCCCCTTTCTTTATTCCCATGACATCTAAATGAACTAGAAAAGAATCCCTTTGATAGAGTGGCTATTTATTCTCTGTACCTCTGACAGGACCCTGCTCTGTTACTGGCAGAAAGCCTGGGGGCAAAGAACAAAAGTTAAAATACACTCGTGACTAAAGTGACAGGTCACTGGTGGATGTGTGAGCCAAAACCTTGTCTATAATTATTAACAAGGCAATAGAATTTTCAGTGCTCCCATCTTTCAATTGTCTCTTTTGAGGAGAAGTTCCTATATTTTCTTTCCTAGTGAAATGTAGATATTCTGTACAGACAAGGTAACTCGTTATCTGGGAAACAGAGATTGACGTGCTGTCCTGCCTAATAACCAATCAAGTAAATCAAGTAGACCTGGGTGGTGTCTTATCTTCTTTTTCTTAGGAAAATGAAGAAATGTCTACATAGTCTGCTTGGCTAAGAGAAAAAGATCTGGGGCAGATATCTCCTAAAGTTCCTAATGACACATAGATAGTGTCTGTTTAATGGAGGTGTCATCTGTAAACGTAGGGATGAGCTTAGATTCTACTTTAGATGGCATGACGATCAGGAAGGAAACCGCTGCTTCCTTAGCCCTGCTTCAGGTTCAGAGGACAGCATCGTCATTCTAGAGAGACCCAACTGCTTTGAGAACATTTTGTGCACTGCCAGTTGAGTTATAAAATATAACATGTCACTAAATGGTGTTTAATTTTTGCGTGGTGCTATTGCTTATGCCCGGGGCCTCACCTCGCACATATAGGTCATGGATTCTACCTCTGAGTCACAATATTTACCACCAAAATTAATTTTAAAGATGAATGCATTTTGGCCCAGGATTCCTTTGGGAGGGATATCTAAAGAGAATTACTTGTCACTTGTCATCACGTTGATCTTCGATTTGCTCGAGTGGGCTCCAGTAACATCGCCATTTGTCCCTGTTGCATGCTAGTGCAGCCCAATGATATCTGCTTATTCCAGGAACAGGAAGAACCTTAAATCATTCATTCAGGGATTTGATGAAGAAATCTGACCATCTAGTTAGTAGGTGGCCACGCGGTTTTCTGACGTCCCACGGAATTCAGTCGGTAACAGCTCTAGTCCAGTAGTTGTCTCTAAATCGCATTACGTGACCGGCCCATCTGATTTTTTTTTTGTAAGTTTTTTTTTTTAATTTTTATTAAATCACCATGTGGAAAGTTACAAAGTTCTCAGGTTTATATGTCAGTTATACAATATTCAAACACCCATCCCTTCACCAGTGCCCAAATTCCACCACCAGAAACCCCAGTTTACCCCCCGCCCCCACCCCCTACCCCCTACTGTATAACTAATGAATTTCACTTCATTTTTTCTTTACCTTGATTACATTCCATAATTCAACACAAAACTCACTATAGTTGACATAACTCTCTCTCTCTCTTTTTTTTTCTCTTTTTCCTTTTCCATTTTTTTTTTTTAATTTTTCCCCCTCATCCCCCTTCCTGCGCCTCATAGTATGGTGTACTCCACGCCACGTTGGCCAGCGTGGGGCTTTTGCTTAGCTCATAGTCCAGAGGTGGCTGTTACATTAAGAACCTTCAATATTTCAACAAAAACTTACTGTTATTATTTGGAGTTTCCCCCCCAAGTTTGACCTGTTCAAATGGAACCCTTTCACATTGATGACAATTATAAATGTTAAGTCGCGCGGACGCGGTAGCGTCCGCGCGGTTTTGGATTTCTGTATAAAGTCCTGGGAAAATTCTGCCAGAAACCAATTCCTAAAGCTGTCTCTGGTTCCCGCTTGTTCCACATCCACCGGCTCTGCAGGGGCATGGGCGCCCGGGCCGAAAACCCAGCCGGCCGGAGCCGAGCACGGGCCTGACTAGGGCTGGCTCTGTATCCTGCGGCTGTTTCAAGTTCAAAGCACACATTTTTTTTTTTTTTCCGCGCCACCAAGTTCGTACCTTCTCAACGGACCCACAAAATGTCGGACACCACGCCTTCTCCCGGAGGGGAGAGAGACCAAGAAGGAAGGTTCTTTCCTCCGTTAGCCGGCGTGGGGCAAAGGCTTAATTCACAGTCTCCATACATGGGTGCAGGCACTTGCTGGAACCCCAATTCCTAAAGCTGTCTCTGGTTCCCGCTTGTTCCACATCCACCGGCTCTGCAGGGGCAGCCCATCTGATTTTTGATGCCTTGGCAAACTCAACAGCGTCCCTGATTCTTGACCATCAATGGAGGTCAGAACTCCAGATTCCTTCTCTCACTTGAGTGAGACGGACACTCCTAGCATAGCTCTTTCGATTCCTCTTTGGGATACCCAAATAGTGTTCTCATCCTGCTTGATCTAAGTTTTGAGTTTTGTGCCTAGAGTTTTGTGCACTAGATTAGCTTTTTTTTCCCTCTTTAGATTGGTGCAGGAGTAATGGGTAAAAACACTTAATACCCATTACTCTCGCACCAATCTAAAGAGAAAAAAAAAAACCAGCTAATCTAGTGCACAAAACTCTAGGCCCCAGAATTTTGGAGAAAATATAGCTACCCGCTAGTACATCAACCAAACCAAGACTTCTCATTTCATTTCTAACATGCAGAGCTTGCCAGTTGGTACTCTTGCCATTCAAGAAAAAGCTGAGAATACTGAAGATCAGTGGCTTTTCTTGTACCCAGCAGATAAGTGAGATTGTTGAGTGAATTGTCACTCTGAAACCTAGCAATAGAGGCAGTTCCTGAGAGTGACAGCAAAGAGTTGCTTTGTCTGGAGTAGAAGCCCCATAACTAGTAGATACACAGTCAATAATTTTGATAAGTTGCTAGAGATTAAGTGTAGACAGGGTGAGAATGAGAAACTCTGGGATTGTCTTAGAAATCTGGAAGACTCCGAACTTCTGTAGGATTTACAGGAAGGAATATACCGGGTTCTCGTGGGAATACCTTCACTGTATCTATCATATTGCATAATGTGCTCAGAGCCTTCACTTTAAGAAAGCCTGTTTTCCAAGAGAAATTACTTCCCAGAGTCCTGTATCAGCTGTGTGATGAACATGCCACTTCTCATTCGAGTCTCTAGCCATTGTGCATCACTTAATGAAGGGATTTGAAAAAAAAACATAAAGAAGGACTTCAAGGAAATAGATCAGAAAAGCTAATGCCAGGGAAAGGAAAAGAGGGTGAGAATTTTAATTTTAACCTAGCCATTTCTTCAAATATGAAGAAATATTTGGAGAGAGAGAAGAAAAGAGCCTACCATAGAAGCAGGCAGGGGTTGGGGAGTGGGGAGAAAGAGAGAGAACCCGGGACACTGGTACTGAGAAATGTGCACCAGTGGAGAGATGGGTGTTGGAACACTGTATGACCGAAACCCAATCATCAACAGCTTTGTAAGGTCCTATATCACAGTGACTCAATAAAACGGTTTTAAAAAAGAAAAGAAAGAAAGAAGCCTTAGATATAATCCCAAGATTTTAGTATTCTAGTATAAGAACAGCAGGTCGTGGCTGTCAGGGTAGCCAGACTTTAATTCTATTTAAGGAGCTCCAAGGAAAGTCGAATAAAATCAGAACTACAAGAACGCAGACACCAGAGGAGATTAAAATCCCTGCCACCTGTCGGTATAAGAACATGAAACACAGCCCAGCTCCTAAGAAGATGAAGGTGAAACCTTACACTGAAGCCATATGGACGTCAGTTACTACTGCCTGGTGTATCAGATCCAGTTTTCATCAGAGTTTTTGGAGGGGGCTTAAGGAGGGGCCAGAGCAAGTGTGGCAGTTTGGGTGCATATCTAGCAGTACTGATCGGGATTCAGTTCCCGGCAAGGCGCGACCTCCGGGTACCACGCACTGGCAGAGACCTGTTGGGCCCCAGCACCCCATAATGCAGTACCATAGCATCCTTGGCCCGAGCACTGAGCACTGACCAGTTAGCACTGCTAGTATTGCTAAGTCTGGGACTATGGGCTCCCAAGCAGCGAGATGGACAGAGACACAAGCAGGATATTGCAAAAGCAGTAGGAATTTTATTCCAGTGTATCGGGGTCAACTATCTCACCCACAGAGTGGTCTCTTGTTAGCGACCCCGACCTTCAAGTGCAAGCAGTTTACATAGGGTTTGATTGCATACGCAGTACATGCCTTATTGTTTCAGAAAAAAATCAGACTTAGTTACTAAACAAAGATGTTTCGGCCAGTGTCTAGGATATGTGTTGGGCTCTGATAGGCTTGTGGTTGCTGGGTACATTCTCTATAGTTTCAGGCACATTGTGGTTGACTGAGCCCAATTGCCCACTTGGTGGGCCCAGGAACATTCCGGGGTGGGGGGGGTCAGGTTGGCTAGTTACACATTGTTTCCTTGCTGGGAAGCTGAGACTGTTTTAGTTCCCATAACTGAACCTGAGGCCTAGCTGATTTTGCTGATTTCTGCCGCCTGTCATGGCATCAGTTTTGCCCTTACAGTATGAGTATTGCCAGTAGCTCCTGAGGTCCCTGCATCCTCCTTGGGATTCCGCCCCCTCCCCCGCAAAAAAAAAAGTTTTTAGAGATGTTACAATGATTAAAAATAAAGAGACAATACATGCAAACTACAACACCCAAAAGGAGAGGGAACAAAAGGGAATGCCCTGCCGCAGAGGCAGGGTGGGGTGGTGGGGGATGGGGTGGGGGTGGTGGGAGGGATACTGGGAACATTGGTGGAGGAGAATGGGCACTAGTGGAGGGATGGATAAATGATCACTGTATGACTGAAATGCAAACACTAAAGTTCTTAAGTTTGTAACTGTACCTCACGGTGATTCACTAATAAAAAAAATTTTAATAAATAATAAATAAATAAATAAAATGGAGACAAACAGCCTTCAGACTTCAATATAATATGGGTAATGAAATCATCAAATAACTTAAGAATAAATATGATTATGTGAAAGATATAATTAGGGAAATTAGACATTATGTGGGGCAAAAAGACAATTCAGTGGGCTGGAGAATTACCGTCACTGTCATCCCGTTGCTCATCGATTTGTTCGAGCTGGCACCAGTAACATCTCTCATTGAGAGACTTATTGTTACTGTTTTTGGCATATCCAATATGGATTGGGCCAGGCTCTGCCACACGGGCTCGATACTCTCGGTAGCTTGCCGGGCTCTCCGAGAGGGGTGGAGGAATCAAACTCGGGACGGCCACGTGAAAGGCGAATGCCCAATTCTATGCTATCGCTCCAGCCCAGGGCTGGAGCATAAGCCTTCATATTCTGAAGCCCTGGATTGAACCCCAGCACTTCTATGGTCCACCAGGAGCAACTTTGAGCACAGTGCAGAGTGGCCCTCAAGCAATGCCCGATGTGGCCCAGAAACAAAGGATTATCCTTGAGAGGTTCATTAGACTAGAATTAGATGAGAAAAAACAATGAGCTTGCAGACAGGGAAAAGAGACTTCCCAAAGGAAATGCCATGATTTAAAAAAAAAAAAAAAAAAAAAACAGCAGGGGAGTAGTCAGAACAGATCCTCCAAGTATGAACAATTCTATACCTGCCACTCTCCAGGTGCTGAAAATAATAAAAGAAATGTACTCAGAGCAACTTGGATAAGTTTTAAAAACTTAAAATTTTAAAATTTAAAATAAATTTTTTAGTTTACACTTTAAAAATGTTTCTGAGTGGGAAAAATAAAAACACATAAAGGATCTGAGGGATGCCTCCGTGGTTACAAGCACTTGCCTTGCAAGCCTGAGATCATGAGTCCAGTGCCTGCCCACATGTGCCAAATGCAGCACTGACAGCTCCACTGTCTGCCATACCAGTGTCACAAGCATGTGCAGTGCCCAGCTCCTCGCCAGCTTGGGCAAGCACCGCCACTAACCATGTCTATGTGCCACAGCCAGATTTCCTGCCCCATTGAGCACTCAGCCAAGCCATAGTAGAGCCACCACTAAGGAAGTGTAACCATAGAGGCAGGGGAAGGGTGTGGGGGGGCATACTAGGGTCCTTGGTGGTGGAGAATGTGCACTGGTGGAGGGATGGGTGTTCGATCATTGTATGACTGAAACTCAAGCATGAAAGCTTTGTAACTGTATCGCACGGCGATTCAATTTTTAAAAACTGGGGGAAAAAAAAAGAAGTGTGACCCCCAAGAGCACATGCAGAGGCACCAGAAGCATGTGCAAACCCTGTCACACAACACTGGTGAAGGGCAAAGAAGGAAGATAAGCAGTATGTATTTACGTCAGCTCAAATTGCAGTCCCCACGAACAGTGTGCGCTCCTTAAGATTATGTAGGAACCAAAAGGTGTCTATTAAATGCATTGAATTGCTGCCTGTGATGATTAGGGGTAAGTGGAGGCAGGAAAATTTCACAAATGTACATAGAATAAAATGAAAGTACCCACCTCTTTAACTCCCAACTCTTTGCCTCAGTCAAACCCCTGGCAGTGTCCACTGCTGCTATTTGGAGCTTTTCCTCACTCTTCTGTCCCTCTTCTCCTTCCTTCTGAAATTCCTCACTCCCAATTAAGCTTTTCTTTTCTTCTAAGACCTCTGGTATCAATACCAGTTTCTAATTTTTCCACTCACTTAAAGCATAGCCTACTTCTCTTTCATATTCATAGCCCCTTTCTCATTCTGAACCTCTAAATTAAATATGTCCCTCTTTCCACATTCCTTAACCCCCTTGTCTGGAGAGAAACTCTGGTTTTGAGAGAAGGAACCACTCTGACAATGATAGTTGGAAATGATCACTTTGGACAGGAACCAAGTGAGTGCTGAGAGGAGGTAAAGGGATAGAGCTGATCATCTTTCAGCATCTGTATTGCAAAGCATAGATCCCAAAAGGAAAGAGAGGGCAGGGACGGTGCCTGGTGTGGACGGGGGTTGGGGGGAGGCAGGGGGTGGGAGATCTGGAGACATTGGTGGTGGGAAATGTTCACTGGTGAAGGGACAGGTGTTGGCAACATTATATGACTGAACCCCAATCATGAACAGCTTTGTACCTGTGCATCTCACTGGGATTCAATTCAAGAATAAATAATTTTTTTTAAGAATAAATAAATTAAAAAAAAATTTTTTTTAATGGTCAAAACTAGTTCCAAAAGACCTTGGCTTTTTCTGCCTTCTTTCTCCCTTTTCTCTCTCTCCTCCCCTCTCTCCCCCCACTCCCTTTTCCTCTTGTTCTGCCCTGGAGGAATTCTGAGCAGCCCTGAGGGCTCCTGTGCTTGCCCAGGTGAAGCCAGGAACCAGGCCGGGGCTCCCACCTAGCGCTCCTCCCCTTCCATGCTAATGTCAAAGTCCAGCCTGGCTGCCCTGTGAGCAGAGGAGCCATTCCTGCAGCTGCCCAGAGACTTGCTTCTTGCTGGGAGAGATGACTCTAGCCTGGAAACATTTGCCGGGAGCTTTGCACCTGTACAACTCTGCGGCCAGGATCACTAAGACATGTCCGTCCCGGAGCGGTGAGTGGAAACCAGGGGGCTTGGTGGGGGAGCAGAGGGCTGGTGACAACGGCGACTGACAGTCCAGAGTTGCCTGGAGCTATTAGGCCTGACTGGGTCCTGAGAGGGGACCTCAAACCTAGGGTTCCCACCCTGTCAGATGCAAAGCCTCCTTTTCCCGCACAACACTTGTTCATGCCCTCCTTTATCTATTTATTTATTTATTTATTTATTGCTTTTTGGGTCACACCCAGCGATGCTTAGGGGTTACTCCTGGCTTTGCACTCAGGAATTACTCTTGGCAGTGCTTGGGGGACCATATGGGATGCCGGGGATCGAAACTGGGTCAGCCGCGTGCAAGGCAAACGCCCTACCCGCTGTGCTATTGCTCCGGCCTCATGCCCTCCTTTATTGAGAAGGGCAAATCTTGGATACTTCGACTCTGCTCTGTGCAGAAGTGAAAATTGAAATGATGTGGGAGCTTAGTTGTAATATAAAAGGGAAAGAAAAGAAAAACAATTCAGGTTAAAAGATCAAATTCACTTAGTAGATGCTCAAAGATGACAACTTAGAAAACTATCAAGCATCCTCACACATTTCTGTCCTGCCTTCAGAAGGAAGTAGCACCCCTCTTTGCTGGCCAGGAAACTGGGACTTGAGATAGCATCACTGTTTCCTCCCAGAGTCTGAACTCTCTCCTTCCACTCGCCCCCTCTCTCTCTGTCTTACTCTGTCTCTCTGTCTTTGTCTTTGTATCTCTCTGTCTCTGTCTCTCTGTCTCTCAGTCTCTGTCTCTGTCTCTGTCTCTCTCTCTTCAGAAAGAATGGCAATGTGAGGCAGACTTGGGGTAACCAGCCTTAGTTCTTCACATCTCTCTTGTTTTACTTTTGTTTCACTAGAACCCCAGCCCCTTCACCAACTTCCCACCCTAAACAGGCAGGAAATATACATTTTTAATTTTATTGAATTACCATGAGATAGTTACAAGCTTTCATGTTTGGGTTACAATCTCACAATGATCAAACACCCATCCCTCCACCAGTGCACATTCCCCACCACCAATATCCCCGGTATACCCCACCTTTCCCACCCTCCCCCTGCCTCTATGGCAGAGAATATTCCCCATACTCTCTCTCTACTTTTGGGCATTATGGTTTGCAATACAGACACTGAGAGGTCATCATGTTTAAGCCATTATCTACTTTCAGCATGCATCTCCCATCCCAAGTGGTTCCTCCAGCCATCATTTTCCTAGTGATCCTATCTCTATTCCATCTGCCTTCTCCCCTCTACTCATGAAGCAGTCTTCCAGCTATGGGGCAGTCCCCCTGACCCTTGTATCTAATATCCTTAGGTGTCAGCCTCATGTGATGTTATTCTATACTCCACAAATGAATGCAGTCCTTCTATGTCTGTCCCTCTCTTTTTGACTCACTTCACTTAGCATGATACTCTCCATGTTTATCCATTTATAAGCAAATTTCATGACTTCATCTCTCCTAACAGCTGCATAGTATTCCATTGTGTAGATGCACCAGTTTCTTTAACCAGCCATCTGTTTTAGGGCACTCGGGTTGTTTCCAGATTTTGGCTATTGTGAACAGTGCTGCAATGAATATATAGGCACAGATGTCATTTCTACTGCGCATTTTGCATCCTCGGGATATAGTCCCAAAAGTGGTATTGTGGGGCCATATGGAAGTCAATTTCTATTTTTTGAAGGACTGTCCATATTGTTTTCCAGAAAGGCTTGGCCAATCAGCATTCCCACCAACAGTGAAGGAGCATTCCTTTTCCCCCACATTCACACCAGCACTGGTTGCTTTTGTTCTTTTGAATGTGAGCTAGTCTCTGTGGTGTGAGATGATACCTCGTTGTTTTGATTTGCATCTCCCTGATGACTAGTGATGTGGAGCATTTTTTCATGTGCCTTTTGGCCATTTGTATTTCTTTTTTGAGAAAACTTCTGTTCATTTCTTCTCCCCATTTTTTGATGGGGTTGGAGGTTTTTCCTTATACAATTCTACTAGTGTCTTGTATATTCTTGAAATTAATCCCTTATCAGATGGATATTGGGTAAATATCCTTTCCCATTCTGTGGGCTCTTTCTGAATTTTGGTCACTGTCTTTTTTGAAGTGCAGAAGCTTCTTAGTTTAACATAGTCCCATTTGTTTATGTTTTCTTTCACTTGCATGGTCAGTGCTGTTTCATCCTTAAAGATGCTTTTAGCTTCAATGTCATGGAGAGTTCTGCCTACATTTTCTTCTGTGAACCATATAGATTCATGTCTGATATTGAGGTCTTTAATCACTCTGATCTGACTTTTGTGCCTGGCATTAGACAAAGATCAGAGTTCATTTTTTTGCAGGTAGCTATCCATTTTTCCCAGCACCACTTGTTGAAGAGGCTTTCCTTGTTCCACTTCACATTTCTTGCTCCTTTGTCAAAGATTAAGTGGCCATATATTTGGGGGTCTGTGACAGGATATTCAACTCTGTTCCACTGGTCTGCAGGTTTCTTTTTATCCCAATATACCATGTTGTTTTAGTTACTACTGCTTTGTAGTAGAGTTTGAAGTTGGGGAAGGTGACGCCATCCATCTTCTTTTTTCCCAAAGATTGCTTTAGGTATTTGTGGGAGTTTATTGTTCCATATAAATCAGGAGAGTTTTGTTTATTTCTTTGAAAAATGTCATGGGTATCCTGATAGGGATTGCATTAAATTTGTATAGTGCTTTGGGCAGTATGGCCCTTTTGATAATGTTAATTCTCCCTGTCTGTAAAAAACTAAGGCTCGCCAAGGGGCGAGTGGTCAAGGAAAGGCAAAGGAAGAACGAGGACCAAGCTGGTTGCTGATTAGTTACCATTTATTCAATCTTTCATCTTTCTCATCTCCCGCACTCCCAGCTCCGGCCTCTCTCTGGATCAACTGCCGCTTCTCTCAGGCTGATCTCTCCAGTTTGTCTCTCCCACCTTGCCCTCTAGGCTACACCCAGCCAGGTAGCAAAATCAACATAAGAAAGCCCTTCCTGAGGGCAGGGCATTCCAAAGCCCTTCCTCACTCTTAAGGTTTTTTTCTTTTCCTTAGTCCAGGAACTTAACATCTTAATACTAGTTATTTTTGTATGGACATAGCAAGGGATACATTGAGGCTTGCAAGGCAGCTCTCCTGGCAACATCTTGCCACAGGCTCAGACCACAGCACTCAGGCCAGATTAATCATTCCTCACCCTAGCAGGGTCCAAATCTAGTTATCACTGTTTGGATCATGACAGCATTTGTCCATGATCAAGGTCTTAACCTATAGTTAAGCATTAGGCACTTTGGCCAGGCCCATCTCGATGCCAGGGTAGCACACAACTCACCGCTTGCCCTGGGTCCTTCTTATCCCACATCGGGACCATGCTTTAGGGGTGCTAGGAAGTAAGGGCAGCTGAGGCTTAGGTCAAGAGAACAGATGCCCTGGAGGAAAATATCATGTAGAGTCAAATGACTCCCAGGTTACAAAAGCATAACATTTGTTAAGTCATCCTGTGTCCATACAAAAAGGACTTGCTCTGAATAAACTATGCAAAGGACTCAAGGAGAAGAGAAAAACATTATTTACAAGTCAACAGAACACTAAGAAAGAAGCTACAAATAAACAAAGAGGAATAGGAGCACTGTAATGGGAAAAACCCAATAAACCTAAACTACATGAGGCTATGTTATCCTACACCTGTCCATGAGCAGGGGATATGTCTCCATTTCCTAGTGTCTTCCTTTATTTCTTGAAGCAGTGTTTTGTAATTTTTCTTGTATAAGTCCTTCACCTCTTTGGTTAAGCTGATTCCAAGGTACTTTATTTTCTGAGGTACTATTGTGAACGGGATTGTTTTTTTAATGTCTCTTTCTTCTCTTTCATTATTTATATATAAGAAAACCATGGAATTTTGGGTGTTGATTTTGTAGCCTGCCACTTTACTATATTGACCTATTGTTTCTAGGAGCTTTTCAGGCAGGAAAGATTCTTTCGTATGCCCCTCAAGGCTTATTTTTTGTCTTCTTTTCCTCTCCATCTTTCCTGTTTCTTGTTTCTCCTTCCTCTCCTCTTTGCATATTCCAATAACTGTGATCCTTTGAGATAACGCCCTCAGCCTGCTGCTTTAAGTGCATTATCTCCCCATTCATCTTCAACCCAATGTGTGAGAGAGTTTTGTGATCTCATTTCACAGATGAGGAGGCAGGAGAACTAAAGAACTTGGTCAAAGACAGAAACAGATAAAAATAATGGGATCAAGAGCAAAGACCTTGTGATGCCAAAGTTAGTGCCATGCCCCTCTCCAATCCCTTTCCAATGCTCTCTTCCTTCTTTCCTTTCTGGAATTCTCTTTTCCTCAGTCACAAGTCTCACCAGAACATCTTGGAAGCCCAAGAGTTCCCAAAAAGACAAGAATCCTACCCAGCATCATATGCTCAGCAAAAAAAAAACATTATATATTATATTATTATAATTATATATCTATATTGTTGTTGACAGCAAGAAAAAAGGCAGACCCTAACCTTTTTGACTGCTCTAAACCCTGAGCATTGTGAGGTGGGACTGGTACTAGGTGGTACTAGCCATCTTAGAAATAGCTGAAGAGGTGCATATTCTACCCGAGCCCATATGCGGCTTGTGCCCACATCTGGTTCCTGAACACATTTGTTGCCTGCATCTCCCCTATTGAGATGTCTATTTTCTTGCTTTCATGTCTAATGCTGGGATGTGTCTAGGGGCTCTATCTGCCCTTGGAGAAACCCGCATTCTTTCTTGAGCATGTTACTCTCTCTCTCTGTCTCTCTCTATCTCTCTTTCTCACTCTCTCCCCCTCAAAAACTCTCCAAATAAAATCTATTTACTTCAAACAATAGCAGAAGAGGGATGGAGAGATAGTATAGTAGGTAGTGCGCTTGCCTTGCAAATAGCTGACTCGGGTTCAATTCTGTGTATCCCATATGGTCTCCCTGAGCTCCACCAAAGATCCCTGAGTGCAGGGCAAAGAATAAGTCCTGAGCACTACTGGGTGGGGGCCAAAAAATAGGAAGAGAAAGAGAAAGAGAGAGAAAGAGAAAAAGAGAGAGAGAATAGCAGAAGAGAATTAGTGCCTGAGACCTTGATCAACTCACCAGAGAATCTTTAGCATTGTTCTGCTAAGGATGCAGAAGTGCTCTGCAAACTCATGCCATCTGACCTTTAAGGACTCTATCTCAGCGTTCTTATGAACTATGCCTGAATATATGCCTGTCTCAATAAGGTGTTGTGTGCAGATATTCAATCAACCAACCATTATTGGAGTTAGTAATTATGCATTGACACCATTAGCACAACGAGCAGAACAGAACTTCTGCCTTTGAGATTCTCAGTGGGAAAGACAGAAACTACGAACATAAATAAGTAAATATGGTTGGTTAGTTGGTTGGTTTTTTAACCCAACTGAGACGCACACTGTGAATAAACCAAATAAGAGTGAGGAATAGAAACATAAAGTGGGAGTAGGCAGGGAGAGTATTCCATGGGGAGATCATCATGTGTTAAGTGTAGTTGATTATGCAAAAGGAAATGCATCACAATCCTTGGATAACACCAATTTGCGTGCTGTGGGATGTAATGATCATGCAATAATCAAACTTGCTTATGTCTGACGTGCACAATCACTTTGTAAATAGCTGCACAGAATTCTAGAAGAAAATTCTTTGGGGTATAAAAAAGCTGAAGAAAATATCCCAACAGCAGCCCTTTTCTTACTAATTAAGTAGTCATTGTAATTTGTATGACATTTCCAGGGAAGTAAGCTATGTGCCTATCACACGCCTTCTCTCTCACAGGAGGGTGGATGCAATTCAAATGAAACCCATTTCCTCAACTTTGTCAAGGCTTCTCCAAGAAAGGAAAAATTTCAAACTAGCTCAACAGGGGATTCCCCCCTACACAGCTCCAGGCAGTTCCTGTTGAAGAATGCAGAACTAAGGGAACCATTTTCAATCCCAGGAGGGGACCCTCAGAGAAGGCTGCTCTCCAAAGCCAGTCAATAGGAAGGTTGTTTGCCAAGCTGGGAATTAGGCTGTGGATGACGCAGCTGGCTTGGGCTCACTTCAGCAAAGGGGCATTTGTTGGAAGACTCTGAAAGGAAGACAGGGGCTAGAAGGATCAGCAGGAAGATGAAGAGGTGGGCAGGATTTGGCATGAAGAATACAGGGGACGCTTCTTGGACGGGGCAAAACAGCCTCATCTGTGTGCCCTGGCTCTGATGAGTGCCTACATATGAATACATGCACATACTGATCCCTCCACCCCTGTGTTTGCTCAGATCCCTGACAGAGGCCTCTCATTCTCCCATCATGGCCATCTCATGCCCATCCCTTCTCATGCTTGCCAAACTGGGAATCAGGCTGTGGATAAGGGTCTGCCCAGTGGGAAGAGGGCACCAGCTGGCACTGTGTCGGCACTCAGAACTTGACATTGCGCATAGGTGGGGACACAGAGATCCCAGTGACTGTCCCTATAACTTCCTGTGGACTATGAGCCTGTAGGAAAGCAAAGGGAATCCTCCCTGGACCTGAAGCTCAGCAGGAGACAGAAGGAAAAAACTCTCCTCCACCAACGTTGTCACAGTCCCTGACTTAAGTGGACCTCAACAGACCTCCTGGGCAGTTGGCAATTTCAAGCTCTCATCCCCGTAGGGGGCTGCGTGGTGGGGGAGAATTGAGAGGAGTCCCTCATTTGATCCATCACTGACTCAACTCTACTGCACTGCACTGTACTGTCTTCCCATTGTTCATCGATTTGCTCGAGGGGGCACCAGTAACGTCTCCATTGTGAGACTTGTTGTTACTGTTTGTGGCCTATCGAATATGCCACAGGCGGCAACTCTAAGAGACCTAAAATTATCTTCCTCCCCTAAGTCTTTGGCTCTACTAAATATCAAAAGATATGGTCAAAGTGACACATTTCCTCTAGTTTTCTTTGGGGGCCACACCCAGCTCTGTGTTCAGGGGTTGCTCCTGGCAGTGTTCAGAGGACCATGCAGTGCCCAAAATCAAACCTGAGGCTCCATCATGGAAAACAGGCGCTCCAACACTTGAGCCATCTCCCTGGACCAAATTGTTTTAGCTACCTAATATGCTCTGCTATTAAACGCTATGAAGGCGGTTCCCAGCTGCCGCCACAGACCCTGTACTTCCTGCTTCTTCATCCAGGTGTGCTGGCCCCCCTCACTGGACACCCCAGCCCCCCATGCCTGAGTGCCTGCGCAGCCCCAGGACCTGATCTCAACCCAGCGTCCAGTGGGCAGGGACCCCCCAGCTCCCAGCCACAGAAGCTGTGCTTCCTGCTTCTTCATCCAGAAACCTCACAAAGTGAGAACAGCACTAGTGAACTGGAAGGTCCTGCCACTATACAACCATGACAACATGAAGAAACAGCACAAATCCCCACAGCGAGGAGAGGATGAAGAAAAGAGTCCAGAAGTCTCAGCAGGAGTTACCCACAAATGTGATTTCTCCAGTAAAGAATTCAGAGAAGAAATGCTGAAAATGTTCATCGAACTTAAAGAAACAGTGGAGCAGTCAGCCAAGAAAACACAGGAAGAAGTTAGAGCAGAAATAGGAAAGCTACATTCAGAAATGTCACGAATAAAAGACTTGGTTGATGAAAGGAAAAAACACAGTGGGTGCCCTCAACAATAGAATGGCTACAGCTGAAGATAGAATTAGTGAGCTTGAAGACTTGAAGATGAGCAGCAGAAAGCTCACAGGCTACAATAAACAATGGAAAAACACCTTAAAATAGCTCTAGGGCAAATCAGAGACCTAGGGGATGATTCCAAAAGGAATAATATTAGAATCATTGGAGTTCCAGAAGGACAGGGAGGCAACCCTAATGAAAAAAGCCACAGTTAAAGAAATCATTGCTGAAAAGTTCCCAGAGCTGGATAATGCAGATGTCCAGATCCTAGGAGCCTGAAGGGTGCCAGCTAGAAGAGACTCTAATAAAAATATTCCAAGACATATCATAGTCAGAATGATGGATGCCACGGATAGGGACACAGTACTGCAAGCAGCAAGGTCAAAAAAGGAAATCACATACAAAGGAGCACCCCTTAGATTCACAGCAGACTTATCAGAGGAAACCCTCCAAGCCAGAAGACAATGGTGGGATACAGTGAAAAACCTCAATGAAATGAACGCTTCACCAAGAATACCCTAACTAGCTAAGCTCTCACTCAAACTCGAAGGAACCATACACAATTTCATGAATAAACAACAGCTCAGGAACTTCATATATTTAGAAAACCCCAAAGATTCTAACAAGAAACTCCTCGAAACAATAGACTTGTATAATAAAGTCGCAGGCTACAAAACCAATACCCAAAAGTCCATGGCTTTCTTATATGCAAGTAAGGAGAGAGAAGAAAGTGATATGAAAAAAGCAATCTCGTTCACAATCATGACTCAGAAAATCAAGTACCTCAGAATCAACAAAGGAGGTGAAGGAACTGTACAGAGAAAATTACAAAACTTTACTTCGCAAAATAAAAGAGGACATGAGGAAATGGAAATACATCCCCTGGTCATGGATTGGGATAATTAACATTTTCAAAATGGCAATAATCCCCAAAGCATTATAGAGATTCAATGCGATCCCTATAAGGATACCCATGACATTCTTCAAGGAAGTGTACCAAACACTCCTGAAATTATATGGAACAACCACCATGAATAGTTAAAGCAATTTTTGGGAAAAAGAAGATGGGAAGCATCACCTTCTCTAATCTCAAACTCTACTACAAAGTGCTAATAATTAAAATTGCATGGTACTGGAAAAAAGGCAGAGCAGTAGGCCAATGGAACAGGGTAGAATATTCTTATACATACCCTCAAATATTTGATCATCTAATCTTTGATAAGGGAGCAAGAAATGTGAAGTGGAGCAAGGAAAGCCTCTTTAACAAATGGTGCTGGAAACACTGGACAGCTACATGCAAAAAAATTGGGCTCAGACCTACACCTAACACCATGCACAAAAGTCAGATCAAAATGGATTAAAGACCTCAATATCAGACCAGAATCTATAAGGTACGTTGAAGACAAGTTCGGCAAAACCCTCCACGACATTGAAGCTACAGGTATCTTCAAAGATGACTCACCACTGACCAGGCAAGTGGAAACAGAGATAAACAAATGAGACTACCTTAAATTGAGAAGCTTCTGCACCTCAAAATATACAGTGACCAAAGTAAAAAGACAGACTACAGAATGGGAAGGGATATTCACCCAAAACCCATCTGATAAGGGGTTGATATCACAGATTTACAAGGCACTAGTTGAACTCCACAAGAAGAAAATATCCAACCCCAGTAGAAAATGGGGTGATGAAATTAACAGAAACTTTCTCAAAGAAGAAATCCGAATGGCTAAAAGACACATGAAAAAAAATGCTCCTCATCACTAATCATCAGGGCAATGCAGATCAAAACAACAATGAGATACCATCTCACACCACAGGGACTGGCCCACATCCAAAAGAACAAAAGTGACTGGTGTTGGCACGGATGTGGGGAGAAAGGGACTCTCCTTCACTGCTGGTGGGAATGCCGACTGGTTCAGCCCTTTTGGAAAACAATATGGACGCTTCCCAAAAAATTAGAAATTGAGCTCCCATTTGACCCAGAAATACCACTTCTGGAAATATATCCTGGAGATGCAAAAAAGTATAGTAAAAGTGACATCTGCACCTATCTGTTCATTGCAGCACTGTTTACAATAGCCAGAATCTAAAAAAATATGAGTGCCCGAGAACAGATGACTGGTTAAAGAAACTTTGGTACATCTACACGATGGAATACTCTGCAGCTGTTAGAAAAGATGAAGTCATGAAATTTGCATATAAGTGGATCAACATGGAAAGTATCGTGTTAAGTGAAATGAGTCAGAAAGAGAGGGACAGACATAGAAATATTGCACTCATTTGTGGAATATAAAGTAACAGAATGGGAGACTAAAACCCAAGAATGTAGATATAAGTACCAGGAGGATTACTCCACAGCTTGGAAGCTGGCCTCACATGCTGGGAGAAAAAGCAGCTCAGATAGAGAAGGGACCACCAAGCAAAGGGTGCTAGGTGGGCCCGCTAGGGATAGGAGATAGGGCTGAAAATAGACTATAGACAGAACATGATGCCTACTTAATACCTCTATAGCAAACCACAACACCCAAAAGGAGAGAGAAAAATGGAGTGCCCTGCCACAGAGGCGGGGTGGGGTGGAGGGGACAGGGTGTGGGTGGTGGCAGGGACACTGGGACCATTGGTGGTGGAAAATGGGCACTGGTGGAGGGATGGGTACTCAATCATTGTATGACTGAAACACAAGCATGAAAGTTTGTAAGTCTGTAACTTTATCTCACAGTGATTCACTAATAAAATTTTTTAAATGCTATTAAAGCATAATTATTATTTTAATATCTTCTTGGGTCAAAGTGATAGTACAGCAGATAAATTGCTTGCCTTGCGTGTAGCTGACCCAAGTTTGATCCCTGACTCCATATAATCTCCCAAGCCTCAACAGAAATGACCCCTTCGTACAGAACAAAGAGTATACCTTGAGCACTGCCAGGTTTGCACCAGAATCCAAACAAAAATTAAGTTCTATTATCCATGTCTATTGAGTCTTTTCAAATTTTTATAGCATTTTTTAATTTAAGAGTAACAAAGCACTTGATAAGTACCTTAGCTGTATGTATCTGTTTTAAATAGAGCTGTCTGTGGCTATTTCAACAATATTGTTACAAAGAGAACTCCCTCCTGCATTGTCAAGTTCCCACAGAAATTGTATTTTTCTCAACCAACTTGTCCAACAGGTTTTTGTTTTTTGATACTTTTATTTTAGAGGGAGAGAACACACATAAACTAACTTTGTAAGAATAAGACAGCTAGAAAATTAAAACATCACCCACTTGACCATTCGTCATCAGCATCCTGTTGATCGTCGAATTTCTCGAGTGGTCTGTCACATCTCCATTCGTCCTAGCCCTGAGATGTTAGAAGACTCTCCTGACTCGTCCTTCCCAACAATGCCACATTGGAGGCTCTTTCAGGATCAGGGGAATGAGACCAGCATTGTTACTGGTTTTGGCATATGAATACGCTACGGGGAGTTTGCGAGGCTCTCCCATGTGGACAGGAAACTCTCGGTAGCCTGCTGGTTCTCCCAGAGGGAGAAGTAGGCTATAAGATATCGGAGAGCTTGCTTTTAAGTCTCTGGATGTTGGCTGTTGATGGGATTACAGGGTGTGGGATTACAGGGCTGGGGGTGGGAGAAGGGGGAAAGAGGCCCAGTCCCGATCTAAGCAGGCTTGGAGGTCTTAGCCCCGGGTCCCACACACCTGGGTTCCTCTGCTGGTACCTTCATGCGTGAGGCTCATCCGAACATGTGGAGAGGGGCCTTGAGCATGGCTATGACTAAGGCTCCAGAGGTCTTCAGCCTCAGGAGCTCTGCCTAGGACGGGGAGGGAAGCTGGAGCCCATCTTCTCCAAGGGGCCCCGGGGGAAGACAGCCAAGCACTTGGGCCAGAGACTCTCTGTGTTGCTCTCTTCCGGGAGCTTGCTTTTAAGTCTTTGGATGTGGGACCCAGGGCTGAGACCTCCAAGCCTGCTCGGATTGGGACTAGGCCCCTTCTGCCCAGATTTCCCATTTTCCAGTAGCTAGGCGGTCACACCCAGGGACTGCCCCCAGTGCCTTGTAATCCCATCAACAACCAACTTGGCCATTGTTATTATATAACAAGAGTGTTGGTGTGCTCCAAATTGAATGGCAGTTTTACTGTCTTGAATTTTCTAGGTGAGCAGAGATGGAAATTGGTAAGTTGGATGAAAATCATTACCTGGCATTTGTGTTCAGTATCGTACTTTAAAAGGCAATATCAGGGGGGCCGGAGCGATAGCACAGCGGGTAGGGCGTTTGCCTTGCACGCGGCCAACCCAGGTTCAATCCCCGGCATCCCATATGGTCCCCCAAGCACCGCCAGGAGTAATTCCTGAGTGCAAAGCCAGGAATAACCCCTGAGCATTGCTGGTTGTGACCCCCCAAAAAATAGCAAAAAAAGAGGCAATATCAGGCCCATTAAATGATCAAAAGAAAACAAACCCCAAAAATTGGCCATACAGAAAAAGATCTTGGATTCAATTTGATTCACTGGACCTCAGCTTCACCATCTGACATCCTTCTTATCATTCTCTTCCATCCATGTACACACAGCACTCATGTTTGATAGGTATATGAGTACATGCATACATACAATTTCCAAAAATCCAAAAGTTTTATTAACCCTCAGCTCTTAAGACACAGTTTAAACTTAGATGTTTTTGCATAAATAATGCAGGAGATAATCTTGATACTCTGACTTTTCTCTGAAAAATAATAAAAATTAAAGAGTTTTTCTTTCTTCTATGAATTGTGTAACTATTTTTTTATTTGAGGTCATATTGTGAGAGAGGAGGTGTTAATATACAGTGAGGCATTGTCAAGATTTAGTTTGTGAGGGCTGGATAGATGGTACAGCAAGTAGGTCACTTGCCTTTCAGGTGGCCAACATGAGTTCAGTCCCCTCCACCCATATGGTCCCTTGAGTGATCACCAGGAGTGATCACTGAGTGCAGAGCCAAGAGTTAGTCCTGAGTATTGCCAGGTGTGCACCTCCAAAATTCTGTTTAAATACTGATTAATTTTTTCCAACTTGCATGCTATGTGTTTTTATTCCTTCTTTTATCCATTTATTCATTTATTCCTAAAGAAAGGATTTATTTTGTATCTTATTAAATCCCTAATTCCAACCAGTATAGTTAATAAATTAACAAAACTCCCCTGACTGTTTAGAATCCAGTCTTTCTTGATCAAATATTTCTCTCCAACTTTCTTCCTCTTTAAACCTGATTTCCTGATTTTCATAACCTTTAAGTCAAGAAGGCATATAGCCATCTCAAAGGGCAAATCCAATTTTTCAGCTAGGAAAATGAAAGCTAAGAAGGAAGTGAAGGGAGCTCAAATTCCTAGAAATAACTCAGAATTTTTTTCCATCTAAGAGTATCTCAGGTAAAGGCACAATAGAAGGCTTTTTTCAAAATTTCTGTGAATTTCAATTCTCAGAAAACTTATGCTATCACTATTTTTGGTCATTTTTAACATGAACCCCCAAATCCACTTGCTTTTAAATCAAGAGCAAATTAATGTGAATTAGTGCTTATAAGAGCAAAAACAAAGTGAATGAGATCTCTGAAAGAAAACCTATTCAGAGCAGGTACTTTCCGGCTTTATTTCAAAATACCATTGCATTTCTCAGGAGTATGACTTCATAGCCATACAAAACACCAACATTTCATCTATGGATTCAAGTCTGAATGCTGAATAAAAATCATCATTTCCTCCTTCTGTAAAATTATCTCAATGTTGGTCTTTAATCTTCGTCAGGATCTCAGTATTCTATTAGAATTTTTATTAGAATTTTAAGATTCTTAGTATTTTATTAGAATAAAATACTTCTATTCACCAAAAAGATTATTGCCAGCGTTGACCGCATTGGCAAAAGTTTGGTTCACTGACAAAAGAATTGTAGCCAACACAGGAGAGGGGATCTCCCCAAGCTTTCAGGGGACCTAGGGCAAAGAGATCCTGATTTCTGCCAACAGACTCTGTATCTTCTCCTACTAGACTGGAGAGAAACTCTCTTCCTTTTCAGCTCCTTAAAATTCGTTATTGAGATGCTTCCATTTAAAATCCAAATTAAAGCCTCATTTAAATGATTTTTAAACTAATTAAGAAAATTTCTTGGTTCAGGTAAGTATCAGTGATTATTACAAATAAACCCAGGTGCTGATTCATGGAGAATTTTATCTTTTTTAAATATCCTGAATTCCTAGTGAATCCTAACTCACTTCTCTGCTAGTAGGTGCTTTCTGGATATCTGCTACCAAGCTCAGTCTTCACACAAAACCCAGAATGCCACCTTGTGACTTCAAACCTGAAAGATACCAGGTGAGGGCCATAGCTTTAGGAAAACTCAAAAGAGGTGGTTCTGCATGGCAAGGCTAAATTGATTTTCTCCAGAGAAAATGTACACCTGTCCACGCTTGTCCCTAAGCTGTTGCTGGTTTGTCCTGTGGGTTCTTGGAAGCCTCTGGATCTTTTTAGTCCTTTAATACTGTTGAATGAACTGGGGTGTAGATGTGTGAGAGCAACCAAGAGACAAACAGTACAAGACAGAGACATAACAATAGAGATTTACAATACACACCTCTATTGTAAATACCTTCATGTGTAGCTGTGTAATCACAAATGTTTTGGCACACGCTGGCTTTTAAAAATGTTCTTGTTGGGGGCTGAGGAGATAGCTCAATGGGTGTGCATGCTTTGCATGCAGAAGGCCCAGGTTCGGTCTCCCAGTACCACATGGTCCCCCAAGCACCACCAAGAGCCCCAGAGTTTGGAAGAACCCTGAGCTCGGCCAGATGTGACCCAAAAACAAACAAAACATTGTTGTTTCGGCTATTTCATGTGGTTTTGAATAATCTGACCTTCCTCAGTCTCTTTCAAAAGTAATACAAATATCATTTGCTTTCAAACTAACATAGATTGTCACATCTCTTCTCTTTGCCCTTCTCCTTGTCTCCCCTCTTCCCAACTACTTTGTTTCATATGATACTCATAGGTAAGAAACTATAGAGTTAATGCACAGTCAGGGGGTGGGGGCACAAGGAAGAGAATAATGGGAGGGAAGTTTGATCAAGACATGAACAAATGCCAGAATTTTTTTACATATAACTTTCCAAGAAGCTTCAGCCAAAACAGAGGCAGGGATGGGTCTTATTACTTGAGACATTTAATTTCAAATTCCTTTTGTTCAAAAAATTAAAAAAAATATTTTTTGTGGCTGGAGCAATAGCATAGCGGGTGGGGTATTTGCCTTGCACGCGGCCAACCTGGGTTCGATTCCTCTGTCCCTCTCAGAGAACCCAGCAAGCTACCACCGAGAGTATCCTGCCCACATGGCAGAGCCTGGCAAGCTACCAGTGGTGTATTCAATATACCAAAAACAGTAACAACAAGTCTCACAACGGAGATATTACTGGTGCCCACTCAAGCAAATTGATGAACAACGGGATGACAGTGCTACATTATTTTTTGTCTTTGGGCCACACCCAGGGGAAATCAGGACAGGGAACCATAAGGGTTGCCAGGGATCCAATTGGGGATGGCTGCATGCAAGACAAGCACCTTACCCACTGTGCTATCTCTTCAGCCCCCAAAACCCTTTGTTCATAGTGAAGATCAACTCATATCCAAGTGTTCCATTGAGAGGCAGAACATTTTCATCCAAAGTCTTTCAATTTGGTCTAGAAAGCAACCGAAGGACCACATACCTAATAACACGTCTTTGGTGTCCTGCCAGGGGGGCATGAGGCAAGCTCATCCCCTTTGTGAAACTCTGGGTGCTCCTTAGGATAGAAGGGAGGCACTGAGATTTTGCCCTGCTGTGGATCTGGTAAATTTCACAGAGCTCAGAAGAAGGAGGATGTTAAGTTCTTCACTCTTGCCTGTCCACAGTCTCTTGACTATAACCGCATCCTGGACATCCACGAGCATCACCTCACCCCAGTGCACACCACGTACTTCCCGAAGCCCTTGTTGCTCCACCAGGGCCACATGAAGTGGCTGTTTGATCATGAGGGAAACCGATATCTGGATTTCTTCTCAGGGATCGTCACTGTCAGTGTTGGTCACTGCCACCCGTGAGTATCCTAATTTGAGGGCTGAGGGTGATGGGCTTCCGTCCAGAAAATAAAGCTAAGAATCATGTTCATGATTCAGAGTTCTGGTGAAGAACTCTTTTTCCTTAGGTACATTCAAATCTTTGGCCAACAGACTCATTGCTATTTCCTGACTCAGAGAAATTATACTTTTGTTTTTCTGGACGATGAAATACTTAGTCATTCTTGTTGCACATGCAGCATGCCACGTGTCTGGAACATTGTTGTGTGTTTTCTCCTCACCAGTAACAACATTCCAAAGGGAGGGGATGCACAGAGGCAAACAGGACTCAGAGAACACAGGGCATGAAGGACAAGAAATTCTAGAGGAAGGACTTTCCTCATCAATTTTGAGCACTGAATGAGGAAAGGAAAGGGAACAGTGAAATCATGCCTTGAAATGTACGTTGGAAGTGTGTGGCTCTGTTGTCCTGGGAGTTCCCTACAGCCCTAAGTATTAATATACACACAGATACCCCCAGCAGCTACCTCTGTGGTCTTTTTGGTTTAAGTACAGTCATCTCATTTTAAAATCTCGTTGTGCTTGCCTTTAAGAACCTAACACTGGTTAGGTTAAGGCTGACCTGGCATGTGGCTGACCCCCTTCAATCCCTGGTACCAGATATGGTCCCCTGAGCACTGCCAAGTGTGATCCTTAAACACAGAGCCAGGAGAGAGCCCTAAGAAACACTGGGTGTGACCCTCTGTCCAGCCCCAAAGAAAGGAATCCAACAGTGAAAGCCACATTAAGTGAATAAAACTTAGGGAGCAAGTCTATGAAAGCTAAATTGGTGTGGTCCCTTCAAAGTCAAGTCACAGGGTCTTTGCCTCAAGCAAAGTTTGGGGCAGTTCAGGAGGCCTGCCAGCTGGTCTGTGAGTTGTCTATTGGAGTCCTACCCTTCCCTTTCCTTTCATCACTTCTCCTTTCCTTTCCTGTTTTGAAAAGCGCTAGTTCGTGAGAGGTCCTGCCATGCCTTCGAAATGCATTCCAGATGTGATTCAAAACACAGGACAAACACACAAGAAAGAAGAGAAAAATGAACTAGAGGAAAAGTGTCAACAGCCCCTTGAACCCTCTCAATAACATTCAGTATTGTCCCTGATACTAGAATCCTCTCACTGGCTTTCAGAGCCTTGCATGTCTCTGGATCTTTTTGCATTGGTTTTCACTGATTTATTTTAGTGATTTGTAGTTTTTGTATTTTGATTTGTGCTCTAAGTCTTATTCATTCTCACCTTCTGTGTACTCTGGCTTCCTTTTATTGATAATCTTTCTGGTATCTTTAGATATACATCTAGATTGCGTGAGTCTTCTCTTTTAGTATTGAATCACCATGAGTTACAAAGCTGATCATGATCAGGTTTCAGTCATACATTGTTCCAACACCCATCCCTTCACCAGTGTACATCTCCCACCACCAATGTTCCCAATTTACCTCCTGCCACCTTCTTCACAGCCTGTATCTGTCTCTATAACAGGCACTTTTCCTCTCTCTCTCTCACTCGCTCTACCTCTGTCTCTCTGTCTCTCACTCCCTCTCTCTCTCCTTCCCTCTGTCTCTGTCTCTCTCTCTGTCTCTCTCTCTCTCTCCCCACTCCTCCTTGGGGCATTATGGTTTGCAATAATACCAGTACTGAGAGGTTATCATGTTGTTCTTTTTTTAATTTTTTTAAATTTTATTGAATCACCATGAGATTATTACAAGATTTCATGTTTGGGTTACAATCTCACAATGATTAAACACCCATCCCTCCACCAGTGCACATTCCCCACCACCAATATCCCGGGTAAACCCCCCTTTCCCACCCTCCCCATGCCTCTATGGCAGACAATATTCCCCATACTCTCTCTCTCTACTTTTGGGCATTATATCTTGCAACACAGACACTGAGAGGTCATCATGTTTGGTCCATTATCTACTTTCGGCATGCATCTCCCATCCCAACTGATTCCTCCAGCCATCATTTTCTTAGTGATCCCTTTTCTATTCCATCTGCATTCTCCCTTCCGCTCATGAAGCAGTCTTCCAGGTATGGGGAAATCCTCCTGGCCTTTGTATCTACTATCCTTAGGTGTTAGCCTCATGTGATGTTATTTTATACTCCACAAATGAGTGCAGTCCTTCTATGTCTGCCCCTATCTTTTTGACTCATTTCATTTAGCATGATACTCTCCATGTTTATCCATTTATAAGCAAATTTCATGGCTTCATTTCTCCTAACAGCTGCATAGTATTCCATTGTGTAGATGTACCAAAGTTTCTTTAACCAGTCATCTGTTTTAGGGCACTCGAGTTGTTTCCAGATTTTGGCTATTGTGAACAGTGCTGCAATAAATATATAGGTACAGACATCATTTCTACTGTACTTTTTACCTGTTCTTAGCACACAGTTCTTTTGATCTTTTTCTTAAACTTTGTTCCCTCCCCCACCCCCCATGATCCCCTAAATCTGAAATAACTGGGCTTTTCCCTCAGTGCTCGGCTCTTCTCCCTATACTTCTTCATCCCTTCTTATTACTCCTGTAGAATCAACCCCACCTCTTCTCCCCTCTCTGCTTCTTCCCTGACTGCATTTTTCATGGTCTAACCCAACTCTTTTTATTAGCCTTCATACCTTACCAACCTACCATAATACATAATAACTCCCTGCAGTTCTATTTCTATTCACATATTCTGTTTACTACTAATAACCATCACAAAAATTAATCTTGGTAGTGAAGTCATTTGGAGAAATATCAGATCCAACAGAGTTTTTTTTTACTACAGGATTTCTTTGTACCTAAACATCGAATGGATAATTTCTCCCCATGAGGGAAATTTAAACATTTCCCCAAATTTGTTTCCTCAAGAGGCTGTTCTAATGAAGCTCTCCTATGATCAATGTCTTAACAGAATACATTGTAGAATAGCATGATATATCAGTCGCTTACTTAATGGTGGTAATATGTAACAGAAGCTCTGTTCAGCAACACAAATCAAGGACTCACATGACAGTTAGAAAGTAGCAGAAAGCCTGGTAATGATGAGGCCATTTAGGAGAACATTGTGGCCTCCAGCATGACAAGAGAAGGCTAGGAGACTGCTGTCTGTGGGAATTACACACATATATATGTATGTAAACATATAATCATTCATACAAATATGTGTGTGTATATAATCAGTGACCTCTAAATTTCTAAGGCCAACATACTTGGATTACCTTTGACAGAGAATTGATTTTCATCCATGCACCTGGTTTATCTCTAGCTCTTCAGAAGAATAAATGAAGAAAACTCCCAGCCTTACCCCTATCATTTGATTCTAAGACCAAATTCCTTTCTATAATTCATTTTATAAAAGTGTTAGCAATCATTTTATCTCCCTTTGAACACTTCTCATGGGGAGAAATGTGTTGTCTTTGCCAACAACACCTCCCATTACAGGACACCCTCTGTGGCTAGAGAAGTTTTCTCTGGTATGGATGCAATGGCCTTTGGAATCTCGCCCGCTTGCCAGTCAATGGGGGAGGGACATGGTCTGTGTGTATGGTGGGGGTAACTCTGCTCTACTGTTTGTCCAGGAAGGTCAACATAGTGGCCCAACAGCAGCTTGGCCGCCTGTGGCACACAAGTGCTGTCTTCCTCAATGCTCCCATCCACGAATATGCAGAGAAGCTTGCAGCACTTCTTCCTGAGCCCCTAAAGGTAAGGTGGTCTGACCCAAAGAGACAGACCTCTCCTGATCCCAGGAAGGCAACTGATGAAACAAGAAAATGAGTAAGGAAATTGGTCAGTGCATTGAACATCGGAAATAGGAAGCTGGTAACTGTACATAAAAGCGACCCAGGAAAAAGCATCTTCCCTGAGAGTCCAGCAATCTTGGGATTGCCTGTGAAATAAGCACTGTAGCACTATCGTCCCATTGTTCATTGATTTGCTTGAGCGGGCACCAGTAGCATCTCCATTGTGAGACTTGTGGTTACTGTTTTTGGCATATTGAATATGCCATACATAGCTTGCCAGGCTCTGCCTTGAGGGCGGGATACTCTCAGTAGTTTGCCGGGCTCTCCAAGAGGGTCGGAGGAATCGAACCCAGGTCGGCCGAGTGCAAGGCAAACACCCTACCCTCTGTGCTATCGCTCCAGTCCTGTGAAACAAACCCATGTTAATTTCACTACCTCCAAGCCTTCACCACCAAGTTCTTTTGTATAATCTATTTAAGCAGGAGTTCTAACTCTCCTGACATTGTCCTCTGTATTTCTCAAGAGATTTTTATCTAGGCCTTTCTGCAAAGTCACTGCCACATCTTTGTACCAAGAGCAGAGCCATGTTTTTATAAAATTAATATGCCGTTTACTCTATTCCAAATCCACTTAGTTTTGCTAAATGGGACACTTTCCTGCATCTGAAACGTTTGAGTTGCTAAACTGAATTGAGAGGGTAAGATGTAGGTCAAGGTTTTCATGTAGGGTTTTAAAGAAAACTTTCAGATATATGCATATGTATATACACATACACCATACACATATGTAGTAATTAAAACAGTGACCCAGTGTCTAGTGTGAATTAAGCTTTTGACTTTTCTATATTATCTAGATACACTATTCATGCACTATGAAAAAAAGAAAGGAAATTGGAAAAGTTGCAACCTACGCTCAGACCAGGCATGTTTATGCAAAGATGGAGGCAAGGATGTCAAAAGCATTTCACATGCTACAAAGGCATGAATAAAAGATGTTACTTATAATAATATTTTTCTATCAATATTTTCAGGGTAACCCCCAAGTATATTTAGGGGATCTTGGATCGCCCCTTCTGATACTCAGCCAATCAGGTTGGATGGCTAAATATTAGGGCCCATGTTGTATGTGGTGCTGGAGACCACTAAGGGCTAAGGGCTATTCTCTGCGGTACATGGGGACCACGCAATGTTCGTGATCAAAGTTGGAGACTCAAACATGCAAGATACACACTATAGTCCTTTGAGCTATGTCCCCTTCCCCTGTATCACTGTATCACTGTCATCCCATTGCTCATCAATTTGCCTGAGCAGGCACCACTAATGTCTCCATTGTGAGACTTATTGTTACTGTTGTGGGCATATCGAATATGCCATGGGTAGCTTGCCAGGCTCTGCTGTGTGGGCGAGATACTCTCAATAGCTTTATGGGCTCTCCCAGAGGGATGAAGGAATCAAATCCGGGTTGGCCGCGTGCAAGACAAGCGCCCTACCCACTGTGCTATCGCTCCAGCCCCCTTCCCTACATATCAATATTTATCTTAGTAGCTTTACATGATCCAGTTGTACTCTGTATTAAATTTCAGGCATATGTCTCCCTAGTAGAATGCTGGGAACTCAACCAGCCAATCCCTTTGTTTTTTCCCATTTTTACCAGAATAATTTATCTTTCATTTCTCCATTTGTTGGCTTGCTATTTCAACATACATCTAACAATCAAGCTGGAATTTTCTAGGACAGTGGGATGTGCTCTGACCCTCCTGTCAGAATCATATGAGATGACTTTTGTTCTGCAGTCAAGGGATACAATCTCCAGATCCACAAAATTACTAATCATGGGGTGCCTTCGGAGACTATCCCCATCCTAATTTTGTACAGCATCAAATAAAAAGATTTTTGCATACTTCCCAACTGGTACAGTCTCTTAGTTATTTCTGTATATGTAAGACTCAATAAAGAATTGTCAAATTAGAAGGCTTCTCTTTTTCCACCCTTAAACTACACTATAAAGTTGTAGCAATAATAACTGTGCAGTTCTAACATCAGTATAAACTCTCTGACTAATGGAATAGAATAGAGACAGTTCCTTAGGCATATAAACAGTCAATCTTTGATAAAGAAACAAAAAGTGTGAAGTGGCGCAAGGAAAGCCTCTTCAACAAAGGTACTGGGAAAACTGGTCAGTCAGATGCAAAACTCTGAACTCTTTCTAACACCATACACGATAGTCATATCAAAATGGATTAAAATCTCTTTATCAGACATGACTCTGGATATTATATTGAGGAAAAATACTAAATATAACAGAGTAAAGCACACATAATAGGGGGGCTGGAGCAATAGCACAGTGGGTAGGGCGTTTGCCTTGCACACAGTCGACCCGGGTTCGATTCCCAGCATCCCATATGGTCCCCTGAGCACACTGCCAGGAGTAATTCCTGAGTGCAGAGTCAGGAGTAACCCCTGTGCATTGCTGGGTGTGACCCAAAAATCAAAAAAAAAAGCACATGCCATAGGTAGATACTTCATGACATTAAATCTAGAGGTATCTTCAATGATTAGATACCATTGACCAAGCAAACAGAAGCAAAGACAAACAAATAAGATTTCATAAAACTAAGTCTCTTCTAAGACTCCAAAGGAAATGATGACCAGAATGAAAAGACACCACACAGGGGTTTGTCCTCTCAGCCCCTGTTCTCCCTGGCGAGCGCAGATGTATAGACAAGATCTTCAGTTCTGATGATTTTGGCCATTTGTCATTTCTTCACTATGTTTCTCATATATGGGAAAGAGGTCTCACTCTCTCTTCTTTTGGTGGAGGTGGTGACACCTACACACATCGAAATGAATAGAGTTAATGTTCTGAAATTCCACAAAATTATAAATCAATGATAGGTTGATTAAAAATTATTTTTAGAAAACTGCATCCTATTTTAGAGGTTATAAGATGTTTTTTATTAATATTATGAATAATTCCGTGCTGATACATTTTAAAGTTTAAATGTAATATGCAAATCCTGCAAGTGTAAAATTTAGTAGGATAAAAGAAAGTGAAGAAAATTAGGATTTAAAATAGAAATATGAATAGTCCTATAAAAGTATGAAAGTATTTCATCCTAAGAAAGGGAATATTGGCTTTTTATTGTAAAATATTATTATACGATTTAAATGTGTGCATTAATAAGTAAAATATTATAATAAAATCTCTATGAATATTTTAAATACTTGATCAGACATAGTGCATTCAATATAAATAAGGCATTAGTTTTTAAAATATATAAATTTCCTTAGCAAGCTAAGACTCAATAACCTCCCTTAATCAAGTAAGAGGCAAAAATAGCACTGTGAGTATCATACTCAATTTCATGAATTGGCAAGTTTGTCCGGTCCTTTAAAGAAACTCCTTTCATGAGTCTTGAAAAACTGGTTTTAATGATACAGTAGTGGAGGAAAGCAGACACTTTGGTGGAAGGTGTGGTGCTGTAATGTTGTTTTGTTTTGTTTTAATTAGCAAATTAGCAAACTCATTAAATGTTGGGGCTGCTGGTCTTAAGGCATTTCCCTTAATAACCAGAGTTTAGAACACACAGCAGACTGGCATTAACTGAGCATTAATAAAATGAAGACTGAGGTCATGTGTCTTTCTTTTCCCTTCAGGTTATTTTCTTGGTAAACAGTGGCTCGGAAGCCAATGACCTGGCCATGATGATGGCCAGAGCACACACAAATAACACAGACATCATTTCCTTCAGGTAAGCACACCTGGGAGGATTCGCTTTTGGTCATGTTAGCTTACACCAATACTCTTATGAATTGTGAATACAGCTTGGAGAGAAAATGAGCCTTTCCCAGGGACATTTTTCTCATTGTAGGCCTAAGAGCAGAATCACTCATAAGAATGTTATGGAATCCTTGGACCAGAGCGATAGTGTAGCACATGGCTGGCCTGAGAACAATCCCTGGCATCCCACATGGTCCCATGAGCACCACCAAGAGAAATTCTTAAGTACAGAACTAGGAGTATCACTAAGAGTGGCCCAACCTAGAAAAATATAGAGATGTAGTGTGTATGTGTGTGTATATATATGTATATACACATGTGTGTATATATATTAAGGGTGTATATCTATATATACATATGTATATGTAGATACATATATAGATAGATAGATATATTAGGTATATATATTATATAGGTATATTAAAGTTTTTTTTGGAATTCCTGTGAATGGGTTTCTCAGCCAAATGTCCTGATCCAAAGAAGGGGCTTTCAACTAATGGCAACAAACAGCATGGAATCCTTGAATGTCAGAAATCTTCAATGAGATTAAAGAGGCCACTTGACAACTTGGGAACTTGAAGAACAATATTGACTATGATACAAGCCAAATGATGTGTTCTAGTCTATGCCCATAGAGTCTGCTGACTTTATTTTTTCCCCACCCCTGAGTCTGCTGACTTTATGCTATGACATCTTTTAATCTCTACTTGTGATTAGGACAAATCTGCTTAGTTCGTGGCACCAACTGAACCATTTATCCTCTCTTTAAGTTCAGAGATAGATATTGAAACTTGTATGATTCTGTTTCTTTGAGGAACTTTTTTTTTGGCTTTTTGGGTAACAACCAGTGATGCTCAGGAGTTACTCCTGGCTTTGCACTCAGGAATTACTCCTGGCAGTGCTCAGGGGACCATACGGAATGCTGGGGATCCAACCCAGGCTGGCCGCATGGAAGGCAAATGCCCTCCCTGCTGCACTATCGCTCTGGCCCCTCTTTGAGCAGCTTCTGAAAATCAATCATTTAAGAGATGGATTGTAGGGGTTGGAGCAGTAGCACACCAGGTAGGGCATTTGCCTTGCACACAACTGACTCAGGTTCTATCCCTGTCATCCTTTATGGCCCTCCCAAGCCCCGCAAGAGTAATTCCTGATCACAGAACCAGAAGTAGCCCCTGTGCACTGCCAGGTGTGACCCCATCAAAAAAAATTAAATCAATAAAAGATGAATTGTAAACCTTTGATAAATAGATGAGCTTTAAAGACAAAAGAAGACATACATGATAATGAGACAAGACAAGATAACAAGACTAACAAAACAAGGAATGTGGAACGTGGAATGCCTTCAAGAGTATCAAAGAAGTGGTTAAGAGGACGAAGAACCTCCAGCTCTGGGCACATCTTTTTGCTTGTTTTGTTTTGTTTTTTGTTTTTGTTGTTGTTGTTGTTGTTGTTGTTGTTGTTTGTTTCTTAATTTTATTGAATCACCGTGAGATAGTTACAAGCTTTCATGTTTGGGTTACAATCTCACAATGATCAATCCCTTCACCAGTGCACATTACCCACTACCAATATCCCGGGTATATCCCCCCTTTTCCACCCTCCCCCTGCCTCTATAGCAGACAATATTCCCCATATTCTCTCTCTACTTTTGGGCATTATAGCTTGCAACACAGACACTGAGAGGTCATCATGTTTGGTCCATTATCTACTTTCAGCATACATCTCCCATCCCAACTGGCTCCTCCAGCCATCATTTTCTTAGTGATCCCTTCTCTATTCCATCTGCCTTCTCCCATCTGCTCATGAAGTAGTCTTCCAGCTATGGGGCAATCCTCCTGGCCTTTGTATCTACTGTCCTTGGGTGTCACATCTTTTTGATTCCAGCGTTCTTCCTAAATTAACATATGCCTCAAGAGACCTGGGCCCTATGAAAACAGGATGAGAATGCTATTATTTTGGGTATCCCAAAGAGGAATCGAAAGAGCTATGCTTGGAGTATCACGTTTCATTCAAGTGAGAGAAGGAATCCGGAGTTCCGACCTCTGTCAATGGTCAAGAATCAGGGATGCTGTCTCGTTTGCCAAGGCATCAAAAATCAGATGGGCTGGACACATAATGCAATTCAGAGATGACCATTGGGCTAGAGCTGTTACTGACTGGATTCCACAGGACGTCAAAAGACCGTGTGGCCGCCCACCTACGAGATGGTCAGACTTCATCAAAACTGAACAAATCTAAAAAAAAGAATCTACTTCTTATATTAGCCTGAGAAGCTTTGGTTTATTTCTGTGAGTTTTTTAAATTTTCTGTTATTTTTGGGCCATACCAAATGGTGCTCAGAAGCTACTCCCGATTCCGTGTTCCAGGGCTACTCCTGTCAGTGCTCAGAGAACCATGTGCAGTGCCAGGGATTGAATCAGGGTCGGCCGTGAGCAAAGCAAGCATCCGATTCCCTCCACTTTGGCCTTTCCAGAACACCTGCTCAGTACCAGGCCCTGTGCTAGATGCTTAGGGCTCTAAGGCAGAGGGAAGAACATTACCCTAGAATATTCCAGTCATAGTCTGCTTCTTCAAGAAGCTTCTCTCCTTCTAGACGACAACCCCAGGTAAAAGAATAAGAAGAGGTCCTGGGTGTCTAAAATGGTACACCATAGGGGGCTGGAGCTATAGCACAGCAGGTAGGGCGTTTGCCTTGCACACAGCCAACCCGGGTTCAATTCCCAGCATCCCATATGGTCCCCTGAGCATCGCCAGGAGTAATTCCTGAGTGCAGAGCCAGGAGTAACCCCTGTGCATCATCGGGTGTGACCCCAAAAGCAATAAATAAATAAATAAATAAATAAAAACTGAACAAATGGTTTGAGGCTCTTCCCATTCCTGGAGCAAGTAGATATCACTGGGCTACACTAGCACGTGACAGGGACAAATGGAGGGTGGGGAGGGAAACTGGGATCATTGGTGGTGAGACATGTACACTGGTGGAGGGAGGGGTGTTGAAACATTTTATGACTGAAACCCCGGCACCAATAGCTTTGTATCTGTGTTTCTCATGGTGACTCAATTAGAAAAAGAAAAAGAAGAAGATGACAAGAATTTTGCTTGATGTTGCTCTCATGGGTAATTTTATGTTGTCATAGTTAAGCAGACTCATAAATTTACATAAAAGAGAGCAGTGTTATAATAAAACTAGATAGAATAAAAGAATTTTCTTTTTTTCCACTTTGCTGGTTATAATTTATCTAAAACCAAAAGAAGATTCAATTTCCACTAGATTTATTGACTGCATCACAGCCCCACACTTCACATTCCATATACAACACACGGGGAGTTTTTCTAGGAGGAAATGCTATGGAAGAAATATGGCATTGCCTTAGAATAAGAATAAATAATCACGATTGACGTTTTACCTCAACAAAAACTGCAGAATACATGAGAACTGATGAGATGAGAACTGATCTGTTCAAATTGTCATGGTGTTTGCTGGAACTCAACACTTGCTTATGTCTCTCCTGTCAAGATAAACGACCATTCTCTGCAATCTCAATAGTCCTGAATCCTCGTTCCACAGTGATTTCGATTTAGGAAATTGTCAAGGCTCATCTGAAGCCAACATTGGTGATTAGGATAACACACTCTACTTTTAAAAAAATCTATATTTCTTAAATGCGAATAAAGTGGTTTAAAATGCACTTAGACAAGTCCCCAGTGATGAACTGCTACTGAGTACAAGAAAGAAACATTTGTTTCTCCAGGGGTCTGAAGACTGGCATTTTTTCTAATATTTTATTTAATTTTATTGAATCACCGTGAGATAGAGCATTACAAAGCTGTTCATTACTGGGTTTCAGTCATACAATGTCCCAGCACCCATTTCCAGCACCCATGCTTCCACCAGTGTAATTTCCCAGCACCGGTGTCCCCAGTTTCCCTCCCACCCCCACAAACCACTTCTCGCCACCCCCACCTGCCTCTATGGCAGGAACCTCCTCTCTCTCTCTCATTTTGGCGTTATGGTTTGCAATTCAGATATTGAAAGGTTATCATGTATATACCTATACCTACTTTCAAAATTCAGTTATTGTGCAGAGAATGAAGGCTGGTATTAACCAAGGCATTTCTGATGTGTTAGAATTGATTACTGTCGCTACTTAGCATAAACAAAAAGACGGGTACTAAGGTCAGAGTTTCTGGCCAGATGCTCTCCAAAGTTCCTTTCACAATTTCAGCTCTATGACACCAGTGGAAAATGTCTTTGCTAGACCTAGGCTTGGATGTGTTAGCGATTAGAGACATTGAATGGCCCTTTGTTCATGTACACTTCCATTGCCCTCACAGACTTTCTCTTTCATCCTACTCAGCCAACCACAGAATCATAGACAAATGAACTAACCCCCTTTCCTCTACTGCTTTTTCTCTGCAGAGGAGCTTACCATGGCTGCAGCCCTTACACCCTTGGCTTAACAAACGTTGGGCCTTTCAAGACAGAACTCCCCAGTGGGCAGGGCTGTAAATCCGTAAGTATTGAGACTTTCTGTTTTACTCCTCTCAAGGATGCTGGGATTGTGGAATCATTAATCCAATTTTCCAAGTACACAGTTTAAAAATTATTAGAAAGTCTACCTTTAATTAGTGATTCAATTTGACTTCATCAAATTGAAGACCATTTGAGGGATATGTTTCTCGGAATGGCCTTCTCGGTCTGAGTAATAACTAATATCAGGGATTTCTTTAAATTTGTTTTTGCTTTTAAATAAAGCCAAGTAAATAGAAAATGAATGCATTGAAATTAGTTCTTAGAGCCCTGAATACATACGATTGCTATATAGTCATCCTTCTGCTCACCTTCTGTTTTCACTTACTGCACCCACCTTTTCAGTACCAGAATTAGACATCTAATTATCCTTACTCTTTCAAATGGCTTTATCTGCCAAACCCTTGAGCAAATTGTTTCTGGACTAAGATTGAAACCAGTTTCCTTTGCAGAGTGCCCACCTGATTTCTAAGAAAAAATGACTTGTTCAAGGCAGAATATTATGTTTTCATTTCAAGTCAAAGAATAGTAAGAATAGTAAGGAAGGACTCTCTGTATCAAAACAGAAAGTGTCTCTCATATAAGAGAGTGATGGGTGGGAAGCAAATGGGAAGGGGCAGGGAGAGAGTGCACAGAGGGGGGCATCCGTAGAGGAAAGTGGACACTGGTGAAGGGATCAGTGTCCATTGAAACATGTATGACTGAAAGCCAATGAGAATAACTTTGTAATTTCACGTGACTGAAAAAAAAAAGAAAGAAACCCTCTTTCTTGATTGGAACCATACGCTCCCCCAAATAATTACCTTGTGTTCAGGTTTTGCCAAACTCCTCTTTTGTCATTTGCAGACAATGTGCCCAGATGTTTTCCGTGGCCCCTGGGGAGGAAGCCACTGTCGAGATTCTCCTGTGCAAACCATAAGGAAGTGCAGCTGTACACCAGGTCCAGCTGGGAAGAGAGGGAGGTACAAGGAAGGGCGGGGTGGAGGCAGCAGTGGCGGAAGACAGGAATTTACAGAAAGGAAGATCTATTCCTGAGTCAAAAAGTTTGAGAGCTGGAAAGGGAAAGAAAAGTAGAAACGACCCAGAATTTGAATCAACATAGCTCATAGTTCATGCCCCCTACCACTGTCGCCCCGATACCTCCATCTGGCTATAAGGAAAAGCACTATGATGCTAAAACTAAAACCAGACACTCACGTGGTGCTTAGTTAAAGAAGCTGTCAGCTCTATTAGCAATAACACTGCTCTCAATTTGGAATTGAAGGGATTCTTTACAATTCCCAAGGAAAGGAAGGCAGAAGGCAGAGAATACCTTTCAGAAATCTCAAGATTCTAGTCAAGAAACTCTCCCCATGGAAACTCAGAATGCCAGCCAAAATGAGAGCATCTTTCAAAACATACACCATTCCTGAAGGCTGCTGACATATCTTGCAAAATTTGAAAGGCATTTCTCAAGAGGCAGGTTTCTCTTTATCAATCACATTTTTATTTGCATTCATTATCTATTCTTAACAGGAGGGAGAGGAGGCATAGACAATTGATGTGGTTTTTGCACATCAGTGAATGCCACCTCCTATGTCTCATCAAGGTTTAGGATCCTGTGAAAATCTGTTCTTAAGTAGTTCTGAAGGAAAGAATAAATGCTCCAGCCCAAAGATCTTTAATGGAATCGCAGGAGGCTCTGGGTTGAGCAGAAGAATGCAAATGGAAATCATAAAAATCAGTTAAAAGGAAGAGAATTTATATTCATCTGAAATTTTAGATGGGATAATGGCGCAAATGGAGTTTGGGAGATAAAAGCCTCAGCACTGGAACAAAAAGTCATGGTCACAGGCTTGAAAACCCATCAGGAAGTTTAAAACTTTCATTCAGGCTCTCCCCTGCTCAGGTTCTTTCCTGATGAGGAAAATGGAGTCCACACCTAAGGGTCTGAAGAGTTGTCAGGATCTGACCCCAGTCTTTTCATTCCAAAGCAGTGCTCCCAACTTCCCACATCTCACACTGACACCCCATTGGGACCAACCCAACCTTACAAACACTCCCTGTTGGCCAAGACTGAGGACAGTGAAAAACAGGCTTTCTGAGATGAGAAAAGAGCTCCTTATAGAAAAAGGCATATAATGGCAATGCTAAGTAGACACTTAGCTGTTTTTGTTTTTCTGTATATGGCATCAGTAACTGACATTGGTTGGGGGGTGGGGGTGTCTGAGGGGGATAATGCACCTTCTAGGCTTTGATCTGACTGCAAACTGAAAGATGAGGCAGAAGCAAGATTTGGCACTCCCTTCCTTCCTACCATGGCTCCTTCCTACCATGGCGCCCTCTCTCTCTCTTCCATACATCCTCTTGTTTTGAGACCTCTGCTTTAAACCAGCTTGCCTCACTGGGATTTCATCTCTTGAGAGGTGTCTGGAGGTGAAATGCTAGTGGCAGACATAAATTTCTCCTCCGCTGCACCATCGTCTTTGGAGTATCTTAAATCACCAGTTTTCTTGACTCATGTCTTTGAGATCCAAGACTTATACCATAACTATTAACAAAACCATATTAGCAAAAGGACTTTGTCCCTCTCTAGCATTTAAGGACCTGAGAAGTGTTTGATTTTTGTTGTGAAAAGATGTATTTATGTATGTTTACAAATGTCTCCAAAGGTAGAAAATATCTTGAATAGAGATGATGCCAGTTCCCAGTTTCTTTTGAGTTTGTTCACGGGACATGAGCAGATGTTCATCTTGGCAAGTGTTTTTATCCCAAAATTCCATCATCACTTACCCTGTTGGCGGAGGCACACCCATTTTGTGGTGGGTGTAGATGTTTGATGCAGATGTTTGTGTGGTGAATTTTGATATAGTCTAGCATAGATATTTGTGTGGTGGATTTTGATGCAGAGTCTGATGTAGATGTTTGTGTGGAGGATTTTGATGCAGAGTCTGATATAGACGTTTGTGTGGTGGATTTTGTATCTTTCTCCACCACCTCCTGCAGGAATTCTTTCCCAGTGTTCACTGCCAGGCCTGAAGTTCAGATGGAAGCAGTAGTGAATGGAGGGGCGGGAAAGATATTGGGGATGCTACAGTGCTTTTTAATGTCTCTTCACTGTTTGATCAAGATTTTGAAAACTATACAGAGTTCAGACCTGGCACTGGTTTGGGGGGAAGCTGGTGGGGCCACACAACCCCTTTCCAGACCTCCCCCATCCCCTAACTGTCTTGGGGCTGTGCTAAAAGACCTCCAAAGGGGTTCTGGATCCAGCTCCAAAGGGGTGGTTTACGTGGCTGGTACTGGCTGCCCCAGCCCCCACCCCTCTCAACTCCCACAAATGGCCTCAGAGTCCCTACACCTGTTACTGGTTGTGTCATTCTCATGCAAGGTACTTGAGAAGTACTGTTCTTTCTCGATTCCTTGTTCTGCTGCAGTCAGCTACCATGAAAACACTTCTATCCCAGTTCCGTTGCTTGGAGAGCATCTGCTTACCACCCCCTGGCCGTTGTCATGGTGACACAGCTTCACCAAGTTCCTCTCCAGAGGCAACCTGACCTGGAGCTACAGCAATGAGCCGACAAAGTAATATGAAAGGAAGTAAAGAGCTTTTGAAAATATGTCTAATCCATCCTTTTGGATCTGGCTAGGCAGTTCTCTCTTCTTAATAAAAATCAGACTTCACAGTAGCTGGGAGCATAGGTCTCTAAATCTACTATATCCTTCTCATCTAATGGCATAAGTGATATTACAAATCTTCTTTCAATACCCTTTTCGTCCTTTCCTTCTCATGTCTCCCCACTCCCAACTCTTACTAACCAAGAATATCAGGTGTCCAGCAAACTTGAACAAACTTGAACAAAATTCAAATATCACCTGTAGACTAGAAATATATTTAAGTCAATTAATATTTTCCTGTTTAATGCAGACAGAAATATAAAGTATAGGAGGCCAGAGCAATAGTACAGAAGGTAGAGCATTTGCCTTGCATGAGGCCAACCCATATTCAATCCCTGGTATCCCGTATGGTCCCCCAAGCACTGCCAAGAGTAATTTCTGAGTGTAGAGCAAGGAGTAACCCCTGAGCATTGCCAGATGTGACCCAAAAAGAAAGGAGTATAAAATACGTTTCAAAAAATTAAATATATTTTCATATGGGTGATAAGCACTGAAAATTTTTGTTCTTATCTCTAGCCTTTAGGAGCTGTATCTCTAGGCAAGGATTGGTGAGAGAGTGTGGTGACTTGCTTCCAAGAACACTTTGAATGTTTTTGAGGTCTCCCATCACAACCACTTTTCACTCTTTATTCTTCTTATTCCACAGAGGTTTAAGCTCAGAAGTGAGATAGGATTACTTAGATACAAGTTACAGGTGTAAAATTAAAACCTTGAAATTCAGCTATGCACTGGAATTTTTGGTTTTCCAGAGGAATACTTCCTTTCTGGTCTCTTTCCTGCATCCTTGGTCCTCCTACTTGCAGAGATTACACAGGATGAAAGCTTCGGAAGCCTAGACAAGGCCTCTAGGAAATCTTCTTCCTCTTTCCTTATGCTCTCCAACTCACAGGAATTCTTGTTTGTACGTTGAGGCTTGTTGCACTGAAGCATTCATCATCTCTGCAGAAACATTTCCTGAAACTTTAAGCAAAATGGAAGGCCAAACTGGTATTACTATTAAGACAATTGTCTAGCATAGGCATCTATTATGGGTAATGTGAACTTGAGTTCTCTCCAGATAAAATTCACTAAAAATTCTGAATAAAATCTGAAGCATGTCCTCTTCAAAGCAACAACAGGAGAAAGTAAGAATTTTTAGAAGCCCAAAGAGGTCTTTAAGCATTGTAGCCATCTTGACCCTTTCTTGTCAAAGCTGTTGAGCTAGAGCTTTCTTATTTTGACTCTGGAGTACAGGGAACAGACAACAAAATCCAGAATCCAGTTAGAATGAAAGCTTCAGAGACAGGTTCCTCATCCACAAAACTGGAAACCTAAGAACCCATACCCTCATCTAAAGATCAGCTAGAAACAAATGCATCACTGGCCACAGCTTGCCACAGAATCTACCAAGGATTTAGGCATTGAGTGCCAGTTGGGATCAGAGGGAGAATCTGCCACCGAGAATTTGAACTAGCGATTGGTCATGGAGAGGCTCTTCGTTCTGAACTATCACTCCATCTAACCCATAACTGCCAGGAACTCTGCATTAACAATGTCCATGGTGCTAGAGGTCACAAAGGCAAGTATTCTCCTAGAGGAAAACCTACCACATTCTAAGCCTCTAAACTGGCCTCCAAAATACACGCAACACTCAGAGAAATATTACATTGGGTAAGGTGATTTCCTTCCATGCCAGTGACATGGGTTTGGATCCTGACACTGAGTATGATCTCCTGGGCACCGCCATGAGTAATCCCTAACACAGAGCTAGGAGTAAGGCCTGAGCACCACCAGGTGTGGTCCAGTACCCCACTACCAAAAAAAAACCCTCAAATTTTCAAGTAACTATCACTAGTGAAATCCCAAGAAAAAATTTCAATTCTACAATCACAAATAATTCACATACAAGGAGACAAACTACCTGTTCCAGAAAGAAAGAGACACATGGGATCTCAAAGAATGGGATGATCAGGAATAACTGTACACAATATGTTTTTTAAGAATGAATTATAAACTCAAAAATACATACAGAGGGTTAGAAACAATGGAAAATGACAGAGAATTTAGAGGAAAAAATGTGTCCTCTGGTAAAGTAGCAACTGACATTTAAGTTTTGGCAGGAATGTTGCTCAACAAATCCATTCCATTCAAGAGAATCAGGGACCAGGGATGTAGCTCAGGGATGGAGAACATCCTCGCCTGTCTGAGCCCTGATATGCATGGCACACCGAGAACCCTGGCTGTGACCCCACAATTAATAAAAAAAATGGCAAATAAAAGACAATTCATAAATTTAATGTAGATCATTGGAAAAAGGATACTTTCCTCCCTTTCTAGATTTATAAAACACAGACAAATGAAATTGTTCAATGTTCTGCTCCAGCCACAATGTCTGCCATGTAATTCCTGTTTCATTATTAAACATGCATTCAGCACCTACATTATTACAGTGCATCTAGCCAGAGAGACTCCAAAACTGTATGGGGGGCAAAGTTCCTGCCCCTGGAAGACTCTGGATCAGCAGAAGAATGACCACACGCACAAGACCAAGTCTTGAGGACTGCCATGAGCAGATGTGATGTTTCTAGTTCATTTCTTTTTAGACTGAATTCTCGTTGTTCTACATACATATTTACTAAGTCTTAAGAGTGCATAGGTTTAAAATTGCTTATTAGATTAAGTGCCAATAGAAAGCAAATAGAGTTATTTTCAAATAGATTCAACCCACACCCAGTGACATTTATATTAAATCTACTCGGTTGAGAGGCTGGGTATCCTTAGGTAAAACTAACTCAACAATACTTCAAGGCATTTCTTCCAGACATAAACAACTTGAAGTGGTTTGTTTGTGTTCTATGGCAATTCTCATCTTGCTGCACAGACCCCCCCAAAAAAAGCCCTTCTTACAAAATGTTCCCACTTCAGAAACTCATGTCCTCAGATCTTGAATTATTGAATTCTACGGTACTCAAATCGATTTTTTCTCTTCGTTTCCCCCCACGCTTCTAAATGCTATTCTCACATCTCTGAATTCTGTTTTCTTTGTTTACTGCAGATTGCTGCCAGGCTAAAGACCAGTACATAGAACAGTTCAAAGAAACGCTGAGCACGACCGTGGCCAAAACCATTGCTGGATTTTTTGCTGAGCCAATTCAAGTGGGTGAACTAACTTTAGACCGTATTTGACTTTTCAATCATTAGTAAGCTTTCACTCATGTATCCTGGAGAATTTCCAATAGTTTAGATGACCCTTGTCTCTGAAAATACATTCTCTTTGTACCCTTGGAAAAAGAGAAATCCAATTTTTAATTGATCTAAAAAAAATCTTCTGCATTTCCAGACTGAACACATTGATGAAACTAGTGAGTTCCAAAAATTCTAAAGAAGAGGAAACCCCAGCAATATTTAGTTGCTTTACACCTGTGCTGTCAGGGTGTAATGTTTCCAATCTCCTTTATCTGCTTTCCTTCCAAATCTCAGAAGAGAGCCAAAGTGGAGATAGTAATAGCAGGTAGGATGCTTGTCTTGTACACAGCTGACCAGGGTTTGATCCCTGATACCTCATAAGGTCCTCTGAACCCTCAAGGAGTGATCCCTGAATGCAGAGCCAGGGGTAAGACTTGAAGATGGCCAGGTATGACCAAAAAAAACCCAAGAAATAAAAGGAGGAAGGAAGGAAGGAAGGAAGGAAGGAAGGAAGGAAGGAAGGAAGGAAGGAAGGAAGGAAGGAAGGAAGGAAGGAAGGAAGGAAGGAAGGAAGGAAGGAAGGAAGGAAGGAGAGAGGGAGGGAGGGAGGGAGGGAGAAATAACTAGAGAAAGAAAGAAAGAAAGAAAGAAAGAAAGAAAGAAAGAAAGAAAGAAAGAAAGAAAGAAAGAAAGAAAGAAAGAAAGAAAGAAAGAAAGAAAGAAAGAAAGAAAGAAAGAAAGAAAGAAAGAGAGAAAGAAAGAGAAAGAGAGAAAGAAAGAAAGAGAAAGAGAAAGAAAGAAAGAAAGAAAGAAAGAAAGAAAGAAAGAAAGAAAGAAAGAAAGAAAGAAAGAAAGAAAGAAAGAAAGAAAGAAAGAAAGAAAGAAAGAAAGAAAGAAAGAAAGAGGAAGAGAGAGGGAGGGAGGAGTAAAGGGAGGGAGGGAGGGAGGGAGGGAGGGAGGGAGGGAGGGAGGAAGGGAGGGAGGGAGGGAGGGAGGGAGGGAGGGGAGAGGGAGGGAAGGAGGGAGAAAAGAATAGATCAAACATTGTGTTTGCTGTACCCCTTTTCCAGAAAGCATAACCAAAGAGGATAGAGAAACTCTGTTTACCAAGAGTTGGAACAGTTCTCGTTTTAAAAGTATATGTATAGCTAATGATAATAATGTCTATATTTTTAATGCTTCAATATTTTTAATACTTTCATTGTCTCAACTGTTATGCTGATATCATAGGTCTCCTTGGTTTGGTGTTTTGCAGGGGGTGAATGGAGCTGTTCAGTATCCAAAGGGGTTTCTAAAGGAAGCCTTCCAGCTGGTGCGAGAGCGGGGAGGCGTGTGCATCGCAGATGAAGTGAGTGCCTGGGTGAGGGGCATCTACGGCAGTGATGGGAGAGACGCAGGCAGAACCCTCCATAAGTCCTCCTTTGCTCCAGACAGAGAGCAGCTAGCATGGTCATTTTCAGAGTCGGTGGATGCAAAGGAAGTGTTTGCTAGGTGGCTGTGCCATTGGAGAGTAGATTCATTCATCTATTTAATAGGCACATCCAACCTTTGACATCTCAACTGTGGTCTGTCTAATTAGTTACCAAGAGACTTAAGTGACGTCACCACCCTTCACTTTTAAAATTCTTGTTTATTTGGGAGCAGACTATATACCACCTAGGAAATTTAATACCATTACCAAATTTTCATTTTAATTTTTATGGCTAATTATTAACTAGCCTAGACTATGTTTCTGATCATAATAGCAAAACTTCTGTGGAAATCATATCGCTGTATCACTGTATCACTGTCATCCCATTGTTCATTGATTTGCTCAAGCAGGCACCAGTAATGTCTCTCTTGTGAGACTTGTTGTTACTGTTTTTGGCATATCGAATAGGCCACAGGTAGCTTACCAGGCTCTGCCATGCAGGAGGGATACTCTCAGTAGCTTGCCGGGCTCTCCAAGAGGGATGGAGGAATCGAAACCGGGTCGACCGCGTGTAAGGCAGATGCCCTACCCGCTGTATGGAAAAAAGAATCCAGATCCAAAGTTAGAAGTGGGTCATCATGATAAGTATTAAAAAGTGAGGTGCCCATTTAAAGGAAAAATCAAAAATAGGGGCCAAGGATATCACACAAAATCCTGGGTTCTGTTCCCACACAACATGGACCTCCAAACATCATTGGTTACAGGCTGAAGACTCCCAAGCACCACCATGGTGACCCCAGTACCACAGTGTCTGAATAACAAGGGAACGTCAGTCCCTAGCACTGAACTGCCCAGCCTGGTTGGCCTGTGAGTGGCCCCAGGGCCCCTGAGCAACTTGGAAACCCTCTCCCAAATTCTAGAATACACCAAAGTGATGAGGCAATGTTGGGATAAGCTTAAGTACCTCCAAGAGGCTACTTTGAAAGGAACAAAGTACAGCAGCTCTATGAGCTCTTGCCTGCGTTTATGAAAGGATTGCTTTACTTATAAGCATACCCCAGCTCAGAGGGTATGAAAGAAAGTCATCTGTCCACTGAGACTAGCATGAAAATCAAAAGAACAGTGGTCAGAGGGTTCCGAGCTCTTCCCCAGGTGACTCATCATGATCCTGCTCACAGAGGCTCAACCCACCTAGCACAGGTAGTGTTTGTAAGTAGTTTCAGGCTGGTTTCCCTCTGACCATCCTCGCTTCAACTCTTTCCCAGCTAAACATTCCCAGTAACTGGCATGGGGCCAAATCCTCTGCAATCTCAGCATGTGCAACCCCGTCTTTGACGTCTGAGTGGACTGAATGACCCCAGTCCAGGGTACTGGACCTGTCTGGTCCCAACCTGCTGGTGCAAGTTTAGGGCACCTGAACTCACCTAAGTCCAGGCTGAAGTGTGTTAATCTGATAAAGAAACCAACTTAGTTGGTTTTGCAAAGAGCTGTGTCAGGGAACAGGAGAAAATTTAGCCTTCAAAATCAACACCTAGTAAGACTGGCACAGTGGAAATAAATTGAGGGAAGATGGACTAAATTTTTTTAATGAGTTTTTTTCCTGATTTTTGGGTCACACCCGGCAATTCACAGGGTTTACTCCTGGCTTTACACTCAGGAATTACTCCTGGTGGTGCTCAGGGGACCATATGGGATGCTGGGAATCGAACCTGGGTTGGCCGCATGCAAGACAAACACCCTCCCGGCTGTGCTATCACTCCAGCCCCTTAATGAGTTTTTTTTATAATTTATTTTTTTAATTGGTGAGTCACAGTGAGGGTACAGTTACAGATTCACACATTTTCGTGCTTGTTTTTCCCTCATGCAATGTTGAGAGCCCATCCCTCCACCAGTGTCCATTCTCCACCACCAATGAACCCAGTATCCCTCCCACACCTCTATCCCATCCCCCCCACCCCGCTCCACCTCTGTGGCAGAGCATTCCAATTTGTTCTCTCTCTCTCCTTTTGGGTGTTGTGGTTTGCAATAGGGGTATTGAGTGGCCATCATGTTCAGTCTCTAGTCTACTTTCAGCGTGCATCTCCCTCCCCGCTCGGGATCTCCAACCACATTTTACTTGGTGTTCCCTTCTCTATCTGGGATGACTTCCCCCAGCGTGTGAGGCTAGCTTCCAAGCCATGGAGCCAACCTCCTGGTCCCTTAATGAGTTTTTGAATTTTCTATGAAATAGCTTCATCACTCTAAAGAACATACTTGAGGGCCAGAGAGACAATGAATGAATTCACTCAACAGAGTGAATACATGTGGTGGACAGTAGCTTCCATTCTCAGCACCACATGGTCCCCAGAGCACCATCCACCCCAGAGCACTGTCAGGGGTCACACACACACACACACACACACACACACAAGAAGTGAAGGACTGTCTTTCAGAAGGACTTTCAGAAGGACTGTCCTAATGGCTGGGCAACGAGAGGAATACTAAAGATTTCTGAGCACTTACATGTCAATAGCTCTGTGTTTTGCTTTAATTCTGGTCATGCTTACAGCAAGTCATTAAGATATGCTCCAGCGTTAGTATTCCAATTTTATAAGTCAGTTCATTTCAGTCCAGGTTGGCTAAATAGCTTGTCTAGGTTAGGCAATTGGTAACAACAGAGCCACAGCTTGGTCTTCGGGCCCAAGGCCACAGGACCACAGTGCCTCTAGAAGAGCATAAGGGTGGTACCAAAAGGCACTGAGGGCAGAGAGAGAGGGAACAAGGAAAGGAAACCCTGAGTAGGGCCAGTGCCACTGCCAAGTCTTCACTCACAAGTCATTGTAATGAACTAACTTGGTTTTCACAGAAAAACTTTGGCCATCTCTGGAGCCAAACTGGGAAGCCAGTCTTTGATGGCCTGGCATGAACTGAGTTTAGGTTCCAGATGGGCTGCTTCTGTACAAAGCATGTCCTATGCCCCCACCCGACTCACCTCAGAGACCCACTGGTTCTCAAGATGTGTGAGTGAATGAACCTTAGACTGAGTCAGCTCTGTTCTACTGAAAGATTCTATGAAACTGGCACCTGTTAGGTCACTGAACATGGCTTATTGTTCCACAAAATCTCACATAGTTCAACTGATTTTATGGTACTCAATGAGTAAATGGAGAACAAAAGACAAATGTGCAGGGAGACAAAACTGACAGAGGCTGGGGCCAGAGTGACTAGAGAGGATAGGGTATTTGTTGCACACAGCCAGCCCCGTTCAATCTCTGGAACCCCATGTGGTTCCCCAGGCCTTCTAAGGAGTGCAGAGCCAGGAGTAAGCCCCAAGCACAGCCAGGTGTGCCCCCTGAAAAAAAAATATATGGTTTCTCCATGGTTACTTCCTACTTTATCATCTTTGGGCAAATTCATCAGATTTCCCAGAACTGATGAAGCAAACCCAAGAGGGCTGAGGGTGGAGGACAGAGCAATAGTACAGCAGGTAGGGTGTTTACCTTGCACGCAGTCGACCCAGGTTCCATCCCCCAAGCACAGTCAGGAATAATTCCTGAGTGCAGAGCCAGGAATAATCCCTGAGAATCACCAGGTGTGACCCCCAAAGGTCCCCCACTAGAAAAAAAAAACAAAACGAAACAAAACTGGAGCCAGGTATGCTACCTGTGTCTCCACTCCTGCATTGTTCAGTGAATTCTAATTTCAACTCTTGGGCCCTGCAGCTGCAGTAAGGCCTGAAGAGAACAGAGGAATTAGAAGGAAACTTGGTCTTTCCATTGCGTGTCAGAATTATTGTCCAAGGTCAATGCGGAGATGTTGGAGACAAAGGCAGGCAGTCCAAGAGCCAGAGAGATCAAGGACCTTCCCTAGAAAGGGTCTGGCAGAAATTGTGTGAAAATGTTTATGTGTCTTTTTTTCAGTTAGGCACATTTGCCACTTTTTTAAAAACTGAATTAACATGTATACAGTTACAAAGTTGTTCATGATTGGGTTTCAGTCATACAGTGTTCCAACAACCACCCCTTCACCACTGTACATTACCCACCACCAATTTCCCCAGTTTCCCTCCCACACAAACCCAGCCGGTCCCTATGACAAGCACTTTTACTCTCTCTGTCTCTCTGCATCTCTGTCTGCCTGTCTGTCTGTCTCTCTCTCTCTCTCTCCCTCCCTCTCTCTCTCCCTCTGTGCATTAGTGTTTGCAATACAGATGCTGAAAGACTATGTATGTCCCTTTACCTCCTTTCAGCACTCAGTGATTGTCCAGAGTGATCATTTCCAACTACCATTGCCACAGTGGTCCCTTCTCTGTCCTAACTGCCCGCCCCATCCCACTTGTGGCAAGCTTCTAACCATGGACCAGTCTTCCTGGCCCTTGCTTCTATTGTCCTTGGGTATTAGTCTCTTTGATATCCCACAAATGAGTGCAATCATTCTCATCTGTCCCCCTCCTTTATTTCACTCAGCATGCTATTCCATGTCTATCCATTTATAAGCAAATTTCATTACTTCATTTTTTTTCCTGGTGGCTGTGAAGTATTTCATTGCACTTGCCACTTCTTTACTCAAATATTTATGAAGTGTCTAATTTAATCAGACACTTCTCTATGTATGACAGATCCAGAGAGGAGTAAGATGCAGTCTCCGCTACCAGACAGGTGCATTGGTGATGACGGTCCAGGCTGAGAAATTGGAATCATGGCATGCCCTACTATCTTCAGTGAGAGCCCAGCTGTGGCTCAGGAAAATCTTTCAAGATCAAAATAATGTGAAACTAAGCAGAAGGAATTAGCTAGAGATAGTAGGAAGTAGAGTGTCTTCTAGAAAAAAAAAGTTTGCATTCACATACACATGCATGGGCGCATACACACACACACACACACACACACACAAAACCCTAAGGCCAACTTCAGTCCAAATCATTGCACTTTATGGATTAAAAAAGCTCCATCCTTGTTAACTGGCTCAACTGTGCCCTCACATTCTCAGGAGGAAGGGCTTAAAGAAGCTGATCGATTAAAACTAACTGCCAACCTCACCTAACTGGCTATAATTCCTTCTGCAGCCTAGGGCAGATACAGGACTCTTCCCTTCTCTTCATCCCCCAAGCACAGTCAGGAATAATTCTCCCCTATCCCCCATCTTAGACTCTAGATGTCCATTTTAAAAACTGCAAATCATAACAATTCTTTTCCTATGCATATTGGCATGACCCCTGGCATCCCTGTGATGAATTAGATAAGTTAACAGATTCAAAGGACTTAAACATAGTCAGAATTGCACCATTAGTTGAAACTTTTAGTAGCTCACAGCTAAGACATGGATTAAGTTGACCACAGCAGTACAAGGATGGTGTAAGGAAGAGGAGAAGGAGGAGGATCAGGAGAAGGAAGAAGTGAAGAAGGAGGAGGATATTGAAGAGGGAATAGAATCAGTTTTATATATATTATAAAATTTATTATATATTAAAAATACAAGTATTTTGTTTTGTCTTGGGGGCCACACCCAGCAATGCTCAGGAGTTTGTCCTGGCTCTGTACTCAGGAATTGCTCCTGGTGGTTCTTGGAGGACCAAATGGGATGTTGGGGATCAAACCTGGGTCAGTCACATGCAAGCAAACACCCTACCCATTGTACTATTGCTCTACCTCCCCACCAAAAAAAAATATATATATATACATATATATAATTTTGGAAGGTGGATAGCTACAGAAGTGGTCCTCAGAGACTATTCTCAGTTCCATTCTAGGTTCACACCCAGTGACATAGCTGAGGGGACCCTGGGTCTCCAGCATGCAAAGCTGTGCTCCCATCCATGAAGCCATCTCCCCAGCCCACATCATTGTGTCTTGAAAGGTTTCCAATGCTTTTGAATTTGCTTTCCTTAGGTGCAGACAGGCTTTGGAAGGTTGGGCTCTCACTTCTGGGGTTTCCAAACCCACGGTGTCCTGCCAGACATTGTCACCATGGCTAAGGGAATTGGAAATGGCTTCCCAATGGCAGCAGTTGTGACAACTCCAGGTAGGTGCTTCTGGAAGTTTGCATTTTTTGCCGGTTTCCCATATTAGCGACAGTGTCAGACACACATATTGGAACAGGTGAGAATTTGAAGCAGTAATGGAAACCACACGATATATTTTCTGAGCAATGAAAAGTGAGAAACCATATATCTGCTGAATGTGGGACAAATGGGAGAGAACCAGCCCTTTTTGCTCTTGCTGTGGGAAAACAAATTATCCCGTCCCCACATAGACCAGGTCAAGGAAAACGTGCCACAAAGATAAAACCAATACCAGAGGATGTTAATCAGCCTGAAACCAATCCTGCCAATCCTTAATAGATCTTAATCTGCCACCCTAATGGTCTCCAACTCAAAGTCCAAAGATATGGTTTTCTCTGATAAGGTCTCATCAACACAACAGACCCGTAAAGTAAGATCTCATTTAGCCAGAACATTTTGTGAAAGAAACTTAAGAATAAACAGTACTTTCCCTTTCAATGAGAATTTACAGAAAATCATTTTTATGAATGATTTGTTGAAAATCTTAAAACATTCAATTTCCCACCAATAATAAACCTACTTCAGAAAGCAAAGTTGTGTATGTACAGGGAAAGTTTAATGAATTGAATATTTAGACTTGCCCCGAAAATAATCTAAAAATTTGTGTTACTAAATCCTTGATGAGAGATATATATGTAAGACATAGTTATAATACTTAGGTTTACTACATATGTTATACATATTATGTGATTATGAACAGATTACATATATAAGTTACATAATATATACACATATACTAAGAAGTAAATCCATAGTCACACAAATGGAGTACACAAAGAGAAATTCAGTTCATTAAGTTTCCATGTGAATTCCCATAAAATGAGTTTAAGGTAACACAACATATTAAAGAGTACTTTCAAATCAATAAGAGAATTTCTCTTACTCACTAGATTAGTGAGCTAGATTTAGCATAACAAGATGCCTCTGGCTGGTTGCCTTAAATGACAGGCACTTATTTTCTCACTGTTCTGGGGCTGGAAGTTGAAGATCAAGGTGCCAGCAGGGCTGGTGTCTGGTGAGCCCTCTCTCAGACGCCACCTTCTTCCACGTCTTTCTGTACAGAGCGAGTCATTGTCCAGTACCACCAAGGATACCAATACTGTTGAATTAGGGAGTCTCCCTTAGGACTTTAATTAATCTCAAGTTCCCCCATTTCCAGTCATATTGGGTTTAATGATGACTAAGTTGGGGACATGATTCTGTCCATGACATCCACTGTCAGGTGAGTTATAACAAATTGGATGTGGTGCCATCTACAACATAAAAGCCACAACAGTTAAGTCCTCACTTAACATTGTTGGGCACTTTCAGAAACTGCAACTGAGTCAAACAATGTAGAGCAAAATCAATCAGGCCCAAACCAAAGGCCAACCGATATTGCAGAAGTTAAATTCCCATTTTGGTTCACAAAACTTCACCAAACTTCTCATTAGGGAACTGAAATGAACTAGAAATCGTAAATCAGGTAAGGCACTTGCCTAGAATGCAGCTGGCCCAGTCTCAATCCTTGACACCCCCACAGGACCCCCAAGTCCTACCAAGAGTGATCCCTGCTGATAAAAAATAAAAATAGAAGAGGACTGGTCCGTGGTTGGAGACTTGCCACAAATGCAGGGGAGGGTACATAGGACAGAGAACTATCACTGTGACAATGGTAGTTGGAAATGATTACTCTGGGAAAGAACTGAATGCTGAAAGAAGGTAAAGGGATATACATGATAATCTTTCAGTATCTGTATTGAAAACCACAATGCCACGCTCACTTCGGCAGCACATATACTAAAATTGGAACGATACAGAGAAAATTAGCATGGTCCCTGCACAAGGATAACACGGAAATTTGTGAAGTGTTCCATATTTTTGCCAAAATCTAGAAACAACCCAAGTGCCCGAGAACAGATGACTGGTTAAAGAAACACTGGTACATCTACACAATAGAATACTATGCAGATGTTAGGAGAGATGAAGTCATGAAATTTGCTTATAAATAGATAAACATGGAGAGTATCATGCTAAGTGAAATGAGTCAGAAAGAGAGGGGCATAGAAGGACTGCACTCATTTGTGGAGTTTAAAACAACATAACATGAGGCTGACACCCAAGGATAGTAGATATAAGGATCAGGAAGATTGCTTCATAGCTGGAAGCCTGCCTCATGAGTGGAGGGGAGAAGGCAGCTGGAATAGAAAAGGGATCACTGAGAAAATGATGACTGGAGGAATCGGTCGGGATGGGAGATGTGTGCCAAAAGTAGATAATGGACCAAACATGATGACCTCTCAGTGTCTGTATTATAAATCATAATGCCCAAAAGTAGAGAGAGAGTACGGGGAATATTGTCTGCCATGGAGGCAGGGGGAGGGTGGGAAAAGGGGGGTATACCGGGAATATTGGTGGTAGGGAATGTGCCCTGGATGAGTGTTTGATCATTGTGTGATTGTAACCCAAACATGAAAGCTTGTAACTATCTCATGGTGATACCATAAAATTTTAAAAAAAAGGAAAACCACAATGCCTAAAAGGAGAGAGAGAGAGACAGAGACAGAGAGACAGAAAGAGAGAGAGGAAGAGAGAGCCATAGAGGAAGACTGGGGGGCAGGAAGGGATCTGGGGACATTGATGGTAGAAAATGTACACTGATGAAGGGTGAAGAGATGGGAGTTGGAATATTGTATGACTGAAAACCAGTCATGAATAACTTTTTCACGGTGATTCAAAAAAAAAAGAGTAACCCCTGAGTATAAAGTCAGGAGTAAACCCTAGACACCACTGGTTATGATGCAAAAACAAAACAAAACAAAAAGAATCAAAATGCCTTTTACATCCACTATTTGCTTTCATCCTTCCATTCACTCATTCCCAATCTGCTTGCTCCAGGCCAGGGGCACCATCATCCTGCAGTTTAGGGAGAAGGATGGGCATCAAGCCTGGACAACGAGGTTTCTGTCCCAGGGAACCTGTACACTCACCCACACTCACCCAGACGGGATCCACGGGAACTTAGTCTACACCCAAGAAGCGTGTAAAAGGAGACAGGAGTAGTGGAAGAAAACTCAAACAGACTTGGGGGGTGTGGGCATAAGTGGAGGGCACAAGAAAACTCAGCACAGAAAGTGCCCCCAGCCAGGAATTTTAATTTTCCCACCCATACAATGAAACGGTGTTAAACAAGACATGGTAGGGGTGTTAAATGAGAAGTGATTCCAATGAGGGGATGGAAGATAACGAGCAGGAACGTGACTTGTTTGTGCGCGGTACAGGGGATGGAACCTAGCGCCTCACCGAAAGGCATTTTCCTTATCCCTGAGCCATTTCCCTGGCCCAGGGAGGTGATGATCTTTATCCACCTGTTTTCCCCTCCTGCTAGAGATAGCCAAGTCCTTGGCCAAGCGACTGCTTCACTTCAACACCTTCGGAGGAAACCCTTTGGCTTGTGCCATTGGCTCAGCAGTGCTTGAGGTATGTTCCGGCAGTTACGCTAACATCTCTGGTTCATGGGAAGGCTAACTTCAAACCCACAAGCCCTGCCAGAACTCCACTGTGTGACTTGATGGTCAGGGACAGTTCATTATTGGTTCATGGAATGTAACTTCGATCTTCAGTGAGTATTCCGACTCCCCATCTTCACCAGGCTGAGGGCTTGAAGTATTTTACAAGAAAGATAGAACCCCTCCCCCCCGGGTATGATACTGGACAGACAGCTGCTAATAGCAAATCTTGATTTCAGTTTAGTTGTAGCTTACCTTGTCTCATATTATCTTGCGCCCTTTTGTTATTCTACAAAAATATTAAAGGCTAAAGAGAAATTTGCATTTGTTGGTTTTAGGCAATGTAGCCATTATGAATTATCATTCAATCCCATCCAATGGATCTAACCTGGAGTCTCACCTATGAAAAATGGGGGGGAGGGCGGGGGGTATCCCAAATGGTACTCAGGAAGCTGAAGGGCGCCCCTCTGCAATTTCACTCAACTGGGCTAAGGGTTCCTTTGAGGCAGAGGATGTGAGGCTCTGAGGTGAAGGAACCATCGGGTCCACCCACCTCTGGGGTTACACCAGGACATGTGCCAGGGAAGAACCAGGGCTGGCCACATGTGTGTGCCTGATCCCCTGCATGATCTATACAGCCCTAGAAAAAGTATTTTTAATTTCTTAACTAATGCTTCAGTACAAATAATTATTTAATTGATGCCTAACAACTAAGTCCTGAATGAACGCTTCTGTTTAAATCAGTGTATTGTGCTTCTGAAAAATCTTCAAGAAATTAATAACTGTGACTGTTTGTAGGGACAGAAACTTGGTGAGTGAGGCACAGGGACAGTGAGAGTCATTCCACTAAATTTGTTTTGATCATTTCTAAGCACATGATTTATTTATTCCGAAAATAAAACTTCTTGGCAGGTCCTCCTAAGAAGTGCTCAGGGGACCAGACGTCAGAGAAGGAGCACTCCTCACAGCCCTCAGCTAGTGTGAGGCCTGAGGGTGCAATGCTCAGACCTCCAGGTGAGGTTGCAGGGACCTCCAGGTCCACTCCCGAGTACTCGAAGGGCCACGCAGTGCCAGGGATCAAAACCAGAACCTCACACAACTGAGGGCTGCAGGCTAGCTTTTGAACTCTCTCAAAGAAAAGTATTTTTAAGTAAAACTAAGTTCAAGCTGACCATTTCATTAAAACGTAGCTTCATATCTGACTAAATCATGCAATGATACTAAGTGAGTAACAAAGTAGCATTCATTGTATACAGTGTCAAAATATTTTTTGGAGGGGGTTGTTGCACACCTGATGGTGTTCAGGGCTTACTCTTGGATCTGTGCTCCAGGATCATTCCTGATAGGTTCAGGGGACCATATGGGGCTCTAAGGACTAGAATCTGGGTCATCCAGGTGCAAGGCAAGAGCTGGCCATTTATACTATGACTTTCATCCGGGTGCCAACTTTTCAAGCACTGTGTTACCGAAGTAGAGAGGGTTTTAAGTGAACAAGTAAGTCCCAACAGCTTTGAGGCTTGTTGGGGACATGCAGTTATTATAGCTAAATAAAGTAGTATATTCCACCTCTCTTGTCAAGAATGATAGGCCTTTGCTCCGAGGGGAAAGAAAGAATTCTTTGACTTGATGTGATTTGATTTGGGAGGAGGGGTTTGGGCCACACCCTGCAATGCTCAGGGTCTCCTCCTGGCATTGAGCTCAGAAGTTCTGGGAATTAAGCCAGGGTTGGCTGCATACAAGGCAAGCACAGGATCTTAACCCCTGTACTGCCCCTCTGGCCCGAGAATCTTTTGATATCTTCAGGAGTCCTGTTTCAGGGACCCCAGGCATCTCAGCGCAGGTCCTGCAGCCAGGGCTTGGACCCCAGCCTACATCTGGCCTGAGGCCCAGGAGGGCTAGCTTCTGAGGTATTTCTTTCACTGGGAGCGTTTATCTTATTCACCACCATATCCGGGTTCTCTGCAAAGCCCGACCCAATAAGCCCAGAAGGATGGAAGTTAGATTATAGACTGCCCTGGGACATGTCCGCTCTCGTTCCTAAAGTCTCACCCATCCTTGAGAATAAAGACATTTTGGAACTCCCATGTGACCCAGTAGTTTCACTTCTGAACATCTACCCCAAAACACACCAAAAAATTAATCCAAAAAGGTCTGTGCACACACTGTTCATTGCAGCACTTAGTACAACAGGCATGACATGGAAGCAACGCAGATGTCCAATGCCAGATGAATGGACAAAGAAGCTCAGGCCCAGACACACAAGAGGAGCTTAAATAGCTCTAAGAAAGAATAAAATCAGATTTTCTGCAGTGTAGATAGAACCGGGGGGAGCGGGGAGCATCAAGTTAAATATAATAAGTCAAAGGGATAAGAACAGATACTGGATGTTCTCACTCATCTGTGGAGTGGAGAGTAACAAAACAGGAGTCTAGACAGTATCAAACAAAGACAGTCCCTTGGCTATGGATTATAAAAAGTATCAAATAAGGGCCAGAATGATAGTCCAGCGGGTAGGGCATTTGCCTTGCATGTGGCCAACCCGGGTTAGATTCCCAGCATCCCATATGGTCCCCTGAGTACCTCCAGGAATAATTCCTGAGTTCAGATCCAGGAGTAACCTGAGCATATGTGACCCCCCAAAAAAATAAAGTATCATACATTGGGGGTGGGCGAAATCAGTCTGGAAATGACATCAGGACAGGGGTGACGGGGTTATGCACACTCAGGCAATTGTTGGTTCCATACTTTAGGACATCAGTACTATAAGCTTAATCACTATTGTAGCCAAATTACTAAACTCTCTTTTTTAAAAAAAAAAAATTAAGGGGCTGGAGCAATAACACAGTGAGTAGGGCATTTGCCTTGCATGTGGCTGACCCGGGTTCGATTCCCAGCATCCCATATAGTCCCTTCAGCACCTACAGGAGTAATTCCTGAGTGCAGAGCCAGGAGTAACCCCTGTGCATCGCCAGGTGTGACCCAAAAAGCAAAAAAAAAAAAATTAAAAATAAAATAAAGAGGTTTGGGTCAGAAAAAATTGTTTAGCAGGTTGGAATACATGACTTGTATATAAGGGACCAGCTTCAATGCCTGGCAGTGCTTGATCCACCCCTGGGCATCACCTCTAAGCACTACTGACAGGAAGGAAGGAAGGAAGGAAGGAAGGAAGGAAGGAAGGAAGGAAGGAAGGAAGGAAGGAAGGAAGGAAGGAAGGAAGGAAGGGAGGGAGGGAGGGAGGGAGGGAGGGAGGGAGGGAGGGAGGGAGGGAGGAAGGAAAGAAAGAAAGAAAGAAAGAAAGAAAGAAAGAAAGAAAGAAAGAAAGAAAGAAAGAAAGAAAGAAAGAAAGAAAGAAAGAAAGAAAGAAAGAAAGAAAGAAAGAGAGGGAGGGAGGGAAAAAGGAAGGAAAGAAGGAAGGAAGGAAGGAAGGAAGGAAGGAAGGAAGGAAGGAAGGAAGGAAGGCAAAAAGGAAAAGGAAAAGAAAGAAAAAGAGAGGAAAAGAATGAAGTAGTTCTGTAAAAATACCCTCTATATGAACTTCTTCGTAGTGGGGGTTCCACAGCTGTGCTCAGGACCCCAGGAACCCCCTCCCGATGGCCAGGAGCTCAGCACCATGGTGCTCTGGGGACGTAGTGCCAGAATCGAATGTGAGCCCTTCTGCACACACTCCACCCCAGGAAACTGTGTATCACAGGGTATGACCACAGGAGCCTGTGGGCTCCCTTGGTCTGGGGAGGGGTCTGTGACCAGGTCCTGTGCATTTCCCACTCTCAGTCAAGTTTTGGAACGTTCTTATTTCAAGGCCATGCATGTCACGGGGCATTCTCTCCACAGGTGATCCAAGAGGAGAATATGCAGCAGAATAGCCAGGAAGTGGGCACCTATATGCTACTGAAGTTTGCTAAGTTGCGGGAGGAATTTGAAATTATCGGCGATGTCCGAGGAAAAGGCCTCATGGTCGGCATCGAAATGGTGAAGGACAAGGTGAGTGCTGAGCTGCGGAGCTCTCTGGAGGGCCCCGGGACGGGTGATGGAGCCAGAGAACAAACAGGAGCTAACCGCTCCCTCCCTTCACTCTGGGGGGGGGGGGGGAGCCAGCAGGTCCAGCGGGCTTGGCAAAGCCCCTTGAGATGACACTACACTAGCGGGTCCTCGGGCTTCCAGAGCAGGGAAGGAGACAGAACTGACACGGTTCTTGATAGATCTGGCACAAGACAGCCAAGGTGAGCAAATACTTAGAAGTCAAGTACGAGGAAGAGAGGAAATTGTCTGCCAAGGAGTGGGTGGAAATGGAACACGTAATTGTAACTTAGAACTTCCCTGGGACAGTCTGCAGCAAAGAAAGCCCAGCCTTGGAGCACAGGTCTGCTGTTATGGAAGACACACGAACACCGGTTTTTCTCTGTCTATTCACATTTAACTGCATGCATTCTGACCTAGCATTTCCGGTGGTAGAAATACTTCCTTAAACTATGCAGAAATAGCGGCCAGAGAGATTAATGTTGAGGATAAGGCACTTGCCCTTGCACACAGCCGGCTGACCCGGGTTCAAGCTCCTGCACACCTTATGGTCTTCTGTGCACCTCTAGGAATGATCTCTGAGCACAGAGCTAGGAGTAATCTCTGAGCAGCACTGAGTGTGGCCCCCAAAAAGCTGTGCTCAGGGTTTACTCTTAGCTCTGTGCTCAAACAAATCGATGAGCAACGGGATGACAGTGACAGTGTGTATCTACTACATGAGACCCGGGGGTGCAGGCAGGACGGCTTCGCTGTCCAGTGAAAATGTGAATATTTCTTTCCGTAACGCAGAGTAACGATGGATGCAGACGCAGCCTCCGCAAGACCACAAGGACAGATGCTCAATGCAGCTCTCAGGGTTGGAGAGCGGCCTAGCTGAGGGCAGTGCCAGGAGCCCGGGGCCTGGGGGTGGGGGGGTCCGAGGAGGGAGGGCAGGGAGAGGAGTGTGCAGAAGCAGGAAACTGAGGAGGAGGAGGTGTGGTGCGGGGAGCCCTCCGACTCACAACTACAGCAGCTGCAGGGGGCTGTGCCCGGGAATTCACTGGGGCAGCAGCTGTCCCCCCCCCCCCACCCCTGGCCTCCACCCCCGCCTCACCCTGCCCTGTAGGTTGTCAATACAGAAGACTCAGCCCTCGTGCAGCAACCCATTGTTCATAAAGATTTCGCCTTTGTAGTCATGCTGGCTCTAGCTCTCACCCTCTCTATCTCTCTGTCTATCTCTCTCCCTCTCTCTGTTTCTCTCTGTTTCTCTCTGTCTCTCTCTGCCTCTCTGTCTCTTTCTATCTCTGTGTCTCTATCTCTCTTCTCTGTCAGTCTCTGTCAGTCTCTCCCTCTTTCTCTCCCTCCACCCTCCTCTCCTCATTCACTCTGTCTCTTTCTGTCTCTCTGTCTCTGTCTCTCCCTCTTTCTCTACCCTCCGTTCCTCCCTCACTCTTCCCCTTTCTCCCTCCCTCTCGCTCTCCTCACTCTGTCTGTCTCTCTCCCTCCCTCCCTTGCTCTCCCTTTCTTTCTGTCTCTAACTCTCTCCCTCACACCACCCTCTCTCCTTCTCTTTCCCTCCCTCTCTTTCTCTCTCTCCCTCTCTTTCCCTGTTTCTATAATTCTGTCTCTCCCTCACGCCACCCTCTCTCCCTCTCTTTCCCTCCCTCTCTTTCTCTCTCTCCCTCTCTTTCTCTCTGTTCCTATCTCTCTGTCTCTCCCTCACACCACCTTTTCTCCCTCTCCCTCCCTCTCTCTCTCTTTATCTCTGTCTCTATCTCTCTGTCTCTGTCTCTCTCTGTCTCTTTCACTAGCTCGCTTGTTCTCTCTCTCTCTGTCTTCCCCATCCCTCTCTCATTTTTGTGTCGCCCCTGGCTGTGCTCAGGGCTTGGTCCTTGGCCCTGTGCAAGGGTCCCTCCCCCATACTCTCCCTAAGGACTACGCATCTTAAGGCAGGAGACACCTGGAAATAAAGCAGTTCTCAGCCCCTGACTCGGACCCAAATCTCTTTGGCATCTCCTTGGCATCCTGTAATGGTGGGAGGGGGCGGGGGGGGGTGCTGATGGACTGATTTCAGATGCCTCTTCCTTGGAGGTTTATGTCTTGGGGGAGCAAAGAACGAATTCCACCCCAAGAAAAATGAGGACAAATGAGTCCAGCCCCGCGGCGCAGGCGTGAGCTGTCCTGCAGTTGTGTAACCCCCGAGCCGTTTCTTGGACTTTGAAATGAACTCTTTCCGTGGGCAAACCAGAGTGGAGAGTCGAGGAGACTTTCCACACCCTGGAGTCGATTCCAAGTTTAGCTATTAAAGAAACAGGCCCCCAGGGTAGTCGTTGGCGGAGCTGAGATTTGCTCCTTCTTCATTTTGCCTTTGGGAATTTCGGATGGATTTAAATCTAAACAAATCGTTTGAATAATAAAAAAAAAAGACTCCTCCCTCCCCCTCCCCTCCAAAATAATCATCCATTCCAGTTTGTTCAATCCCAGGAGAAAAGAGCGTTGATTGTTTGGGGGTTGCTTTTTTTGGAAATGATCTTTTACTATTCGGACACCAAATAGAAAATCTTTCTTAAAATATATTGACAGATGGGCCGTCAGCCTCTGCCCCGTGAAGAGGTAAACCAGATCCACGAGGACTGTAAGCAAATGGGGCTCCTAATTGGCAGAGGCGGCGTTTTTTCTCAGGTAAGAAAAAAGGCTAGTTTTGCTCAGAAAGTTTTACAGGAAAGCGGCAGTACAGCTTTCGGGCCACTAGGGGGCGCCGTGGTAAATGATTTGGTTTGCAGGGACCAGCAGTCTACCGGGCATAAACTAGATGCCCAGACAAGCAAGAGAGTTTACTAGCAGCACACTTATGTTTAAGGTTGCCACAACCGTCACGTACGTAGTACGTACTTTCTACCACTCTTTAATTAATTCTGACCCCTAGCTAGACGACCCTCGGGTTATTAATTCGGCGCAGCACTAACTCTCAGGCTAGATGTCCAGACCATTCTCCCCTTGCTCTATCCTGAAAACAGTCAAGTTCAGCCACCAGTCAGGACCCAGGTGTTGCCCCTGCCCTGTGGGCCACTGTTTGTAAAGCGATCTAGCCCCTGAAGCTTCACATCTCCAATGCCCTCAACAAGAATCAGCTCTGGAGGGAATGGGGTGGAGGGTGCTGGAGAGATCACACAGCGGGTTCGATACCCAGCATCCCATATGGTGCCTGAGCACTGCCAGGAGTAATTCCTGAGTGCAGAGCCAGGAGGAAGCCCTGTACATCGCCACGTGTGACCCAAAAAAGGAAAAAAAATCAGCTCTGAGGCAGACATTAAGAATTAGGATGATCTGGGGCTGGAGTGATAGCACAGCGGGTAGGGCGTTTGCCTTGCATTCGGCTGACCCGGGTTCGATTCCCAGCATCCCATATTATCCCCAAGCACCGCCAAGAGTAATTCCTGAGTGCATGAGCCAGGAGTGACCCCTGTGTATCGCCGGGTGTGACCCAAAAACAAAAACAAAAACAAACAAAAATTAGAATGATCTAATATCTTTTATTGTTCTTTATCATCTTTCTTTCCCACCTGAATTTTTTGTTGGAACCAGCAGTGCTTAGACTCCTGACTCTGTGCTCAGGGATCACTCTTGACCTGGCTCAAGGGACCGTATGTGGTGCCAGGGATCTAACCCAGATCAGCCGCTCTCAAGGCAAGCGCCCTACCCACTGTACTATCCTTCCAGCCACCCATTTGATTTTTTTTTCTTCCCCTTCCCTCTCTTGTTGCTGTGGCTGTTTTAAGGACCAGAGGTTGCCCAGCCACCTGGCCATGGTGCCCATGCACGGTTAGCGATGATGCTCACAGGGGTACCACTCCAGGCTGTGGTGCTTTAACATGGGGCCACACTCCCTTAGCTGCATTGCGTGCTCACATGTTCACTTCTGGCACTGCACAAGTGGTTGCAGGGCTAGCTGGATATCAGCACATGCTTACACACGTATTTGCTGGGAGTCTGCCTTTCTCTCGGGGCTACTCGCATGTCTTTTTAGCTGTGGTGCTCCCCGGACCCCACACCTTTCAGCTGGAGCACCGAGAGATCCCTTGCGAGGCTGAAGATCACAGAGAGTGGAGCTGCCAGGCTCAAAGAGCGGTCCCGGGGGCACCAAGCATGCAGCACTCAGCCTCGCCCTCTCCAGGCAAGGTGCTCCGAGTCACTGAGCCATCCCCCGGAACCCGTCTTTCACATTTGGAACACTGAGCACCGGTTTCTCGGTTCCACTCCTGCTCACCCCTCGGTTCCAGTGCATCCTCCGGTGTCGTACTTCCCAGAGGAAATGAAAGCTGGGCCACGCCCCCTCTCTAAACTCTGTGCCTCTTGCACATGTGCGCGCTGTTGCGGCGACACTCTCTCCACCTTTGTTTGAGGATCCATGACTTGTACTTAGCTTTTGCCCAGCCTATAATCTCCCAGGGTTATAGGTCTCCCTGCCCAAAGCAAACCACTACAGAGAGAGCCAGAATGAGCTGTTTTGGGGGAGCATGCTAATGAGGTGTTTGTTTTGCTTTAAAGTCCTGGTCATAAATGTTTTCTTTTATTCTGTACAAACCAGAGAGAGAGAGAGAGAGAGAGAGAGAGAGAGAGAGAGAAATTTAATGATTTAAAACCCCAAGACCCACAACTTACAAAGACAGAATAATTGTTTACCTGCTGGGTTATTCCTCAGTTATCTAGAGACCAAGTACTAAATCACAGTGGCTGTGATGGTTATTAAAGCTACAAGAGCCCCAAGTGATACGACAGCAGGTAGAACACTCACCTTGCACGCGGTTGACCCAGGTTTGATCCTCAGCACCCAGTATGGTCTCCAGAGCACCGTCAAGGGTGGTCCCTGAGTGCAGAGCCAGGAGAAATCCCTGAGCATCAACAGGTGTAGATCAAAAACCAAAATAAATTAAGCTACAAGAATGAGCAAGAACTGGCCCGCCCTTAAATCAAGCTGAAAGGGAGAGAAAAATAGAGGAATTTTTAGTATGAAGCAATCAAGGCTTAAGGAGTAAGTTGCCTTTTGGTCAACTACCCACTGTACTATCCCTCCAGCCTCCCATTTGATTATTTTTACTCTTCCCCTTCCCTTCTTTCTGGCCAAGCTGAGCTATCACTGACCAGGTCAACGCACGATGCCGAAACAGGGCAGAATGCCGATAGCTCCACGCAGTCCATGGGGCTGGAGACTTAGGGCTGGAGGCAGTAACTGGTGATAATGGGATGTCAAACACTTCCCCCAGTGCTCTGAACACTTTGCTGTACTGCCATAGTCAAGACACTCGATTTTTCTGCCCCTGTGGGTTTAATGGACCCTCTACTCTATAGATGAGGCTGTACCCCCAGGGAACGTATTGAAGAGTAGTTTGGGGGTCATGAAGACAGAAGTGGGGAGAGGTGAGGAAAAGCTCCTGGGAAGTGGAGTGAGTGGGGACTGGAAACAGACATTGAGGGGGATGCTTGGGGCCTAGAAGGCAGTTCAAAGGGCTGGAGCCCAGGAGTCTGGGGTTCCATCACAGGCACTGCAAGGTGCCCCCAGCTGCAGGAGTGACCTCCACACACACTCACACACACACACAGCCCCCAAGTACCACACTGGGAGTTAGCCCTGGGGCACTAGACGTGACCCAGAAAGAACCAGGAGGGAGAAAAGAACCAAAAAGGGAGAAAAAGAAAAGAACATTTGAGGGCAGGCAGAGGACAGTCTAGGGGGGAGATGGAAAAGGGACCGAGACAAGACGAAGGAAACTAAAGGGCTCCAGGACCTGTTGGGTGGCTGGGAAATGTGGCATCCTGGAAGCCAGAAAAGTCCAGCTCAGGAAAGGGGAGAAGTCAAAGCGTCAAGTGTGGCCATGCAGGGTGGGAGCACAGAGAGAGACATTGTGGATTCTCCACTTCACAAGTGAGTGGCAGATTTGGCCAAAACGGTGTGAGGAGGTTGACAGGCAGAAATCAGACTCTGCTGGGTTGGTGCGGGGACGGGGAGAGAGAGGACAGAGGGAAGGGGAATATCCAAGAAGCTCCAACCAGCTGGGATGAACCAAGAGGAACGCTCTGATCTGGTGGCTGGGAGGGTGGCAGGGATTATCAACACATTTTTATGGGGGATAACTTGCGTTTGGGTATAGAGTGCTTTAAGCCAGTTTATTTATAGAGGAAATTGAGAAGGAGTGGCAGATGCAAGAAGACAGGGATGATTCCTAGAGTGACTCATATTTGAGGAAATATCAAAGACCAAGGGCCCAGGTGGAAAATTTGGAGTTGAATGGCAAACAGAGACACTTCATCCCCTGGACCTTCCAGCCAGGCTCTACGAATGAATGTGGGAGCAGAACAGAGCATGGAAAGATCTTGCCTGACAGCTTCTAAGAAGCATGAGGCAAGACTATCCATAAAATAGAGCTTGAGGCGGAGGAGTTGGGGGAGGAATTCAGACGAATGACAAATGTTTAGAATAGGAAAGGGAGCTGGCAGGGGACAGAGGAGAACTGGGGAACCAGCAGCCATTAGGGGCCTGAATAGCTCGCTAAGGGTGTCCATCTTTCCACTAAAGTGGTGTCCTCTAACCCTGCTCTGTGTTGGAGTTCATGCATAGCTTTGATCAGGGCTGGGTGTGTGGGTCTGGCAGCAGAAGAGTGGAGATGCAAGCAAAGTATGGGGGCGGGGAGAGAGGAATTCTGATCAATATGTGTTCCAGGCTGGGAGAGGGAGCAAGGAAGAAGGCCAAGAGGGAGATCATGGAGGAATTGAGAGGGTGGAGCTCTCATGAAAAGAGCAGGTGTCATGGAAGTCGGAAATTGAGTTATTCCTGGCGACAAGGTGACTTAGGGCATTGAGCTTGGGTGTGAGTGAGTGACTGTAGAGGAACGGAGTTGAAGGTTCCAGGTGTGACAGTAAAGAAATGAAGAAGTTTCTTTGTGGGGTGGTATACATGAACTTGGAGTGTAGCACCCGCCGTGATGGCAGAAAAGAAGTGTCGAGAGGCACAGGTTTTGGAAGGACCAGGAGGCAAGCAGGTGATGAAAAGAAAAGTGGGCAGAAGCAGATGGCACCAGAATTTATACAGAGACCGGGATATGCATGAACTGGATACAGCACTGAGGAAGGAGACCAGCCTAGGAAGCAATATCCTAATAAAAACAAGACTTTGGATTCTTGGTTTTATGCATTTCTTCAAAATCATGTTTGCTCCTGAATGATGAAGAAAATAGGAGGTGACACAGGGACATTGTATAGACAGTCTTGGACATTTGGTGGGGCAGAAATGAGGTACCTGGGTACATCAAGATCAGGATCATAAGAGTAAACACTAATGTAAAACATGTGACCCTTACTATAATAATTAAATGTAAAATAAAACAAGTTTGCCACAGAAGAAATAAGGCGGGTGGGAAGAATCTATGCAACATGGGTGGAGGGATATTACCCCCTGGTGGTGGGTATGGGGACCATACACTGTATGCCTAGAACTCTCTACTGGCAGTATTGTAAATCACAGTGCCTAAACATAATTTGGAAAACTATATTTGATCCTATGATGATCCCTTAATCTTTTGTCTCCTCAGACATTCCGAGTTGCACCCCCAATGTGCATCACTAAACCAGATGTTGATTTTGCGGTGGAAGTGTTTCGTTCTGCTATAATCCAGCACATGGAGAGAAGAGCTAAATAAAAAAATAATAATAATTAATTAATTAAACATACAGACATGCCCATTTATGTTCAAGAGTTTCTATGAGGAATTCCAGAGTCACTGGTATGAGCTGTAAAAGAGAAGGCTGAGTGTGGACCGGCCACGTCTGATCCGAAAACCCGTATAGCCTGAGAAATCCATCCTTCAGAAAGCTCCCTTTCTCTGAGAATAAATCCTAGTGAGTCTTACTGCGGCCATTTGATACCCCGCTAAATGATTGGTTTATGTGTGGTACATGGCATATGTTTGAAAAATAAACCCAGAAGAGAAATCGTTTGGTGGAGGTGCTTTCCAGGACATGGTTCTGTGCTCTGCACCCTTAATCTCTAGCTGAAATGTCTTTTTAATCTGAAGTGTCACATGCTAGGATGGGACTGCTGAAACCAGAGCAGCCAAGTTGGGGCCAGGCAAACAAAGGATTTCTGAGAAAGTAAGGAAAAAGGAAGCTGGGTTCCTCTGGCTGTGGCTAAACCATTGACTTGATTCTGGAGCCATTTGTGTAACCGATAATAAATTTACTGTACTACACTGCCTTTTTTGTGTGTTTCTTATTATTGCAACTAAATCTACTCTAAGAAATGATGCAGAAAACGCCTTCAGTGGGAAGACTCACCTCTTCTCCTTGAACTTCCTTAAAATATCAATCAGAATCTTGTTAGTTGCCACCACATCATTCTACCTGGACTAATCCCCTATTGCTCTTCTGCAATAATTCCCCAGGCCAGAATGTTTTGAACTTTAGGTATTCAAATACACATTTTGGTGTGTCTCCCATGTTTATGCCGCCTGACCTAAAACTGAACTAATATTTTTCCTTAATTTGACTTTTTTAATTTATTTCCGTTTTTTTAGTTTCTTTTTTCTGTCCACATCCAGTCATGCTTTTTTTCTGTCCACATCCAGCAATATCAGGGCTGACTCCTGATATTGCTCTCAGGAATCACTCCTGGCGGACTCAGGGGTCCCTGTTTGGGAACCAATCTCGAGGCTGGCTGTGTTACCCCGGGACTATGTCTCCAGCCCCTTAATAATGACTTTTACTTCGATGTATTTCCTAGTAAATTTTCTGTAATCGTGACAAAAGCTGAATCAGTATTGTCACAAGTAGAGATCATCATAAAAATAATTATGTGGTTTTAGCAAAATACAATTGATGGCAAAGGTTCTTAGCGTGAGGCTTCTTCTCTCCTCAGGAGAGGAGTTCAGGCACATTAAAGACACTGTCAGCTTGAGCATCTCCTCAGCACCAACAGAAGCTCCGCATACAGGTTTGAGATGTTAATTTGGGCTCATCCCAGGCTGAAATCACCTTCTCATGGGCTGACCCTGCAGTCCTCTAACTCATCTGAGAGCTTCCTTCTGGCTCTCTCTCTCTCTCTCCCTCTCCCTCCCCACCCCTCTCTCTCTATGGGGCTTTGGCTTCAACATGGCAATGTCTTGCATACAACCTTTCAGGATACCAAATACCCTCCTCTTGCCGATTTCTAAATATAACAAGCACTTCATAAATACTGTTTTGACACAGAAAAAAGATTACCGGAATAATAACAAAATGACCTGAATCCTAAACTCAGTGTTTTATTAAAAAAAAAAACAAACTATTCGCTATAGACAGCCTTGGAAGAAATTTGGTTACCTTTTGTTCCAAAGTGTATCCACACTTGCTTTTCCTACTTCTGGAGTCTTGGGAACCAACTCAGTTAATAAATGTGAAAGTGCTTTGCAAACTAATGAACTATGCAAATGGAAATTGCTTCTCGTCAAGCTTCATTCTACATTGCCTTCCTTAATAAGACTCTCTCCCAAGAGTATTTTTTGTGCTTCAATTATACTCCCTTACCTTCTGTCCGTAACTCCACTTGGATATCATTCCTACTTGTCATTCCTTAGAAACTCCCTCCTCAAAAGACCACCATGAGTGATTCCCGTATGGCCGACATGGGTTATTTTCCTCCAGCTTGAATAAGAGGCTTTTGATTTCTGCAGTGTGGTCCTTCTGCCCTGGCGGCCGGCTTCACGATCTATCCTGACAAATTCACAGTTACAGGTTCCCTTCTTGACTCTTTCTTCCATACTCTATTCTTCCTGCAGGCAACCTCACCCACATCAGAAATGGAGCCTATTTAGACTATGCTGACGTCTTCCAAAGGTGCATCTTAGTATCTGTCTTTCTCTGAGACCCACCCTCAATATTCTAGCTCTCTGAACACTTATTTGGATGTCACTAAGAACGCTCCATATTCAATATTTCACATAAGAATTTCCCTCGTTCTTTCCCCCATGGCCTTCCTCCGTGCTTTGCAATGCAGGCGAAGACATTCAATGGAGTGTGGCTAATGGTAAGAAGCCCAGCCCTGGAATTTATGCAGTACCTGAAAAACACCAATTTTGCCCACCCAGCTGTGCGCTATGTTCTCTATGGGGAGTCAGGAACAGGATAAACTCTGAGTCATTGCCATGTCATTCACTTCTGTGCAAAATAGGACTGGCTGATCCTGCGGGTCCCGGACACTCACCTCTGGGTGAACAACTGCCAGGACCTCCCCCAGCCCAGCTAACTACAAAGAATGCTTCCATCAACTGCTGGAGGCCTTCACCTGACTCAAGGCCCTTCCTGCTGTCCTGCCATGCAGCTCTTGAAACTCTCTTGAGGATGATAGAACAAGACATGAGGGAATCCAGACTGCCTTGCATGCAGCTTTGGGAACACCACTAGGAATCACTCCTGAGTGCAGAAGTAGGAAAGCCTTTATTCACTGAAGGTTATGTCTGAAAAAACAGAACAAGAACAATATATGGGGCCAGAGAGAGAGCACATAGCACAGCTGGGAGGAAGTTTGCATTGCACATAGCTGACTTTGTTTGAGCCTTTATTTATTTATTTATTTATTTATTTATTTATTTATTTATTTATTTATTTATTTATTTTTTACTTTTTGGGTCACACCCGGCGATGCACAGAAGTTACTCCTGGCTCTACACTCAGGAATTACACCTGGTGGTGCTCAGGGGACCATATGGGATGCTGGAGATAAAACCCGGGTCAGCCGCATGCAAGGCAAATGCCCTAACTGCTGTACTATCACTCCAGCCGCCTAAGTTCAATCCTTAGCACCCTGTATGGTTCCTTGAGCCCTCCAGAAGTGATCCCTGAGCACAGAGTCAGGGGTAAGCCCTGAGCCCTGCCAGGTGTCACTCATAAGCCAAAAAACAATAAACTACTATAACCGATACCCTAGACTCCCTTTCCAACTGTTCCTCTATACAGACATCAAATTACTTGAAAGATAAATGGGATCACACCTCTCATCTCTTAAAGTCTTGAGAACTCCCTATTAGTAGTGGAACAAATTTTAACTATTATGACATTTAAAAGTTCTCACAAGGGGCCAGAGCAATAGTACAGAAGTTTAGAACATCTGCCTTGCATTTTCCAGCATCCCAAAATACTTCCAGGAGTAATTTCTGAGTGCAGAGCCAGGAGCAACCCCTGAGTATCACTGGGTAAGACCCAAAAAGCCAAAAAAATTTTTTTTAATTCTCTCACAATTTGTTCTCAATCCACCTTTTCAAGTTATTTCTCCATGAATCTTTTCATGTCAATCATATTGGTTCTTAGCCTTTAGCCTCTTCTAGAAATGTCCCTTCCCTCTTATTTATAGATGGAAGTTATGGGGCATGGGAAACTGGGCAAGAGAGTCAACTCTTACTTTTACATCATTCTTCAGAGTCTTGTTCTTTCAACACTCCTTTCCTCTTAAGATAAAGGAAAAGGCAGCAACACTAAAATTAAAGTTCAGGAAAATAACTTAAGAATTTATTAAAGTATGAAGAGGAAGATGCAATAAAACACAATGAGCAACAACATCAACAAAATGTTTTCATACTTAGGTCAATATCCCTGTCAGTTCCAGCGGTTTCCTCTTCAGAACCTGGGGGCTGTCTGAATCCTACAAGACCTGTTACTCTCCACTTCCAGTGGCACCATCGACTGAAAACCAGCAATGGGAAGCTAAGAGGGAGCCAGGTCTAGATGCCTTTCCTTAACCCTAAAGCTTGCATGACTCTAGAGATCCAAGTGCCCTTCGATCAGGATTAATTGCTCCTGTGTTTTAGGAGGAGAATCTGGGTGGGGTTGTGTAGGCTGTGAGAGGTCTGGAACAAGCGGACAAACGTGGCAGTCTGGGAGCATGGTGGCCCTAGTTTCTGAGCCCCGTGGATCCTCCTGCTTCCCCCTGGGCCGTGGGCAGGAGTTTAGTGCTACCATTCTCCTCCCTTCCATTTTCTGCTCTACCCACAGGAGGTGGGATGCACGCCAGCTTACATAAGAGAAGGAGCCCACATTCTTGCCAAACTTTCCTTCACTTCCTTTCAAGTTAAAACAGTCTAAGTGACAATGATGAACACTCAGCTCAAGGATCTGAGTTCCTTTTCCAAGGAACATATTGACAGTTAATCATGTGATAAGTATATAACTGTTGGCAGCTGTTGAAAAAATCTTGGAGGGGCTGGAGCAATAGTACAGTGGGTAGGGTGTTTGCCTGGCTCACCATGGTCGACTCAGGTTTGATCCCCAGCATCCCATATGGTCCTGTGAGCACAGCCAGGAGTGATTCCTGAGTGCAGAGCCAAGAGTATCCTCTGAGCATCGCTGGATGTGCCCCCACCCAACACACACACACACACACACACACACACACACACGCACACACACACACACACACTCTCACAATAATAGTACTAAAGAAAGAAAGAAAAGTCCTTGAAATGCCAGGCCACTTAGGACTGAGTAGTTAAGGGGGACCGTAGCAATAAGACAGCAGACAGGATGCTGCTAGCTTTGCCTGTGGCAGACCTGGGTTCAATCCCCGGCATCCCATAGTCCCCCAGACTTCACCCCTAGGAGTGATTTCTGAGTGCAGAGACTGAGCTCGGCCTTGAACTCAGCCAGTTGTGTCCCTAAAATTAAAAAAAATAAAATAAAAAGGAGTAGTTTCTAAAAATAACACAAAATTCATCATATAAAACATTTTAATACCATAAATCGCAATGATTGTAGATGTAAATGATGTGTATAAGTTATATAACACCATAAGCAACCTTGCTTTTATTTGCATCATAGAGCTCTGCTTATAACCATATCGTTTTTAACTTTCTGGTAATTCACAAGAACCTCAAAAAGCATCTTTAAACTATGGGAGATTTTAATTCATCCCACTTCAGAGATCTAAGTCGCACTTCAATCACACCTCTCTTGTAGAGAACAACACAAAGATAATTGAAGCCATCACAACACTTGCCATTTTATTATTAATGTTACTGCCCAGCATCCCTGCCAGCCACCGTGCTAAGCAGGTTTAAAGGCACCAGCAATTGCTCCTGTCTCATTAAAGTGGAAGACTTGGGGCTAGAGCGATAGCACAGCGGATAGGGCGTTTGCCTTGCACACGGCTGGCCCGGGTTCGATTCCCAGCATCTCATGTGGTCCCCCAAGCACCGCCAGGAGTAATTCCTGAGTGCAGAGCCAGGAATAATCCCTATGCATTGCCGGGTGTGGCCAAAAAAAAATTAAAATTAAAAATAATAATAATAAAGTGGAAGACTCACTTCCAGTCAAGGCAGGGCAAAAGCATAGGCCAGCTTTGCTCCAGTGGCAGACAGAGCTGGAGTGATAGCACAGCCGGTAGGGCATTTGCCTTGCACGTGGCCAGCCTGGGTTCGATTCCCAGCATCACAATATGGTTCCCTGAGTACTGCCAGGAGAAATTCCTGAACCAAGAGTAACAAACCCTGAACATCGCTGGCTATAAACCAAAAAGAAAAAAAAAAAGACAGTGACAGGGGCCAGACAGGTAGGACAGGTAGGCAAAGACATCTGCCATGCACATGGCCGACCTTGGTTCAATTCCCAGTACTACAAAGGATCCCAAAGCGCTTCCAGGAGGGACTGATTCCTGAGCACAGAGCCAGGAATGATCCCTGGGCACCGTGGGGTGTGCCCCAAAATCAAACCAAAAAACTTAAATATATGAAAACAAAGGCAGAGGGACTGAAAGAGCCCAGAGGTTAAGGCATTCACCTAGAATGCAGCTGTGCAGCTGTTAGGAAAGATGAAGTTATGAAATTTACTTATAAGTGGATGGTCATGGAGAGTATCATGCTAAGTGAAATGAGTCAGAAAGAGAAGGACAGCTATAGAATGAGTGCACTCATTTGTGGAATATAAAATAACACAATATGAGATTGACACCCAAGGACAGTAGACACAAGGGCCAGGAATATTGCTCCACAGTTGGAAGCCTGTCTTATGAGCTGGGGGAGAAGGCAGCTGGAATAGAGAAGGGATCACTAAGAAAATGATGGTTGGAGGAGGAATCGTTTGAGATGGAAGATGTGTGCTGAGAGTAGATAAAGGACCAAACGCGATAACCTCTCAGTATCTATGTTGTAAACCATAATGCCCAAAAGTAGAGAGAGAGTATGGGGAAAATTGTCTGCCATAGAGACAGGGGGAGGGTTGGAAATGGGGGGAGGTATACTGGGGACATTTATGGTGGAGAATGTGCACTGGTGAAGGGATGGCTGTTCAATCATTGTATGACTGAAACTCAAACATGAAAGTTTTATAACTGTATCTCTCGGTGATTCAATAAAAAAAAATGCAGTTGTGGTGTGACAAAGGTCCCCTGAGCACAGAGAGTTGTAGCCCCTGAGCCCTAATGAGAGTGGTTCCCCCGCCCCCCTGCAGAAAAACAGCAGTAGGTGAGCTAGTATAGGGCGGCCTACCCTGGTTTCCTCACCACCTAGACCCCTGCTGTTGCTGGGTGTGACCTTGAAGGTCCCCAAGCAATGCAAGGGTGGCGAGAGGAATCTCCGGAACACAGGTCCGTGAGCAGCACTGCACTGCTGGCGCCCCAGCCGAGGTGGTTAAATTCCTCCCCCATGGCCGGTCTCCTCATCCGGCTGCTTTGACTCCAGGACCCAGAAACTCCTGGTTGCTCCGCAAGCAGCAGAGAGACAGAACCCACCAACCTACCACAGGGCCCCGCAGGCGGGGGACCTGAAGTGCTCCCGTTGGGGTGGAATTGACAAGAGGGTGTGCAACGAGCCCCCAGAGTGCCCATTACGGTATTTTTAGGGTGATAGATTTCAGCATTCACTGATAGGGAAAAATTCCCAGTCCCCTGCCCCCAAATAACGTAACAAATTATACCAAATAGCCATGGTTGACTTTCCAAAAGCAACATCCTACTTGGCAAGATTCTACTTTCCAGAATCCTGTCATGAGAAATGAGCCTTTTGAGTGTAATGGGACAACAGGATTCATGGCCACGCTCTTCTCTTGCTTTGTCTGGGGCAAAGTCACCTGAGTTGGAGCTCACTCCGAGCCGAGAAGAATCATCCAAGCCCAGGATACCTGGTAAGGATTCAGGAAGGGAGCGCCAGCAACCGCTCAGTGTAACTCTTTCCTTACCTTCCTCCCTTTGGACAGTTACCTGGCCTTGGTTTCACTATTTTCATCCCATTTCTTTTCTCATCTACATCCTTTCTCTTTAACTCTAAACTACAGTAGGGTGACTTCTCGGTTATAGCTACATAGGGAGAGGAGGAAAACAGGCAGGGGAGATTCAAAAGAATGGCCCAGAGAACAAAATTCCTGGGAATGCATCTAAGATGTGCACCCAGGATACAAGCAGTTAATGCTCTCAAAGACCCTGCTTTGACCCTGGTCTCCCACCTTGCAGGGCTTAAACCCAGTGCAGAGAGAGTACTCACCCACCCCTAGTAAAGAGAACATGAAAGGAGAAGGGTTTCCACCTTTCCCAGGCTCCCCACGAAAGGAGACTTGGGCTCAGACCTACCCTACCCTTCCTTGCCTTAGCCTCCACTTCTTTTCCCTTCCCTTTTCTTGCCTCAAATAGTTTCTCCTGAAGTTGTCTCTAGCCCTCTGCTTTCAGGACAAGGTGCTGAGCTGAGGGCATTGTGTGAGCATCCATGCCTGCCACTGAAGGTCTAACCCAGGGCCACTCCCATAAATGTAAGAACATTTCCTAGGGGCCAGAGGGATAGTACAGCGGGTACGGTGCTTGTCTTGCATGTGGCTGACCCAGGTTCAATCCCCAGCATCCCATATGGTCCCCAAGTATCACCAGGAGTAATTCCTGAGTGCAGAGCCAGGAGTAACTCCTGAGCATTGCTGGGTGTGACCCTAAAAGAAAAAAAAAAACACTTCCTAGCCATTGTGCATTTTATCTGTAGATGCGACCATATCACACACATTTGAATGTATCACTAAATTCACCTAAAATAAGCAACTCTCATATTCTTTATATATATACATATATACATATGTGTGTGTAATTAGAAACATACTGCACTGCACTATAGCACTGTCATCCCATTCATCAATTTGTTCAAGCGGGCACCAGTAACATCTCCATTGTGAGACTAGTTGTTATTGTTTTTGGCATATCGAATATGCTACCGGTAGCTTGCCAGGCTCTGCCGTGTGGGTGGGATACTCTCGGTAGCTTGCCGGGCTCTCCAAGAGGGGCAGAGGAATCAAACCCGGGTCAGCCGTGTGCAAGGCAAATGCCCTATCCGCTAAACTCCTGGATAAAAACACATTTATTAATATACATATTGAAAAACATAAGCTATAACTGGAACCATGGTAAAGAATTAATGTGTTTTGGGGGCAAAATGGATGGAACTTGAGTTGATTAGGCCAAGAGGGACCAGTAAGTAAGTGAGGCTCGTCCGAGCTTGTGGAGAGTGGCCTTGAGCATGGCGAGGGTTGGGTTCTGGAGGTTTTTGGCTGCTGGAGTTCTGCTTGGGGCAGAGAGGGAAACTCAACCCACCTCCCTCTGAGGTGCCCCGGTGAAGACAGCCTGGCACGGGGGCAGGGTATTCTGTGGCGCTCTCTTCTAGGAGCTTTAGTTTCTAGTCTCTGAGCCTTGGCCATTGATGAGATTACATGGCGCCGAGGGGGTGGGGGCAGATTGTGTGACTGCAAAGCTGATTGAAGGACAATTAGCAGATGGTCTCATTCATATGAGGAATATAAATAACTAAACCACAAAATAGACTTAGAGGCTCTGGTGGCTACCAGAGAGAAAGGAGTGGGCGAATGTTATTGGAGAAAGAAGTGGGCCTGGTAGAGTTAAGTATTAGGAAGAGCACTCTGGGACCTACTTCAGCCCAGAGGCATCAATGAGCCATCTGAGAAGCTCCGGGAAGCCTTGGTGATGCAGAATTCCTGCCTGAATCCCTGGAAGGAGAGGTGAAGGAGGGTGTCAAGATTTCAGGGACAAAGGCTGCATTATAATAAGTCAAGAAAAGGCCTCCAAGGGCTGGAGCGATAGCACAGTGGGTAGAGCGTTTGCCTTGCACTCGGCCGACCGGGGTTCAATTCCTAGCATCCCATATGGTCCCCTGAGCATTGCCAGCAGTGATTCCTGACTGCATGAGCCAGGAGTAACCCCTGTGTATTGCCGGGTGTGACCCAAAAACAAAACAAACAAACAAAAAAGCCTCCAGTGGCTCAATGTTTTTGCCCAAAAAACGTCCAGCTAACTCCAACATGTGTAAAGAACTCCAGACCCAAGCAGTTACGGAGAATATCCATCTATAACTCTCTCCCATCTTGATTGTGTTCTGTCTGCTCTGGAGAAGTCCATGTTCTATATTGGAGGTAAAACTCTCCTTGTCTCCTCTCACTTTCTATATAAAACTTACCCTTTTTTCACTATTTGACTCTTTCTGAAATTCTTTTCAAGGGAAAGCAATGTTTCTGGGTAACCTGGATAGTAGTTGGGAGCTTCTTTTTGTTTTATTTTGTTTTGTTTTTTGGGACACACCTGATGACTCTCAGGGCTTACTGCTGGCTCTGCACTCAGGAACTACCCTAGTACTGCTCAAGGGACCATATGGGATGCCGAGGATCGAATGTGGGCTGACCATGTGCAAGACAAATGCCCTCCCTGCTGTACTGTCTCTCTGATCCCAGATTTTTTTTCCTTTCCTGCAAAGAGCAACTCCTCGCTCCAGCCTGAGTTTTATGGCTTCCAGAGAAATTGAGTGGTGGGAGTAGAGTCATTGCCCACCCCAGGCAGAATAAGTGAGACTCAGGTGCAATTTGACCATTTCCCAATGGAGCTGGGAAGATGTCCAGTCTGCACCCTGCAGGGCTCATAGCAGACTCGCACCCGCCCCGGTGACCAAGGAGGCTGACCTCTCCGCTTCCCGCCCCTCCGGGCCTCACACAAGTCACCTGCAGTAAGAAGGATGGGCAGAGGGATCTTTCTGGTGATGGGTGGCCCGGAAATTGGTGATGGGCGTGCTGGCAGCTACTCACAAGTAGCAGCAGGGAGCTGTACCCCTCAATCTCTTTAACACTCAAGCCAGAGCTAAATACAAAGGAAAAAAAGGAATTAAATGGATAAGTGTATATATAAACGAAGATTACACACACATATATTTCTAATGAATAGGTTACAAAACAAAAGGGGCTGTTTTAGAAAGAAATCACTCTTGCATGAATGGTGAGAAGGCCACGGTGATAGCAGGAGGAATTGAAAGAGTTCCCAAAAACCTCTTATTCGCTTTCCCCCGTGAAATGCTCTTACTCATTTTCCACTTTCTTATTCATTCTCTGATCTCTTGTTTCCTGCACCCAGCGGAGGAGACAGGAGAGGGAAGTGGAAGGAGGAGCGGGCTGGGGGTGGTAATTCACACCCTGTCCCTCCCACTTGCAATGTCTTTGCATTTAATTGATCTGAAAAGCATGGAAAGTCTCCAGCAAGAATTCCAATCACAAAGCTCTGCTCTGGAACCCCAACTCTCCCCTCCTCCTCTGTCTCTTGCATCCCAGCTCAGTGTCTCTGCCTTGCCCAGCTTTCTTTTTTCTTTCTTTCTTTTTTAAAAAATTTTATTGAATCACCGTGAGATAGTTACAAGCTTTCATGTTTGGGTTACACCTCACAATGATCAAATACCCATCCCTCCACCAGTGCACATTCCCCACCACCAATATCCCAGATTTACTCCCCCCTTTCCCACCCTCCCCCTGCCTCTATGCAGGCAATATTCCCCATACTCTCTACTTTTGGGCATTATGGCTTGCAACACAGACACTGAGAGGTCATCATGTTTGCTCCATTATCTACTTTTGGCACGCATTTCCCATCCCAAATGATTCCTCCAGCCATCATTTTCTTAGTGATTCCTTCTCTATTCCATCTGCCCTCTCCCCTCCGCTCACGAAACAGGCTTCCAGCTATGGAGCAATCCCCCTGGCCCTTGTATCTACTGTCCTTGGGTGTCAGCCTCATGTGATGCTATTCTATACTCCACAAATGAGTGCAGGCCTATGTCTGTCCCTCTCTTTCTGACTCATTTCACTTAGCATGATACTCTCCATGTCTATCCATTTATAAGCAAATTTCATGGCTTCATCTCTCCTAACAGCTACATAGTAGTCCATTGTGTAGATGTACCAAAGTTTCTTTAATCAGTCATCTGTTTTAATTTCCCAGCCTTCTGCACCTCCAAATCTTACCATCTATCTCTGGGAAAACACTACATACTACTGCCCTCCAGGAACCCGGAGATTCTGCTTCTACCGATGCTGGGCCTCCGGAAACTGAGAGAACTAACTCTAAAGCACTGTGACCTGATCTGCTCTGTCAACACAGGAATTGAAATCTGATAAAGCTCCAGTAGTACCAGCACAGGCCCAGCGTGGCTTGTCCAGCTCCCAAGACATCAGGTGGCAGAGAGAGTTCCTTACGCCCCGTGCAGAAAGAATAGAACCCAGCTGCACTTGGGATAGCCTCCCCAGGGGGTTGGTGGGACGTTAGGTTTATGCCATACAGGGGCACATCCAGACTCTCATCAGTCCCAGATTTCCGCAGGCACTCCCTTGGTAACCGAGGCGGGTGGAGAGGGAAGTGGCTGGGGCCAAAGCGATAGTACAGCAGGTAGGGCGCTTGCCTTGAATGCTGCAGACCTGGGTTTGATCACGGGCAACCCATATAGTTCCCTGAGCCCACCAGGAGTGATCCCTGAGTAGGTAGACGCCAGGTAGAAGCCATGAGCATCTCTGGGTGTGGCCCCCAAATGAACAGAATGGGCTCTGTGTGTGTGTGTGTGTGTGTGTGTGTGTGTGTGTGTGTGTTGGTGGTGATGGGGGAGGGGGGTTCTTGTAGACTCTTTTCAGGAGGCTGCCATCTTCTCTCCACTTCAAATGAATCACCTGCAACAAGACTATCCATCATGTTTTCTCTAGAAATTCTCACCCCAGCCCCTCTCTATTTTTTTTTAATTGTTCTTTTACCATGAACCATTGAAGGAGGCAGGTGCCTCTATATATACCACTTGGGCGGGACATTTAAGAGGTGTTCTTATTATTAGTCTTTATCTAAGCCATCTGACTACTCTGTGTAACAAATTGGATTGATAGGTTTTCACACTCTTGGTAAAATCAGGCATAACAAATCAGGCAACAGAAGTGGAGCTACATAAAGAATGTAAGCGTGGATCAAGAGAATGAGGCCATTAGAAGCTGCTGCTGCTGGGAAATACAGAAGGAAATGCTGCTGACAGGGAGTCACAGGGGCCCTGTCCTCCACAGAGACTGTGACTCCTGCTGAGCTCTAATGAACAAGACTGGCACGCTCTTTTTGCTTGTCATCCCGAAGAACCCAGAAGCTAGCCCCTTTTGCCATTTGTGCTGTAAGTGTTCTAGACTAGTATCAAATTTTTTAAAAGTTTAAAAATTTTAGTTATGGTTGATACCTATATTCTATTATCTTGTGAGCCCTTGGCACTCCCATGAATCTTATTTCATTGACCTCCTAATGTTGGTGGACTCCAAGGGGTTTTCACCTTGACCTTCCAAACCACCCACCTCCTGTAAATTTCATTTGGTGATTCCAGCCATTCCCTGGGAGTGAATTGAGCCATTCCCCCCTTGCTCTGAATGCTGAGGGTTCCCAGACACAGTTGGAGGGAAGTGTCACCCTGGCTCACACACTCAAACTACCAGCAGCTCCTTGAACACTTCTCCCTGGAGGCCAGCTCCGTCTTCCTCCTCTTCCTCGAGGCACACACACTTCCCTGGCTCTTCGGGTATCCGTGGCTCCAACTAGCTCCTTGCTCTGTCATCCCCGCACAACCCAAACCAGCCTTCATCAAACTTCTGATTCTTGCTTGCCTGCTTGCCAGGCCTTTGTGCAACCTCTCTGAGCTACTGACCACAGTTTCCCAATTGCCCTGGCCAGGCTGGAAGGCTGATTGGGGGGCCCATTCTGATCACTGACCCCCTTGGGCCAGCTTCGTGCTGACCGTTGCTTCTTTCCCTGCCCCGTTGCCCAGGCTGAGAGGCAGAGCCGCATCCTCACCCAGACGTGAGTTAAGGGACTGGCTGTTCCTGTTATCTAACTCTCGCTCCAGCTCAAGCCCCAACTTGTCGTCGGCCTCATGAATTGCCACTTGAAGCAAGTTTTAAAAAAGCAAGAGGTAGGAGGAGAGTGGATATTATGCCAGAAAAGCAGTATTTTTAGGACCTTTCTTCTTCCCGTGATGGTACTGGGGATGGAGAACATCTATAGGGTAAGTGAACTCTTGCAGAGGTATCATTAAATACCGATGTCGCAGCTTCGGTGGTCACCAGCCACTTCCGGAGGAACTGTCGCCTATCAGGATGCAGCTCAGGGACCTGATCTAGCCTCCACCGGTGACTCTGTGACAGTTCCACCGGCATGGGGAGATGGGCTCCCTTTTGTCTTGACATCACCCCTGGCGGGAACGCCGGGACTCCAGGAGGCATCTTCAGTAGACCCCTTGCCCCTCCTTTCGTAGCAATATCCCCTGCCCCCCAGCCCATTTGGTGGGGAGCCCCTTTCCTTCCCAGGACCACTGTCCAGCCCTTCTCTGTTCCTCAAGAATAGGCTTCATGCTCCGAGTCAACTCTTCCCTGACTGCTCCCATCTTTCCACACAGACTCTAGGGAGATCCAAGTACAGAAAAATGCATCTTCAGTCAATCCTTATAGTGTGGCAGAGCAAGAAATAGGATTGTTCCGTACTAAATTTTTTAATATTCAGATTTGAAAAGTCTCTTTCAGAAATATAGGTGCCCGCTGGCATTTCTTTGCACGCCACCCACTCTCTGACACATCAGGGAAGTGCCAGGCACAGGTAGTAAATAAGACCAGGGGAAATGTCATTTAATGAGGTCGCTGCATGTGGAAAACATGCTTTGGAGCTAAAGGTTTCTACAGAGGAAATTAACTGCTAAAACTCTAATAGACAAATGTTAAAATGTATGATATTATTAGAAAGTCGCCCACCCCAGTCCCCTCAGAAAAAAAAAAATGGGCAGGAGACCTGGCTTCATTTTCTCCCGAGGTACAGCTGGGCTAATATTGATGCAGACAGCAGTGGCGAGTTAAATTTTAAAGACAGTGAGATCTGAGTCGACTGGCTGCAGTTTCCACTGGAGAATGGACCCAGGGCACCCCCGGGGGCTGGGAGCAGCTTCACTGGGTGTCTCTGCCAGCTGCTGGGCCTCCAGCGGAGAGAAATTTCAGAGGAGAGTTTCCTCAGTGGAAGTGGAGCAAGTGCATCCTTCCTCAGTCCCCATTACTCTGCTTTGAAGAGGACGGTGGGGGACAGGGGGGTGACAAACATGCTAGATTAGAGAGATGCTAGGAAAGGTTTCTCGAAAAGGACTCAAACAATGGTGCTCTGGTGCTTGGCTTTGGGATTTCAGCTTTGGAGGGACCCACTGGCTGGTCATTGGGAACAAGGAATCCACCAGGCCCTGGGGTCTAGGTCAAAATCCAGATGCTCAGGTCCAGACCAGAGCTTCCCAAGTTTGTCCTATTGTTCCCCCCGCCCCCAAATAGCTCAGCATCTCCCAATTGCATTAGAGGCCACTACCCTCCCCCTCCCCAAACCCATCATCCCGGCAGCCCCTGGGGTCAGTATCTCACCCACTATGGGAGACACTGATCTAGAACATGTTCCAGAGCTGCCTGCCCAAATGCTCCATGCTTGCTCACGGGCCTCGGCAGGAACTCACCTGAGTGGGGAGTCTTAGACGCTCAGACCCCAAGCAGGATGGAGCTGAGGGCAGGCTCGGGTCTTTCTGCTTGGCTAAGCAAGGAATCTGACAACTCAAAATCTGAACCCGCCTTTCAGAACCTTAGAAAATCATGAAGACCAAAGTGGGAAGAGAAAACGCATTTGACTTCATCACTGAGCTTGGCTTGTAACCTTGGAACATTTAAACAACGTACTAGGTGGGTCTCCCCATTTCAGGAACCTCCTTTCCCAGGTCCCATAAATTTCAGGGGTGCGTCTGCACTTCTACCATGAGCTGAAGGATTGGGAAGAACAGAGAAGGGTTTCACATGGGCGTGACTCCAGAAGAAAGACATAGGCTGCCTGAGGCACCGCTTCTCCAGCTAAATGATGAGGGCCACTTGCATTCATTCCCAGTGTCCTAGAGGCTCGGCCAAGGTTTTCAGCCCTTCTGGAACATTCTAGCTTTCCAGGCTCCTGGCCCACATACCTTCCTCTTTCTTACAAAAATACACCGTTCCTTTCACTATCTCATGCTGATATTTCCGGAGTTTTATTCTTGTGGTACATGGTATTTGGTGGTAGGGGGGGTCCGGGCAATGCTCAGAGGTCCACCAGCCCCTCCTCGTGATATCAGACTTGGTGCTACCCAGGTTGGAACTCAGTTTTTAGCACCAGACTATAGAAGCACATTTGAACTATTTCATGAAAAGCAGAGTGACACTCCCGCTTGTACCAGAACTTACAAACGCTCATGTCTTCAAGCATCTTACAAAACAACCAGTCAGATGAGGTCCCTTACACTGGGTTACTCCAGTTCAGTTCCTCTCCATCCCTTGCCAGAGGCTACTACTTTTCTGAATTACGTCAGCTCCCTCTTGCTCTTTCTGCATTTCCTCTCCATAAAAAAAAAAAAAAAAATCGAAGAGGGTCTTAAAACTGGACACGTGGCACACATTTCCTCTCCTGACAACTTTGCAAATTGCTATTACAGATCCACACGCATCCTCTGTAAGTGTATCTTGTCATCTTACAAGGAGGCCCATACTTCTCCACAGACACCTGAGGTACTTCCAACTTATTCGAGAGACAATTCAGCTGTGAACACGCACGCCTGGGGGCCCGGGAGCCGAGTCCCGCTTCTCGAGTTGAAGGTTCCCAGGCATCACCAGCGGGGCCTCGCTGACTGTGGACTCTCACCCAGCTTGGAGAGGTTCAAGGGCAGGTGGCCCACACTGTCGTGCTGTGCACAGGGAGACTCTTGTTCACAGACCCACATCTAATCCTGTGATGCTGTCTGCCTCTGGAAAATCTGAAAGCATGAAGCTCTCATATCTCCTTGGCTATCACTGACAAAGATTATCCTTTCGCCAATGTTTCACTGTTTTGGCTCTGTTTAGACATCTTGCCTATTTTGGGTAATGCTGCAGTTCTAAGTGTAGTTTTAGGGTGTAGGGACACAGGAAGCTTCTTTACCAAAGACTTCCCTGTGTAAAGCTCAATTTTCATTTATTCTAACCAAAACAGAGCCCCAGACTGATTATAGAAGTTCATCTGAGAATCTAGCCCTCTTCTACTAATTAAGCTAGAAATAAACTTGTAAAAATGTTAATCTCATTATCTTTTTCTTTCTTCTAGGGTCACACCTGGCAATGCTCAGGGGATCCTCCTGGCGGTGCTAAGGGGACCATATGGAATGCCAGGGATCGAACCCAGGTCCGCCGTATGCAAAGCAAATGCTCTACCTGCTGTGAAATCGCTCCAGCCCTATTTTTCATAAGTTAGTGTGTCAAGTTAAATATATAAACCCCTGAAATTAACTCAATTTCATTTCTAAGAGTAACTACCAATAAATAGAACACACACACACACACACACACACACACACACACAGAAACTAGGATTCTCAATATTGGTGTGGGGGGTGGTACCTAGGTCACACTCAGTGGTGTCCAGGGATCACTCATGGAGGGGATCAGGGGACCATATGGGGTATCAGGGGTTGAATTTATGTTGGCTGTGTGCAAGGCAAGAGTCCTACCCTCAGTACTATTGTTCTGGCCCCTGGGATTTTCAATTTTTAAGAGTATCAAGATTTCATCCTCTGGGATTTTCAATTTTTAAGAGTATCAAGATTTCATCCTGAGACCAAAAATCTTAACATTTTACTGCTTTTTTCACTCATTTATAGAAGCTTCATGTGGTTTTCTTAAAAAATGTATTGTGGGTAAAATTTTTTTTTTTTACCCAGTGAAATATATTATAAATATCCTAATCTAATTATTTTTGATTTGCTTATACTGCCCATTGTTTTGCGGATGCTTTAACTTAGATGTTTTTAGCACAGTGGGTAGGGAGTTTGCCTTGCATGTGGCCAACCTGGGTTCGATTCCTCTGTCCCTCTCAGAGAGCCCGGCAAGCTATAGAGAGTATCCCACCTGTACGACAGAGCCTGGCAAGCTACCCATGGTGTATTCGATATGCTAAAAACAGTAACAAGTCTCATCATGGAGATGTTACTGGTGCCCGCTCAAGCAAATTGATGAACAACAAGATGACAGTGCTACGATGCAGTGCTACTGAAGATACTGTTCCAATTCTGAAACTGAGAAAGTCTCATTGGACTTTTAAGAGCAGTGGCTCTCCACCTTACCAAACAGAGAGCCAGCCCTGGCTGGCAAAGTGGAGGCTGAAAATCTGTTATGGTAACTCTCAGAGTGGAGGCACTATGAAAAGGAATGGCAAATGCCAACTCTCCCCCTGCCTGGACCCTCATTCTGTGCATCTTTCATACCTGAGCTAACTTCAACCAAGACAAGTGCTTAGCACAGACCTGGAACAAGATCAGTGTAAAATACTGCATATTGTTTTGTCTCAGACAAATAACTTGGGATGTCTGTAATTCATGGAATACTATTTTGTTCTTGACACAGAATATGATGTTTTCCTCTTCTGAAGTCAATTAACAAGCTTTTACAAACCTTAATGCACATTTAACTCAATATGAATCTGTCTTTCTGCAAATATTTTAACTGAAACAGACTGAATTCATTTATATCCAGCAAGTCTATACGTGCTACTTGTATTTAAAAAGCATTTACATGGCACTATTTTATTTGGCCTATTTCACAATTCAACATGTTGGTGACAATATTATGATGCTGAGAACTCTTCAGAGGATGGAAAACAAAGGACATGATGAGAGATTCAGCATCACATGTGGTTAGAGATGAGGCTTGCCTGCCAATCTGACTAAGGGAGCTCTCTGAAAAGCTAAGGCTGATTTCCGTCCATCAGAATGAAAGTGAAAAGTATCCCTAGATAATGTTCATTGGAAGCAAAAGTAAAGTGAAGTGAAGTGCCTGCATGGCTGGCAGAAGAGAAGGACCTGTAGGGGCCAGAGCAATAGTACAGCGGGTTGGGCATTTGCCTTTCACTCGGCTGACCCGGGTTTAATCCCCAGCATCCCAGATAGTCCCCTGAGCACAGCCAGGAGTAATTCCTGAGTGCAGAGCCAGGAGTAAGCCCTGAGCACTGCCTGGTGTGACTCAAAAAACAAAAGCTGTTTAAGGATTCTTGGACCCTTTTAAAAAAATAGAGAGAAAAGAATCTGCACGGGCATATCCAGAGGACTTTGGCAGGACCCCCTGTGCCTTTCACGGAGAGTTTCCTATCCATTACTGTACAACACTAACAGGGTATCAGCAATTTCAAATTGGACAAAGGTGGGGAGGTTCAGATCAAACCTAAGAAGTTATAAAACTGGCTAGTATTTCCCCTCACGGAATCAAGAAGGGAAAGAAAAACAGAATTAGTGATAGAGAAGTAGAAATAAAACAGAGAAGACATAATCTCGGCATTCTCTATACAAGATTCTAAGTGGAAAAGAATGAAGGTGACAGTCAAGGTTCATTTCGAGCCATGTCATCATACATATTATGAGATTTGGCCTTTTCGTCAATGTACAAATAAGCTTCAGATATGTATTTGTAGGCTGAGCCAACAGAATGAGTTGCATGATCACTATTATCCATGATAGTAGTGAGGTCTCCAGAGAACCTGCCCTCACACACTCTCACTTAGATCTTATACTGAACTGAACGATTCAAGGAGGCAAGGAGAGAAGTAGGGTCAATGAATAGAAAGTATGTAAGTCAAGTTAATGAACTTCAGGCGAATTAAGACAGCTTAACTTCATCCAGCCTAAAAATGGACTGATTGCTGATCCAGTCCCTTGCCCACACTCAACCTAAGATTTTCCATACTCTGTTTGTTCTTAGGACACAACATGTGGTGCTCGCGGGTTCCTCAGAAGACTATATGGATGCTGGGAATTGAACTCAGGTAGGCCATATGCAAGGTGAACATTTTACCTACTGTACTATTGCTCCAGCCCCAGATTTTCTATATTCTTATCTAAAACTCATCTTTGCTACAGGATAGATGGCATGCATATCAGCCCTTTCAAAAATCTTTCAATTAGAAATGCTTTCTGATTCATTGATGAAAACAATAAACAAAATACTTCTGAAATGAAGAAAAGAAAAAAAAAAGGCAGAACATATTCCTCACTTAGAGTCAGTATAAACTTGGAACCATCTGCTACCTGATCCATCAAGCTTTACAGCTGCCACCCTGCATAAGGAGGAAGTGCTAGAGAAATTACTTTGTTCCCACCTCCACAATTCAAATCAGAGCAGCAAGGAAATTAAAAGATATATCACAATGATAATTACCAGTAAATCTCAAATTAAAGTAACATAGGTACACCTTGAAGAGAACTTATTCTTGGAATGAAACCCTATCTATTCAATTAGATTCCCATCTTCCACTGTCCTCAGGGTTACAAAGTATTGTAACTAACAACTCATTCAGAAAAACGTTTAAATCAGAACCGGTGTCATATTATCAGTTAAAAAAACCTTATGACTATTATAAAATGATCTGAGTCTTTGACAAGTTCTGACTATAGAAAGTTTCAAGAGCACTGAGTGATACAAAAATAATGTGAAATTCACAAAATAAGAGAAAGGGGCATTCGTATGTGTTAAAATAATTTAATCTTCCCTGTACATTTCTGTCCACATGAGCCAACAAAAAGCAAAAATTTGTATTTTACAATATTAACCTGTCATGAGACGGTCAAATCAGTTCAGATGACAAAAGTAGAATTTAATCACTAATGAAATGTTTAAAAATATATATATTAAACAAAAGAATGTTTTTTACAAGATAAAAAATAATCTTCCACAATGCAATAAATTGCAGATCACGAAAATTTTAACACTTTTCAATTTCAGTTCAGTGTTTAGTTTCAAAATCTAGAGACAATCAAGTAACAAAAGTGTTGGCAGAATTTCTATCTGTTTTTACGTTTCTCTTTCTTGCTCCGACTAGTTGCTACATTGGTTAAAGATGATGATGAAGGTGCTCTTGCGTGACCCGTCGCCTTAAGATGGTCAAAAAGTTTATTCCGAGATGGAAATTCACTATGGCAGGTGGTACAGCTGAGAAGAACATCGCTCTGAGAAGGAAAAAACAAAACAAAACCACAAATAAACACGGTGTATCTGAGAGTAGTGTTTTGATATTTTCATGTACAGATAAAATATCAAACAATTAGGACAAAAATTTTTCACACACAAAGAACATCTACCAAACAGGCTCAACAGAGGCAGCTGCTCTTGGAACTGAACTCCAATTAACCAATAAACACCATTAACCTTTCATGCCAAGGAACAATCTCACCCTTACGATTTCTCTCCACAGCCCCCAAACCAAAGGTCTTGAGAAACTCAATTAGCATGACCCCATGGTCTAGCTCGTATTCCTTTTTTGCTTGTTTAGGGGCCACATCCGCCAGTGCTCGGGGCTTATCACTCCTGGCTCTGTGCTCAGGGATCACTCAGTATATGGGTACTGAGGATTGAACCCAGTTGGTCGTATGCCAGAAAATGTCCTGCTAGTGTCCACCGTACTATCGCTCTGGCTGCCCATGCTTCGTACTTCAGAGCAGTGGAAAACCAAACCGTGACCGCTCTATCTCGCATGCGGCCCTCGAGGAAGGGACGCCGCAGTGCACGGAGGACAGCGAGCCGAGCTGCAGGGCCTCCCCAGACACAGGCGTCCCGGGAACCAGAGCCGACCTTCAACAAGGCCAGCAAGGCCTCGAGGGTGACGAGGTGAGTGGGACCTACCGCTGCCTGTGGCTCCGCAGGTACTCTGACGGACTTTTTCGCTTCTTTGGCTTTCTTTCCTTTGGGTTTAGGAATACTGGAAAATAAATTAAGGAATTAAGTGTAATAAAATAGTAATAACAAAAACATATCCCTTTTCGTTATCTTCTTGCTCCCAAGAAAATTCCAAAGATGACAGGCACTAGTTAAAGACCAGTTTAATAGCCACATGAGTAATTTTCACATCTCAAATAAATAACTTTACTGAATAGCCTTGGAGATCAAATGAAGTATTACATTTGGCACAAAAAATTAAGAAATATACTTAAAATAGTTAAAAACACAAGCTAAAATACCCCTAAAATATATCTTAATTTTATACTACATATTTTTATTAAAAACAAAAAAGGCAAGGCACTTAATATTCCCTGTAATGTAACAAACTATCTTCACAGACCATCAGTAGTATCCCCAATACACTACGACACTGGTGTGGTTCTTCTCCCCCAAAAGCTTCTTAAACCTGACCCAGTATTCCATAACAAAAGGAGAAAACTAAACACTCTCAAATGCATTATCCAAACAACTGAATTTGCTGGGGGCTGGAGAGGTACAGTGGGTGAGGCACTTCCCTTGCACAGGGCACCCCAGGTTCAACCCCTGGAGCTCTCTGCAGAGCCAGGAGTAAGCGCTGAGCAACACCAGCTGTGGCCCCCAAATCCAAAACAGAAACCTGAATTTGTTCTGCAAGGGCTCCCACTGCCCTGCCCCTCCCCCTTCTCTTTCTGTTTCTGGGCCATCCCCTGCTGTGCACAGGGCCTTCTCCTGCTCTGGCAGAGGATCATTCCTGGCCATGCTTGGGGACCGTCTGGGGAACTGGGAATCTAATCAGGGCAAGCTACATGCAAATCAAGTGCCCACCCCTCCTGTACGAGAGGGGTCTTCCTGGAAGATCCTACCCCCGGCAGGAGAGCACATGACCTGCGTATCTGCGTGTCAGAGACCCACCTTCAACCCCAGGACCCATACGGCCTCCCTCAGCACTGCCAGGAGCAACTCCTGGGCAAAGAGCTGGGAGTAGCTCCCTGCAAAGAAGCTCACGTCCTCTCTTCTGGGGTTGGCCTCCTGGACCCGGAAAGTGCCATCCAATAGAGCCCACCTTTCCCGTACTCCACCTAAACTCCCCAACACCCTCCTTCTAGTCATCTTTTACATAACTTTTAATTTTCCTCACTCATGTGAGGCTTTCCTTCATTGGTGCTGACCAAATTCTTGTACACTCAAAGGGACTAATGAACTGGGCTGGATAATGGTACCTGGAAAGCATGAATATATACAGTCTCGGGGCCAGAGAGGCAGAAGAGTGAGGTAGGGCCTTTGCCTTGCACACAGCTGACACAGGTTCCATCCCCAGTACCTGAGTCTCCTAGGAGTGATCTTTTTTTAAAAAATATATTATTTTTAATGAATCACTGTGAGACACAGTTTCAGACTTACAAACCTGCATGATTACCTTTCGGTCATACAATGTTCAAGTCCCATCCCTCTACCCACGCCCATTCTCCATCAGCAATGTTTCCAGTATCCCTCCCACTGCGCCCCCACCCCCTACCTCTGTAGCAGGCACATTCCCTCTCACTCTCTCTCTCCTTCTGGGTGTTATGGTTTGCAATTCAGGAACTAAGCGGCCATCATGTTTGGTCCATAGTCTACTTTCAGCACGTATCTGCCATGCCGAGCAAGCTCTCCAACCAACATTTACTTAGTGGGCCCTTCTCTATCCCAGCTTTTCATGTGCTTTTCCCTGAGCACAGGAGATCAGCCTGGAGCCGAGGATTGATCATTGAGTGCAGAGCCAGGACTAAGCCCCAAGCACCATTGTGGGTGATCCCCAAACAAAGACAAACACAAACAGATACACAATCTTACCAAAACAATAACATTTATGGGGCAGAGAGAAGTCAGTGGGCTAAGCACAGGCTCGGCACCCAGGGGGCCTGGGCTCAATCTCTGCAGGGTCTCCTGAGCACAGCAGGAAGAGACCGGGGAGCACAGAGCCCAAACAGCCCCCAGCACGGCCAGGTGTGAGGAAGAAAATACAGGAAAAAGAAGACCATGGCATAAAAAGCAGCAGATCAACATGTACAAATTAACAATATACCCTCATAGACATAACCAAGTGCATTTAGGGTATTTTTGTTTGTTTTTGGAGGGCCACACCTGGAGGTGCTCCGGGGGCCATCACCAGCTTGGTTCTCTCCTTGTGGTGCTCAGGAGACTGTCTGTGGTGCCGGGGAATGACCTGGGTCTCCCGCATGCAACCCTGTGCGCCAGTGCGCTGAGCTCTTGGCAGCCCCCAACCCCCCATAACCGTTCTTGAGAATAACAGATTGTCTAAGACCCTTCCTTGGAAGCCACAGGCATATTTGAACAGTTACATTTTGTAACAAAGTGCTCATCAGTGGGCAGCCACTGGTGGTCCTAAGGGAACCCCCAGAATATCTTGTGCCCTGAGGGTACCCTCAAGATATCCCAGTGCCTGAGCACTGAGGAGGGGCTGCTGCAACCCTACCCCGCCCCAGCACTGAGGCAGTCACTGAGGTTTTCTAAATCCCTCCTCACCCAAGTCAAGGAGGAAAGCCCCACTGTCGGTGGCTGCGGCAATGAGAACCCTTTCCCCTCACCCTCGGGAGCTCTCTGACGGCCCATGGGAGAAAACACTTCTCAGTTCAAGAAAGGGGCTGGGCAACTGACAAGCTACTCCAGCCTTACTGTCCAGACAAAAATACTGAATGCCCTGAATAATCGCCATGACCTCTTAGCACCTGTATTGCCAACCAGAATGCATAAAAGGACAGGAGAGAGAGAGCAAGAAGGCAAGTGCCTCCCACAGAGGGAGGCTGGGGGGAGGGGGGGGTTGGGGGGCATTGGTGGTGGGAAATGTACACTGGTGGAGGGATCACTGTACAATGGAAACCCAATTATGAACAGCTTTGTAATGGTCTATCTCACAGATAGCCAATTAAAAAAAATTAAAAAAATAAAAAGTAATGTGGAGTTCATGCCCAGTTTAATCAGCTTAATCAATGGCTATTAAATAACATGACTCTTACATTAAAAAAAAAAATGAAAGGGGCTGGAGTCAGGAGTTTGGGGCCCCATGTGCCCACCAGGCTGTCCCCAAGGGACCTGCCCATGACACACAGTGAATCCCTGCAGCCCAGAAGGTCGGGTCAGCTTTCTGCCCCGTGCCGGTCACTCACTCAGACTCCATCCCTCACTGGGCGCCGGAGCCCTCACTGGCAACACACACAGCCCTCACGGCACTGCCAGGCCCCGGTTCCTCAAAGCTCCCCCAGCCCCAGACTGTGAGTTCCGCTTCCCGCCTCTGAGTGTGGCTCTGTCTTGTGCGTGCCTCAGTTCCCCCACGCCCACCCTGCCCAGTCCCCTCTGTCACTGTCGGGCTAGTGCCAGGGTCTGTCGACTCCCCCGTTCCTGGCTCACCCAAGCCCCGGTTTATGGTTCTAGAATGGCGGGAACCTCCGCTTAGCAACTGTTCAGCTCTTTCTCCAGATGGAGGGCAGCAGTGACGTCTCCTGAGAACCCCCCAAGGGCTGGAGAAGAGCCAGTCAGGAAACCCCAGAGGCTCCAGGCGGCTGGGCAGCCCCACCCCTCGCTACTGACCGGTCTCTGTGAGCGGCCAGCCTGACTGATCCCCAACAGGGAACCAAAATAATCTGTCTCTGGCCACAGGGCTGAGACGCCCCTGAGCATACCATTCTAGCATTCTCTTTGCCACGGACTTCATCTGCACACATACATGTGGTGTGCTTATTATACATGATTGAGCCACAGGCAACATCAACTTCACTTTGTCAGTCATGGAAAGTATTTCACTGCTAGGTAATAGCTTTCCTGTCAACCAATCCTAAGGATCAGAACGCAACATGCAACTCTCACCCACCTTTTAGCTTCAGTCTTTGGGTCATCACAGAGCTCTATCGTGTCCTTAGCACTGATGTTCTCTTGGGGAGGGTCTTCCAATTCTTTGGCACTGTCTTGGTTTAAGTTGGCGTCTTCTGGATCACTCTTTATTCCTTCTCCAGTTCCGTTTTCATTAACATCACCACCAAAATCCTAGGTATTAAAACAGGTGTGCCGTTACAAATCGAACAGTGTAATACCGGTGCTGACAATGATGAGTCCTGTACACTCTGCTAGGAACGGACCTAGCAGATACAATTTTTTTGGTTTGTTTAGTTTGGGGGCCACGGGTGGTGCTGGGGACTGAAATGAATCCCTGTTGGCCATGCACAAGCCTGTAAGCTGTATTACTTCTCTAATCCACAGGAAGACACAGTCCCAGAGAAGATACAATTTTATTGATGTGAATATTCATCACAGAAATAGTAATCTGGGGGAAAATCAGAAAAAGAAATTTTTTTTTTCGGCAAGTAAATGGCTGAACACTGAAGGAAAATTAAAGGACTTAATTTTGGCCCTGGGAGCTGGAGCAACAGTACAGTGGGCAGTCGCATGCAACTGACCAGGGTTCAATCCTTGGCATCATATATGATTCCGAGTCCCACCAGGAATGATTCCTGAGTGCAGAGCCAGGAGGAAGCCCTGAGCACTGCTGGGTGTGGCTCAAAAACAAAACTTAAGTTTCTGGGTCGGGGAAATTGTTGAAAAAAGCAAAGTGCAAGGCTTTGCATCCAGGAGATCTGGGTTTGCTCCCAGTCACAGAACAGGCCCTGAGCACTGAGCTGGGAGTGCCCCGAGCTGGGAGTTGCTGCTAAACACCACTGCTGCTTGAATGCTAAAACACTTCTCCCTAAACACTGCCTCAATTAGAATTATAAGCACAACATATTAGTAAAATCAGAAGAAAGTCTACATACAGAACATCTGAGTGAACTGAACTCAGTATGTTCCCCTCCTCCTGCCTTCCCTGCTGTCTTAATTCAATATTTATAGAGAGAATTCGGGATGACACTGAAGTATTTCTATACTTTCAAAATGATCTGCAACTATTATGTTTACAGTTAGAAAATAATTAGAAATTGTCAAATATCTGCTCTAAATGCAACTCTTATTTTAGGGGGAGGAGTTAACATTTTGAACATTGGCTTCCTGTCCCTCTGTCCTCATTCTTGACACACTCTCTCTCACACACACACACACACACGCACACACTCACACACATAACTCATGCAGCTGCAGTTCACCACGTGTCTCCTAAGAACAAAGGCGCATCCACATCCACAACAACCTCTTCCCACTCCAGGCTGTGAGGCTGATGTCCTCTCACAGTCCCTCGCCACGTTCCAATACTCTTTCCTCGTGACCCCCAGCAGGAGAGACAATCCAGGAACACGGAGGGCATTTAGTCATCATTCCCCTTTACTCTCCTTGATTCCTGTCTTTCATGATGCTGACAGTGCAGTGAGTATTTGGTGCACTGGCCCAGAGTTCGGCTTTGTCTCTTTCCTCTGAGCTCGATTCAGCTGTAGGAATTGTAAAGACACTGCTGGGTCCTTGTCAAAGTGCCATATCAGAGATAAAATGTGTGAGTTTGTTACGTGTTTTAGTGATTAAACTGATCTTCAGGCTGAATCTCTTGCTAGGCTTTCCTACTGCAGTGTACCTTCTTCCTTTCCTAAGTGGTTCTCTGAGTATTAGAACGTTGATTTTTTTTGGGGGTCACACCCGTCGATGCACAGGGGTTACTCCTTGCTCTTGCACTCAGGAATTACTCCTGGCAGTGCTCGGGGGACCATATGGTATGATGGGAATCAAATTCAGGTTGGCCGTGTGCAAGGCAAATGCCCTACCCCCTGTGCTATTGCTCCAGCCCCAAGAACGTTGATTTTTGAGCCACTTATTATTAGACAGGTGGATGAGGAGCAGGGGTTTTTCTAATTCCCTCCATCATCTTCTATAATAAAGCTTTCCTATCTGTCTCCTTTCTCTCATGTTTTTTAGGCACAACATAAATACGTGGCATTTTAAACAAAACCTGCGGTCAAAGGCTGATCACCATTAGTCTCTATGACTCAAACTGTGGCCGACTTCAAGGTACTTCCGATGTAACCTGCCACTTTATGGGCACTTCCTTAGTGTCTGGCAGGAGCTAATACAGCTCATCTTGTGCTCCCCCTATCAAAGTGGAATCAGCCTCTTCTCTACAGGTGAAGCTCTAATTCCTTTCACTAGGGAAGGGATTTGAGACAAAGAGGTCTGGGCCAGGTGCATGAGGTGCCACCTCGCTGCTCCAGACCCTCTCAGTGCACAATCGTGACACACAAACATGCATTTTTCAGTCATGAGCTCGTATCGCCATTTCTTTTATTCCAACCCAACTGCTCCTTTCTTCCCTCAGTCTCTCGTTAATCTGGTTAGCTTCTCGCAAGGGAAGGCCTGACTCACCAGATCATCTCTCTAACCCCTTCCCCTCAATCTCTTATCTGTGGTTCCAATTTTTCATCAAGAAAGAATGCTTCCTGACATGCATATATTCATCTATTCTATCTAATAAAATGTACAAGAAACCACACCACCAAAATATCCATCCATACTAACTAAAATTCAAGGTTTTTTCTTCTTAGGAATAAATCCCATGTTGGGTGTTCAGAATAATGTGTCTGAAAGTTACTTGAATTAATTCTACCTTTTTGCTGGCTAGGGTCATTCTATTTATAATGAACTTTAGTTTTTTGAGAATTCTCAGAAAGTAACCTTTGCTGGATCCTGCAATGACTACTTTTACTATTCAGAAAACTGCCCAATTTAAAATTTCATGATTCTCAGTATTTGATTCCTGTTCTCTAGTCTGACAGTATTGTTTCCATATTGCCTTCCCCTTCAAAGAATGATTAAAGAGGCAAAGAGACAGTACAGTGGTTAACATGCTCACTTCGCCTGTTGCCCACCTGGATTTGCTCCTGGCATTGCATATGGTCCCCACGAGCACTGCCAGGAGTGATTCCTGAACACAGAGCCAGGGGTCAGCCCCGAGCACTGTTGAAGTGAGCCTAAAACCAAACAAGATTGAAAAATAAAACAAACAGAAAAGAGCTTAGAAAATACTAGGAAAGGTACTAGAGAAAAATAGACCTGTACTGGTCTTTCTCACTGATGAAATCAGGAATTACAAATAAGAGAAGACTACAGCTTGGGAGGAAAAAACAATAGGAAGCATTCTCAACAGTGAGGACATACAAATACTTGTTTTTACTGTTGTAATCTAGAGAGTCTATCCCCATGGCTTCAGATAACAGAGGCTTTGGTTTTTAAATATTTTTCTTCACTGAATTTTGTCCTTATTCTAGTCACTCTGACACATGGAAGAAAGAAGGTGTTTTAAAAAAATAACTGTTATAGTCTGTTTGGGAGCAAGATGGTATGAGTCATGTTATAAAAGAACATATAACTCAGTGTGGTAGTTTTATAACTGAGGCCAGAAACTCCACCTCACAATTTTAACAGTAATTGACAAGTCGTGTATCATTTTCAAAACAAGAAACATAAAACTGATCAAGTTTTTAATAAGCACTTATAATAGACTTGGGACAAATAAACCAAATATAAAGTTTCATTTAAAAACGATCCAACTTTACAGGGGCTGGAGCAATAGTATAGTGGGTAAGGGCTCTTGGCCGGCACATGGCCAACCTGAGTTTGATCCCTGGGCATCCCGTTAGGGCGAGAAGCACCGCCGAGAGTCAGCCCTGAGTGTGGAGCCAGGAGGAAACCTGACACTGCAGGGTGTGGCCCAAAAACAAACAAACAAAATAACTGCAAGTTTTAAAATAACTATGTTTGATATTAGTCTATGCTAACACAATTAGATTATATTCAAATGGCACTAAATTTAATTCCTCCTCCTTTACAGTTTTCACATGGGCACATGGATAACTTCATTTTGATGTTTTTTAAGTCCAAAGATAACCATAAGACCATGTTTCATAATATATAAAACAAACCCTTTCATTTAAAAATAACTTGAAAGATTAAATTTGAACCCAGCTGTGAAAAACTTAAATTACTTAAACCATAGAAACATTTTTTTTCTAGAATTAACACCATTACCGCTTACTAACTAAATGTTGCTTTTACATACTTCCACTTAAATATGCCGCTGGCAGAATCGAGTTTACTACACAATGACCAACCCCTGATTGTCATGTCATTTCTGATATTGCTACCTTGTCGAAAAAAAAACCCTGTAATCACATGTAACCAGACTTTTTAAACTATATCACTCAGCTGATTTATACTAGGGGAAATTCACATATAAAACTAAATCACCATGGGGCTGGAGCGATAGCACAGCGGGTAGGGCGTTTGCCTTGCACGCGGCCGACCCGGGTTCAAATCCCAGCATCCCATATGGTCCCCTGAGCACCGCCAGGAGTAATTCCTGAGTGTAGAACCAGGAGTAACCCCTGTGCATCGCTGGGTGTGACCCAAAAAGCAAAAAAAAAAAAAAAAACAAAAAACAAAAAAAAACTAAATCACCATGACAGCAATAAATAAATTAATCGCACGAATCAAAGAGGAGAAATGCACTACAAAAATTATTTCCAACTTCTTTTATTATGTCTTTCAATCAAGATAAGAGTGAAAATTGATTGGATCTCACTGATCCAGATTATGCCCACAACACTATATCTGATATTTAATATTAGTAAAACCTTTCAACATACCTGTGCTAGTGGCTTCTGTTTCTTTTTCTTCTGTTTCTTAGAAAGCCTGAGAATAAACACAAATCAGAATGTCAAATACTTGACTTTGTGAAGGTTTACTGAGCAGACATAAAAAATATTGAAACATGAGTTTTAGAAAAGAAAGTAAATCTTGAGAGAGAGAGAGAGAGAGAGAGAGAGAGAGAGAGAGAGAGAGAGAGAGAGAGAGAGAGAGAGAGAGAGAGAGAGAGAGAGAGAGAGAGAGAGAACACCATTTCTTAGGGGCCAGGGGAGAGAGATCAAAGGCTGCCTGTGTGCCTGGCATGCTGGTGGCCCAGGTCCAATCCCAGGTGCTGCCGCTGGGTCCTACAGTACTAGGCTGAGAGCAGCCCTCAAAACCGGCGGCAGGGAGAGGCCCAGAGCAAGCAAAACAAGAGAGTAACAGGAGAACATCTTGGACATAAACACTCAGCTCGGCAGGGTTCATTTCTAGCACCCCTTAAGGTGCCACCAAGCCCCACCTGGAGTAATTCCTGAGCAGAGTCAGGAGTAAATCCTGAGCACAGCAGGACACAGCCCAGAACAAAACAAAACGAGTGCTGAAATGCAGAGCTTAAATGCAATCGCAAACAATTCAGTTTTTTTTTTCTTTTTGGGTCACACCCAGCGATGCTCAGGGGTTACTCCTGGCCCTGCACTGAGGAATTATTTTTGATGGTGCTCGGGGGACCAGATAGGATGCTGGGAATCAAACCCGGGTCAGCCGTATGCAAGGCAAATGCCCTACCCACTGTACTATCACTCCAGCCCACATTTCGCTTCTTAAACTGTGAGTCTCCATGGGGCTGTGTAAAAATGGTGGGGTTGCCAAAAATTTGTTTCAAAATAAACTTATGATTTGTTATCAATAAATATTTAGCTTTTATACTTAATTTATATACCCAGGGTCATGTAAAAGTTTCTTGAGTTTGGAAAGGGATAGTGAGTGTAAATACTTATGAAACCTAGCTATGAAGTTGTTGGTTTGTTTTTTATTTTTTGGGTTTTTTTTTTTTTTTGGCTTTTTGGGTCCACCCAGCGATGCTCAGGGGTTACTCCTGGCCCTGCACTGAGGAATTATTTTTGATGGTGCTCGGAAGACCAGATGGGATACGGGGAATTGAGCTCAGGTTGGCCGTGTGCAAGGCAAACACCCTTCGCACGGTACTATTGCTCTGGTCCCTCTAGCAACATTTTTAGAAGTACTTTTGTTGTGGTGCATCTTCTATTTCTTCCTCAGAATGGACAGTCAGTGTATTTTCATCTGTTAGAAGTCCTGAAAATTGTTCTTCCTCCTCTTCCAATTGTTGTTTTAACAAGGCAACCATTTCTCGATGCTTCTTTGATTTCTCATGATTCTTCATTCTGAAAGGACAATTATGAAACGAGTAATCAAAAGGACTCTAGGTGCCCAAATATACTCATGTGATAAGCACAACCACACGAATTCAATTTACCCTCTTTACATTACGGGATGTAAGTGCCAATGCTCGTGCACAACAGAGAGAAAAGGAGAACCCTGTCGGGCTTGCAGGTGACAAGTATAATGGAAGTCTGTGACTACCTGTTTGTTTTTTTACTGTATTTTAGGGCCACTCCTTCCTCTGTCCTCTTAACTGTAAACCTTCTCCATAATTTTACAAGTTCTCTATTTTTAAACTTCCGATTGTTAGAATTCAAGCCACCTCCACGGCTTCTTAGACACCATTGCTAAGTGCTTCTACATTTCAGGTCATGCGGGGGCCTTTCAGGGATCACTAGGAAATGACAGGACAAGTCCAAGCGGAAAGGAAGGCTGATCAGAGACAGTGAGCTTCGAAGCGCAAGCAGGTCAGCTTCCTCGCTGCTCCAACAGCCGCCTCGCAACTCCCCGGGAGCCAGCTCTGTGCTCAGCCTGCCCCCGATCGAGTTCAGATGGAGCAACCCCGTAGAGGAGCTGGGAGCAGAGTCCATCACACTGTGGATACAAAGGAAGAAGGGACCCTTCACAGAACACTTTTGACAAGGCTTTGGTCATGCGTCAGTGGAGCTCCGAGGAAGAAAATGCCTGTCACCACCCAGTCCCAACTCTTCTCTGTTCAGATGCCCGTTATCTGAGTTTGGGTTCTACTCCTTCCCACTCAGACCTGCCTTCAGACCAAAGCTCCTTAACGAAATGGACACACCTTGCTATGGAGGACATAAATCGAGGATGAACTGACAAAACTGGAACATGGGGAGGGAGTGAATCAGAGAGAAGTTGTGTTTTCACCAGCCAAACTTCCTCAAGTTGATAACCTTGTGTCAGAAAGTGCTTGAAAGAATAGTGGTGGCAGATCAAAAGAAGGGAGTGGCTGGACAGTAGAGCAGGTAGGGCACTTTATATGGACACGGCAGACACAAATTCGGTGCCTGGCACTCCATGTGGTCTCCTGAGCTCCACCAGGAGCGACCCCTGAGCACAGAACCAGGAGGAAACTCTGGGCACCGCTAAGTGTGGTCCCAACACCACCACCCCTTCATGCTACCTCTGCCTTCCACCCTCCTAAAAAAAAGGGGGGGAACCAGGCTAAAGATTTAAGCATAAGAAGAGCAGTAAGGAACACACACACACACACACACACACACACACACACACACACACGCACGCACACACACGCACATGCACACAAACCCTGTGATGTCCTAATGATAAGGAAAAGACAAATGGGGGGATGAGGGAGGCCCATTTGTCAACAGTGACCAAAGAAAGGTAAACAAGGCCCGCTGCTGGATCTGAAATCACGGTTGGGGGTAGGGAATGTTATGGAGGACATTAATCGAGGATGAACTGACAAAACTGGAACATGGGCAGTGAAGCAAGAGTGAAGCAGAGTTCTCCACAGCCAGACTTCTCAAGCTGATACCCGCACAGTAATTATGTCAGGAAATGGCCTCACTCTTTTAGGGGAACCCACACTCAGTTGTGCCCAGGGTTTACTTCTGGCAGGCTCGGAGGACCCGATGAGGTGCTGGGGATTGAACTGGGTCGGCCGTGTGCAAGGCCCTACCCACTGTACTCTCCAGTCCTAACCGTCCTCATTCCCAAGAGAGAGATACAGGCAGGCCCGTCTGGAGGAAAGGAGCATCAGGACACGGCACCCTCCCAAAGCGTGCCTGCAGGAGAGGGCAAGGAAGGGCCAGGCAACACTGTAGGCAGACACTATATCACTGTCATCCCGCTGCTCATCGATTTACTCGAGCGGGTATCAGTAACGTCTCTATTCGTCCCAGCCCTGAGATCTCAGCAGCCTCTCCTTACTCGTCTTTCCCAATGATTGGAGGCTCTTTCAGGGTCAAGGGAATGAGACCTATCGTTACTGCTTCTGGCATATCGAATACGCCACGGGTAGCCTGCCAGGCTCTGACGTGCGGGCAGGATACTCTCGGTAGCTTGCCGGGCTCTCCGAGAGAACAGGAAGCCACGAGCGCAGCTATTCTGGACTGCAGCTTTTCTGGATGGGGTCACCTCGCCGCCCCTCCTTGCCGGCGGCTTTTCTCTTGCCTGCTGTCGCTTCTGTCTTTCCCTGGGGCTTATACGGTCACTCTGACCACCACACCCCTCCTCTGCTCCTCTGTTTCCCGCTCTCTCTGGCTGACTTCAACTCTTATTTCCCTCCCCCCAGTCTTTTGTTCTGGATATTTTTTGGGGGGGCTACCCCTGACTTCTCCTGTCTCTGTGCTTGGGGATCCCTCCTGGCGGGGCTCAGGGGACTCTCTGGGGTGCTGGGGATGGAGCCCGGGCTCAGCCTCACGCAAGGCAAGCGCCTTAGATGTTTACTCTCTCTCTCTGGCCCCCTTTTCTCCCCTTGAATTGGCGGACTCAGTTCAAATCCCAGCACCTCATCGGGCCGTCCCCAAAAGAGGCTTTCTCCCTCTTCCGAACGCTGTCCTCTCTAGCACTTCTCTCTGCATGAGTCCTCCCCGGGATGCAGTCCACGCTGCACAGGGACGAGAGCCTGGGCGCCCGGGCTGGCTTGGCCAAAACAAGCGACTTTTCTTTCTGGAGAGAGTCTGTACATCCAAAAAGCAGCCCTGACGCAGGGATGCCGGTGTGAACACACACAGTGAGGGCAGGCGGAAGCGCCCTGCTGAGGGACAGAAAGCGCCCAGTGTGCCAAGGAGGGCTGGAGAGCAACTGGACTTTCAAAGTGCGACCCCTGGCCCTCCCTCGGAAGCAAGAGTTCGAAGGGACGGCTCAACTTACGCCTTTTCTGTCCTGAAAGATCTGTCGCAAGCCGGGCAGTAAAGGTCATCGTAGATCTCCGCTTCCTCGGCATCCTCGCTCTCTCCACCTGCAGGGGCCGAGGAGGAGCCTCTGGTTAGAACACCCACCTACAACCCACCAACAAAGAGTGCCTCCTTACGAACAGTCTCAAACTAAAGGTAAATAAAAAGCTAAACATTTTTTTTTTCCCTTTACAAAAAGACAATGTGACAAGATATATTATCAGAATTTGAGTGGTCTATTAAAAAGCAGCAAGCAGGGGCCGAAGAAAGAGCACAGGGGTTAGGGTGCTGGCTTTGCATGCAGCCGACATAGGTTCAGGCCCTGGCAACCCATATGGTTCCAAGTTCCACCAGGAGTTATCCCTGAGGACAGAGTAAAGGGTAAAAACTGAGCACCACTGGTCGTGACCCTCAAAACTAAAAATGCTCATTTAAAAAAAAAAAAAACCAAGTAGCAAGGAATTATAGGGAAGGCTTCCAAATCTGTCAAGATTTATAAAATCTGTCAAGCTCTTTTCACAAATCTGTTTAGAAGAAAATTCAAAACTTATTCTGGCCTGGCATCAGCTAAGTTCAGAAACGCAAATGCCACTTTCCCAGTTCGACTGTGAAGCAGTTTACTCAACCAGGCTTTGTTAAGTCCACCTCTCAGGTAAGATCTCCTCAGACACACTTAGCACTCTGCTGGGCTCTGTAGGGGAAACTTCTCACACCACCCCAGCCGGATCAGGCCGGTCACGTCAGACCCGGACCAGTGTCTTACATGTGATGTTCAACACCAACTTTAAAGATTTCCTCTTTTCCAAAAGTTTGACGCTTTATTACAACAAAATACAAATACCAATATGGTCCACAAAATCCAAACACCTGAAAGGTTCAATTCAGGGCTGGAAAGTGAATACAGCGGGGATGGCGCTTGCCTCAGGCGCGGCAGACCTGAGTCAGATCGCGGGCACCACATATGCGCGGCCAGCACAGCCTGGTGTGGTCTCCCGAAGCACAGGCCAAGGAGGAAACCCTGAGCACAGCCGGTGCGGCCCAACACGACAACAGTGAAATTCCACTCAAAATCTTCACACAACCTAATATTAGAGCTTCTCAAAAACAAACATGCAAATTATCACTTGGGGATTGGTGATGGATAATAAAGGTCACAAGGCATCTCCTCTCCTACATTACGGCCCTCTTTGATTACTCAAGACAGTTGAGCGTGATGTCAAAATCTGGGCCTGAAAACCGCCCCACAATCTTCGGCGCAGCTTTTCAGAACCCTTGTTTCCTCATCGGGAAGCTGGAGATGATCCCAGGGACAGAGCCTCCATTTCAGGGGTCATTGTGTGAAGATCAAGAGGAAGCATGTACGTGAAGACACTAACGAACAGGGAACTTAGAAAACTGGGTCATCCCACAACACCCTAAAGGAGAGAGAGAGTAGAAGGGAATGCGCCTGCCACAGAGGCGGGGGGGGGGGGGGGGGTGAGGGGAGAAGGGGGGATGGGAAGGGAATAGGAGGGATACTGGGATCACTGGTGGTGGAGAATGGGCACTGGTGGAGGGATGGGTACTCGATCATCGTATGACTGAAACGTAAGCATGAAAGTACGTAAGTCTGTAATTGTACCTCACAGTGATCATTAAAAATTTAAAAATTAAAAAAAAAGAGAGAAAATTGGGTCATCTTACATTTCAAAGAACTTTCACACATACAACCTGTGGCTCACTCTAAAACACTTAATTTCCTAAGCACTTTTACTAAATAAAAGCTGGTCATGTATCACTGGGGAAATTCAGCCTGAAAAGCTACGTTCCCAGGTAAGAGAAAGCTGGCAAGCTGTGTTTCAGAGCACTCTACTTTTTCTCTCATGGAACAGTTAGGGGCTGTGGGTAAAATCAGGTTGTCACCAACGCTCAATCCTTACCTCAAGCACTCTGTCACTGGCTTGTGCTCTCAGCACACTGAGAGGCCCTCTCCACAGCTGGAAGTGAGGGAATTACATACACCACAAAGACGCCCCAGCACGAAATCAGCCTTCCTGAAACAAGCTGGTACTGCCTGTGTGTGTGTATGCTGCTGGGAATCAAACCCAGGGTCTCCTATACACAGTACATGTACTCACCACTGAGTCCCGTCAGTCATGTTCATCAACATGCCTACTTGCCAATGAATTTATACATCGAGGCACAAACCATTTCAAACATGGTCAGAAGAGTTTGTTAATCAAACACCAAAATCAGGCTATTTATTAGGCTATTGTTGCAATTTTTTTTAACAATGCATTTTTTTTCACCTTTCTTTTTTAATGGGTGCTAGGAATAGAACCCAGGGTCTTGAACATGCAAAACAAGTACTCTACCACCTAGCTACATCCCTAGCCCCATTATTTCTCACTTTACTATCAGGAGATGCCACATGCATTTCTAAACACATACAAGGGGCCCAAAGAGATGGTAACAGGAGCTAGGGTGCTTGTCTGATTCTGGTCCTCTCCCCGGTACCACACGGTCCCCTGTGCACTGTGGGGTGGCAAGGCAATCCTCAGGACTGCAGGGCCCGAGCAGCACCAACCCTTAGCCCTTGCACTGAACCCACCCCTGGCACCACACCTGTCCTGACCACCACTGGGAGTGAGCACTGAGCAGCAAGCAGCCCCTGAGCACCAATGGGTGTGACCTTACAACAACAAACTGGCAAACATACATGATAAGTGCTGGTGGCCTGTTTGTTTTTGTTTTGGGTCACACCCAGCGATACTTGATACTCCTGGCTCTGTGCTCAGGAATTAGTCCTGGTAGTGCTCAGGACCATATGGGATGCAGGGGATCAAACCCCAGTCGACCGACCGCATGCAAAGCAAATGCCCCACCAGCTGGATTGTGGCTCCAGTCCTCATACACACTAACTGTGGCAACAACAGGCTGGAAATTGGGTGTTCTCTGGGTTTTCACTGCCGCCCCACTCCTGTGCCAGCACCCTCTACGTGGCACCCGTAGGCATTGCGAGAGCATAAGCCCAGGCACAGGCCTGTTTATTTACTAAGGAGTCTTAGAGACCAGGGCAAGTTACCGTCCTGTCCATCTTTGAGCTCCTGTTCCTCCACATTTTCTTCTTCCGATCCATCTCCGAATTCCTTCTCATACCGGGCCTCCATCTCCCTGAGCTCCTTCTCCAAGTCAGCCACCGTCATCCAGCTCTGCTCTTTGTACTGCTCTGCAAGTCTGAACACAGACAGCGGTCTCACGGGAGGGCACAGCTCCGCAGAGGGTTTACATGTTCCCTGGGTTTAAATCCACCCCAAGAGAGCATCTGCGTCCTCACAGCGGTTCAAGCAGCTGGATTCCCTTTAAATCTGGATATCATTGTTCCACTTAGTGGATTACGAAACAGAATTCTTAGTATCTTATCAAAAGTCTTCTGATAATTTTATATCAGAAATGTTTTTACTTGTAAAGTATTTCAAGTAGATTGTCCGTTGTAAAGTGCTATATTCAAACGATGAGGAGTGGTAGCAGAACCAAAAGTTTTCAAGATATGACTACTTAAACAATTCAATCCTCGGAACACAACACTTACAGTAACTTAGAACAGCAAAATTCCAACAGCACTGAAATGAACTACATATCTAACAGTGTACTTGACAAGAGGCAGAACTGACCCTGGGAAGGCAAAGGCATGGGACAATTCCTGCCTGATTTACCAGTTATTGATCCTGGGCTTGTCTGCCTCTCATTTTCTTTAAAAAAAAAAAAATGGTGGGATGGGGCAATAAAAACTAGAACTAACTATGCAGAATTGTTTGAGAAAAGTGCTTAGGACAAGGCCTTGCACAGAGTGAGAATTCAATGAATGTTTGTCATTATTCAATTGTACAAGGGCCTGTGTACAGGATCTCAGAGGCTCTCTGAAGGAAAAGCAGCCAAGTGAAAATATAAAATGTCATAGGAGATGGAAACACACGGTCCAATGCCAGGCTTGAGGCAAAGAAGCCAGGATGGTGACGGAACCCTTCAAGAGGGAACTGTGTGGGCCCTATGCCCCGGCCCCCATCAGACAAGGAGCCAGCCACCCCCCGCACCCGCCCCCACCCGCCTTCCCTACTTGGCCTGCTTCAGCTTCTGCTGCCGCCGCATCTCTTCCGCCTTCCGGGCCTTCTCTGCGTTCTGCTCCTCCACGAGCCTGCGGTGCGCCTGCACGCGCTTATCCCGCTTCCGGATGAAAGCCACCAGCTGACGCACAAGCTCGTTCTTCTCCTTCCTGGCCCGATCTCGGATCTTTTTGTTTTCTTTCTCCATGGCTCGCTTCTCCCAGCGGTTTGAGGCTTGTCGCGTGTCATATTCTTCTTTCCAAGCAAAGTTCTTCTGTGTGCAGAAACTCTGCCAGTAGGCATAGAAAGGATGGACAACCTA